>NC_090921.1:841050335-841674085 GCF_040938575.1 Ambystoma mexicanum | reverse complement strand
GGATGATGTGTGGGAGGAGGGCCTGGCCCTCTTGAAGAACCCTTTCACGACTCCAGCCTAGCGGGATAGGCTGGAGAAGTAGTACCTGGTACTGGAATCCGCACCCAAGTACCTGAGGTCGCAACCATCGACTGTTTCAGCGTTTTTGGCAGCCGCAAGGAAATGGTCTTCTAACCCGCCCTTGTCGTCTTCAGTCCCTCCGGACAGCAAGGGTAAGAACATGGACGCCATGGGGAGGAAAGTGACTTGCACCATGACATCCCCACCATCAAGACGGCCAATGCACTGGCGATCCTAGCCAGGTACAAAAGGGAGCTGTGGTACAAGCTGGGTCCGATTTTGGAGTTCCTTCCGGACGGCAATAGGATGGAGGCGATCACCCTCTTCCAGGAGGGAGAGGTAGCGTTGGATCACGCCATCACAGTGGTGCTGGACGTTGCCGACACAGGGTTCAGGCAGATGGCGTCTGCCTTTGTCGCCAAGGCTGGATGAAGGCCACAAATTTTCAACAGGAGGTCGAAACGAAGGAACTGGACATGCCTTTTGACGGAGAGAACCATTTCAGGAAGGTCGTTGACCAGTCCCTACAGGCCATCAAGGCGGATACAGAGATGCCCTGTTCCCTGGGCACCCTCCAGCAGCACCGTTCTTCTATTCGCTCCTTCAGAGGAAAGTCTGGCAGATCTTCGAAAGGTTTCTCCTACTCGTACCGTCGGCTTTCCAGATCCATGAACCAGGAAGCTCAGAGGCCGTTCCCAAGCCTACGGTGAAAGAGGACAGCATTGCCATCGCCAGCAGGGCAGGGTGCCGGTTCCGAAGCAAGCCTGAACCGGCCAAGATGTCGGGCCTCCACCCGTGCACCCTGATGGGAGGTCGGCTGACTAGGTTTGTCAGCCAGTGGGAAACGATCACCACTGACAGATGGGTGCTGGATGCTCTTGCCCAAGGACATACCCTGGAGTTTCTGCACAGGTGTCTGCGGATCCCTCTGGTGGCCCGTCAGGAGCAGCATATCCCTCAGCTCTTAGAGGAGGTACTAAAAGGGGCGACAGCTGGTTCCCCAGCAACTCCGGGGCTCCGGATTCTATTCCAGATACTTCTTGGTAAGGCAGAGAGGCTGCAGGCACTTTCTAGACCTTCTACATCTGAGCAAGTATCTCAAGTCTCAGAAATTCAAGATGGTCACATTGCAGCACATGCTCGACCAACTGGAAAGAGGTGATTTCTTGACGTCGCTGGACCTGGAGGACACCTTCCACATTCCCATTCACAAGAAACACTGGAGTTTGCTACGTTTCGTAGTGCAGAGACAGCACTACCAGTTCAAGGCCCTACCCTTCGGCTTGAAGTCGGCCCCCAGAGTGTTCACAAAGTGCCTGGCAACGGTAGCGGCCCATCTGCGCCTACGGGGGATTCACATATAGCCATACCTCAACGACTGGCTCATCCGGGCCCACTCGCAAGAGTTGACCATCAGACACAAAGAGGTGGCTGTCGGCTGACAAGCTGCTGACGGATCTAGGATTCTCCATCAATTATCCAAAGTCCTGCTTGACACCATCGCAGAATGCGCTGTTCCTGGGGGCCAGGCTCAATACAGTGTCCTGCCTAGAAGCAACCTCGGAGGAGAGGGTAGCGGCCATTCAGGACAAGGTGCAGTGGCTGTTGTCGATAAAGACGGCCAAGGTGCGAACCATCAATTAATTGCTCGGCATGATATCGTCCTGCATCTACCCGGTTCTGCAGGTTACAGATGCGACTTCTTCAGGAGTTCCTGGACGCTCGCTGGGTACAAGTGTCCGGAAGCTTTGTGGACAAGATCACTCTGGACGAGGAGTTATAAGGTGGTGGGGCATCTGCTCCAACATCGCCCAGGGCACAGGGTTTCAGAATCCTCCATTCCAGGAAACGGTCACCACGGACGTTTCTCTGGAAGGTTGGGGAGCCCACACTGGACGTCTGCATGCCAGAGGCCTGTGGCTGGCGGAGGAGAAGGATCTCCACAAGCACTGTTCTGGGCCCTCAAGTCTTTCCTTCCGTCTCTGAAGGGCAAGGTGGTGAGGATGTTCGTGGACAACACCACTACCATGTTCTGCATCAGGTAACAAGGGGGGTCACTGAATCCCTGGCGCGCTCTAGGGAAGCGCAGGACTCATGATGCTGGGCTGTCGGACAAGAAATGTTACTCATCCCTCTTCATCTAGCGCGAATCAAGAACACCATTACGGATTCCCTCAGCAGGGAATTGTGCTCCTGCGACGAGTGGGAACCTTCGGCAGGACCAGGTGGACCGCATCCTCGCCAAGTGGGGCAGGCCCCAGATCGATCTGTTTGCGACTGTGGCGAACTCCAAATGCCAGACGTTTGCCAGCAGATTCCACCAACCGAGGAGCCTGGGGGACACGTTCTCTTTCCTGTGGGAAGCGAACTTTCTGTACGCGTTGCCTCCGTTGCCTCTCCTCCTATGAGTCATCAACACACTCGGTGTCATTGCAGGATGCTACTCCTTGCCCCAGCGTGGCAGAGGCAGATTTGGTACCGGATCTTCTCAGCCTGTTGGCGTCTCCTCCGGTCAAGCTGCCGGCAGTCCCGGATCTTCTCACCAGAGAAGGAGGTGAAATCGTGCATCACGACCCAGGATCGCTCGGCCTAAGGGCTTGGCTCCTGCAGCCGTAGAGTTTGGAGGATATGAGTTGCATACGGACTGCAGGGAGGCACTCTGCAAGGCCAGGGCGTCGACTTATAAAAATGCTAGGTTCACAAATGGAAGCATTTGGATATGTACTGCTGGTCGCAGAAGATTACCCATCTGAGGATCACGGCCCTGCAGATTCTTCCATACTTGCTATCCTTGGCCAAGGCCGGACTGGCACACGCCTCTATCAAGGTACATCTGGCAGCTATCTCCCGCTGCACCAGGTCTCCAGGAAGGTCTTCACTTTGGTCTCATCGACTCGTCAAGGAGTTCCTCAAAGGACTTTTGATCTTTCCTGCCGCTGAAGACTCCTGCCCCAGCGTGGGAACTCACTGCGGTGCTGACGAGGCTCATGGGGGGTGGGGGAGGCCCTTTGAGCATATGCATCAGGCACCTCTCAAGTTCCTCTCGTGGAAAATGGCTTTCCTTGTGGCCATCACCTCCACGAGGAGGGTGGGTGAGATACAGGCCCTATCCTGCAAACAGCCATACCTGACTTTCCACGAATCGAGGGTGGTGCTGCCCCCTCTTTCATGCCGAACATCCCACGGAATTCCACCTCAACTAACCTGTGATGACTTTTTTTTCCAAACCTTCGTCACCGGCTGAAAGGGCCTTGTACTTGCTGGATGTTGCTCGTACCTTGAAGTTATATGTGGCACGGAAGAGTTTTTGAAATAGTTCACAGCTTTGTGTACTTTGGTCCTGTGAACCATGGCAAGGCCCTGTCCAAGGCTTCCATCTCAAGGTGGCTCTCCGGCTGCATCATGCACTGTCATCGGTTGGTGAACCGACCGCTGCCCGGCCGTCCGAGAGCCCACTCCACCAGAGCGATCGATGCGACTGCGTTCCTGGCTAGTGCACCCTTACTGGACATCTGCGGGGCTGCTATGTCGAGGTCCATTCACACCATCACAAAGTACTACTGCGTCATGGATTCCAGGGAGGAGTCCAGAGTCGCCCAAGCAGTGCTACGCAACCTGTACGCATGAGGTGAGTCTGTGCCGGGGGTAAGATTAATTGCTTCTGTTGAGCCTTGCCACCTCCCGTGGTTGTGTAATGTTGTACTGCTGTGTATTAGTTATTCATGAGCATGTGAATCGATGCCAGACCCCATGCTGGAGAAGGAACAAGTTACTTACCTGTAACTATTGTTATCCAGCATGGATTCACATGCAAACCCTCCCTCTGTCCCCTCTGCGGATCTTCTTGGTCAAACTGCCATTTACATGCTTACCAAATCTGTAGATGGCTGCTAGAGTAGGGGCTTAAGTAGAGGACTGCCATTGGATGGGGGCAGTATGACCCAGAGGACAGTGATTGGTTTAGAGTAGAAATACAGTTTATAAGCGAAAGTGAAACTGTTTTTCTTTTTACCGAGGATTCCCAGCCTGACGGGGAATATTCATGAACATGTGAATCCATGCCAGACCCATGCTGGAGAACAATAGTTACAGGTAAGTCATTTGTTCCATCCCTGACATTTGGTGCATCCCCACTGTATCAGCCTTCAAGGCTGACCTAAAACTTCCTTTCCCTGGAAGGAGCACCTTAGCTGCTTTTTGGTAATTCCCCTATCCTGCCTTACAAACATATGTAAATGCTCATACAGTAAATTGTGTAATATATTTATCCACAACCATTGTTTGTCAAGGCTGACTCTTGTTGCTTTCGAAAAGCCACCCTTCTACACCTGGTTAATGTGTCTGTGTCCTTGACTAATGCAACATACCAAATTTGGGGTTTGCCTAATTAGCCATTATCTTGCCAAAGCTTTTTGCTCTCAATTGAAACACATACAGAAAAGAGTTAACTTTCAGACATGCATATTAATAATAATAATAATAATAATAATAATAATTTATTATGCACATCCAAAAGAAAAGGGCCCAGAGGCATACGGGCGCAGATCAGTAAGAGCATAGAGTTCTTTGAAAGTTTTGGCTGAGGGTTGGTAAAGGATTCATGAAAAGGTACAGCAATTTGGCTTCTCCAGCTTTGGGTCTGGCATGGATTCACATGGTCATTCATTTTCCCTGTCAGACTGGGAATCCTCAGTAAAAAGAAAGCCGTCTTGCTTTAAAGCTTAAACAACCTTTTTCCTGTTAACCAATTACTGACTTTCGGGTCATACTGCACCCATCCAATGACTATCGTGTCCCTAAACCCCATCCCCTGTGACCATCTTCAGATTCTTTACTGCACGCTTCAGTGCTGGGAGTCCTCTTTAGTTGCTCCACGAGCTACTTCTCGATTTTGCTTTTTTTTTGGTGAAAAACCATTCTATTTTTGTACAGTCCATTTTTGAGCGACTGCTAATCTGTGCTGTAGACGGGGACCCATTGCTGGTGAAGATCGGACAGCTACACCGTCGGATATTCGTGTCCAGTTGAAAGGGCCTAGTCGGGCCTACTTCATGCCTCGCCATGTCCGAAGAAGGCAAAAGGAGCCTGTTCAAGCTCTGCACCAGATGCGGTTTGGGGAAAGTCTACATGGAAGACAGGCACATGAAGAGCCTTTACTGTCTACATCCCGAGGACTGATGTGAAATCTGCTGGGGTTTCCCCATCAAGACAAAGCGGGTTTCTTACTGCAGGTTGGTGGCTTGGCTGAAAGAGGAAAGGGCCACCCCCGGGAGCACACAGGCCGCATACAGGTCAGGACAACCATCGGAACGTTCTCCCTCTGGGAAGAGGTTGAGATCTCCCGAGGATGTTCTCTCACAAGAGCTCCATAAAAAGGAAAAGCGCCACGCTGCTGACCCGACAAGGGCAGCCACGACAGCGACTCCCAGTTCGGAGTAGAACGTTCTCCCTCTGGGAAGAGGTTGAGATCTCCCGAGGATGTTCTCTCACAAGAGCTCCATAAAAAGGAAAAGCGCCACACTGCTGACCCGACAAGGGCAGCCACGACAGCGACTCCCAGTTCGGAGTACACTTGCTCACCTTCACCTGCATCGTCCACGGAAAGCCTGCGGGTGAGTGGGATGTCCTCTGAAAGGCTACCTTCCTCTTCGAAATATGGCGTTTTGTCAACTTCAAGGACACTCGCAAGGAACACTCATTGACGACGCCTGCATGCAGGCCCTCAGAGGCAGAGTAGTCAAGAGTCACAGACGAGGGTCCCCATCTCCAAAAAATGGCATCTACTGCCAAGTCCATGACAAAGTCCTTGTCAATGCCTAATCTTTCCACGACTGCCCCATCGACGGATGCCCCGCTCACGGCACCTCCGTCGACACCCCCATCAATTACCATCTCTTCGACCATGACATCGTCGGCAACGGTTAACCTACCTGTCCGGCCTGCGACTACTACCACTACGGACAAAAATACGATCCCCTCAAGTACGATTCTCAGTCAGTGAGGGCTCCAATCTTGTCTTTTCTTCCAGACGCTGGATCCGAAGGAAGAGCAAGGGAAACTGTCATGGAGATCTACAGTTTGGAGATTTGCAGGGTGGCTGCTCCTCAGACCTGGAAGGTGATGCCCCTATGGGTGAGGGATACCCACTGAGGGAACGATTTAGTCCGTTGAGACCAACGGTAGATGCTGACCTGTCTGTGCCCATGCCAGCTGGTCAGAGAGACTAATCTCTGTATAGTCTTACTACTCTGCATACCCTGGTGTCCGAAATAAGTCTCCCTCCACAGATGGCTCCGGTGGAACCCACTCCCGAGCATAGTCCACCAAGGCAAAGGGATAGGCCTCGCACACGCCCACCAGTGCTGAGGCAGCCGACACCACCCTCCACGTCGGTGGCACCAGTGGACGACCCGCCCCTAACCGACAAGATGGCGAAGGATACAGGAACGGATACAGATGAGTTCGACTTAATAATGGTGTTAGGCATAATCCTGTGCAGTTCCCCTAGGGAGCACTATAGAAGATTAAGACTACAGGTATGAGCAATAAATCCCCTTTGGTATCAGTCTGTACCACAAAGATTTAGTTGGTAGGTGTGGCTAAGCAGTCAGACTTCTCAAGAGGGAGATGAGCAGTATTCAGGGTTTACACAATAGGACCTATAGCACTATGGTACAAGGAAACACTGACCAAAGCTTTGCATTAAAATTAATATATATATTTATTTACACGCTTCTAGTTCAACACATCAACCACAGTTATTAAAGCAAGTTAAAATCAGTCAAGAAAAGTATACACAACTCCCTAGTTAAATTGTAGACAAGTTTGAGCAATAGTGAAAACTGAGCAAAATGGCACAGTGAAAACCAAACACAAATGGCACTCTAACAATTTCTCACAAGGGAGGGAAAACACAAGTTATACAGGAATATCTTCTTAAACACCCTAGCAACACTTCCCATAAGTTTGTGAACAAGTTTAGGCAAGGCAGTACTTTAACATGTATAATACTTAAATGAAAACCGAGCAAAATGGCACTTCACAGGTTCAAAAAGTGGGAAGGAAAGGGTAGTTATAAGAAGTGGGTGCACCAACACAGTTCTAGTTGAGGAGCAATCTATAGAAGTCAGTTCTAACAATGTCAGCCAGAGTCAATAGGCCTGTGCTAGAGTCTGTGGTACAGGGCAAAGGGCCCAGGAGTAAAATGTTCTTGTAGCTAGTTATGTCTTTGTTAAGCGATTCGAAAAGGTGGATGCAGAAGGTGAAAGACAAGGTTAGAGGATAGGGGTGGCCAACCCAAAAGGTAGGTAAAGGATTTAAAACCCCTTTAGCACTACCACGCGAAAAGGACGGCCTGGCGGAACACAGTACCTTAAAATGAAGACAAGGCTCCTGCGGTGGAGATTGTTCCTTGTAGTTCCGGCAGTTCAGGAGATCCAGCAGAGGAAGAGAGGCTCTCGTTGTGGAGGAAGGTTCGAGTCACTACACTACCCAGGGATGAAACCAGCCGCGGTGTTGCCAAACGAAATAAAAGGTACGCTCCTTTAAATCGCGGTCCCGGTGGACGGGTGCATGGCTGTCCGGTCTCCGAGTACAGGGTACTGGCGATACGACCAAGGCAGGTCCAGGAAGGCGATTGGCAAACTGGTTGGCCCCACCAGCTCAAGGGAAGAAGGCTCTTGCAGGTGAAGATCTTCTCTCGTCGTGTGGAGAAAAGTGGTGAGACGCTTCAGCAAGGCTTCACCGGTGGTTCAGATGTCTTTGGCTTCTCTCCTCTTTGACTTCTCTCCTCTTTGACTTCTTAGTTCCAGTGGTGACGTCTTGCTCTTCCAGTCCTCAGGACCCTGCTTTTATGCAAAAAGATCCCCATTCATACAGCGTAGCTGTCACTCACACCGTGGAGTGGTCATCTTGGTGGGAGACCCTCCACCCTATCAGGGCAGAGTGCAACATGGGTTGCTGGGGCAACCCTGTCCAGGGGTCCTACTCCCCCTCCCACACAATGGATCCACCCCAGACTCAGTGGCGCCGAAAGGAGGGCTTCTTAGCAGAAGCCCGCCAAAAGGACGAACAAAGGATCCCCGACCTGGGTTAGGAGTTTAGAGAAATACATGAGAAAGAATTAATATAAAAGTTATGGCAAATTAAACCTACCGGAGTGAAGTTAATATAAAAATAAACCAGCGGTATGTTAGAGGCTGTCAGTAAATGTGGTAGCCTCGAACAATGGGAAAATCCCATAGGGGAATATTTGCGGTCGAATATTTTTAGTAGTAACCACTGCCACCAGCAGAAACTTTCGAGAGAGGGACTGTACGGTACCCTCTCGAAAATGAACATAAGGGAAAACCTATTAACCCTTTTCAATACCTCCATAGTAAGATGGGTTGTACTGGTTTTGTTCCTAAAGAGTGACTAGTAAAGTCAATGGGGACTTTACATGCCCTGGGAGACAGTAGTCAGTCCCAGGGTATGGAGTCTGTTTGGGGGTCGCTACGACACTGCTGTGTCACTGCACGAAGGGTGCTGTGTAACGCATGTGGATAAAGATGGTTCCTATGGAGGTGAGAAAAACCCCATAGACATTAAACACACAAAAATAGCCTAGAACACACAGCAAATATGTCTAAGAGTGGGATAAATAGTCTCACTCTTAGCAGGAGAAAAAACAAACCCTTCAAATCCAGCAAAGCTGCTGGGGGACTCTATAGGTAAGGGACATTAGCCATAGAATGAGAATTCTCCCTAACAAACGGGAGACGGACAGCCTCTGGGTACAGATGACGGCCTCAGAAGAAGTTGGTTCCTTCCACTCTATGCTGTCAATGGCATCTACCCGAGAAAAAGGAGGGATTCCTGTATGAGACGGACATCATCCAGGAAGACTGACTTCTATTACACTACTGGATGACATATGCGAAGAGGGCCTAGACCTTATGAAGACCCTGAGTTCGACCCCACCGAGACGGGACAGGCTGGAAAAGAAGTATAGGGCCCCAGATTTGGCACCTAAATGCCTAGATCCCAACTGTCCCGGACTCTGCATTCCCAGCCGCAGCAAGTAAACGGTCCTCCAAACCATCCTCAAAATCCTTGGTTCCTCCTGACCAGGAAGGGAAGAAGCTGGATGCAATAGGCAAGCGTATTATCTATATGGCTGCCTCAACAGTAAAAGCTGCCAATGCCCTGTCCATACTAGCTCGCTATGACAGAGTTATGGTATAAGCTTGGTCCAATCCTGGATTTCCTCCAGAAGGACAAGAAGACTGAGGCCTTAACCCTGTTTCAGGAAGGTGAGGTAGCTTCCGATCGCGCCATTATTGTGGATTTGGAGGTGGCAGATTCAGGTTTTTGCCAGATGGGGAATGGAGTGGCGCTAAGACGACAGGGGTGGCTTAAGGCCACCAATTTCAGGGCAGATGTGCAATCAAAGGTCATTGATATGCCCTTTTGGCAAGGTGGTGGATGAGACGTTGCAAGCAATAAAGATGGACACAGAAACTGCTAGGTCTCTCTAGACCTTACAGCAACGACAATCCTCATTCTTTCAGTCATCCAGAGGAAAGATCTGATCATATAAGGGTACACGCAACCACCTCCTACTGCCAACTCTACCGCTCCTCCATACAGAGGCTGGTCTTTGGCGGTGGAGCTCAATGTCTGCATCATCCAGAGTAAGGCGCAAACAAGCCCAGGGCATGACCCCCACTTTTGCACCCCGGTGGGGGCCACCTAACGTAGTTCGTCAAGGACTGGGAAAACATTACCACCAATGTATGGGTGCTGGACATAATATGCCAAGGACACACCCTGGAATTCAAACACAGGTGTCCACACATCCCTCCGTTGGAAAGAAAGACTGTACACATGGACAACTGTTACAAGAGGAACGGGTAATGTTTAAAAAATAAAAATAAAAAAAAAGTGGCGAAATAAAAAAAATAAAATCAGGCCAAAAAATTGCACTAAAAAGGCCGGATCAAAGAACAGAAATTGTTGTGCATTTCTTCATATATGTTCACATTCTATGATCATCTAGGAAGATTACTCTGATTCAAATACCAGGGAAGTGCTTGATTGATTAACAACCATGCAAGAATAATGCATGTTGAAAAACAATAGGGCAGGACACTTTTTGTTATACCCCAAGGCTAGAGTATCCTCTATGCTTTCATGTTATGGCCATAAATGGAAATGATTCACTATGTGGTGCAGGACTCAAGGGAGCACACCTCTAAGTGTCACAGCTTTGCAACTCCTGCCATACCTGTTGTCCTTGGTCAAGGCTGGTCTGGCCCACGCATCCATCAAGGTGCAACTCGCGGCCATTTCCTGTTACACAAGATCATCGGGCAGACCCTCTGTGGTCTGACTCGTCAAGGAATTTCTGAAAGGCCTCTTCAGGACTTCTACGCCAGTCAAGGCTCCTGCTCCGGCTTGGGAGCTTAATGTAGTTCTTACTAAGCTCATGGGACCTCCATTCGAGCCTTTGCATCAGGCCCCTCTGAAGTTCCTCTCATGGAAGACTGCTTTCCTGGTGGCCATCACCTTGGTCAGATGGGTTGGGTAGATTCAGGCTGTATCCTGCAGATGCCCATACTTGTCCTTCCATGCTACAAGGGTGGTATTACGGACCCACTGTTCCTTCACGCCAAAGGTTCCTTCTGAATTCCATCTCAACGAACCCTTGGTACTTCCAGTTTTCTTTCTGGACCTTTCTTCACCCGCTGAGAGGTCACTGCATACGCGGGATATTCCGCATGCCTTGAAGTTCTATGTGGCCCGCACAAAGGCTTTTCGGATGACATCTCAACTCTTTGTAAATTTTGGACCAGTAAACCATGGGAATGCCCGGTCGATGGCTTCCATGTCGAGGTAGCTTCTCCGGCTGTATCATGCACTGTCTTCAGCTGGCCAACAGATCCCTTCCAGAATGGGCGACAGCCCATTCCACCAGATCCATCGCTGCTACTACGGCTTTACTCTGGTGTTCCCCTGCTGGACATTTGCAGGGCTGTTGCGTGGAGGTCGACACACACCTTCATAAAATTCTACTGTGTCAACAGGGATTCCAGGGTCGGCCAGGCAGTGCTGCGCAACCTGTTTGTTTGAGGTGAGTGTGTTCCAGGGGTAAGTGATTGTACTTTTGTTGAGCCTTGCCACCTCGCGTCGTGTTTCTGTACTGCTATGTATTCATATTCTTCAGCATGTGAATCCATGCCAGACCCCATACTCGAGAAGGAACGAGCTACTCCCTTGTACCTCCTTACTTTGCCCCTTCGGATCAGGGTCTCGTCCCTAATCCTTGCCTTGGCTCAAATATGCCTTCTAATGCTTTACTGTTTTTTTTTTAGCCTTGACTGTGCTAACCATCTCCACTCAACCTCCTGGACCGGATTACTAAACCCAACTTCCTCCTGTTTTAAACCAACCTCCTCATGATCACTTATGAATCAGACTTCCCTACGGGAGATTGGTCTCGAAAAAAGATGCAGAGCAAGGTGTCCTTTTTAAAATATTTAAGATGCGACCTGCCCACAGCAGTTGGGAAACACACAAGCAAACAAAATGTGGAATGCTTTGCAGCCACTCAAAACTCTTAATGACAAGGCCTGCAATGAACATTTTAAGTAAAAGAACATAACTTGCAACTTTTTTAAAATGGGGAATTGTTAATCTGAGAGGAGCTATTTCTAGTGGTGGTCAGTCATAATGTAGAATGCAATAATGTCGAAAGTCAAAATGTCGACATTTTTTTTTAGAAAACAATGTCGAAAACCAATAATGTCGAATTTTCTACATTTTTCCGAATTTTTCAAAATATATATATATAATAAAAATGTGTTGATTGAGAGGGTGTTGGGGTGGCCGCGGGGTGTTGAGGGTTGGTGGGGGACCCCCCTAGTAAATGATTCTCTTCTTGTTTATGTATTTATTGATAGTTCTAATTGACTTTTTTTTAACATTTTTTTTTCTAAAAATTGACTCTTTTCATTATATGTATAGGTTTCCGACATTATTGTTTTCTACATTTTTTTCGACATTATTGTAAGTCGACATTTTTTTTTCTGCATTATGACTATAAACCATTTCCAGTTATAGAAAGAAAAAACTGATTGGCAGTTTGGCTGCTGTGTGTGAATTTTCTTCTACAGAAATAGTCAGGATTAGGAAACCTACAGATGTTGAGAATATGAACTGTTAATAAGGGTTTGATAAGTCAATGCAATATGAACTGTTTTTTATGAGAATAGGCACATTAAAAGCTGTACTTGTGACTGAACCAACTTTAAATGGAGCCAGCACTAAATTCTGACATATGGGAATCCTTTCCACTCACAAAGCTCCTCCCCCTCCGCCAGCATACAGAATGGGAGGACAAATAAGTTCCCTTCCCAAGCTAATAAACTCTGAAGTACAATCCTTATCTGCAGTTGGCAGGATTCAAACGGGTCAAAGCAAACCAGATGGCACTATAAAGTTAAGTGTTATTACTTGCACTGTGGGGATCATACAAGCACTGCGACCCCGAAAATACAGAATCTGAAAATGTATTCTTTTTGCGAATTTCGACGCAATTACATGTGGGAAGTTGGTTAATGTAATGTATAATGCTGGGGAAGTATGGGGGCAGAGGGGCTCTGTGGAGTCCCCCCTGCATATTATTGGGCGAAACAAAAAAAAGAAATTGACATTTTCAGATTCAGCATTTAAGTCGCAGTGATCAAATAGATCCACTCTGTGTGTATGTCAAGGGTGGGCCTGCTCAGTTGAATTCTATTAACACTATCTCACAGGCCTTTCTGAATGAAAAAAATATAAGAATTGACAGTACTACAGGACTGGAAGCTTCTCAAGAGGAGACCGAACTAACCCATAAAACCACAGATATTCAAATTAAAAAGGCTCTTCATCAGCCAGGCCCTGAGCTTTAAAGACCATATGAGCCAGGCCTGAGTCAACAAGAGCATATTTCCAGCCCTGAATCAATAGACCATACCATGTGCTTAGATTTTGTATCTAGGCAGAAGAACTGTGATTGTAATGCCCTATTTTTGTATAAAGGAGAAGGCCCTTTAATGAACATTGATTTGTTTATATCACCCGTATCTCTGGAATCGAACTCCTTGGAGAACTGATTTAGGTGTTCAAACGTTCAGTGGAAAATCCTCTATTGGATGGACCAACAGCAATGATTTTTTATTTTTGGGGGGGAGATTTTTTAAAAAGATGTCATTTTAATATGCAAATTAGGCAAAGGCACATTTCCTTGCTCTGAAACAGCACTCCACAGTGACCCATATATCCTAGTATTCGCAGTGATGGGCGTGTTCTTTTGAGATGGAAAAATAACTTAAATATGAATGTAGAAGTGAGTTAAAGGGAAGAATGTATAACTCCTTATTCATGCAATAAGGAAAAAACTCCAACTGATCCGTGCCACAGAGAGGAATATGGTGAGTGAAGTACTAAAGTGGTCACAATAGGGAATTTAATCTTCCAGAATGTGGCAATCTTTAATGCAAAAAATCCCTGAGATGAAATTGCATTAATGGGTTTAGAAGTTAATCCCACCAGACTGCTGCCTTCATTAATATGCCCAATGGCTACCGAAGGGAAGGTCTACTGTGATGTCACTTTGGAAACATTGTCCAATCATATACACTGACCAATTTGATTGGAGAAAGTAAAGGCAGCTCAAAAAGGTGAGTATTCTGTTCTATAAAAGGTTAAACGCACACACAGAGGGGACTCGGGCACTCACTCATGTGGACTCACTGAAGAAACTCGCTCGCTCGCTCACTCACTGACTGATGGGGTAGGAGGAGAGAAAGGAGGATTGATGACAACCAGAAGAGACAGAATAGTTTGATCTGTTTTTTGGACACCATGGATTATTAGCAGAGGCTGTAAGTGAGGCCTAGCAGGACTTGGTTCCCGGCCACCTTCAGTGGAAGAGCAAGCAGACAGGCTTTGGAGAAAAGCTGATTTATCTTACTGGCTGATGCCCACCTGTTCCTGGATGGGGAGTCTTGAAGCAGTCCTTAAGAGGGGCTGCCCACCTGTCTGTGATTGAGCCAAAAGAAATCTGGATGCAAGTATTATTTAAAAGGTAAGTATTCTTGTGGGGAGTGATCTATAAAGCCAATTAGAGTAAGTCCCACCACTATAATTTGTTAGTACTGAGGGGTGGGGATATATATATTGATTTGGCATCCTGAGACGTTGGGGAACATTTCAGAAGTGTGTTCTTCTGGAAAAGGTATAGTTCATAGATTAGGTGCCATGGCGTGTATACAGTGTGATTCTCCTGACCCTTTTCGCTGGCGATGACGCCTAGCACAGAACTATTAATGGGGGTCAAACAGGTCATCTTAATGTGTATTTACCTAGAAAAAGGAGATAATTGCAGTAATTACTGGGTATACCATCAAGCAGAATATTATAAATGCGGAGTTGCTCAAGATAAAAGGGAGAGGGTGATTATTCGCTGTCCAAGGCACCCATTTATAAGGGAGAAAGGCACATTTTACCTGGAAATTGAATAGATCCTCACTAAAGGGAATTTCGAAGGGATTGTGTTCTCCGACGTATTCCACATCTATGACAGTAATCACCACAGGTGTGCTGCTTCGGAAAAAAATGTCTGCGTCCTATGTCGATACGCTGTCCCTCAAGGGCCTCCGTCAAGCTGACGTCACCGGAATTGTTATAAGTAGGACGCACGGCGCCCGTAGCCTCAGTTCAATTTTTTTCCACGAACGTGTTTGCTTCGGAATCTCGGCACGCCTCGATTGTTCTCCTGTTGAATCGGTTCTTCGTTCGTGGTTCTTGTGAGAATCATGTCTTTGTCTTCTTCTACCCCGAGGTCGGGCTTCAAGAAGTGCAGCGACTGTGGTTCCAAGATGTCGCTTACAGACCTGCACGACGTCTGCCTGTGGTGCCTAGGCGAGGACCACGCCACTGATGACTGCGATGAATGCCAGTCTTTGACGTCGAAGGCCTTGCGGGAGCAGACGCAGCTATCCGCGGGGCTTTCGACCGATGATTCGAGGGGCGACTCTCTGCGTCAGCGTAAGTCCAGGGGGTCTCGGTCCCGGAGTGGTTCCCGCCATTCCTCTGCCTCTTCTAGGCACTCTCGGAAGTGCCGTCACCTGTCGCCTTCCTCGTCCGAGGACTCTGCCAGACGGCGGGTAGCTTGTCCCAACAAGCATTCATCTCCGGCGGAATGGGACGCATTTCGCAAGGAGATAATGGCGATATTCGAATCGCAGGGCTCCATTCCGTCCGCGCCTTTGAGAGAAGCCGGCAAGGAATGCGCTAGGGCCACCACTCGCACGCCTTTGGGCTCGGGCTGTCGGCGCGATCATCGGGAGCTCTAGCCATGCCCGCTCCAGGTCCCGGTCCTCGTCGCCCTCGAGACCGTTGGAGCCTGTGAGGCCTTCTAAGAAGGTATCAATGCAATCGGCGCCATGTCCATCGAGGGGCTCTCTCGCGCTCCGCCTCCGAGGAAGTCATTGACACCATCGGCGCCGAGGCCGTCGAAGGACACGCTGGGGGCTCCGGCCTTGAAGCCATTGTCCAAACCGTCCGCGCCTCGCTCGACGCCGATTCCGTCGACGCTTTTTGAGGAGGCTTTATCGGAGGTGCCCCGGAGACCGGTGGAAACCCAGAGGAAGGCCCTGAGTAAATCAGTGAGGCTGGTGTTTGAATCTTTTTCTGTACCCTCATCCAGGGATTTATTCCAGCCTTTGGATTACATCTCAGAGGTGGATGAAGGGTCTGATGTGGAGGGGTTTGTTCCTCCTGAGGTTCCTGATGACCTGTTATCAGGTCATAGCCAGATGGAAGACCTGCGTCAATCCTTACATGACACCAGTGGTCTGGACACCTCTCCGGAGGTTGAGTTTGGCAGGCCTGACTGGTACACACGCCGAGTCCTCGTACAGGCGTCTCATGTCGAGGGTGATGGAGTACTTGGGGTGGTCTGCTCCACCTGTGGATTTTCTGCAGGATAACCTGACAGATATTTTGGACCGAGGTCCACCCACTGACCCCGGTGCTGCCATTTCATATGGCCTTACAAAGAAGGGTGGCGTCGGCTTGGACTGCTCCGGAGGGTCTCCCGGCAGTGAATAAGTCGCTACCAAAAAAATACCGTCCAGCCAGTGGCGACCCCGGCTACTTGTCTTTGCACCCCACTCCGAAGAGTTTGGTGGTGCAGGCGGCTACGGCCCCAGCAAAGCAGGCTGCATACCCTACCATCCCTCCGCATAGGGACGACAAGTGCTTTGACGGTTGGGCGAAGAAAGTGTTTTCATCTAGGGGTATGGCTTTAAAGGCAGCCAACTCCGTTTGTGCCTTGCCAAGATTCACTCGCACTCTGTGGAATTGTTTCTTTGGCATGTGAACATATTCCCGAAGGGGAGGAACAGGATGGTTTTCATGCCCTCGTTCAGGATGGCAAGGATGCCATGTGTGAATCCGTTCAGTCGGGTCTGGACGTGGCAGACTCTGTCAGCCAGTCCATGACGGCGAGCACCGTGGTGCGCAGGTTTGCGTGGTTGCGGAAGTCGGGGTTTGCTCCTGATGTACAGTCCCGGCTTCTCAACATGCCCTTTGATGGTGACCATCTTTTTGGCAGAAAGGCTGATGAAAGCCTTGAGAGGTTGCAGACCTCCAAAGCGGCAACAAAGTCGTTGAGCGCTGCAGTTAGTCAACCTCCGCCTTTTCGTCCTAGGGGACAGCAATGGAGGGGAGGTTCCTCTCGATACTACTCTTCCTTTGGTAGATCGAGGGGAGCTGCCAGTCAAAGGGGCCAACGTAGGAGTACCAAAGGTGGAAAACAAGGTACTCGAGATGCCAAAGCCGATCAGGCAGTTGCCTCTCTGCCCTCAGGCACTGCCACAGCCGCTTCAGCTCAGTCATGAGACGATGTCCCATGGTTCACCGGTTGGGGGAAGGCTGGCGCAGCATCTTGTAGAATGGCGTGCCATTATTTCAGATGTGTGGGTTCTGGAGATCATAGCCCACGGCTACTGTCTTCCTTTCCGGCAGAGGCCTCCCGACAATCCACCGGGGAAGCTCTTTGAAGAGTCCGGATCCGCTCCTTGCGCAGGAAATCATATCCCTGCTGGCGAAAGGCACCATAGAACTGGTGCCTGTAGCGGAGAGGAACAAGGGATGGTATTCCCCATGTTTTTTTATCCCGAAAAAAGACAGGGGATTGAGACTCATCATGGACTTGCATGGCTTGAACAAGCTCCTCAGGCAGGACAAGTTCAAGATGGTTACTCTCTCTCCCAAGTCCTCCAGGCCCTTCAACTTCAGGACTGGTTGGTGTCTCGACCTCAAGGATGCTTACTTTCATGTGCCGATTCATCCCAAGCACAAGAAGTACCTGAGGTTTGCAGTTGGCGACTCGCATTTTCAGTTTCGGGCCCTGCCCTTCAGATTGAACTCCGCCCGAGGGTCTTCACCAAGCTCATGGTGTTGGTGGCAGTGTATCTCAGGAAAGGGGGGGGATTCACCTATACCCCTACGGGCGCGCTCTCACGAGCAAATCCTGGATCTGTCAGTCACCTGCCACTTTCACAAGCTGGGCTTTTCCCTCAACTTAAAGAAGTCCCACTTGACACCTACCCAGCGGCTCCAGTACATGGAGCAGTGCTCGACACATCCCTGGGGCTGTGTTCGCCTCCCCAGGTGAGGGCTCATCACATTCTGCAGATGGTGCAGATGTTTCAACATGCCCAGAGTCTCCCGGCGTTCAAGTTCTTGAGGTTGCTAGGCCTCATGGCATTCTGCATTCTACTGGTGCCAGAGGCCAGGTTTCGTATGAGATCTCTGCAATGGCCTCTCAAGATGCAGTGGTCGCAGTCCTCCGGCAGGATGTCGAATCCCGTTCAGGGGCAGCCCAGGATCTTCTGTGGTGGGCCGTTGAAGGCAATCTGATGAAGGGGGCTCCACTTTGACTACCCTGGCCAGAGGTAACGATAGTGATAGACGCATCCCTCACGGGATGGGGAGCTCATGCCAATAAGTTGACAGTCAGCGGTCGTTGGTCTCCGTCGGAGTCCAGACTCAATATCAATCTGTTGGAGCCGAGGGCCGTCAGGCTAGCCCTGAAGGCTTTTCTGCCGTCTGTACGGGGGAAGAATGTCCTGATTCTGACGGACAATACAGTGGCCATGCACTACCTCAACAAAAAAGGGGGGCGGGGGGCAGGGTCTCTCCCACTGTGCAGAGAGGCAATGCAGCTCTAGTTCTGGGCCATCCAGCAGGAGATTTCAATCTCGGCAGTTCATCTGGCCGGAGACGAAAACGATGTGGCGGATGCTCTGAGCAGGCAGAGCACGGTCTCTCACGAGTGGGAGCTGGCTCAGGAAGTTCTCTTGGAGATCTTCACCATTTGGGGGACCCCACAAGTGGATCTCTTCGCCACCAGTGTCAACCAGAAGTGCAAAAGATTCTCCTAGTGGGAATTTCCTCCAAGAAGAGCCTTAGGGGACGAGTTCGTAGTGGACTGGTCCTTCCCACTGCTGTACGCGATTCCTCCAGTCCCCATCAGTCTGCAAGTGCTGGAGAGGTTACGGAGGTTCGGTTCCCGAATGATCCTCATTGCTCCGGCATGGGCCAGGAGAGCGTAGTACCCGGACCTTCTCGACATGTCCATCTGCCCTCCATGCCATCTTCCCTACCGAGACGATCTACTCTCACGGGAGGGGGGTGGGGTTCTCCATCCAGAGGTCAAGCCTCTCAACCTTCATGCTTGGTTTCTGAAAGGTTGAGGTACAAGGATTGGGCCTCCCTGAAGACGTGATGGAGGTGTTGCTTTCGGCCAGATGGCCCGCAACAAAGTCCCTATACCGTTGCCATTGGAGAAAGTTGTGTGACTGGTGCAGGGTAAAGAATGTGGATCCTTTTTCATGTGCCATTCCTGTGGTTCTGCCTTTATTGCTTTCGTTAGCCCACAAGGGCCTGCAAGTGGGTACCATTAAGGGTTACCTGGCGGCGCTGTCCATATTTAAGCGCTCATCTGAGGTGTGTTCTTATTTTAAGATTCCTCAGTTTCTGAAAGGGCTAACTAATGTGTTTCCACCGTCACCTTTCAAGGTGCCCGGTTGGGACTTGAACTTAGTTTCAAAGTTCCTGATGGGAACTCCGTTTGAGCCCTTACATTCTTGTCCATTGAGACTGTTGTAATTTAAGACTGTATTTTTAGTTGCGGTTACTTCCGCTCGCAGAGTGAGTGAGTTGCAGGCACTATCCGCCAAGCCACCTTTCACGGTGTTCCATAAGGACAGGGTTGTCCTTAGGGTTCGTCCTTCTTTTCTTCCGAAGGTTGTGTCGGAATTTCATTTGAGCCAGAAGGTAATTCTTCCGGTGTTCTATCCTCCTCTGCATCCTGGTAAGGAAGAGGAGAGGCTCCATGGGTTGGATCCTAGGAGAGCTTTAAGTTTCTAGATCTCACGCATGTCCTGGGCCAGAGTGGACGATCAGCTCTTTGTAGGATACGCTGGAAGGCGTTTGGGTCAAGCTGTTACTAAGCAGACTTTGTCCAGATGGATTATCTTGACAATCTGTGAATGTTACCGTTTGGCGGGTAAGGACCCTCCGGTAGGCTTAAGGGCCCATTCTACTAGGGGTGTGGCTACCTCGACTGCTCTGAAAAGGGCTGTTCCCATTCGTAACATTTGTGAAGCAGCCACATGGGCCTCTGTCCATACTTTTGTAAAACACTACTCCCTGGATTCTATTTATGGGCAAGATATGGCCTTTGGCAATGTGGTCCTCTATTCTGCAATTTGATTGGGCATTCTTAAATTCTTTTCCCACCTCCATACGTTGGTCTGTCATAGATGTGGAATATTTCAGAGGACACAATCCCTTCGAAGAACAAGTTACTTTCTTACCTGGTAATGTTCTTTTGATGGGATGTTTATCCGACGTATTCCAAATCGCACCCTCCCAGCCTGCCCCTCTACAGAATTTCTTATGCGATTGCAGCTTAGTTTCCGCAAGGCTTTCTGTAGTCATACTGGCAGAAGCTTGGTGCCACACGTTCTGGGAAAAAACTACAACTGAGGCTACGGGCGTCGTGCCTCCTACTTATAACATCCAGTGACGTTGGCTCGAGGGACAGCATATCTGCGAAAAAAAATTTCAAAGCAGCACAGCTGTGGTGATTACTGTCATAGATGTGGAATACGTCGGAGGAACATCCCATCGAAAGAAAGTTACCAGGTAAGAAAGTAACTTGTTCTTTGCCAACATACTGCGGCACATATATTTTCTTTTCTACAAGCCATTCACATAACTGAAGGTCCAATAGTTTGTTGAAATGAGTTTAAAATGCTGTTAAAATTATGACATGTATTTTGTGATTGGGGGGTGGCATCTATTTTGAATAAAGGGGAACTAGTGAGAGTTGGATAGGTAGGGATATTTTAAACTAATTTGACGTTTTCGACAAATGAAAGATTCCTCTTGGACTCTAATTGAATCCATGGTGACTGCGTGCTCAGGGTGAATTAAATGCATAGATACTTATTGTGAAGTGTGTGTTACAAACATTTCTATTTACGTAACTGTTTAATTTCAAACTGAAGTGATTAGTGTGCTGATTATTTCATATCATTGGCCTTTTATGAAGAAACAAGTGTTTATCTGTAATCTGATTCAATTATTTCTATTTGGTTATTAAAAATGCCTTCTGTGCAACCCTTGTTTCTTTTTAAGGAAAGGAAGCTGTAAGGAATCGATTCAATTAAATTGGGGGGGTGGGGGTCTCAGATTCATGGAAAAAAAATTATTAAATAAAGGAGAATTGTGCCTACTGGTTTTGGGGTGGGTGGAAAATTCCCCTGAATTAGTTATTGCCGGGTTAAAACATTCGACAGAACTGGAGGTCCCACTGAGATTTGATTTCTATGATTAATAGTGTCATTACAATCTCGACCCTTTTTACCCAATTGTGCACAGCTCAAAAATGTGCATGAAAGCTTTGTCTAGCATTGAATTACGTGGTATTGATCCCGTAGCCTCATATGGAAACGCTCGGTGTGCACAGAAGTAAAAATGGTAACATAGAAAATTATTAGAGGTTTGAATTGGAGATGTATGTGATTGTGGCAAAGTAGGAGTCAAAGTGTGCATCTTTTGGGTAGTAAGAACTTGGGCTGTAGATTGCTATATTTTAAACAGAGATGTCTGACATAGACGTAACTGTGGTTAAGGACCATGCTCTTTCAAAGTTATATTTGAAGGAGGACTGGACAGCCACAGATATGTTAGACAGAATCCTTTCAGTGTGCGTAGACATTGGGGATGAACGTGGTCCATTAACCCAATCCCTACAAAAGCTATATATGACTTACACTGTCAAAGAAGAGAACTTTAAGCTGATCTCCCTCTCTACAGACTTGTATTTTCACCTTCAATTGGTAGCGGACAGGTTAGCGAGCAGGGATGCTCAGATTAAACAGTGTCGAGAAGCGGCCCAGAGCAATTCTGAGGAGCCGCTTGAGCGGCAAACAATCGTGTTGTGACAAACTGCAAGACATTGTGCGGATGCAAGAAACGCTGAAGGAAAATCAGACTTCGATGTTACAACAGCACAAGGTCATAGAACAGATGCAATCTGAAATTAAGAAATCATGTGACAAGCTTCAGAACCAAGGCACACCAATTTTTCTAGTCTCCAGGACACTTATAATCAGTGTATGGAGGCCCAAAATCAGTTACAAGGAAAATATAACAACCAATCTGTGCAATATAATGCCTTAGTCAACATTATGCCACTGAAGCTACACATAACTTAATTAAAAAAGAAAATAATGCATTCATTCTATGATGTTGAGTACCAATGAACAAATTAATCATACTTTAAGTGTGGCAAAAAGAGAGATCAGCTCTCACTAGAGTGTGATGCTCTAATACATGAGCAACTGTCAACTGGCGCAGGCACTACATCAGATGCAGGAAAATTAGGGTTTGAACTGTAAGGGATTTCAATCAGGCACGCACCCAAGTCTCGCCTAGCATGTAGTGAGCAAAGGAAACCCTTATTTATTTTTATCTAGAAGTTGAATATTCTGAATGATAACCCACTCATATCGCACCCTTCTCAAAATACCACCCTGGTCACACTGAACCAGGAATCAGACTAGTTTTCAACGGTAAATATTTATTTATTTAGAATTTAATATTACAATATATTTTTAATAGGTAACAACAATCACCAGTGGGTGCCAAGAACAATGAATAATATATTTAATGCACTGAGAATCAGGTAATGAACACAAAAAGAATACAGCACAGAAAAGAATACTTTTGGGTTGGTTTGGAACAGATAGCACTGTGGTTAGAGGTTCCCCCTGCAACACCCTTCAACCCACGAATAGGCAATTTAAATAAATGTGAGGAGAGAGCAGGTACTCTGGAATAATACTGAACAAACAGAATATCACTCCCACCTTTCCCCCTTAAACACAAGCGAAAAACGGATTTGACTTTTCAACTGTCAAAATGGCTTTGAAACTGGCTGAGCAAAAACACTAAATTTGGTCATAAATGCTTACATTATTATACATTTCTATGGGTGCCGCTTTGAACGGATGCAAGCAAAAGCAATGATTTAATCAAAAGAAAACATTTGGAATCTCAAAAGCAAAGTGGGAAATTGTTACGCTCACCTGGTATCCATGGGGACGCCACCCAGTCCTGGTTGGATGATTTGCACTCTCAAACCCTCTCCCGGTCCCTTGGTAAGGCCTCTGGTTAAAGATGGGTCTGCAATATAGGAGAGCTGGATTCAATACCAGATTGTCTTTGTTTTCCCACCTCCCTTGGCCTCGACTCCTTCCTACCCCTTGGGCCCTCTACTCACCTTAATATTGTAAAAGGTGGATTCTCCGTCCTGCTCCTCGTGGCAGGGGCGTGTAGATGTGGGGGGGCGAGCAGCAACCAAGTTACTTGACTGGTGCAAGCCCCCCTGTGGGAATCAAGGCCTGCTGCGATTCAGTAGGTTTGTTACTTTACAGTCTTTATATGCCGTTCTTATGTTCCTCTTAGTTCGAATAATAATGTCTTGCTTCTTTCCTTTTAGGAATGGAAAGGTATTTTGGTGTTGTCATGCAGTTTGAAGATGAGCATGGGCTGGTACGCGAAAGCACGGAGTGCGCGATGCTGTCCGGTGAGTAATGCGCGGCACTGTTTCACCTTTTATATTGCTAACCTGTCTTTTCTCTCCTTGCAGGTTGCGATGTTCCTCGCCGAGCGCCGTAATGTTCCAGCAATGATACTGACCAGGAGATGACTACCCAGATAAGAATTGTGTGGCTTTCTTCATTCGGGAGGAAACGTGAGTAAACGCTTACTAATGCTGTCTTTCTTTCTCCTCCTTTCCAGGTTATGGTATTCCAGGATGCATGCAGTGCCGGATGATGGAGTTCGTACCTTCAGGTGAGTGGAAATGAAGTTGGCGATGGATTGAAGACAGGATACTGTTCCAGGTAAGTTTCGTAGTGTTCTTTCTCTCTCTGCAGGTCCTTGGTTTCAGGTAAGCTGGCATCAAAGAACTGGACACGGTGAGCGTTACACTGCCCACGTGTTCTGCTGTTTGGGTGCGGTTTAAATAGTCTCAGGTAAAGTAGTCCAGGTAAAATAGTCCCAGGCCTGCCACACCCAAAGTAGTCCAGGTAAAGTAGTCCCAGGCCTGCCACACCCAAAAGACTAGACCGCATAGCTCAGTTCTTTGTAACTGAGCTATGTGTGCCTACATGTTGGCTGGACCCCTCCCCACCCCCCCAAGTTAAATAGTCCCATGTAAATAGTCTCATTCTAATGTTGGTCTTCATGATGGTTATGAGCCTGGTGCCAAAGGTGCCAGGACTGACTCTGAGAGAGTCTTGGATGAGGTTTTAAGGCCTTTGACCTGGCCCTACCTGGAAGGCTGACTTGCCAGTGAGGGCCAGGGGCAAGGGTCATGACACAAATAATTTAAAGGCGATTCACACGTGTAAAACTTTTGCAAACGTATATTTGCGCAAACCTTTACTTATGCGATTTTTGATATAATGGGTCAATTGCACGGTTTCACACTGTAGTTTGTGGGTGTAGCTAAGGATGTTAGGTACCAGTGGGAATTGAAATTTCGTTTCTATCTTTAAAACTGAGGGAGTTACGGAGGTTTTAGTGAGAGGTGTTTTTTTTTTTTAAATAAAGACACGAATTTGGACAAAAACCTCAGTTCAAATCAGAAAATATGGCTTATGCTTCTACTCAAGACTAGAGCATGCAGACTAGACAACAAGGTTGGGCTGCAGTAAGCTCTGAGACTGATTCATGACTTCAGTAACAGATCCCCAGCGCCTTCCCCGGCGGAACCAGTCCACACACTGGAAGTGGAATTTTTGGATGAGAGTTACACAAATACAAATTACTATGAAAATGACGCTTTAGCAAATAGACAGCCTACGATAGCACTAAAGATTTTGACACTGTTACTGGTTATGGAGGTAAGGGTAGTTCAGAGTGGAACAAGATCACGCAAGGTATACAATAGTTCTCTAGCGTCCTATTAATACTCACAACCCCTGGGATTTAACCTCTTTAGTGCCAAGGATGAGGTATCTCGTCCTTGGGATTACCTCCCTGTTACCAAGGATGAGATACTTTGTCCTTTTCGGCACTATGGGATCACACAAAAACTGTAATCCAACCCCCAGGCTATGTGAGGGGGAGGTCCCCCCTCACTGCCAGGGGGCTGGATTACCTTCAGTTTCACAAGCATGGGGGTACAGATATCAAGACCCCTGGGGGCAGACAGGAGACCATCTGCCCCCAGGGGAGGGGGCATAAAAAAATTAAAATGGAATGGGGGTGGGGTGGGGGGGTGGCCTGGGATTTTTTTTGCCCCCCCTGAAAGAGTGGTGGCCCTCCCCCTCCCACACCAAGTGGAAAGGGGGGCCACCCCTTGTAGCACTCCCTGGGGGCAGATGTATGCCCCCAGGCAGGTGTGCATGAAGTGGCCCCCCCCATCCAATTGGAGTGGGGTAGGGCCACCAGGAATAAGTGCAGGCCCCCCAAAGGATGGGGCCTGCAGGTTAGGGCCCCCCCTTGGGGGTAGGCGGCTGATCATCTGCCCCCAGGGAAGGGGCAAAATAAAAAACAAAAGGGAGTTTTGGGTGGGAGTGGGGGGCCACTAGCCACCAGGGATTTATTTTATGGAAAGGGGGTAGCCCTCTCCCCCTTACCTCAAGGGGGAAATGGGGCACCCCTTTTAGCCCTCCCTGGGGGCAGATATCTGCTCCTAGGAAGGGACATCTGACCCCACGGAGGGCTGCATGAGATGCCCCCCCCTCTTATCTGCTCCCAGGGAGGGCTACATGAGATGCGCCGCCCCTCCAATTGGAGTGGGGGTGGAGAGGTGCACCCCCCTTTACAATAGAAAATTACCTGGCAGTGTATGGGGCCCCTCAGCCCCCCTCTAAAGGGCAGCCTGTTTTTGAATTATTTTCTTTGTTTACTAAACTTGCCTTGGCGCAGAGGAGCACATTGGTGCCCAAATGGAGGGGGGTGTACCTCACACAGCAGTTTGTAGGAGGCCCAGGGAGGCCTGCATGAGGTGCCCCACCACCCATTTGGGGCAGGGGGGAGATGACCCCCAAAAATGGTGGGACAGACCCCCCAGTGGGTGGGGCAGTAAGGTTTGGGCACCCCGGGCCAGATTGGCACATCAATGTGCCTCTCTGCACCAAGGGGAGTTGGGTTACCAGAGGAAAAAAGGGTGTCCACTCACCGAAACACGTTGCCAACAACAGATGTCATACCTTCTCGCGTTCCCACAGGTGTCCTGACAAAAAAGGTACCTCACATGTGTGGGGGCACCTACTCGGGGCGCAAAAGGAAAAGGGTAACCCGCTGGTAACCCCAAGCCTTTCTCCACAGCCCAACTTTGTTCAAATGGGCAACCTAAAAATTTGGATTTAGGGTGTCAAAGCCAGCAAGGAAAACGGGCAACCTCATGCATTTCCCAAAAGAGGACAGACGTCATACCTTCCCGCGTTCCCACAGGTGTCCCAACGAAAACAGTACCTCACATTTGTGAGGTACTGTTTTCATCGGGACACCCGTGGGAATGCAGGAAGGAATAACATTTGTTGTTTGTGTGGTTTACATAACGTTTTGACCCATTTGCTGGTGCCCTTTGTCGCACAACCCTTTAATTTCCCAAATGTAACCTACATTTAGTCGATGCTTTAGGCACCATACAATTTTGTAACCTGCACAAGTCACCTACCCTTGAAAAGGTCTGCCTGTGCTCTTTCAAAAAATGTATGCTTGCCGTTCCTCACCACATTGGTTTTCCCGATTTACACATGCTAAGTGCGTCTGTTCAGGCCGTGAGCATAAAACTCCTGTGTACCATGGCTCAGTGTTTGGCTTGTGGTATTGCAACTGCAAGAGTCGGGGGAATGTAGCGGAGCATTGCTTTTCTCAAAATTCATAGAAGCCATTGCCGTACCAAGCCAATCATGTCCAACACATACCTTTTTTTCGGTCATTTTCCCGCTTTTCCCCCAATCTATGGCATTTTCCCCTACCTAGGTGTTGCCTGACCTATGCAAATCACCCCTTTCTAAACTTGGAATTTTGTCTACTTTTCAGAAATATATGCCTTTCTGTCCTGCAATTCGGCTTTCCTACCCTTTTCTTCCATTCCGTCCATGCATGTCCAATTGGCAAAAATGGCCAAAACCGCCTACCTCTCACAAAACAGTTGATAACCACATCAAAATATTTTTGTTTCATTTCCACTCAACCTGTTCTCGAAAGCCAGGAAATTGGGGAATTCAGCACAGCAAACCATTTGTTCCTAGCTCTTACAAGGAATAAAACACAGGCTTCTTTGTACATCATTTAATTGAAATTTTTTGAAAAAACCCAAAATGTTTTCCCTTTTTGCTTATTTTCTCCACCCCCCCACCCCCCCAACAGCAACCTAGTATTCCTGGGTGGTGTTACGACCGCCTACATGTGGGGAAAAAAGGAGCCACATTTTGTCGAGATATCTCATGTAACAAAAGTTACAAGGCATTGAATGGCCACATACAGAAATCCCCAAAAAAGGCCTTGCCACTGGGGGGAAATACCCATGGCAGTTAAAGGGTTAAGATTTTAGGCCTGTCAACATTCTGGTCAATGGCTCGGGTCTAGCAGGGAAAGAGACAGCACATCAAGCGCAGGACTGGGTCAGCTAGGCCGGTCACCGGAACTGCACAGGATCTGCCGTTCTTGTTTCTGGATATTTTAATTCAGTGGGATTGCGAGTTCATCAGGCAAGCATTTATGGTAGCAAGCCAGATAATTTCAGGATGATTCCCTACACCACAGCGCTCCACTGGGTTGTAAGGATTAGTTCAGGATTAGGTGAGGCCTAGCTGAAAATGGTTCAGCTACTGCTTGGCCTGGTGATTGGCATCTGGAAGGATGTTGAAAGCTGGATGATGAATGCTGGATAGAGTGCTTTGCTCGAATCAGAAGAGTGTTCTTGTGTTGTCAGCTGTCTCTATTTATCCTTTCCAATGACATCACAAAAATGGGTGTATGGGCCGGCTTAACTAAGCTTGCCCCTGTGAACTGGGATTGGATCAGAGTCTCATCTCCGCCTTGCACACGAGTGATTGGATCAAGGACAGACGTCACGTTTATGGTTTGGTTTTCACAATCCTTAGAAACCTCCCCCAGCCACTAGCATCAAAATCGAATTTTGTCCTAAATACATATTTGCACATTTGTAACCTCTATGAAAATCACATACAAGGATTACATATATTATGGAGTATATGTTCCTCAAAATTCCACAGCTGTGAGACCTTGTTTCTCCTTTGTGCAGCATTTTGTCCATTTCTCCATGAAAACATTTTCCAAACTTTCTCCAAATTTACATAAATATGTGTGTTTACCATGGGAATGTGTGTGCAAAGTTTAACAATTCTAGTGTAAATACCGTTCCCATAAAACCACATATATTGCCATTCCTGTTCAGAATATGCTAGACAGTTCCACTACGTTTTGCAATGTAGGGCCAAAAATTAGAGTAACAATGTTGCCCTTTTTATATTTTTCACCATTTCTGATAGCGGGTTATAAGTCTCTAAAAAATGTTCGTTACATATTCTTAGCAGCAAATGGTCCGCCTTTTGGCTGTCTCTGGAGCAAGGAGTAGCCCCCACCTTTTTGGGATTTCCTTCTGCAGGCCTAGTTCATGACCCTTTCACACGTCCATTTCCTGGCCTGGAGAATCTGCCATTTTTAAGTCCTTGGGAGCAGACAAAAGTCTGTCCTACCCCACAATTATCATATGTCAGTGAGCATCTGCTGAGAGGAATGCCCTCCCCTTGGGTGGAACCTGTTTTTCAACTTCTTGCAGGCCCAGCCAGCCTGAGTTAATCCTTAATTTCTTGACTTAAAAATCAGCACAAAACAAACTTGTTGCATCAGATGACATAGATGAATTACATTCTTAGATTTAAACCCGTGGTTTCAAAACAACTGAGATCTGTGTTCCTTTCATCAACAGTCCTTTTATATTTGCTAATCCGGCAGATCTTTAGTTTTAGACAACTTTAAGTTTAACCAGGAGAGCCCACTTGACAGGCACTGTCACTCACAGGTAATCCGGTTTTGCTGAGAAACTGTTTTGCTTTTAACATTTCAGGACCTTGTACATTCACAGTGCTTCATTAGATTAAATGGATTTTAGCGCCAAACAAGCTTTTGAGTGTTGGACAGTGTTTTGTACAGGCCTTTTGGGGTTTCCGCAGCAAAGTAAATGTCATGTACAGGCACATTTTGGAGTTTCACTTGCAAAGCGCTGCTGCTACCTCTGCACTCTGTTTCCTTGTCATGGAGTCCACTGGCATTTTTTCTGCAGCGTGTGCTCTGTTCCACCACACATGCACCATGAGTGGCAGGTTATGCGGCCATCTTTTTGTGTTGAAAAACGTGCTTTTGTAGGCTTTGGCACACACAAGGGTTTTGCCGTCATTTTGCTGTTTCTCGCACCATAGATAGCAGAGTGAGGCCGCATAGTATATCAGAGTGGGTCAATACATCCCACAGAACCAAGTCTCTTCCCAAGAGTTAGACAAGGTGAAAGATAAATTTGCATCTACTGGACAAACCGGAACCAGTAGAGACTGATCTGAAACGGGGAGTTCAACTGAAAGGATATTTCGAACAAGAAATGCTACACTGGCAAGAGAAAAGTCAGTAAAGGTCTAGTATCATTCAAAATTGCCAGCACAAGAATGAATGTTTAAAGCAGGAATTGCAAAATAAAAAGGCGTGTTGACTTCCCAGAGCAAAATGCTGGCAGCTAATTGGGCCAGCATTAGTGACATGAGAGCAGCAAGTCCAGTGTTGGCAGAAACTGATTTTTGAAATGGAAAAAAATGTAAACTTATATTAGGAAGCAAGGGACTATGAAATGGCTATACAACTACCCAACAGACAACCACAAGAGGCAAGTACTTTGGATATGGGTGATCAATCCCTTTTACCGAAGGGCACATGCCACCTACCTAAACCCTCATATCGGCAGGCTGTGGGACGTAATGCGTCTAAACCCATGAGAGAGGAGTTGAAAGGGTTATAACATCCCCTTTACCAAATATTTCTGACCAGGAAGGAGAGCCTTCTTTATCTGATATAGACATCTCGTCTTTGCCCACCAGAAGGGGCGAGGTGACCCGAGGACAAATATCATGATGGGTTGATGGATCTGGAACTGCAGAAAATGATCATGCAGAGAAATCTTTTACCTCACTTAGCTAACATTTACAAGGTGTAAACAAGCTATTCTCTTGACACTCTGCTTGGGGTTTTCAAGTAAGCTTTAATCACAGTTCATTACAAGATGTTATAGAGCAAACTACTGGGTCCCATCACCCAGGCTGACTTCCACCAACTCACTCATATTAGAACCTTTACATAGCATTCACACACAAACATTCCGCTGCAGCACACCAACTTTCTCTCAGTTCATCATACACATTCATACATTACAAGCACTTCACAACAGAAGGGTATGTTAAAACCGCTCTTCTCCAGCATGGTGTCTGGCATGGATTCACATGCTCTTGAATATTCCCTGTCAGGCCGGTAATCCTCGGTAAAAGAAAAATGTTTCACTTTCACTTACAAACTGTATTTCTATCTAAACCAATCACTGAGCTATGGGTCCTACTGCCCCCAGCCAATTACTGCCCTCTACTTAAGCCCCTCTTCTGGCAGCCATCTTCAGATTTTTACCACACATTCAAGTGTTGGGAGTCCTCGTTTTTTATATTGTGAGCTGATCTATGTTTTTGTGCTTTTTTGGTAAAAAGTTAGATTTTTGTCAGACAGAGCCTGTGTGCTATTTCTCTACATCGGCCGGCAAGCAGGGATCCATTTGTCAGTGAATTTCAACGCCCCTCAAGGGCAAGAATCGTTGAGGTTTATTCGAACATTCCAGAAGGCCATCAGGCCTACTTCCATGTCGGAGGAGAAGGAGGGAAGTTCCCTTTTCAAGTTCTGCTCCAGCTGCGGACTGTGGAATGTGTTTGTAGAGGACAAACACCTCCAGTGCCTCTAGTGTCTCCATCCGGATCACAAGGAAGCAGATTGCAAAATCTGCCTTCGGTTCTCCAAGTGAACTCTGAAGGATCGTCACAGTAGGCTGGTGGCGTGGCTCGGCGCCAAGGACTCTGCCCCATGCGGGAAGCAGGGGCATGCCTCACCTAGGACCACTCGGTCCGAAGAGCAGGCTTCCAAGTCTTTTGAGGGCGCTCCATCCGTGGGGGCCCAAGACAAGGCCAAGCACTGCAAATCCATTTCCGTCAGGGGCACCGTGCAGGCGGGTCCTGCAACGGGCAGGGCACACTCATCTTCACCATCTGCTTCCATCTCCAGCCATCGCTTCAGCTCCTCCTCGAAGAGGAAATCGCCAAACCCGGCGAAGCTGCAGGAAAAGCCTTGAGAAGACGAAGGCGCAGGAAAAGACGACCGACCAGGCCCAGGTGAAGTCGACGATCGAGTTGGTGGCGGCCGCCCTCTCGAAGGCCAATGGGACTGACCCACGCAAGGTAGCCCCAGCAGTGCCAAGGGTATCCCTGTCTCTGAGATGGGAGGCATCTGCCAAGCTGGTGGAGAGGACACCAGAGAAGAGGATATCATCCCTGAGCCCAAACCCGACTCCTCGGGATGTGAAAAAGGGGGGGGCCCTCAACCATACTCTAAGGCAAGGATATTTCTTCCTTGGATGAGGAGGACCAGTCATCCGTCCACACGATCCAGGAGGACCTGGGAGACAACGGCTAGAATCCCGATGGATACGACGGAGTGCCTCTCCTGGATGACATTTGGGAGGAAGGCCTAGCTTTGATGAGGGCCCCAGCCAAGAGGGATCAGTTGGGGAAGAAACATGCCTACGTTTACAGCCTTCCCCGGACTCGGTGGTCTTGGTGGCAGCAAGGAAGTCGTCTAACCCCCCCGTCTTCATCCTCTGTCACTCCGGATAGCGAGGGGAAGAAGTTGGATGCCATGGGAAGAAAAGTTATCTAGTAGGCGGCATCAACAGTCAAGGCAGCCAACGGGCAGATTCAAGTGGGAGCTGTGGTATAAGATGGCCCCACTGCTGGAGTTCCTATCTGATGACAAGTAGGTCGAGGCACTTTCCATCCTCCAAGAGGGGGGAGGTGGCATTGGACCATGCCATCACGGTGGCCCTGGGCATCGTGGACACAGGGGGTTCTGGAAGATGGCGAATTGTGTCTGCCTCCGTTGTTGTGGTTGGCTGAAAGCCACCAACTTTCGTCAGGAAGTCCAGACGAGGGTTCTGGACATGCCCTTTGACGAGGACAACCTCTTTGGGAAGGCCGTCAACAAGTTGTTGAAGGCCATTAAGACTGACACTGAGAAGGCCCGTGCCTTGGACACTCTTCAACACTGCCTGTCCTTTCATGCTTCCGGCAGGAAGGATCGTCTAAGGGTTTCGGCGGAGGGTCCTCTTCATACCCCCAACCCTCCTGGTCCACAACCCAGGAGGCCTAAAGAGGCTGTTCCAAGGCTTTCGGTGGAGGTGGCTGTCGTCGCTCCCAAGGTGGCATGCAGGCCCCGAAGCAAGATTGAACCGGCCAGGATATCGGGCGCCCCACCCATGCACCCGGATGGGAGGCCGGCTGGTGGGCCTCGTCAGTGAGTGGAAGAAGATCTCCACCGACAGATGTGTGCTGGATGCTCTCGTAGAGTTCCAACAGAAGTCTGCGCGGATACCACTGGTGACCTGGCAGGAGCAGCACATCCCTCAGCTCCTGCAAGAAGTACAGGCCATGATAAGAAAAGGGTCGATAGAGCTGGTTCCAAAGTGACTCTGGGGCTCCGTAGTCTACTCCAGATACTTCTTGGTAAAGAAGACCAGGGGCTGGAGGCCCATTCTAGATCTGCGGTGTCTGAACAAATATCTGAACTCCCAAAAATTCAGGATGGTCACGTTGCAGCACGTGCTCTGCCAACTGGAGGAAGGATACTTCTTGACGTCACTGGATCTGTAGGACGCATACTTCCACATCCCCATTCATGAGAAGCATCAGAAGTTCCTGCACACTTCGTAGTACAGGGAAGGCACTACCAATTCAAGGTCCTCCCCTTCGGACTGAAGTCGGCGCCCAGGATGTTTACGAAGTGCCTGGCACCAGTGGTGGCCCATCTGCGTCTTCAGGGATACACGTGTACCTGTACCTCGACGACTGGCTCATCCGGGCCAAGTCAAGGGAGGTAGCCGTCGAACACACGGAAAGGACCGTCCGGCTGCTGACAGATCTGGGGTTCTCCGTGAACTATCCAAAGTCCAGCTTGATACCATTGCAGAACGCGCTGTTCCTCAGGGCGAGGCTCAACGCGGTCTCCTGCCCTCTGCCCACCTCAGAAAAGAAGGTAGCGACCATGCGGGGCAAGGTGCAACGGCTGTTGGCACTGAAGACCGCCTCGGTGTGGACCATCAAGTCGCTGCTCAGCATGATGTCGGTGTGCATCTACCTGATCCGGCTCTGCAGGTTGCGGATCCGACCCCTTCAAGAAATCCTGGACGCTCTGTGGATACAGGTGTCTGGAAGCTTCGCAGACAAGATTATTCTCGATGAGTTCCGTCGAGCGATAAGGTGGTGGGGTGTGCGCTCCAACATCACCGGGGGCACAGGTTTCCAGAGCCCCCATACCAGGAGACTGTCACCACGGACGGTTCCCTGGAGGGCTGGGGAGCCCACACCAGACGTCTCCATGCCAGAGGCCTGTGGCTGCCGGAGGAGAGGGACCTCCACATCAATGTCCTGGAGCTGTGGGCAGTGTTCTGGGCCCTCAAGGCGTTCCTTCCGTCCCTCAAGGGCAAAGTGGTGAAGGTATTCACGGACAATACCACTACAATGTTCTACATCAGGAAGCAAAGGGGCACCAGATCCCCAGCACTCTCCTGAGTGGTGCAGGACTTGTGGCACTGTGCTGTCACCCAAGAGATGTTCCTCATCCCTTTTCACCTGGTGGGAGTCAAGAACACCATCGCTGAGCCCCTCAGCAGGGAGCTGCGCTCCTGCAATGAGTACGAACTTTGACAGGATCAAGTGGACGCCTCTTCCTAAAATGAGGCAGACCCCAGATCGACCTGTTTACAACAGTGACTAATTCCAAATGCCAGAAATTCACCTGCCGGTTCCACCGGCTGAGGAGCCTGGGGTGTGCATTTTCCTTCCCGTGGGAAGGCCTGTTCCTGTATGCATTCCCTTTGTTGCCTCTCCTGCTGTGAGTCATCAATCAACTCAAACGGTGCCCATGCAGGATGATCCTAGTCGCCCTGTGTGGCCGAGGCAGATTTGGTACCGGGTCTTCTCAGCCTGTCAACATCGTCCCTGGTCAAGCTGCCAGTGGTCGTGGATATGCTCACCGGAGAAAAAGGCGCAATCCTATATCACAACTCGCGGTCCCTGAACCTGATGACTTGGCTCCTGCTGTCTTAGAGTTTGGAGGGTACAAGTTGCCGGCAGACTGTAGGGAGGTCCTTGCCAGAGCCTTGTCGACCCTTAAATGCTATGGACACAAGTGAAGTGTTTCACGACATGGTGCCAGACGCAGAAGATCAATCCTCTTAGGCTCACGGCCCCACAGATTATGCCGTACTTGTCCTTGACCAAGGCGGGGCTGGCGCACGCATCCATCAAAGTGCATCTGGCGGCTATTTTCCTCAATACCAGGTCTCCGGGACGGTCTTCTCTTTGGCCCTATAGTCTCGTCAAAGAGTTCCTCAAAGGACTGTTTCGATCCTTCCCACTGGTGAAGGCTCATGCCCCAGCGTGGTACTGACGAGGCTCATGGGGGGGCCCCTTCAAGCCTATGCATCAGTTTCTCCTCATGGAAGACTGCCTTCCTCGTGGCCATCACCTCTGCCAGGAGGGTAGGTGAGATCCAGGCCCTATCCTGCAAACAGCCTTATCTGACTTCACAACACAAGGGTGGTGCTGCGGATGCATCCCCTCCTTCATGCCAAAGGTTCAGTCGGAATTCCACCTCAACAAGCCTTTGGTGCTGCCTGTGGTTTTTCCGAAACCTTTGTCGCCGGCTGAAAGGACTTTGCACTTGCTGGATGTGGCTCATGCTCTGAAGTTCTATGTGGCACGCACGAAAAGTTTCCGGAAGACGTCTCAACTATCCGTGAACTTTGGTCCTGTGAACCATGGGAAGACCTTGTCTGAGGCTTCCATCTCCGGTGGCTCTACGGCTGTATCACACACTGTTACCGGTTGTCAAACCGACTGCTGCCCTGCCGTCCGAGAGCCCATTCCACCAGAGCGATTGCTGCCACGACTGCGTTCCTGTCTGGTGTGCCCCTGCTGGGCATCTGCAGGGATGCTACGTGGTGGTCTACGCACACCTTCACAAGATTCTACTGCGTCGACCGGGAATCCAGGGAGGAGACCTGGGTCGGCCATGCAGTGCTACGCAACCTGTTCGCTTGAAGGTGAGCCTGTTCCGGAGGTAAGAGTAATTGCTTCTATTGAGCCTTGCCACCTCCCGTGGTTGTGTAATATTGTACTGCTATGTATTCTTTCTTCATGAGCATGTGAATCCATGCCCGAACCCATGCTGGAGAAGGAAAAAAGTTACTTACCTGTAACTATTGTTCTCCAGCACTTGCCGTAGCACCTTTAGGTGGTAATTAGTGCTTTTAGTAATGGCTGCTACGTGGGCCTCGCTATCCAAGCTTTCCTCTAGGTAGGTGCCCAAGGTCTTGACTTTATGCACTACCATCAATTACAAAACTAGCGTACACTTGATCTAGGCTATCTCTGATTTGCCGAGGACCAAACAACATGAGCTCGGTTTTGGACGCATTCAGACAAAGCCAATTCGTTGACATCCAACACTTGATGGTCAGATACACTGAGTCCAACATCGATTGATCCTTCTCATGATCCACGCTGATCTCCAAGACAAGTTGAAAGTCATCAGCATAGTTACAGAAAAATAGATCCAACGACTCCAGGTCTTTACACAGTGCGAGGATATAAATGTTAAACAGGGGGCGAGACAAGCCCCTTGTGGCACTCTGCAAGTTATAATTTCACCTTCGAACGCACTATCGCACCAGTGAACTCATGAGTGACGACCCTCAAGGAAAGACCTAAGCCAGCTAATTGCCTCTGAGGAAAGACCTCCAACTGTGGCTGTCCGGTCCAAAAGGATTCGGTGGTCCAGCAAGTCAAAGGCTGCTGATAAGTCCGGTAACATCAGCAGCCCTGACTTGCTGTGTTCCAATTTGGAGAGCATGTGGGTTTGTAGGTCAAGCAGTGCGCTCTCCCATAGTGATTGGTTCTTTATTTTATTTTTTCAATTTGTGGTGCCTCCCTCTATGCATGCCATACGCTGGTACCAACACAACCTGGACCCCAGCTGGTTCTAACAAACATTCAGGTGCCTAGACCTGTGGTGTTGAACATATACAATACTAGCCAGCTGTCAGTGCTTGACAAAAATGCAAAAGCATGGGAGACCCAAGGTAAGAAGTCTTACACCACCTCAACCTTACAATTTAGGCAGGTTAACACTGCTACAGTTCTGGCAGGTTTTAATATCTTCAATTGGGAAAAGAGCGTTTCACTGACATGCTACCTCAGGAAGCCACAGATGAGTTTTCATTCTGGATTTCAGAGGGCAGAGAAGCTGCTATGCAACAGCTTCAAGTCGTTACAAATCGAACTGACACAACTGCAAGGGCAGTTACTAGTGCAGTCTGCATGCGCATATTTGTCTGCTTCCTCCCTTCATCAGGATATCAAGGAGAAAATGCTGGACCTTCCATTCGATGGCAAAACATTGTTTGATCCATCCACAGAGGAGGTCCTACAGAAATGGTAAGGCCAGTGTCACAGCAGCTAAAACTCTCAGCTCAATTTCGGTGAAACAACCATATCCCCAAAATGTTAAGGCAAGATGTAGGCCAAAAAATTAAAAAGCCCCTCCATCTTCCTCTAATTCTGCTCAAGAGCAGAAGTAGTCTATTTGACTTCCCTCCAGGCATGTACGTACCTTCCACTCCAACCATCATCAAGGAGCATACATCCCAGTAGCAGGAAGGCTTTTCAACTTCCTCCCTTGTTGGAAAACCATTACTCAAGAGGAGTGGGTTCTGAATGTTATCCAACATGGTTACCACCTTCCGGCTATTTCACCTTCCTCTCCTCCAAAGCTCCAAAAATCATCTCTGGAGCTCCAGGAAGACATTAAAAATACTCCTTGTTCTGGGAGCAATGGAGTTGGTTCCTCAAGAGGAAGTAAGCCTGGGATTCTACTCTTGTTACTTCCCGATTCCCAAAGAAATCCAGCGCAATCTGGCCAATTTTGGACCTTTCAGACCTCAACCAATTTCTGTCTCTCGATACCTTCCACATGATAATCCTTCCTAAGATTCTGGCTTCTCTTCATCCAAACGATTGGATGGCATCTGTAGAGCTACAGGATGCTTTTTTTCACATCCCCATATTTTTTTAAAATGTATTTGTTGTTTCGATCAGTAAAAACCTGACCTTTCAACATATTCATTACAAAATTTAAAATGAATTCATAAAAGAAACATGTCATCATTCAGTTTCTACAATTATACAGACTTTCAAACATTTTTGTTTAGAGTGATCACAGGTTAATCCTTATTCACTCTCAATGTTATTCAACTTTACATACATGATAGGTATATAAGTACATATGCACATTTCCCATTCTTAGCCATCATTGACTTCATAGACCCCTCTACAAACACAACCGTCATGAGATTCACAATAGGAAGGTCTCATTACCAGTTAAAATGTCTTCCCTTCAGGCTAAATTCTGCTCCCAGGGTTTTCACAAAAGTCATGGGGTTAGTGGTAGCCTACCTTCGGTTTAAAATAGCCCATCTATACCCTTACCTAGACAGCTAGCTTCTCAAAGCCTAGTCTCTGGAGGAATTGCTTCAGAAATTGCAAGTAACTTGCCATACTCTGTTCAACCTGGGGTTCTCCATAAATGTGACAAAATCCTAACTCAACCCCTTGCAGAGGATCCAATTTTTAGGAGCAGTTATAGACACTACTCTGCACAAAGCCTTTCCACCCTTGGAAAGAGTTGAAGCCATTCAACAGAACATTGTGCGGATCACTAACCACCAGACCTTAACAGCTTGGTGGTTTCAAAGGCTCTTAGGCCTCTTGCATAACCTAGTTCCCCTTGCGAGGCTCCATATGAGAACGACCCAGTGGCTTCTTGCTCTCAATTGGAACCAACTCTTGGATTTCCAGGAAATGAAAATCCAAATTCCAAAACAAGTTCAGGGCTCTGCTCTGGTGAAACTCCCCAGAGAACCTGTTAATAGGGTCTCCCTTTCAACCTCCCTGCACCAAATAGTCATAATAACAGACTCTTCAGAGTATGGTTGAGGAGCCCATTGTCAAAGTCTATTAGCTCACAGTATTTGGTCCTCTCATGAAAAGAAGGACCACATAAATGTCCTGGAACTAAGAGCCATATTTTTCACTCTAAAATCTTTTCTTCCCTCACTCCAAGGAAAGGTGGTGAAAATTCTAACAAACAATAGCACTGCAATGTTTTATATCAACTTAGCAGGGGGGGGGACTCACTCCCGCCCCCTGTGTATCCTAGCAGAACAAATTTGGTATTGGGCCATTCAAAATCACATTTTCTTGTTGGCGTCCAATCTCGAAGGGAAGAACGACATCCTGGCAGACAAACTAAGCAGGTTACAGTCTGCTCCGCATAAATGGGAGCTGAAACCAACTGTAGCACAGATGATATTTCAGAAGTGGGGCCATCCATCAGTAGACCTCTTTGCCAACCAGCACAACTCACTATGTCCTCAGTTTGCATCAACGCCAAGGCCTTCTATCCCTGGGAGATGCTCTACCTCTGGATTGGTCGAATCTAACACTTTATGCGTTCCCACCTCTTCCATTGATTCACAAAATATTGCTGAAATTCAAAATGTTTCACAATCTGACAATGATTCTAATAGCCCTATTCTGGCCTTGCCAGATTTGGTTTCCAGACCTTCTGGAACTAACGGGGACTACCCCGTTGGATCGGCCACTTTCGAAAGATCTTTTGACTCAACAGAAGGGGAAGGTCCTTCACACCTCCCCTCAATTGCTCAACTTGAAGGCTTGGTTTCTGAAAAGCTAGCCTTCTCCCACTTACGTTTGTCAGAACAAAACATTGCCATTAGGTCAGCCTCCAGAAAAGCTTCCGCTAAGAAGCAATATCATAGCAAATGGTTACATTTCGGTCACTGGGCCTTAGAACAAAACCTTTACCCTCTAAAGGCCTCTATTGATGTCATGTCCCACATGGCTTACCTAGTTTCCACCGGTGTTAAAGGAGACCCGTGCAAACATTACTTATCAGCTATCAGTGCTTATCTAAATAGAAAACGTAAGTCTTTCTCTCTTTCCAACAAAGCCATTAAAAAGCACTTCAAGGGCCTTTTATGTTTGCATCCCCCTATTCGTGAACCTCCACCTCAGTGGGATCTCAACGTGGTCTTATCAGCCATAATGCAAAAACCATTTAAACCTATGGCTTCTTTCAATTTACAATTCCTAACTTGGAAATCGGCCTTCTTAGTGGCCATTACTTCGGGTAGACAAATTGGTGAGCTCCAGGCCCTTTCCTCAGAGGAACCCTATTTTGTATTTCATAAGGACAAAGTTGTCTTGCGTATGGTCCCCTCCTTTCTACCTAAGGTGGTTTCTGATTTTCACTTAAACCAGGAAATATGTGTTCCCGTTTTTCTTCCTAGACCACACGCTTCAGCGGCCGAAGAGACATTTCATAATCTAGATCTAGTAAGAACCTCAAAGTTCTACCTTTAAAGGACCAACCCGTTCAGAAAAGCAGACCATCTCTTCATTACTTACGGTGGTCCTTCTCCTGGCAGCAAAGGCTTCCATTGCTATATGGGTTATCCCCTGTATCTCCAAGGCTTACGACGTGAAAGGGTTTGCGACTCTGTAGAGACTTCAGGCTCATTCTACTAGAGCCAAGACAGCATCTGTAGCCTTTACAAGGCACGTTCCCATTGCAGACCTCTGTAAAGCAGCTACCTTGGCTACCCTGCTTGCCTTTTGCAAGCACTATGCTATGGATACATTGTCCAGAAATGATGCAAAATTCAGCCAAGAGCTTCTCCGTAACTTGTTTGCCTGAATCCTGTTTATGCTGTCTCCTTCCCCCCCTCGCTTATTCAAAGGCTTTTTAGTCTGGTACCAACCAGTTGGGAATGAGGGAGAGCCAGGACGACAGAGAAATCAAAAATTACCTTCATGGTGATTCAGGTTCCCTCAGTCCAGGCTCTCCCTCCTTCACAACACCCGCCCAGCCATCCCCTACAGTACGCATGTATTTAAATTCTACCGCCATCAGCGGAACCACTGAAACTGGGTGTAGGCCGTTGATGTGAGGGTAAGGTGTGGGCCTGGCACGTGGAGGGACGCATGCTTGATGTAGGTCCTTCCCCCCCCCTTTAAAAGCTCTTAAAGTGATAGCTATCTTTTTCAGCCCGCCTGCGTATGCAGGTGTTCCCAACCAGTTGTGAAGGAGGGAGAGCCTGGGCTAAGAGAACCTGAATCACCATGGTGGTAATTTCTCATATTTTTCTATTGACTTACAAAATGAAATTATAGATCCCATTCCTGAAAATTGTTATGATGAAACAGAGAGCCAACCAGAAAAGATCAACACCGACATGGGGGACATTTCATGGTGTATTCTTCGTTCCCTTACAGGGTAGAAGATGTTACCTGTAACATCTTGGAAGACGACATCGTTTTTAGAGTCCATAACTAACTCAAATCCATTGAAATGCCAGTGCATGTAAATATCATTAAAAGAGATCTCTCCACCCAAATGGACGATGCATCTGAAATATTAAAACCTGAGTTATTTCAAGGTTTCTGGCAGTTGGTCGAACAGTTCAGGCTGGCTGGAGATGGGTATTCCTGGATGTCCAAAGTATTTTCTCGGTTGACTCACGATTGTGGGCATACAACTATTCATGCAACAGTAATATCAATGGACCCTGAAAATGACTCCAGTGTTTGTAAGACAATACTGGTTGCCTCTCACGTCCATGTAATCACTCACAGAGATTACCTGAAATCCCATGGCATAATGTGTCCTATCCACAGTACCTTTAACGACCCGGTACTGGGAATCCTTAAACCCAATGGACAATGGAGACTTTGTGCTGACCTGAGGGAGTTGAATAAACAGTCCACATTTCATGGTGACCTCTTTCCATATCGACCAAGGACTGGCACAGATCCAAGGATCAAAAGTGTACTCACCCCTTGACTTGACAAATGTTTAGTGAACGGTACCCGTGAATACGGAAGATCCGTATAAGCTTGCGTTTACTTTTGGGGGCCACAGTATGGACCAATACTCCCTTCGGGTACATGAATTCAGGAAGAGTTCAACAATATCCTTTGCAAGGCCATGCCTGATTAGAGGGAAAGAGGAAACTTGGCCTATGTGGATGATCTGTTGATCAAGAGCTCAACTGTGGAAGCACATCTGGCAGAAATCAGACATGTTCGTTCCAAGTTGCAAAAAGCTGGTGCAAAATGATCTTTCAAAAAGAGCAATGGTACAATACCCGAGGGAACTGTGGCATGAAATTACAGCTGTGGGCCTCATTCCCTAGAAAAAGAAGGTGGAGGCCTTCATTGAGGATTATGCTGAGATCACTCACCTTTGGTCCACTTATTGAAGGCTGTGGTAAAGGGGAGTAGGGTGAGGCAAAGTCTGAGGCAGTGAAGCAATTGAAAAGAAGCTCCTTGTTTGGTTAATTCCATCAAAAATAAGGAGCTTTTCTTAGAGACTGGTTTCTCAGATACCCGTTGGATGGTAGTGTTATATAAAAAAAACATGACATAGTCAACAAGGTATTCTAGGAGAGCAAAACATTATCCTTTGTAGAAGAAAAATGCAATGATTGTGAAAAAGGACTTCTGGCAATGGTGTAGGCGTTAGAAAAACTAACACCTGTTTATCCAGGGGAGCACATCATGGTAGAGACCTCACACCAACTGTTATAATATCTACAAATCTCTACAATATCTCACACCAACCGTTACAATATCTACAAAGGGATGGAATACGGGCTGGGAATGTCTCTACTTCAAAAATCACTTCTTGGATTCTGCCAATGCAGGACTTTCCTGTAGAAGTCAGGTACGGCCAAAAAGAGCCCTCTAGCTCAAGGATTGGCGGATTTACATGAGATTGTGCTGAAGAACACGGTCCCGAGGACGAAAGTCTGATCACCAATAATAATATGGAGGCCTACCTGGTGTCCCTGCACAAGGTATATGAAGATAATACTTGCAAAGTGATACCCACAGTTTATGTGGATGGATGTTCCTAACATATTACAACAGATTGGGAGAAACAATTGGTTGCCGCATTGGAAACGCTTGGGTAAATGTTCTTCCTGAACCCTCTGCTGGTTACAAAATAGCCCCCCAAAGTATTCGGGTGGCAGAGCTGATGGCAATTTATGAAGCTGCCCTCAGTGCTGTAAGGCACCAAATCGCGGCATTTCAGAGTATGATCAAGGTCCAATACTGGCTGTTGGTGAGGAAACCACAATCTGGTTATGACCAGTGGGTGGTACCTACCTCATTCTGAAGTCTGATGCTAAACCATGCCCATGACGCGGCCGCTGCTGGTCAACAGGGATTTCAAAAGACCCTTGACATACTGCGAAAAGTCGCTTAACCCCTTAACTGCCAAGGGCTCCCCGTGCCAAGGCCTTTTTTGGTGATTTCGGTATGTTGCCATTCAATTCCTTGTAACTTTTTTGTTACATGAGATATGTCGGCCAAATTGGGCCCCTTTTCTTCCCACATGTAGGCGGTCAGAACACCACCAAGAAATCCTAGTTTGCTACAGAGGGGGTGAGCGAAAATAACCAAAAATGGAGAACATTTGTTTTTTTTTTCTCCAGAAAATGCCAATACAATTATGTACACAGAAGCCTGTGGTTTTTTCCTTGTAAGTGCTAGGAACAAATGGTTTGCTGTGCTGAATTCGCCATTTTCCAGGCTTTCAAGAACAGGTTGAGTGGAAACCAAAAAAACATTTTGATATGGTTACCAGCCGTTTTGTGAGAGCTAGGCGATTTTGGCCTTTTTTCCCCCCAATAGGACATGCATGGAAGGAATGGAAGAGAAGGGTAGGGAAGCTGAATGGGAAGACAGAAAATCATGCATTTCTGAAAAGTAGACAAAATTCCAAGTTTAGGAAGGGGTGATTTGCGCAGGTCAGGCAACAACTATGTAGGGAAAAATTCCATAGTTTGGGGAAAAATCAGGAAAATGACAGAAAAAAAAGGCATGTGGTGGACATGGTTGGCCCGGTACGGCAATGGCTTCTGTGAATTTTGAGAAAAGCAATGCTCTGCTACATTCCCCCCCGACTCATTTTTCATAATGTTTCACAAAACAAGCAATACCACAAGCCAAAAAGTGAGCCATGGTACACACGACTTTTATGCTTACAGCCTAAACAGACTTACTTAGCATGTGTAAATAAGGAAAACAAATGTGGTGAGGAAGGGCAAGCATACATTTTATGAAAGAGCACAGTCAGACCTTTTGAAGGGTAGGTGACTTGTGCAGGTTTTAAAAGCGTATAGTGCCTAAAGCGTGACTTAATGTAGGTCACTGTACCGCTTACCTGTACTCCTCTGGAGCGTAATACCTTGACAGTCTGTGGACCTCATATCTATTATAGCCTTTAGGATTCTTTTTCTGTTTGAAACAACAAATGACAACAATAGAGATGCTATAACTTCTATTAACTGCGATAATACTACATGAGATGTGTATTCCCTTAATGACTCCCCTCTCTCCTGTATTTTATTATTGTGGAGCTCTCCATGCTGCTTTTCTACAGGGGTGCGTTGAGATGGAGAAACTATGGTAGTTTTGATTGCTGAGGAACTCTATAGCTTCTTGCCTTAAAATGTCTATTCTTAAAGAATGAATCTCTTGGTAAGTAAGCGGTGAAGATACTGTAATCTTTAAAGGCTTAAATTGATTCCTATGTTGGAGAGATCTCGCTTTCTAATTACTTTGGTTCTTTTTCTCTTTTTTTTGCAGGTTCTTGGAGTTCGGGAGGAAATGATAGTGTTGATGGCTGCGGAGCTACTCAGGATATGAAAACATTTCTTAAAACGTAAGTTTGCCAATACAGAGTAACTGCAGCCTTGAAGTTGTAGCGCGCTAACAACTGTGAGGTGAAAACTTGAAGAACCTTCAGGTACGTAAGCGCTTATAAAATGTCTTTTCTGTCAAACTGTTAATTAAATACCTCTTGTGTTTGCAGGATTTCGGAAAGCTGAGGAAAAAACCTTCGGCAGATGCGGTGGCTGCGGAAGAAACCTCTGACTGAAGATGCGGCTGCGAGCGAAAACTACTGACTGAAGAACCTGCGGCTGCGAGAGAAGACTTCTGACTGAAGATGCTGAGACTTGAGCAAAGACATTTTCTGCTGGAGAGAACGGCGTCAGAGAGAACTTCTGTCGGGTAAGTCTCTTCTATAAACTATGATTCCCTATAGCTTTTTCGTAAAACTAATGTCTCTATTATCTCTTATCTTTCAGAGGTTCTGTGAGGAGAAAACGCTGTTAGCGTTACCCGCTGTCAGCGGAGCATATGCGAAGCGCGCGTTCTATCAGAGTAGCTCCTCTGCAAATATGAATAGAACTGCGTTGTCACTTCGGCCATGTAAAGTGTATGAAAGTACTGTGAACATCACAGGAGTCTATGGAAATAGTCTGTGGATGGTGCAAATGCCATGTGTGCCAGGCTAACCCCCATCTTTGACCTGCTGATGGAGATAGCGTTCTCGGCCTAGCCTGGAAACCTGAATAAGGACTATGCTCAATGACTGGGATCATGACCGTCACATTTGGGAAATGAAACGGTTGTGTGACAAAGTGCAGCAGCAAATGTGTCAAAACGTTATGAAAAGCAAGCAACCACAACAAATGTCCTACCTTCCCGCGTTCCCACAGGTGTTCCGACGAAAACGGTACCTCACATGTGTGGGTGCACCTACCTGGGCGTAAAGGGAAAAGGCTAAACCACTGGTAATCCCAAGTCTTTCAGCAGAGCAGATTTTGCAGGATTTTGCTCCTGTGGACAACCTACAGATTTGGGTTTAGGGTGTCGAAGCCACCAAGGGCAACGGGGAACCCCATGCCTTTCTGAAAAGAAGCCACCCGTGGGAATCCACAGAGGTCTGACTTGCGCAAATCGCCCCAGAATTTATTACCCACAATCCCTGGCAAAGTCAGAAATTTGGTGAAAAAACCCACAATTTTCAAACATTTCCCTCTGCGCACCCACCGAAACACGCCGCCAACACCACATGTCCAATTTTCCCGTGTTCCCACAGGTGTCCCAACAAAAACGGTATGTCACGTGTGGGTGCACCTACCTGTTCGCAAAAGGAAAAGGCTATACCACAGATAACCCCCAAAGGGTTTGGGGAGACAACCAACAGGTTTGGCCCTAGGGTGTCGCAGCCACCAACGAAAACAGGGAACCCCATGCATTTCCGAAAAGAGGACACCCGTGGGAATCCCGATTCGCCCGAGAACTTATTACCCACAAGCCCCGGCAAACTCAGAAATTTGGCGAAAGAAACACAATTTCCCACCACCAAACCCCCGAAACATGCCGCCAACAACACATGGCCTACCTTCCCGCGTTTCCACAAGTTTCCCAAAGAAAGGCAGACCTTGTATGCGTGGGTGTCGTCACCTGGGTGAAAATGTGTAAATCATCCGTATGGTAAGTGCTCTGGGAATACAATAATCACTGTGTACTACCCACTGCCACCCTTTCACGGGCACCTTTGCTCACACTCGTCATACATACAGTTCTCAGTGCAATAAGACAGACAGGCTTGGATTTGGCACATTACCGCAAAGATCATGTGAGCAGTAAAGCCATGTCAAGGCACCAATCAATTTACTGGCCATTCATACACATTTTGTGTCTGCAGTCAGTAGGCATCCATTTCAGCAGCCGCACCTCTACCAAATCACTTGCTCCACAGCAACCGTATCTGCACACTTAATACATGTGGACATCTGCTCACAATGCAACCGTGTCTCTAGCAATATCTTTCACACAATTTTCCAGTAATTGCATATCAACTGTGTCTGCATTCAAATGTCATGTGGCACCAACCGTATCTGCACACTCAACGCAAGTGGTCATCTGCTCACATTGCAACCGTGTCTCCAGTTGATATCTTTCACACCATTTTCCAGTACTTGCATATCAACTGTGTCTAAATGTCATGTGGCACCAACCGTATCTGCACACTGATAGCAAGTAGACATCCGCTCACTTGGCTACCTGGCCTACAGACGCTGTCTTTCACACCTACTTCAAGTACACCCATAGCAAGTATGCCTGCATTCACTGGTCATGTTGAAACATTCATATCTGCAACCTTACCAACACTAAACACACATCCACTAACATGCTTATCATTTCTGCAGTGCTGGGAAAGTGCATTCACAGAAATCACATCTGCATGTACTACTTAGCTTTACCTCACTCATACACCAATCGTATCCAAGTAATTTCTACTGAAGATATTTCAGTCACACCAAACATGACATTAGGTCAGTAAAAACAAAAAAAAAAAAAAGGCAGGGTGCTACGAGATGCACGAGACACAGCCGCCATATAGATGGTGTTCAAGTACTGTTTTCATGACACTTAGACCTCAAGGGAGGGAGCCAAAGTGTTGTGTACTCATTTCAAAAGACACCTCTTGAGTGGAGGGAACCGGAATGGTGTTACCGTCTTCTCCAACACACCCCTCGAGTAGAGGGAGCGGGACTTTTTTTTGTAAGGCAAGCCTCAAGTGGAAGGAGCCAGATCGCATTCCTTTCCAATGTACACCTGAAGCAAAGGGAGCTTCGCTGAAGTTTCTTTCTAAGTTACGCTTCAAGTGGAGCGAGCTGCAATAAGTTTCTTTCTAAGTTACGCTTCAAGTGGAGCGAGCTGCAATTGCATGCCTTGCCAAGACACCCCAAAGGGGAGCGAACCAGACTGGTGTTCCCTTCTTCTCCAAGGCACGACTCAAGTGGAGGGAGCTGGAGTGGCATTCCTTTCCAAGATATGCCTCAAGTGGAAGGAGTCTGAATTGTGTTCCGTTTCAAGTCACACCTCGAGCAGAGGGAGCTAATTGACCTTTCCTTCTAAAGCAAGCCTCAAGTGAAAGGTACAGGGGTGGTGTGCCTTTCCATGGCAGGCCTTGAGTGGAGGGAGCAGGACTAGCATTGCTTGCCAAGGCACGCCAAAAGGGAGTGAACCACAATGGTGTTCCTTTCTTGTGGAAGGCACGCCTTGAGTGGAGGGAGCTGGAGTGAAGTTTCTTTCGCAGGCACGCCTCAAGTGGAAGGAGCCTGAATCGCATTCCTTTGCAAATCACACCTCGAGCAGAGGTAGCTAGACTGATCTTTCCTTCTAAGGCAGGCCTCAAGTGAAATGCACTGGGGTGATGTTCCTTTCCAAGGCAGGCCTCCAGTGGAGGGAGCAGGACTAGCAATGCTCGTGAAGGCACGCTGAAGTGAAGTGAGTTGAAATGACCTTGCATTTTTATTGAAGGTATGCCTCCAGTGCAGGGAGCAGGAGTGCTGTTCCTTTGAAAGGCATGCACAAATTGAGAGCCTATGGGTCCCTTTCAAGGAATGATGGGCATTCCCGGAAATCAGTCGATCTCTCAATACTTTTCCTTTGTATGATACAAAAGAAAACCAGGCTATAGGCAGAGGGCTGGCTTAGAAGGGCATTGGGGACAGTACACCTGAGTATCCCTCCTCATTCCTTGTTTTGTACACAACTTACATTTTCTGTATGGTTGTGTCTTCATGGCTGTGGCAGGAACATAATCAGCAAAGTGTCGTCCTTTCAATCTGGCCGCATCGTCTACCTCTGGAAAGGAGGGATTTTGTACATGGACAATGGTCAGAGATTGTACAACTTATTTTTCAAAGTTCATAAATGACAGTTTGTTGTGTGGAGCAGCTGCACAGTATACAACATAAGCATTGTGCGTAGCTACATACATAATGTGTATGGCCAACTTCTTGAACCACGGGCGTGACTTGCGTTCAGCATGGTATGGCTGAAGCAATTGGTCTGCTTTATCTACTCCACCCATGTACTTGTTGTAGTCCAGAATGCACTTGGGCTTCTGTACTTGCTGAGCCTGCCCGCGCACAGTGACTAGTGAAATACTTTCATCATGAATAGTACTTAGCATGTGCACATCCCTTCTGTCGCAGAACTTTACTGCCAACAGTTCATCCCGCCGCAATGCCATACATGCTCCCTTGTCCAGCTTCTTAGACACAAGTTGTCTGGGGAAGCCTTTGCGGTTACTGCGGATTGTACTGCATGCCAGTGTGCCCATATTGTACAATTCCTTGAAGAGTGGAATTCCTGTGTAGAAATTGTCCACATACAAATGCTGACCCTTGTGGAGCAATGGTGTGGCAAGATCCCAAACAATCTTCTCACTTATCCCTAAATGGGCTGGGCAGCCCAGAGGGTTTATACTGGAGTCTTTCTCAGTGTAGACTCTCATGCTGTAGGCATACCCAGTGGTACTTTCGCACATGTACACCTTGATCCCATATCGTGCTCTCTTGCTCGGAAGGTACTGCTTGAACACTAGCTGACCTTTGAACAATACTCAACCCAAAGTGCACCTACCCTGCTTTCTGTGAGCCCCCCCTGGATAATATGGCGACAACGAGACCAAGACTGTGAGGGACGACAACTCTAGAGCACAGTGAGACCCACAGCTGCCCACTGCCGAGCACTTCCCAGCCTTGACCAAACCATCAGGCCACCAGAGGCTGGGTGCACAGGAGGGGACTCCACAAACTGCCAATACATGTTCCCCTTATCTGCAATATATTCACCGCGGGGAACTGATCTACACTTTGGGCGATACCTCTAACATCCTCAAACCATACATTAAGGGGAAACCCACGAACACTGCAGTAGAACAAAAGCCTAATAACCAATGGAGATAAGGTGCAAACTGTGACACACCAAGCACTGGCTGAGGAACCTTATACCGGCTGGATCCACTGCTAGGGACTACCCGCTTGTGCACTGCACAATACAAATAATACTAGAGGAATTGTCACCTTCAGTGAAGCAAACACAAAGTGGGACTGAAATCCCGATATACACCAGCAGCACACAGTCACCATTAGCGACAAATGGCTTTCAACAGATAACTTAATACCTGCCCTAAGCTGGACTACCAAATCTGTCCTCCATGAATACCATAAACGTACCTGTTAGTATAAAACCTGGAGATGAAACAAACTATGCACAGAGGAGGGACCAACCAAAAGAAACAAAACACTTTGGATGCCTTCGCCAGACAGCCCATTCCACCTCGCCCAGAAAAAAACAACAGATCCTCAAGCCGAGTTGTCCACCAGTGAGACCCTGAGACGATAAGCCTCAAACAGGTATAGACAGCACGCAAGCTGGGTTTGCCTCCATGAACGACAAACTAGATGGTATCACAACCAACATAAACACTTTAAATGGCAAGAAGGAGAAGATAAGTGGATGAGTTTCAGAAGCAGAGGTGCGAATTGGCAATGTGGAAGACGACATAACCACCCTAAAGTCCCAAATGTCGAGAGTCAACACGGACTTGAAGAGAGCACTGCTTAAGTGCAAGGACCTAGAATTGTGCTTGGAGAGGAGCAATATCTGAATAATTTGTCTAACGGAGAGCTTTGGCAGAGGCCTCATGGAGTTGAGCGTTCAGAACCTCCTAAAGGCTCTATTTGACGCACAAAGCTTCTCCTCAATGTTCGTAATAGAAAGGGTGCATAGAACGCCGCCGACACAGCCTAAACCAGGCGCTCTGCCCAGAATGATAATTGCGAAGCTGCTAAACTACAGAGACAGAGACACTGTGCTGCGCCTCACCAGGGAAAAAGGCCTCCTATAATACGATAATGCAGTACTTCACATATACCTGGATTTCTCCATGGCGGTCCAACAAGAGCAGAGATCTTTTACAGCAGTGAAACGCATGCTCCAATAGAGAGAGTACCATATGCCATGCTATTCCCGGCGCACCTACGGATCATACAGCAGGGTAAGGCACTATTTTTCACCCTCGTGGAGGAAGCTGTGAACTTTATTGAAGCCAACATTCCCAGGGGGCGGAAGAACCACCATAGCTCTCAACTGGCACGCTTTTGGCGGGTGTCACCCGCCTTGTAAAGGGCTGACTCACCCGCCAAGCCTCCTGCACGCCCATTCATTCCAATGGGCATCTCACTCGCCAAAAACAAAATCGGGTGATTTCACCCGCCTTTGCGACACAAATGGTTGAGAGCTATGGAACCACCCGGTAGAACATCTTGAACCTTACCTCAACCAACCATGCCTGATGTGTACGGTTAAAGAGATCTACTCACTCACTACTAATCACGATGACTATATACATTGTCAATCACTTTGCTCTGGAAACACGCTTATAAAATAGAACTTTGCGGGACAATCCGGACTTGGCTTAATACCAAGGGTGTTAATCACCTGAAAAGTTGATCCCGGCACCCCTTGGAAGGCTGGTGAGGTCAACTAGAGCCCCCCCTGTGCAAGGTTTGTAGTGTACTGGTTTATCACTGTAGGCCACACTAGTTGGGGAAGTGTACTGCTACCAGCCAGCGTGTTAAAGGGGAGGGTGTGTTATACATGGCCCTGATTGGGAGGGCGATGCAGGGGGCAGGCAGGGAACAAGTTGGGATGAAAACGGGGGAAAAATGTTCAGCAACCTAAGCGAAAACAAAACACTCGCGCACATATACATGACACAGTGGGCGAAACACGACATCCATATGATTGCATGGTATACACTAATCAGTTGAATCACCCTGGAGACTTAAAATCCTCAGTTGGAAGGTCCGGGGTCTGGGAAACTACACTAAAGCAAAGAACCCTGCTGCCTATGTAAGTAGACACAAGGTGCAGATCCTATTTCTGCGAGAGAGACGCACGCTGGGGGCGGGCAATACTACTTTTGCTGCAATGTGGAACCGAACAGATACTACACTGTGTACTCCACACAATCTAGGGGATTACTAACTCTAGTGCACAAAAACATGACATTTGTACAATTACATACGCACATAGATCCGGAAGGCTGATTGTACATGGTCAACTACATATGATATGATAAGCGCGTTAGAAATAACCTAATACCCAGAGGTTTCTAAGCGCGGGCCTGGGGATCGAACCTGTGTTGCTCCATGTCGTCTTGCTTCCAAGGCAAGCATGTTACCCCTGAGCTATCCTCCCGAGACATAGCTGGGACATACACCTGGTGAATACATACGGACCTAACAAAGATGATCCAAACTTGTACACTATGGGCCTCATTACACGGATGGCGGTAGGGATTTACCGGTACCGGTAAAATACCGGTACCGGTAAATCCCTACCGCCTTACTATGAGGTCCCTTTGCGGGTTGGGGGATTTAACGCCTGCTTTTTGCAGGCGTTAAAATCCAACCCGCTAAGGGACCTCGGAGCTAATTACGGCACCGCAAAATTGCGGTGCCGTAATTAGCGCCTTCCCCATTCCCATAGAGCCCTATGGGGCAGAAATGGGAATGGGGAAGGGCAATGGCGGAAGGGGGAATTACCGCCCCGCCAACCTTGGAATGGGGCGGTAAATCCCCTTTCCGCCAAGGCGGTGCCGGTATTTTACCGGCATAAGCCAACCGCCTACCGGGTAATGAGGCCCCATGATAGCAGACTTAATACCTTACATGCAAATCGCTGTAATCTGGGGGGGGGCATGAATACAATCCTAAATGTAACACTTGACCGCTCACGCTCTAGATCAAGACCACTTACGAAAGCTGCGACCTGCATCCTCTCATTAGTAGAAAGCCTACACATTCAGGATATATGGCGCATAGTACACCCACAAGAAAGAAACTACACATACTACTCCACAGTACATGATATGGCATCCAGAATAGATATGATGCTGATATCAGACCAACTAGTGACACAAGTGTCAGAGACAGACATATACCCACTCACCTACTCGGACCACTCTCCATTTACACTAACCCTACAATGGGGGCAGTGGGATCCCAATAGTCACGATATGTGGAGATTTAAATCCATGGCCATACAGGACCTTGTTTTCAGAACAGATTTTGAGGAAGATATCTGTACATACTTCACAACCAACGGCAACGGGTCAGTTTTGCAAGCCAACTTATGGCAAGCATTTAAAGTATATATAAGAGGGATGGCAATGGCACGTGAATCGGGCACACTACGCACGATACGGGGAGACTTGGCGAAATGTGAAAACGTATTCCAAATACTGGAAAGACAATACTATGTAACACCCAACCGTAGTATCCTAGCCAACATCCAGACACAACTGGATACCTTCAGACAACTGGCGGACAGGGAAATAGAATATTTTGCTAGACTGGCCTCAGCCAGGAAATATTGGGAGGGAGACAGACCTGCGAAGATGCTGGCCAACCTGGTGAGATCGGAAGGGGGCAAAACCACATAACTGGGGTAGAAAATGAAAGCCAAGGCACGGTGCATAGTCAAAGGGAAATAAATGAGGTGTTTACTAAGTTCTACACTAACCTTTACAGTAGACACGGGGAACCAAATGAACAGGAATTACATGATCTCCTAGATGACATCCCGATGTCCTTGCTGTCTCCAGATACGGGGGCTCACCTAAACACCCCGCTTACTGAATCAGTCAGCAACGGCTAACTACCGCTATCCTTAAGCGAATCAGTGATAATAGTTCTGCTCAAACCAGGGAATTGAAGCGAGGAATGCAGATCTTATAGAACATTCTCGCTAATGAATGTGGACACTAAAACATATGCTAAGGCCCTTGCTAACAGACTCCTCCCCTTTATGCCAGCATTGATCCACCAGGATCAAGTCGGATTTATACCGGGCAGGGCAACATCCCTCAATTTGAGGCGCCTGTTCATTGTGATAGCACGCATATCCCCAGACATAAATGTAGTGGCTGTAGCCATAGACGCCCAAAAGGCATTTGACATGGTCGCATGGCCCTATCTATTTGCAGTCCTGGAGAAGTGCGGACTAGGTGACACTTTTACAAGCTACATGAAACTGCTATACACAAAACCCATGGCAACAGTCCGCACCAATTGTAACCAGCCCCCGCCATTTGAGCTATAGAGGGGGACCCGTCAGGGATGTTCCCTGTCGCCATTATTATTTGCCCTGGCCATTGAACCCATGGTTGACTGGCTACGCTGCCGAAACCGCAATAAAGGTATCTGCATAACAGGCACCCCAGAACTGATGATTGTTTTATGTGGACGACTTACTACTATATGTCAGAAACCTGCAACACAACCTAAACCTAGTAATGCAAGATAATACCGGAATTGGAGCATATTCAAACTTTACAGTAAACTATAACAAATCTGAAATATTCTCCCTGATGGACAGTACTCCTTGCCCCCAGCTGCGGACGCAACTGAAGTGGACTCCAGACAGTCTGAAATACCTTGGAGTGATGGTAACCAGATCCAAGTCTACTCTACAGACTGCAAGTTCTTACAGCATGATGTAATTACCAGACACCAAAACAGTTGCTTGGTCATGAATACCTATGTTCCTGGTGGGCAGGATGGCCTTACTTGAAATGATACTAGTATGCAAGATGCTATAGACATTTGTCAACGTCCCCATCTGGCTGGGGAGACAATTCTTCTTGAATTTACATAGGTGTTTCTCCCAATTCCTGTGGCATTCTGGGGCAGTGCAGAAAAAGTGGGTGGAAATTGCACTTCTGTATGCATTAGGGGGATTTACCGGACCCAACCTAGAAGTGTATTGGCTGTCAGCCCAAGCTCAACACACCACCCATTTGCATGGAGAGTGTATAGAACCACCACACATCAAACTAGAGAGATTTGCAGCTGGGGACAGGGAGATGACATCTCTGATACTTGGCGTTGAAGTGCATATTTACCAGACTACAGATTGCATCACCGTACTGCCACTGGCTCCCACTGTGGAACCACCCCTGTCACCTTCCACTAGAGACATGACGATCAAACAAACAGAGATGGGAGTAGAGAGACTACCACAATATAGGAGACCTGTATCCCGAGGGTGAGTTTATGACACTCGACAACTGCAGGGGAAAACATACGATAACACCTGTAGACACCCTACATTACTATAGACTGTCAGCAGCAGTGCAGGACACATGGCCGAATTACCCGATGGAACCCCTGGACACTAAGGTAATGACATACATAGCAAACTCCATAGGGTGCTGCCATGTACTGTTCACACTATAAAAAGAAATTCTGACAACCACCCCCAGAGGACTGGCTCACTCACATGAAAAAGGGAACACTGAGCTTAACCTAACACTTAATGACGCACAATGGTCCGCAATGTGCAAACTCACTTCTGATGTGTCCATGAATATGCGTCTGAAGCTGATCCAATATAAGGTACTACACATGCTACACTATACTCCTCTCAAATTGCAAAACATTTACAAAGATGCTAGCGGACTCTGCCTGAGATGCAGCTCCTGGTATGCGGGTACAATACACTTGCTATGGAGTTGTCCTGACCTGACACAATACTGGGACTCAATCCACGATGCACTGGCAGCTATGACGGATAGACAACTGACTATGTTCTCGCTGTCTGGAATGTTTGGGCTATGGCAAGGTAAGGGGGACAATATCTCAAGAGCCCTACTCAACATGGGATGCATGGTGGCTAAAAGATGTATACTGAACAAATGGAAGTCCAATAGCCCGCCCACTTTTATCGAGTAACTCAGAGAACTAACGTGGATCAATAATAACAAAGAACAATATATAACCTACCCCAAACGTCTAGACCTAGAAACATGGAGCGGGTTTAACGCCTACTTATCCAAAGACTGAATTGACTTAAAAACATGATGTAGAATTCTTTTGCTTTCTTGTTTGTAACATTGGGAAACGCAAATCTGATTGTAAAGAGAACACTGCTTTGTCATGTATAAGCAGAAAGAATGCCAATGTCTGTCTCATGTTGTGTCATGTAATTATCTTAAGCTGAACTTAAATAAAGTAAACAAAAAAAAATGGAAAGTAGGAAGAGACCTAAAGAAGGCAAATGAGAGTGAGGGAGCAAAGGAGAAGGAAGCTACTCCCAGTATAAAGAAAGGGCATAAGAGGCTAGAGGTGCGAATGAGAAGGATTTCATCCATGTGACTGATGAGAGAATGGAGTGTGAGTATACAGTAAGGGTGGGAAGCATGCAAGTAGATCACTATCCAGGGAGGAGTAGTTTCAGATGCAGGGGAGCCTACTACTTTGTGAACGCTCTACAGTGTCCTGTCGTAGCAGTGGAATGCAGACAGTGTAGGTGCAAGGGGCATTTACAAGGTGTTACAAACAGTTTTACCAAATCAAAGATTAATGAAGTTGCAGAGGAACAGAAAGGAGAATAAAAAAATGACATTTGTTTTTCCGGTACTCCCAAGCCTTTGCTCTCCCTCCTTCACAACTGATTGGGATAGCCTTCACTGCAGGCTGGACAGGAAACAGCTTCTCAAAAAGAGGAAGCAGTGTCTTTAAGGCATTTAGAATGGTTCGCAGTACATGCAAGTTACTAGGAGAATGGAATCACCATGAAGATTATTGTTCTGGGCTCCATCTTCCGGCTCTTCCTCCTTCCCAACTGGTTGGGAACCGAGGCTGTGCAGAGGCATGGAATGGGTGGAGCAGACAGCATATGCCTGGTGAGGGTTCACACAAAAAGGTTGCACAGTACTTTCTGGCCAAAGATAGCATACCTCCTGGAGGACGCGTCCAAATAATAGTGCATTTCAAAGGCATGAGAAGTCGCCCAGGTCTCAACCCTACAGATGTATGCAATTGGAACTTGTTTCTGGAAGGCCATTGATGCTTTCTTAGCTCTGGTATAATGAGCTCATCGTTTTTCAAGAACCTGGACACCAGTAAGTTTGTTATCCTTACAAATACAAGATACTGTCCATTTAGAGATGGTAGCTTTACTTGCATTGTTTTCCAGGAGAACGACCATAGTAAATAAGGAACAGGCGGACAGATTTTCTGAAAAGTGTTGTTCTTTCCAGCTAGAACTTCATGTTCTTGACACATCGGGATTGTGCAAAGTCTCCTCTGCCGAGGATGTGCAAGGTCTAGGGTAGAAGACCGGGCAAACAATATCCTGATTTAAATTAAAATCGAACACATTTTTAGGCATGAAAGATGGCACAGTCCAGAGGACTACCTTGTCTCTGAAAGAAAATATAAGGATGTTCAAAGAAAAAGCCTAAAGCTTGCTCACCTTCCCCGTGGACTTATTAGTCATCAAAAAGACAATTTTCCACCTGAAGAGGTCCAAGTCACAAGGATGTTGGGGTTCAATGGGCCTATGCCTATTGGCAGGCAGAACCACATTAAGGTCCCATGAACAGGGAGGTTTTCTCTAAACAAGGGATGACGAAGAAGCCCCTAAAAATGCTGCTTAACAATTTTATTGTTTACAAAAAAAGTATAATCAGAAGAATTAAGGTAGTCGCTATTGCAGACAAACAATGCTTACAGGATTGAACCTTAATGCCAGTATCATCCTATAAAAATGTGGATTGTTTGAATGAAAGCTACAAGGCTGTCAGCAGAAGGAAATACACACCTAGAGAGGTGTCCAGAACCACCCCTATGAACAAGATCATGTGGGCTGGAATGGAGGAAGACTTTTTCATGTTGATTGAAAACCCCAGATCGTGTATGCTGTTGCAAACAACAGAGACACTTCAGATTTTCCTCCCGAGTGGCAACCCCGATCAACCAATCGTCCATGTAGGCATAAAAGTGGATTTTCAGGAGCCAAAGATGAGCAGCAGCCACCAAAGCACTTTTGTGAACACCCTGCGGGGCGCAATCAAAGCGACTGACAGGCACCTCTATTGGTAGTGTGGTCTGTCCACAGTAAACCTTAGGTACTGACGGTGTTCCTTCTTGGTGAGGATTTGGAACTAGGCTTCCTGAAGATAAACAGAAGTTAACCACTCCCCTCACAATCTCTGCCAGGAACGACATGTGAAACATCTCCGAGAAGGAACTTCCACCAGTTTTCGTCAACACCATGAAGAAATGCTCTTTTCTAAAGCCAACTGAAAAGACCTTTTTACAAAAAAACCAAACACACGGCGTATAAAGAAATTGCCTGGTATAAATCCCCCGCCAGGACCTTCATGCAAAGTCAGATGTGTGAACCAAAGTCAAGTGTGTGGAGCAAGTTGTATGAAAGTCTGGGCAGAAGAGTATGCCAGGCAAAGTAAAGTGTATACAAGGAACTGTAAAAGACAATCCCAAGGAAGACCCATTTTGAATTTCATTTGAATGAGGAAGAAACCCTGGCATGGGAGTATACCAAGTGTCCTGGGAGTCGGAGACCCACACCCAAATTGCAGTGCAGAGAATACCAAGGCATCCCATGTCCTTAGGATTTTGAGTAATCTTGAATGTGGATAGAACCTTGGGGAGCCATTTCCCTGGGAGTGGATTACAATAACAAGAGGAAGGAGTTGTACTCTTGAACTACAATGAACTTGAATTATTCTTTTTGTTTTTACTTTGCATATTCTGGAGAGAAACCTGGGGAAGAGAGTCATTCCCCGGAGCTGTGAACATTGACCATTGGGAACTTTTGTTTTGGACTTTGAATGAAGGAGGCAATGTTGATACAAAATATGGCCAATTTGTTTGAAAAATGCACCCCTACTGGAGGGGAGACAGCAAAAAGGAGAAAAACACCCCAAAAAAGGGAGATGCACACGTCCAATTACATGGGCAAATTGGGAGGTGCCAGTTGGTGACAAAGGTACGGGAGGTGCCAAGCATGTGGATGGATGCTCCTGTGTACTGAGCCACATTCTAAAAGCCTTAAAGAGGCTGGTGGTAGCATATTGCTTGAAACATAGGCGGCCACCCTCTATACGGGACTGGCTGTTTAAATTGTGGGGGTTATAACCTGCAGGGGGAAATGTTGAGATTCCAAAGTGACTGGGCAATGGTTTTGGACTTTCTTAAATTGGACTATGTACGGCAGGGTGCCTTCACAACTTAAATATATTGAACATTATGTAAATGTATAATGCGGTACTGATGGCATGTGATATGGAATAGATGGTACCACAACCATGTCTGGGGAGGGGGGGAGCGGTTTCATTTAAAAATGGCAATAAAAATACATTAAAAAGAATACAACTCATGTATTAAGCATGTATTTGTTGTGTTTCATTGATGATACCAGTGAGAAGCGCTTAGAATGTGGATACTTGCTTCGCTATTAAGAGACTTGTTAAGGAGCGTATGTGTCGGGAGAAGGAGATAAGAAAGGAATAGGAGCGAGAAAGAGAAAAGTTGGAAGAGGTGTTTTAGAGAAACGGAGGAGATAATTAAAAATCTCACTTTCAGATGAAGACGAGGGAGCAGGGATACGAAGGAGGATTGGGACACTTTAAAGAAGCATGAGGAATAGTGGCGCTACCCTTAAGGTGAAAAGAAGCATAGACAGGTCTCCAGAGGGGGAGGAACAGAGTGCTGAAGGGACTTTACAGGAAGAATATGTTGAAAAGACTGAATTTTGGGAATGACGGGGACAAAGAAATTGATGACAGTTCTGGGATAATGGGGTCAGATGAGGAAAGGGGGGGTGAAGATGAGCAAGAGAGGGGAGACTCACGTAGCCCCTCGTGGAGGCAAGCTGAGAAAAGGGAGGCGGAGTGGACCAAGGGGGAAGAAATAGAAGGGGAAAAGCATGAACTCATGACACATAGTAAATGCACAAAAGGACAATCGTGCAGCTTAGACGACATCTCTGTAACGCTCACGTGGTATCCACGGGGACGTCACTCAGCCTGTTCTGACCTCTTACGACCTCAAACCCCTCCCTGGAGTCTACTCGACTGGAGACTGGGCCTGAAACACCGGATTGGTAGAGTTTAACTCCCTATTGTCTCTGTGTGCTTGAACCCCTTCTTCCCCGGGGTCCAACCCTTCCCTTTGATCCACAGCTCACCTTGTTTTCTTGGAAAGTGTGCTCTCCATCCTGCTTTCAGCGCAGGGACGAGTTGATTGATGCGGGCTCGTTGCTGCCTAGTTACTTCACTGGCAAGAGTCCGACGGGTAAGTATAATGAGTGTTTTGAACAGTTCTCTAACTTCGTTCCTTTCCTTCCTTAGATGATGGCCGGCGTCCGGGGATGGCGATGTGCTGCTGAGATGAGTAGCGCTGAAGGTGAGTGAGAGCGCAATGCACGATGCGACCCTTTCGTATTGTATTGAACAGAGTTATTTTTCTGTGTCTTTTAGGTGCCGCAAGGTTTTCAGCGTGGATGCCGGTTATGAAGAAGAAATGCAGTGAGTAAGCGCGGTATGCAGCGCCTCTAGATGTTTCCACGCTAACCTGGAGTGTCTTTTCCCTCTTGCAGATGGATGAGAGGTTCCGGCGACAGAGTTCCCCCAGAGCGGCTGGGATTCAGGTAAGCGTTTGAAGCTCGTACAGTCTTTAAAAATAAGCAAAGATTTGCTGAATGCTTACTAATGCCTTTTTTCTGTTCTTTTCCCTTTTCCTTAGGAAATGGCGTGCCGGGATGGGAATGACTCTGCCGAAGATACCCGCAGAACAGAAGAAGCGATGAATGATGGGCAGAAGCGCCGCAAGGTAAGGCTGTTCCTAACGGTGTTCTTGCAGGAGCTGAGCGCAGAAGAAAGATGCAGGCCTACTGGAGACCAATCCGAACACGGCGAGTGTCACGCTGCAGGAGCAGAAAATACAAAGCTTGTTTCTCAGCCTGGGCGTGGCTTAAATAGTTTCTGGGTATCCCAGGTGTCTCTGGGCTGAACTACACCCAAAAGACTAGACTGCACATGCAGTTCTGGGAACCAAAATATGTGGGGGCATCCATTTTGTCCCCATCAATGCACTACAAGTCCAATCCCCAATGTTATCCTATGGGAGTGAGTGAGTCTGGTGCCACAAGCGCCAAGTCTGACTCCAAGTGGGTCTTTGGAGGGATGGAGAGGCCCTTGAGGGCCATGTAGGTGATCGTGGCCTGGCTCCAGCCTGGGGACATGAGGGGCAGGAATCATGACAATCACCCCATACACAGAGGTTGAGAGCATTACCAGGGTTACATTGAGTGAGCATGACAGGTGCCTTTACCAGGATGAAGGGGATGATGGAGCCCGAACCTAATGTAGAATTAACACAATTCCCATTGTTAGAGAAGGGGGCTGGCGACCACAATACATCCCATGGCCACAAATGGACAAAGACAATTTGAGATGAGAATTGCCCTCTTTAATTTCAGGGGTGGGAAAATGGATTTATGAGTTAGAAAGAATGATGCTAGCAGTGGGGGACATAAAAAGCGTGCTTGTTGGCATTATCGGGGAGCGAGGGAGAGAACTGATGGCATTTGGAAACAAGCGGGTTACAAACAGGTGATTGCGCATAATACAGCATATGACAGAGTACCATTTAATAACTGTAGGTCAGCAGTTTGGAAGGCACTTAGAGTACAATATCCCGACACACCAGACATGAGCGCGATAATGACATGCAAAATGCGGGAGGACAAAAACCCTGTTGCCTACATTCAGGAGATTCAGGAGTGTTGGCGCCTTGAGACTTGTGAGACAAAACAATAGGACTTTTTTATCACATAATGTGTCAGAGTCTACCCGAGCATATGCAGAGGCAGTTGAAGAAACTGTTACGCTCACCTGATATCCACGGGGGCGCCACACGACACCGGATGAGAGGCTGTGCACTATCCTTGACCCTTCTGCTTGCTTGTATGTTGGCTGGTGGACAGATCCTATGACAGGAGAATGGAGGTTAGGTACCGGGTCTGTGATGAAGACTCCCACCTCCCATTGATCAAACCCTTTCCCTTGGAGGTTCTGCCTCACCTTGTATATTGAGCTCTCCGTCCTGTGTCTCTGCGCAGGGGCGCGTGGTAGTTGGGGGCTTTCAGAGGGCCTAGTTACTTCACTGGTCCTGTGCCCCTTGTGTCGGGTCCAGTCCGGCTGTGACACTGACTCTGTTTATCTGCTTATAGAGTTCAGGTAAGTCTTTTAGTTTAGTTCCTTCTCCTGTCTTTTCTTCGTTCCCTGTCTTTTCGATGTTGCTCAAAGTCTCTTTCTGTCTTCCACAGGAGTTATTGCATGCACAGCTTCTGCGCCGGAAGAATAATGCTGAGGTAAGTAATTTAGCGCGAAGCGCCGTGCCGCTCAATGTGACTTAGTTGCTAACCTGCCTTTCTTTCTTTCTCGCCTTTTGTTTCAGGATGCAGTGCGCTGACGATCCGGAGTGAAGTAACCAACGACCGGTTATTCAGGTGAGTGAATTTTTGGTATTTTTAGCTTGTTACCTTTGTAGGAAGCTTCGCACTATGTAGAACCCGTTGCTCGCCGAGTGCGGTTATTAATCTGCTGTCCTTTTATTTTGCAGGTTGCAGAGCACTCTGGAGATGGCGAAACTGTCGAGTGCTGATGGAAGTGCGGATGTTCGTAGGAACTGCTACTCACAGGTAAGCTCCCTTTGGTAAAGCTGTTTGTGTTCTTTCAGGCTGCGAAGCACTCCGGCGCTGCGAAGCACTCCGGAGGTGGCGAGACCGTTGAGCGCGGATGGAAGTATCACAGGTAAGCTTCCTTTAATGCTGTTCTTGTTTTTGTAGGTTCCCGATGGGATCAAGGTTGATGACTCCAGATGTAGCTGCCGAGAGAAGCTGATGAGCTGGAGCTGGACACGTGAGCGTTTGGGCGTGGCTTATATAGCCAGCCACACCTGAAGATCGACCACACCCAAAACACTAGAATGCCAAGTTCAGTTCTTGGGGCTGAGTTGAAATAAGGACCTCCATGTTGGATTAAGGTCCCAAGTGGTGCTTGCTTCATTCTGGATAATGCGCCTGGCGCCAAAGGTGCCAGGACTGACTCCATGTCCTCTGCTGATGGGTCTTTAAGGCCCTTACAGTCTTTTGGGGGGTGGGAGGGGTGTAGCCTCACTGCTGTCAGGGGGCTGTTGCCTCTGAGGTGTTCATGGACAGAGATTGTGACAGAAACTAGTGGGGATGGAAGTGAAGTCATGGCAAGAGATACAGTTGACTATAGTTCACCATTGTTATTACAAGAGAAGATAAGGAAGAAAGCTAGAAGAAGCGTAGCTAGTTCAGAAAAAACGACCAAAGTTTGCAATGAAAGGGGCCATGTTGACAAGTGGAGAGGGAATCTATCTATCTATCTATCTAGCTGTATTCTTGTATTGCGCCACTAACCCCAAGGCCTCGGGGCACACACAGGAGGGAGTGAAAAGACAGACGACAAGTAACATAAAAATTCAGGAAAAAAAGAAGAGACACAAAAGAGAGCAGTATTAATCTAGTAAACCAACAAAGAAAACCAGTGTAAAATACACACAGGTGGGATACAGGAGTGAATAAAACAGCAGCATGGAGGAGGAAGAGGTTATCCTTGACCTATGTCAAACAAGAAAGTTTTTAGTTGTTTCTTAAAGATACCCAGTGAACTGCTATCAGCAAGGTATTTTGGCATAGAATTCCATAAGGCAGGAGCCCAGGAGTTAAAACGAGCTCCCCCAAATCTTTTTAAAGTAGACAGGGATTGGTCTAGGGTAGTATCGCTACTAGATTGTAATGAGCGACCGGCCGGTTTCTTTTTTATCCTAGCAGTGAGATATGATGGGGCCTTGCCGTACAGGCATTTATACACAATGGACAGCCCTTTATGATGCAGCTGCTATTGAACCGGCAGCCAATGCAGACTGCATCTTGCCTTGGAAACATGCATATTGCGCTCGAGTCCCATCACAGCTTGCACTGCGCTATTCTGGATCACCTGCAACGTTTTGAGATTGGCCTGGGATGTACCAATCAGGAGATTGTTGTAGTAGTCCAGCTTGCAGTTCACAATCGCAGCTGTAATCAGTGCAAGATTTTCTCTGGACAAGTATGGGCGTATCTGCCATAAGAGCTGGATATAGTAATGGCAGGAAGATTTAAGATAGATAGATGGTCGGTCGAGTAAAAGACAATTGAGGGTCAAAAAAGACCCAAGGTTTTTACAAATATTGATACGTGGATAAAATGTTGACCAATCAAAAAATAGTCATATTTTATATCCAGTTTCTTTAGCCTTTGCTGAGTGCCCAAAACCAGCAGCTCGGTTTTGGCATTATTGAAGGCCAGAGGCCCTCATTACAAGTCAGGCGGTGGACCATGGTGCTGTTAGCACCAGGGTCCATGCCGGATTCCGCCATGGTGGATGGAGGAATTACCGCCCCATTCCAAGGTGAGTGGGGCGGTAATTCACCATTTGCCCTTCCCCATTCCCATTTTTGCCCCATAGGGCATAATGGGGATGGGGAAGGCGCTAATTACGGCACCGTAAATTACGGTGCCGTAATTAGCACCAAGGTCGCTTAGCGCCTTGGACTTTAACGCCTGCAAAAAACAGGCGTTAAAGTGTGAATCAGGCGTTAAGGGTTTAACGGCACCAACGCTCTTTACGGCGCCGTTAAACCCTTAACGCCTGACTTGTAATGAGGGCCAGAGAGTTTAAAGCCATCCATTTCTGAATTTTGGCAAAGATGTAATTAATATGCTCTGTCTTTTTGATACTCGCCAGTAAATTTAATAACAATCTGCGTGTCATCGGCATAATTGGCAAAATATATCCCCATATCCGACAAAAGAGCGCAGAGAAGACGTGAGTAAATATTAAAGAGCAAGGACGAAAGACATGAACCCTGAGGGACGCCACATAATAGTATAGAAGTAATGGAGTGAGCATTGTCCTTAGTCACTCATATTTCGTGGACCCAAGAAAGATTTAAACCATGCTGATGCTTCTATGGAACATTTACCAATTGAGGTCAACCTGTCTGCCAAAAGTTGATTATCAACAAGATCGAACGCGGCAGACAGGTCTAAGAGCAGCAGCAAGGCTGTATTGCCTTCATCGATTAGACCCACGATATGTGATTTCAAATCCAACAATGCAGTCTTGGTCCCGTGGTTAGGTCAGAAACCAGACTGTTGGGTAGCTAATATATCTTACTCATCAACGAAGGTCTGATATTGACAGTAGGCAATTTTATCCAAAATTTTCAATATGAAAGGAACATTTGTAATAGGACGGAAGTTCCTCGCCTCAGCAGGATCCAAATATTCCTTCTTAAGCAAGGGTGTGACCCATGCCTCCTTTATGTTTTCAGGGACATGTGACTCCTGAAAGGATCGATTAATAAAGGTAGTTACCCATGGGGCAAGGGTTGAGATGTGTTCTTTAAATAAAGTAGCAGGAAATATATCCCCTTTACCTGAGGTAGGTTTAAGTTTGGAAACTATATCAATAACTTCTTCTGTGGGGACATCTATGCTACCTATCGCTGGTGTCATATGGTCGGAGATAAGTTTGACCTGGGCATTAATATTATTTTGATGGGTAAGAGTTTTATTAGCAAAACTATTGTGAATATTTTGACACCATCAACTATCAGCCTTGGGCACAGAAGTTGCAGTACGGCCCTCCAATTCCTGAAGAATAGTAAAAATCTCCTTTGAGCTAGATTTTGCTTTAAAAATCTGCGAATTTAAATGTGATTCTTTAGTGAGATGGATAAGGGATTTATAGTGTCTGACAGCAAGCCTATATGAAGTAAGACTTCAGTTAGCCAATGGCTGGAAGGAGTTTTTTGCAGGCAGAGGAGAATACAATTATTGGCCCTGGGGAAGAGGGGGCATTTCTAGAGGGAAAGGGGCTGGACTTCAAGCTCCGCAAGGAGGAGGGTTTAACGGGCGACAGCCCAGACTTATAGGACCACCTCAGCAATGTTGGGCGTGTGGGGAAAATAGGGTGCATTGCTCGAGTATGTAGGAGAGGGATGCAGCAGAATTGGCAGGATCCTAGAGTTCAACCAATCCTCCAGTATACATTACAGAGCCACCTGACTATCATGCCCAAGATCACACACAGTATCAGGCGTATATGCTGCAAATGCAACCAGCACAACAAGCACTGATGCATGCACAACATCCACCAATGCAACCACAGCAAGCACCCATGCAGGTACAATAGACGCAAACACGACCACAAGCACCAGCACAGCAGAATACCATGACCGTGTGGAACTGAAGTGCAGACCCCCACTCCCAGAATAGGGAATGTGACTGTAGTGGTAGGAACCCAGTCCCCGGGACAGGCATGAACCTATACCCACAATAAGACAGCCCGTAGACTGACTTGATGTGTTCAATACTATCCGTTCCACCTGACCCGCAAGAGGAGACACGAGTCAGCGTGACCATAGGTGACAAAACATTCTCTTTTCTCATAGATACAGGGGCAACCAGATCCTGAATTGGGGAGGGGAGATACCCAATGTCAGGCGTTGCCATGAATGCACAAGGCATTTCCCGGGCCACACATTTAGTTCCTATTATTGATGAATTGCCCATCACTATCAGAAAGCATGACTCACCATGCCACTATTATATGCCCACCAGACGCCAGTCAACAAAATGGGAAGGAACATGAGGAGTAACCTCAACATGACTATCTCATTTACTATCAGGGAGTAGTATTCCCCACTCCAGGGATTCATTACATGAATGCACAAGAGTTTGCATTAGCATTTTATGTTCAGACAGCACAGAGGGGGCGCCCATGGATCCGGAGGTGTTCCAATATGGGGTAATCTTCTGTTAGTGTGGCTTCTTGGGGTACAGGGCAAGACACTGCGACTACCCGCAGAGATTCTGTCTAGATCAGAGATTCCCATGGATGAAGAGGAAGGACATGTATTCCCACTAGAATTCGAGGCATTTATAGTAAAGGAAGAGAGAGGAATGGCAGGCAGTGATTGCCCTTAACGAGGGACACAGATTGACTGACTTGACGGATGAAGTGCTGTTTTTATAAGCATCACTTATTGGCTAAGAATTGAGAACAGGGAAGTACCACAGAGAATGGCCCTGATAAAAACACTGTTGTTTCTCAAAGACCACCTGGCACACGTGCCAGGTGCACTGTCGACTAGTAGTCCCTATGATGTTGGCCTATTGAAGGGAGTTGGGGCAGTTATTGATATTGATAATTTATTTGTATCACGCTCATACAGAAGTGTTTCAGAGCACGACAAGGCAATGGAGGGGAACAAGGGAGAACAAAAACAACGCTCTTACTAGACCCAGTGACATTGAGAACGTGCAAGTGCATGGGAGAGGGAAAGGGGGAAGGAGAAGTGGAAAGAGCAGAGCAAAGGAAAAACTGATAAATAATACAAACAATAATAAATAATAAAAGGCAACAAACAGTGGTAGTGCAGCCAGCAAGTGACAAGTGCTGGGTTTAAGGCAGCAGACAGGGTATGTCTGATAAGTGCAGGAAAAAAAGGGGGGACTGCATGTTTACAGATACAGACCCCTTTGCAAGGGATTGGTGGAGGCAGTGCGGGTGGGTGGCAGGGTGAGCAGGTACCTGGGCCTGGGCCTGGGCCAGGTGCGCGGTGCTGAAAGAGAGGATCAGCAGGGGAGAGGAGGGGCAAAGGCAGAAGCAAAGAGGAAGGTCTTGTGGTGCTTCCGGAACCAGAGATGGTCCTCCTCAAGTTTCAGACTGGCAGGGAGGCTGTTCCAGAGGGAGGCCCCAGCCGAAGACCGAGATCTACCCCCAGCTTGTTTCTTTGAAAAACGACTGACGCTGAAGGAGTTGAGGTAGAGGGGCAAAGAGCTCGAGAGGAGAGGTATTTATGGAGGGATAGCTGAAGGTATTTTGGACCCAGGCCCCAGAAAGCCCTGTGGACAATGCAGAGGGTTTTGTATTTAATCCTTGCATCCAATAGGAGCCAGTGGATTTCAGGGCTGGAGAGATACGATCCCAGGGCTTGAGGCCAAGGACAGGTCTTGCAGTCCTGTTCTAGATGAGTTGCAAAGGGCAGAGATTAGAGGCAAGTAGATTTAGAAAGAGGCTGTTACAATAGTCCAACCTTGAGTGAAGCAGGGTTCGGGAGACAGTGAGCTTCTGGGGGAAGGAGAGGAAAGGCAGAGTACCTCTGAGGAGGTGCAGTAGGAAGTTTGACCTTTTAGAGACATCAGACATATGGACCGAGCAGGAAAGCGTGGGATCAAAGATGACCTGGAGGTTCTTAGGCTCGCAGGTGGGGGTAGGAGGAGGCCCAAGGGAGGCTGGCCAGAGAGTGAGGGGAAAGGATGGTGAAGGTGTGCCGATGAGGAGATCTCCATCTTGCTGGCATTCAGGCAGAGATTGTTGGCGGCACACCAATCCTTAATGTCAGATAAGCAGTCAGAGATGAGAGGAGGAAAGGAGGTGGCCGAGGGAAGCCTGAAAATGAGTTGAGTGTTGTCAGCATAGCACTGGAAATTGCAGAAAAGGGCAATGCAGTGGGCAAGAGTTGTCAGATTATTGGTTGAAAAGCCAGGGCGAGAGGTTAGACCCCTGGGGAACACCACAGGTAGAAAGGGAGATAGATGAAAGGAAGGACCCAAGTTGGACCTTGGAGGGTCAATCGGAGAGGAAAGAGGTCAGCCAGACCAGAGCCCGATCAGTGATAACCAGGCTGTCACAGAGATGGTTGAGCAGGATGGTATGGTTGACTGATAGTTATGCTCAAATTGAAACTAGGAGCAATCCTGACGAGTGAGATGATTTCAGCATTATTGCAACAGGGGATCTTAGTGCCTTCAGGGTCTCTGTGTAACATGGCTGTATACGGGGGGGTACTGGAGATTTATTCAGGATTTATGCCCCTATGCCCCTATACATTATTGTTGAGGCAGAATTTCCATTGGTTCCCAACCCAGAAACAATATTATGCAACATCCCAGCCAAACCCACGCATTTCACAGTGCTCGATCTAAAGAATGCCTTCTTGTCAATACCCCTCCATGAGGAGTCACAAGACTTAACTTCATTTTTGTACAGCAACAAAAAGTGGAAACATACAAGATTACCCCAAGAGTACTGTCATGACCCCCAAACGCCCAGCTAGCAGGGTTGGTGGAATCTGGGCCAGAAGGGTGCTGAGTGGCGAAATAACAGACTGGTTGCCCCTTCCAAGATGGCCCCCAGGAGAGAGTCATCCATTTGGATCCAAAATGTCCCCCATTGGGACTACAACGTAATGTCCCTGGTGGTCTAGTGGTGCTGGGTGGAGCCCAGGGCTATATAAACCCCGCCCTGGGCCACACCCAGTGCTTAGCGTTTTCTCCGGCTCAGGAGTAGCGTGACGCTTGCCTGTCACGATCCAGCTCCCACCTCAATCCAGCAGCTTTACCTGATACCTACCATGAGTCTCGCAGGAACCAACAGCTGATCATCTCGTTGGCGCGGCCTGCATCGCATCCTTCAGCTACATCACAGAAACCAGCAGTTGATCACGCGACGGCTCTGTCTACATCGCGGGAACCAACAGCTGATCATCTCGTCGGCGCCGCCTGCATCGCGTCCTCCAGCACGCGTCTCCGTCTTCAGCTTCAGCAACAGCCGTACCTGCAAAGAAAAAGCACACGGGGGTAAGCAGGGACTAATAACACTACCCGTGCCCCTCCATTAGTGAACTCACCTTGGCACGCTCCTCTCCTGCAGTGGGCTCCTCAGCTACCCCTGTGTGCAGGCGTTCCACCTCAGCCCTGCAAGGATTCAAGCAGATGGTAAATCAAGGGAAAGACATTTCTTTCAATACCAGATCGTACCTCTGCCAACACTGTACGTGGACTCTTTTCCTTAATCAACAGCTCAGGTGCCCTAAATGCACTCACGGGTGCCATAAAAACACTTGCTAGTGCCACCGAGACACTCACTAGTACGGACCTGCTCTCTTTACTCGCTTGAGATGGATAGGTGTGCCACAGCAGGCCTGGGCCACCAGGACCCAGGGAAGAACTGGGACTAGGACTGCAGAACCGCCTACCCAGTGAAGGAACTGGGCTAAGACATTCAGGACTAAGCTACATTAGCCCTAAGGCTACAGGGAACCCAGCAGCATCAAGGGACCTGGAACCCATCATTAATCCAAACCACTCCCCGCTCTCTGTCCACTGGGTGAATAAACCTTCAGTGAGCAGGGTGGAGGGAGTGTTTTTGGGCATTCTATGAGAACCACAGACCGGACCAGGCACTCCTGCAGGGCCCCAGAGGTAAGCGTTACAGGTACTGTGAGTCCCCGTCTATATTCAAGAGGGTGCTCCAAATGGACTTGGGGAACGTACACCTTGACAGCACAGTAATTCAGTATGTGGATGACATTTTGGTGTGTAGTGAGACAGAAGAGCAGTGCCGAAAATATTCAATACAGTTAATGACAATCGTGGCAGACAAAGGGTACAAGGTGGACAATGCCAAATGGCAATATTGTCAGGAGGAGGTTCAATACATGAGGCAGTTGATACCACAAGAATGCAGGAAGATGACCCTGGAGAGGGCACAAGCAATAATGAAAACACAGCAGCCAATGACACAGGGATGCAGCAGTTTTGGGCCTTTGCAACTACTATAGGACATGGGTCTTCAGCAAGTACGTTGGGCCCCTCTTAAAAAGGCTTAACAAGGCCCAGAGAGATGACAGTAATATAGCCTGGACAGGTGAAATGATAGAAGCATTTGATGAATTGAAAAGTGTAATATGCACAACACCAGGTCTAGGGATTCCTGATTACAGTGCAGAATTTTACTTATTTTCACACTCGAATGGGGTGGCAATGGCAGCAGTGCTCACACAAAAGACTACCCTGGGACACAAACCATTGGCATACTACAGTGGGCTTTTAGATCCAGTAATGAAGGGTCATTATCCTTGTGAACAAGCGTTAGCTGCAGCAGCTTTGCAATTGAGAAGTCAGCTAATATTGCAATGGGTTGCAGAATAACACTGTATGTAGAGCATGCCCTATTCACCATTCATGAGAAACCCAAATGCACACTGACAACACAGAGAGCATCTGGGAACTAAGTGTTTATTTCAAACCAAGCAATCAAGATAGTGAGATGCAGAGTAGTGGGCGGAAGGATCATTGTGGTGACCCGCATTCACATTCTAAAGCCGCCTCTTCTGAATCTCTCTCGCTGGGGAGCCTTTCTTACCAAAAGTGCTCCCATGAGGGACCAAGCAGAAGAGGGCAAGAGCTGTGTGGATTCTCCCTGGCCTCATCCTGTGGCTGAACAGTAGCATAGTGAAAGTGGACTGGTCAGCCCAACCACTCCCTAAAATGTGCAGACACGGACACTGGATCCCAGGCTGAAAGCAGGAGGGTACACATGGAGACTTGCCCCTGCTGAACCACAGGACTAGAGGGCAATAGCATGCTCTGGGGCCTGCCAGAGAACAGAAAGGAGAGTCAAAGGAGCAAAAAGAGCTTGGAGGCACTGAAGAGGTTGGGGCAATCAAGCGGTGCGGCATGGCAGCCCAAAAGGAGGTAGGGTCAACACCCTCCCACACAGGTGAAACCTGCACCAATGTCCACAAATAAGAGCAAAGACCCACAGACAAGCCTCTAAGTCCTCTAGGAAGACCCAGGGAGGCAATCTTCAAAGACTGTTGCGAAAATCAGGGGAGATGGCCGTGGGAAGCGAGCAGGGCCCATCCCCAGAGGGAGTGCTCCAAGAAACTGGGGGGCCAGAGAAAGAACAGGTGTCACCCAAGAAATTATCCGCCAGTATTTTCAAGACTTCAGGGACAACATTTCAGAGACAATCCAGTCACAACTGAGCCTGATCGGAGCCGAGCTCTCCCAGTCATTGCAGGAAGTGAAGGGGGACATAGCAAGCTTAGAGGAGAGGATGGACGCGGCAGAGAATGCCATACAAGCAATTGCAGAGGACACCCGCAAGATTGACAAATTGGTGGAGCATCTGGCAATGGTCACCCAAGATTTGTAAAAACTAAGTGAAGATTTGGAGAATCGGACGCTAAGATCAAATATTAGAATAAAAGGAGGGGACAGCACGTATTTTCAGACCTGATGGACATGGAGGACGGGTCCAGGATACAGTTAGATTGAATTTGCAGAGTAGACCCCAGGAGGAGGGAGCCGGGGGCAAGATCCAGAGATGTGATGGTAGTCCTATACCAATACGAAGAAAAGGAGAAGATCCTGGCGGCTGCCAGGAAAACTAGGAAGATCAATTTATAATGGTTTGGAGCACTAACTGTTTCAAGACTTAGCTCAGATCACCCTGGTGAAAAGGCGGATGATGGGCCCGGTGGTGCAGGCTCTGGCTGAGGTGCGCTACCGATGGACCTTTCCCTTCAGTCTGTTATTCGAATTGGAGGGGCAACAACACCGAATTACATCTTGTGAGGAGAGCATGAGGATACTAAAGATGGAGAGGATGCAGCTCCCCAACAGGAAAAGTGGGCACTGAGAAAAGCTGCCAAATGGAAATTGTGGGAACGGTCAAAAGTCCCACCAAGTGGTTTCAAGAAGCAGGCACCAAGTGGCCCGACCAGATCCCCAAGGACCCATCAGTTTCAGGGGCCGGTGTGGTGATATAAGGCTTGAATACTGGGGGAAGGTAGATGTTTCGAGGTGCCCGGGGGTGGGGGCGTGTGGGGGGTTGGTACCATTTTGGTCAGTTGATGGGTCGTGGGGGACACGTACAGGTTTACTCTGGGCTATTAACAGGGCTCAATTCCCAGGAGGTACAGCGGGGGGGGGGGCAGGCTAGAGGCTCGTTGAGCCCGTCCAGAGTTGTGGAGGCTGGGGGATTGAGGGGGTGGGAAGTGTAGGGTATGGGGGGAGGGATGGGTGGGCACCAACAGGGGGCTTCCGGCTCTGGGAATCATCTACACTTAAGCTTGTTATGGGCAAAGGGGTGAAACTTTGTATCACTACCCTCAATGTCAGAGGCCGTAACTCACCTGTCAAGAGGAAGAAAGTGGAGCAGTTCCTGGGGAGGGGAAGCCAGAGATTGTTGATCTCCAAGAAATGCTTATTCAGTGGCGGGACAGACATAAGTTAAAGCTCAAAGGGTACTGCCATCTATTTCAGTCTAACGCCCCGGGGAAGACAAGAGGGATACTAATAGCGGTCCGGGATCTAGCAGGCTTCTCTGTGGCTGCCACCAAGAATGATGGCAAGGGTACATACTTGGCGGTCTTGTTCTGCTGGAAGAGTGGATCATACACTATAGCAACAATTTATGTGCCCAACACGGGACAAGATCTGTTCATACGTGGGGCATTGACTGAATTGGAGAGGTTCGCCTTGGGACAATTAATACTGGTTGGAGACTTAAATCTCAGGCTAACAGGATTGTAGGAGTATTCCACAACCAGGGGACACCTTCATGTAAGTTAAAGGAGCGCATGGCTCAACTGGCATTGGTAGACTGTTGGAGGGAACTGAGAAGGGAGGACACAGGCTACACAGTCTAGTCCCATGTCCGCAGAACGTTCTCAAGAATAGACTAGGTCTGGGTGTCCAGCGTACTCCTGGGGCAGGTCTCAGAGGTAGAGCTGGGGGCAATGGCGCTCTCAGATCATGCACCCATAACTGTAGTGCTACAAGGAGGAGGCGGGAGCCAGGGTGCTGGCAATGGAAATTCCCCAGTCACTTGTTAAAAGACAAGGTTATCTGTGAGGAGTGAAAGGGCAGGATAGTGGAATTCTTCTAATTTACTACAGAGGGGGCTCAGGACCATGTTATATGAGGGGGGAACTTATAACAATGAAATGTCAAAGGTACAGCTCATTGGGCCTCCTCCAGGAGGAACTGGAAGCTGAACTCAAGCAAGTAATGAAACGGATGGTAGATAATGCGGGGAGTGAGCTGCAGAAAGAAGATCACCTTATTAGGGGACAATTAGATATGCTGCAGACCAAGGCCCCCAGAGCGGGCCCTACTCTTCCTCCAACAGAGGTACTATGCGAAGCTGAATAAGGCAGATCGCCTCCTGGTGTGTCAGGTCAGGAAGAAAGAGGCCTTGAGGAAAATACTCAAAATTAGGAGGGGAACTGGCAGGCAAGCTCCGCACTGCCAGACACTCTGGAGACGTTTACTGAGTACTGCACTGCTTTATACTCCTCTGATTCACCTGAGGGCTCAAATGGGAATGGGGATGTACCGGGTCCGGGTTCCTTGAATGAGGAATTATTGGGCCCTCCAAGATTGGAATGGCCCAGTAATTCCAAATTTTAGGAACCCGGACCCGGTTAGGGGGTAACCATGCAGCTATTAGCACCATGGTTACCTCCTACCATGTAATGACCCCCAATGGCTCTGGAATCCATCAATTAGATCCACGGTCCCTATGGGGCCTTACTCTTTTTGAGAAGTATGTTACAATGGATACAGGGAGCAAACATCTGGTGGGAGCACTATACAAAATTGTAGCCAAGGGACCACAGCCGCCATAATGGACATATATGACCCAGTGGGAGGCTGCAGTGGGCCACCAATTGGAAGAGGGGCAGTGCGCTCAGCTGGGACAAGCATACCCAAACCTACACCTGCCATTCAGGTTCATGAGATGTGGGTTAAGGTAATGTTCCAATGGCACCTCACAACCGGAAAATTGCACAGGTATTACCCGCACACGTCTGCGCTATGCTGGAGGGGATGCAGGAAGTTGGCATCCAGGAAACAGATCTGGTCAGAATGCTTGGTTATACAACCTTTCTGGGGTATGGTATGCACAGCATTGCATACGATATTTGGCTAAAAATCATGGGTAATGTGGGGGAGGCGATGTTGAGGATAGGCGAAGTTCTAGGGAATCTACCCTCCAAGGCACAAAAAAAGGCGTACGTAATTCTGATGGTGGAAGCAATGTTGCTGGGGGCGCAGAAATGCACCTCTTCGGAGCACGAATGGGTGGGAAAAGTATGGATCTTCCTTGCTCTCGAATGGGTGACCTATTCAATTCAGGGGGATCACCGAAAATTCCTGATGGAAAGTAATTTTGCAATTTCTTTAAAAGGACTCACAAATTGCTTGGTGACCTCGGAGACTGAAGTGGTTAGGCTTGGTTTGAGTATGCAATTACGAACAAAGGGGAACTCTCACTAGACTCCCACAGGAAATGAAGGGGCCAGGGTTCAGGACGAAGACGGGGGGGAGAGAGGCGGACAGGAGGAATGGTGTTGAGCGAGGGGCTGCCTCAGTGACTGAAGGAGGAGCGGGCGCCGTTAGTAGTTTTAGACATAAGGACAGTTGCGAGCGGTTCAAGGGGATGTGGGGGAAAGGTATCAATGGAGTTTCTTTGCTGGGTTGATATTGGTATAGGGGGTGTTTGGGGGCAGACTGGGGAAGGAGGGGTGGGCAGGAGGGGAGTTGGTGATGTATTTGACAAAATGGCTATAAAATGCTGGTTACAAAAATTAATTAAGAAAACAAAAATGTATATGCAGGGCACACGCTGCTAGTACTGAGAGGATCAATACCCTGTCCTACTGGACCTTTCCAACATTTGCACATCGATTATGTAGATATGATCAAAAATTATAACGGCTACCGATATACGCTGGTAGTCAAATGCCCATTCTCTCAATGGATATTCCCACGATTGGTGTGTTTTCCAAGTCCTTTGGTCTGACAATAGACTGCATTTCATGAATGAAGTTTTCGAGTACATCACAATGCAACTGGGGATTAAGCACAAGTTCTCCTTTGCTTATCACTCACAAGCGAATGGGAGTTGTGAACGCCTCAATGGCATGCTCAAAGAGAAAATAGTCAAATTAAAGGGGACTCTGGAAAAATGATGGCTCCATTGCCTGCCCTTAGCCCTATTAGCAGTACACAACCAGCCTGGCTCAGACCACCACTTAACTCCTCGCAAGCTGGTGACATAGCCCTGTGTGCTTATACTTCTTGCTCCTCCCACTAGAACGCTAACGGATGCGCAGAATGCCACTGTTGTTTTAGGAGCTGAGATGCATGATTACCTGCCCGCAATGATTGCTTGTGTTTATTTTATTTCCCAACAGCTTCAAGCACGGCAGGGAAGGTCAAAGAAGAATGATGAAGACAACGCTCAAGTATATCTGCAAGACTTTCTCACACCCCTCCCCTATACCCTGGAGGCACTGTCCTTTTAAGAAATTTCACAGGATCCTGGCACAAGCCTCATTTTGAAGGTCCGTTTTTTATCGAGGGCATTGCCCCCTCACCCCCCACAGAAGTCAAGGTGTTAGGCAGGCACGCATCAATACACATCAGCAACATCAAACCCTGTAAAGACGAGACCCCCCCCCGCCCCACAAGGTGCAGCTCAAGAGAAAGAAGAGTGCAAACTTGAGCCATGACAAGGAGCAGACAGCAACTCACAGAGAATTAGTGACTGTATACTGTCCTTTTTTTACACAAGCAAATAATCTCCTTACACAAACTGTGTCCCTAAGAACTTTTGGCCTGCAGCGTAGAAAGGAGAAGCACTTTTGATAAAACAAGAGACAATTACTAAATGCTACCTTTCCAGATATTCCTCTATGCTATTCTCTCATTTGCAGTAAATAGTTACAGTGTATTTAAGAAAGATAGAGTACTGATTATTGCCTTACTCACAAATCCTAAAACGCAATTCATTTTGATAGAATATCCCTAGCAGTAGTGATACCGTTTTCCTTGTAGGTATTCAGTATTTGGGAATCGAGGTAAAAGTATCAACAATAAAATGATGAATATTGTGAATTTTGCTAAGTAGCGACTTTTGGCTCACAGACAACACAACTGGAGTGCACATTTGCAGCATGTGGACTCATCAGTGAAAATGAATGCAGCAATATTTTTGCATTCTGCTGTGTCTACCTCAACCCTCCGAGCGTTACAGAAAGTAGTGACCCAACCCTTCACCAATGCCACTAAAGACATGTAAAGGCTCAAAAGGAGCATCAATAATAATTTAGAACACATACATGCATGGCTAATTCTGCTCACATGACCAATAATATGTGGTACCAGCACATGACCCGTGTGGGGAGAGAGACATTAAGAGAGAGAGTTGCTATTTGTGCTCTCTCATTCTCAATGCAATGACTGTGTCCAGGGCATTCGTGGGCACTGAAATCTCAGTGACTAGAGCACAGTGCCTAATGTGTTTGGTGCTCTGTACGACTAGGGGCCAGTTTGAGGGAAAGTGGGCCACTTTGTAGTGGATGTCGCAAAAGACCCCTTTGAGGATAGCTACATAAAAACAAAAGCAATGATAAAGGACTATTGGAGCAAGGGTAAAATGATGCAATACATACTAGACAGCCCAGATAAAGGGGAAGCTAGAATAGTAAATCAAAAGGAGTTACAGTGTCTGAAAAAAGAGAGATAGGGGGAATTGCTGGGTGTTGGGAAAGGCCTCAACTATTGGTATATGGACAGGTATTTACAGGAGACGAATGGGGTGAAAGGCACAAGCACTTCTGACAGTGGCAGAAGTGCAGACAGAGCATGATGAGTTCCTCAAATGAGTGGGCAGAGTACTCGAAGTTGGTCACATGCGTAGAAAATAAAGCATGCCCCATACCCATAATACACCTTAAGAATGCATCACTATGCTTCCAGAATGATGACCCGGTGAAGGCCGGCGCAAATGAAGGGTGCAAACGCATATTGAAAATACCTGGTATGAAGGTCAGTACAACAGTGCTCATAGATCACTATTGGGCCTGCCACTCCAAAGCTTACATTCAGCTACCTCCAAACTGGGGAGTAATATTTTCTCTACCCCTGGTAGTACCTCAGAAAGACATACAAAAAGGTGGGTTTCCTAAAATGGATACACACCAGAGAAATAAAAGGGCCTTGCAGCGCAAACGGGTATAAAGAGGGAATTAGGTCTCAGACAAGGTTGAAGCAGCATTTGATGAAATACCAGAGGACCACAGACCGTTCAGTAGAACAGAAATGTTCTTTGCTTTTGTTGTTCCTGGGATACAATCAAACGTAAATGCCAAGTGGTTACAAATTACACATTGGGAACTGTTACAAATAACTCAACAGTGAAGGACTTTAACGCCATAAAGGAGGAGCTCAGAGCCATGAGGATCATGACTCTTCAAAAAAGGTATGTTCTTGACCTCATCACACAAATTGGTCCGTCCTGCTGTACCTACACACACCTGCCCAAGAGGAAGACAATGGGACCCTTACAGAAGCTAAAACGCTGCTAACAGACTTGCACACGAAGATGGGGGAGGACGCAAACACAGTGGGGCAGGACAAGGATTGGCTCGCATATCTATTCTCCTGGATCCTCTCCTGGATGGCCAACAGACTAAACTGACTCTTTTTTCACATTTTTTTTTAATCTTTAATTCGGTTCACATCAGACACAACCAACAATACAGCTATCACATTGTGTGATAAGAGGCATGTGCAAGTCTAGATGAAACACGATGACAGCGTATAAGCTAATAACAAGGTTCGATTCCCTCCCTTCGCCAACCCCCGTCCCCCACAATCTAAGAATAACAAACATATACAGAACATATCACCGGATTGTTACAAACATCAACAATTCGCCCAATCTATTCCACCGGCTACATGGGGCTATACCCTCTACGTCCTCCTCTTGTGGCTGTCGGCACCTCAGGAAGTCCCTGAAATGTTCCCATATGTCTATCGGCCTAGAGTAGGCTGGTGCTAGCCTGCAGAGTTACGCTTCCACATTGCTACACCAGGTCAAGTCCCGTACCCACCTATTTACAGCTGGTGGTTCACAGATGTTCCAGGACATGATAATGTACCTCTTTGCCAACAGTAGGCCAATGAAAAGGAGTTTCCTAGCACTCCTACTCAGCTGCGGACACCACCCAAAAATACAACACACTGGGCCTCATTATGAGTATTCCGGTCCGGTAACAGTAAGGTTACTGGACCAGCATACTCTGAGTTCTGCGGGCGGGTGCCATCCCTCCCACCAGGTCTGACCTGGCGGGTGGAACGGCACCCGCTTGCAGACTTTGACGGAAGCACCGGCACCGTTATCAACGGTGCCGGTGCTTCCGTCCTCCCCATTCCCAATTGGGAATGGGGAGTTTCTTTTTCCGGCACCTGGCTGAAGGGACCGCTGGGGCTTTAATGCCGGAAAAAAAGACTCTGGCGGCAGCGTGCATTTTTGCCGGCACGGCTATCACTGGACTCATAATGAAGCCCACTATGTCCCTAGGGATTACCACTTGTAGCATCTGTCCAAACATATCCAGAATTTGATTCCAGAACTTCACCAGATGAGAGCAGAGCCACAACATATGAAGAAATCCAGCCTCCGAACTTTTAGACCTTGGACAGTGACTATCCACCGACTTGTCTACATCAGAGGTCCTCTCTCTGGGTCAAATCCTGCACTTGATGATATAGGCTGGACACTATGCCTCTTGCACCTGCAGAATTTACTACAAATTTCAAAGGCTTTGTAGTGACAGGCTCGATCTGGAAAATTGGAGTCCACATTCGAAATGCCATTCAAATACGAAAGTACTGGAAGGCTAACCCCAAATCATTGCCCAACTCTTCCTGTACCATGTCCATTGTAACAAATGTACTGTCCGGGTAGAAAATATACATATAGTTCACTCCCTTCTGTGAGAAACCCGACGGTATTCTCCCACCTACTTCCTCAGGATCTTCCATTCAGGTAGCCAGGGAAGGGCCATCGCTTTTAGATCCCGACCCTGCGGGTGGACAAGCAAGGGAGGACCACCTGACTGGAGGATCAGAAGGGATTGGGAGGAGGACACCCAAGGGCGAGACATGGTATTCCAATGGTCCCAATAATACCCCAAACTACTCTGCCTCAGCCTTCATGAGGTATTTTCAGCCTCACCCCATCTCCCCATTTCCAACAAATACTGAGACGAAGAAGAGGCAACTAAGAGCAGTAAAGATTACCCATACAAACAACATAGGGAAAGTAAGGGCAACCTACTATAGGAAGAACTCAAGTTGTCCCACTAATAGAGTCGGGCAGGGTCAGGCATTTCATTATCACCACTCACACCAGACTCCACTTAACTGTTTTTTCAACTATAAAAGGTGTGGTTTTTCACAAGGAGGAGAGCGAGTTGGGGATGTTGTCCAGGCCCGAGAAGTCAAGGAGCAGAGAGCAGCAGGAGTGAAAGCCTGGAGGAGAATGGCGTGCCGAGACGGTGGCCTTGTGTTTGTGAGGGGCTGCAGCATGTCAAGGGAGCTGTGCCTCCAAGGAGCCGGAGTAAGGCAGCCTGTATCCTGTTGGTGCCGTTTGGTTAACTGCTCTTTCCCTTGGGAAGTGTGCCGGTCCCCAGGGTGTCTGAGAGGCAGTTGGGGAGACCAACGCCTCAACCCTGTGTATCTAGAGGTACCGCTTGTCAACATGACGCTGCTCGGTGAGAAAGAGAAACTCTGGAGCGTGCGTTTGACTGAAGTGGAGCAGGAGAAAGACAGTTTTAAAGCTGCCAGGATCGGAAAGCAAGATAAAGTGTATGAAGAACAGAACGTGTTAGAAATAAGAAGGAAGTTGCGCTAGCGGCACAGAAGAAAAGTAAAGTGAAAGAAAGGCATTTGAAGAGTGCAAAGCGTGCATGGTAAAGAGATGACAGTGTATCAAGTGTGCAGGAATCCCGAGAAAGAAACAGACAGGTGCAAGGGTACACGTTAAGGGAAAAGAAAGTACGTGAGGTGTGCAAGAGGCACAATAAAAAAGCCAAGGAAAGTGCAAGAGTGCACAATAGAACAAAAGGAACAGCAAAGGGAAGGTGCAAGTGTGCACGTGGAAGAAGTAAGAGCAAGGAATAATGAGAGAGGGGTCACAGATTAGAGTGGTCACGCCTAGGAGGAGAAAAGAACCAAGCAGTTTCAAAAGTCTCTGATTGTACCCCACAAGTGAAGCATGTAAAATAACTGTGTATAAAAGGAAAGGTACATCCTGACAAGTTTAATTTTCGTTGAAAACTGAAAGGGGCCTGAGCTTGGGGAAGGGAACCCTGAGAGGCCTAACCACATTGGAGACTTGTTGCCTTGTGTTGAAAGGATTGAAGCTTGGGGAAGGGAACCTTGAGAAGCTTCAAAAGGAACTGTTATATTTCGTTTGTGGTGTTTTGAACTTGGAAAAGTTGAAGCTTGGGGAAGGGAATCCCCATGGAACCAAAGACACTGAAGGTAATTGAGAATATTGCAAGGGCTCTGTAGAGAAGGTCTTACGAGCAGCTCTTTTTCATTGAACTCATTTTTGTGACATTGACCAAACTACACCTGGTGAGAAGACCACCTGAATCAAACCTTGGGTTCCCATTTTCTGTTGAACACTATTTTTCCTTTTTTTAAAGACTTCCTATCACGTTTTTGTAAAGAGTGAGGGCAAGCATAGGTTTAGACACAGACAGACTTGTATTTTGGACTATCAGACACCGACAGCCTTTAGAAACATCAGTTAAGGCAGAGGTCTTCAAACTGGGGGGCGCCCCCCCCCCAGGGGGGCACGGCCGCCTCCTAGGGGGAGCGCCAGAGCCCAGCATGAAATGTAAAAAAAATGGATATTCAGTCCTTTAGTCACAGACCTTTTGAATAGTACCCAAGGGGTTGTTTTTTATTCAAATGTAAACAAATTGTGATATTTAAAGAATATTTATTCAGCAACAATGGTCAAAACTACTAGCTGCATAGTGAAGCAACTCCTCAAACTGGCCAAAAAAGTGGCCCATTTTGATTGGCCTACACTAGCATTTTGCATTTTTGCTACAGTCATCGCTCTATTGCCCTATAGGCCAGTCCAAGCCTGCCGACTCATCCATAATGGGTGAGGGGGCGTCCCCCCACTGGCCACCTCACCCATAATGAAGGAGCCGAGGAGCCAGCCCAGTGAAACACTGAGCACTCCCTCACCTGCGTTATCCAGCTGAGGGAGTGCTCCTGGGCTGGCTGAACTGTCAAAGGGAAACGCTGTTTGCCTTTGACAGTTCATTTCCCCAGCCGCACATGATCACTGAACCATGCAACGTTGGGGGTGTTTTGCTTCGCCAGCCTTGCATAGCTCATTGGAAATGCTGGCTGGGGCACTGCATGTATGTATGTGCGAGGGGGTGCTCCTGCGCCTCCTCGCACATATGGGCAGAGCAACCTGGAGCGGGGCATTTTAGCAACCATGCGCAGGCCACTGCAGAAGGTACGTTTATGGTGATTTATTTTTTATTTAAATGTGTATGGATGTGTATATGTTTGTGTTATGGGACTGCGGTGGGAGCAGGATGGGCGGCAGCACTGGGAAAGTGGTGAGAGTAGGGTGGGGGAGAGCTCAGGGTCTGTACTGGTAGTAGGGTGCGGTGACGGCACACAAAAGTTCATAGCGATTTCTACATACTGTCCATCCGGCACTTTTAGGGGGGCCCGGCCTGCCCAAACTTGGCTCAGGGGGGGGCCCGAGCCAAAAAAGTTTGAAGACCACTGAGTTAAGGGAACCATCCGTTTAGAGTTCGGGCCAGTCAGTCATTACACCAACCCAGAAACCTTAGTAAATAAAGGTTTTGAAACTAACATCTTTGAGCCTGTGTCTCTCTTGATTTATTTCTAAATGTGTTGTATTGATTTTCTTCTTTCCATGGCACATTAGAAATTGTTACAGTCACTTATTAGTCACATAGAATAACAGCATCATTTCACAGCAAGTAACAATAATCCTGATATGCATGTGCCTCGTGGTGTACGTGTGCTGTTCAAACGTACACATCAGCACATAAACCAACACTGAACAAAACATACAACAAAAGAGCATGGGTTAACCCATCTCTCTCGAGTTCACTGGGCATTAGGTGGGCAGCACCTGGTGTATGTATGAATGGATGTGTTCTTCAGGAGCCCGCAAGCAGTTTGTGGCAATGCAGTAGTGAGCATGTCTCTGTATTATGCAACCTTGAACACTATGTTTTGTTACCTTCATGGGGGTTTGTCATCTAAGGGTGAGAATATTGATACATATAGCCCTCTCCATGCCTCAAACGTATCCGAGTGTTCGTCTTCCCAACCCCATGCGGCCCCAGCCCACGCTTTTGTCTCTGCAAGGTAACAGCATTCAAATTCCTTGTGCCATTGGTTATATTGAAGGCCTTCCTTACTCTTCCAAGATATGGCAATGCGTCTTTTTTAAAAGCACACATGCCAAATCCATACATTTAATCACGTTTATATTTGGCGCGTCTGGGGTACATTCCTAGTAGACACTCCTGTGAACTCCATTTGAACCTGACAATACTAGCTCTCCTAAATGCCTGTTCCACCCTTTGCCAGAATGTCTGCACCGACTCCACTCCCACATGTATCAGGTCAGAGAGGGCTCTGTTGCACCAAGGGCACTCGGATATCAATCCTTTGTTAAATTTGGCCAGTCTACAGGGATCCATATATGTACAGTGCAATATGGTGAGCTGGACTAGGCGGAACCTAGCGTTCCGGGACACATTTTTGCCAAACGTCAAGGCTTGCTTCCATTGCGATTCTGTGATCTATGATCCCACATCCTCCTCCCAGTTACATTTAAGTCTCTCATGTGCGGTGTTGATTTTACTCATGAGGCATTCCTATATTCTAGCTGTTGGCCTACATCCATCTTCAAGATCATACAGTAACGTTAAAAGTGCATCCTCTACTGGTTCAGCTGGCCAACCAGGCCACTTCAGTTTGGCAACCTTCATCACTTTTATCTATTGCAGGAATTGACCGCCTGGTAGTCCTTCACTTTGCATCAAGTCGTCCAGTTCCCTGAACTGCCCATTCGCAAACATATCTCCCCATGTATAGACACAGTGTCTTTCCCAGTTTCTGGTCACCTGGAGTTCTGCCGGATTTGTACAGGTGTCCGCTGCAATGGGACCCATTTTGGGAGTATGGGTATGGCAAATGTACCAGTTTTAGTGTGCTGGCCCAAACCTGTCTGCCCAATCCCACTACCAAACATTGGGAGCCCATGCAAGAACCTGGTACCCATAGTATTTCCTTAAATTTGGCAGGTTGTATTGCCGCCTCTAGCAGTTCAGATTCAGTAGTTAACTCCATCTGATAACCACAGGGTCACACATCTCAATTGAGCAGCCAGATAGTATAGTTCCAGATTCGGGAGCTGTACTCCTCCCTCACTGTATGGTAAGTATAATGTCTTAAGCGCAATCCTACGGCGGCCCCTGCCCCACAGGAAGTCCCTAAGTTTGGGTTCAAGGTCTATGAAGAACCTTGTTTCTACATAGTAGTGTACATTTGTAAATTCATATAACAGTCTCGGGAGAATGATGATTTTAGTTATGGATACTCTACCCATAAGTGAGGGTGGTAGGCCGGGCAGAATTTCATGGACTACTTTGTCCTATCGACTATTCTAATGGCATTTTGTTGGTGCGTGTATTGGGTTTATGCGCTATTTGAACCCCTAAGTATTTGAAGGTGGTTGTTTCCCATTTCAGCTCTAGTTCCGGCAGATCTCCTTAACTTCTCGACTGAGTTCCACGAGAGGGAATAGTCAAGATTTCTGCTTACTAAACATAATCCCTGATACGTTTGCAAAGCCATCCAGGACCTCTAAGAGAATGGGGAGTTTATGGGAAGGTTCACATATGTATAGCAGTACATCATCTGCATATAGTGATATAACATATCTGGTGCCACATACGTCTATTCCAGCTTCTAGGTATTCTTGTCTGAGGTATGCCGCTAGGGGTTTCAGCGCCATTATTTATAGCATAGGTGAGAGCAGACACCCCTGGTGGGTGCCCCTTTGTATGTTCCATATCTCCGAAATACATTTCCCAGATTTTATCCTGGCCACTGGGTTGGTGTATAGTAGTTTAACCCACCGAATGAATGAGTCACTTATCCCAAAGCTTTTCAGTGCCGATACATCCACTCCCATAAGACCGAATCAAAGGCCTTGATAGCATCAACCACCATCTGTGCTGGCAGTCCGTGAGTCTGATCTATGACATGTTGCAGCTTGTGAAGGTTAGAAGCCGTACTACGGCCATTCACAAACCCACTCTCGTCTGCGTGTATGATTGTGGTTCTGGCTCTGCAGAGTCGGCCCACTAATATAGAAGTAAGTAAGGATTTTAGCATCATAATTCAGCATGGCCAGTGGGTGGTATGAATCACAGCACTCCATGGGTTTCCCTGGTTTTGGTATAAGTGCACAACACAAGCCACTTTAATGTTTGTGCTACGATAAAACTTGCTCTCTATTGAAGGTGTTTTGTACATCACTACTCGGAATCCAATATGCTTATTGAGACGAGTAGCAGATTAGCTTTTTAAGCACTTTTTGGAATATTATTATTGACATTTTTGTATAGTTTGTGAAATGAAGATTAAAATATGTATTTTTCTACTTACTGAAGTAATGTTTTGTTCAATCTAAGTCTTTGAAAGATGATGACGGCATGAAGTGTCTTCCCCACATACACACAAAGAAATAGCTTTGGAGTCACAGGCTCTATTGTTGAAAAATTTAAAGGGCTAACCCCCTTTTAATGAGGGTCCGCTTGAGACTCCATATAACCACCCTATACCTCCAAGTGTGGTGTTGTGGTTTTGGTATAGGTATAACCATCATCTCTCTCATACTCAACGGGAGGATGCCTTTCTCGTACGCTTCCTCAAACCTTTAGCAGCGGGGCAGCTAGCAGTGAACTATACATCTTGTAAAATTCTGATGGGAATCCGTCATTTCTGGGGGGATTTGCCCGTAGCAAGTGTTCTTATTGCCTCCCTCACCTCCTCCAAGGAGATAGGCTTGTCCAAGGCTTCGACCTGTTCCTTAGTTGCGGAAGGTGAACCTGGCCACGAGTCTCCTCAATCTCCCTATTGGGCACCTGTATGCATGTCTTTACAGCTTAGTGTAAAATGCAGCAAATATTTCATTTATTGCTGTCTGTGACCTGCATGGGGCGCCACACTACTCTAACAACAGGGTGGTCAGCACCCTGGGCTGCTCCTGCTTGCACAACCACACAAGCAACCTACCAGATTTATCACCTTCAGCATGTTTCTGTACTCTCTGTGTCTCGTAATCAAATTTAGAGTATCTACCCCAAGCCTGTGCGCACTGCATTCTCAGTTCCAAGAGGTCCCCTTCTAACCTCTCCGTCTTTGGTCTCTGAGCCTCCATCTGTGTGATCCTGTTCTCCAGTGTCTCCATGTCCACCCTCAATTGCCTTCAAGTGCCCCCCGCCCTCGCTATGATGTCATCACGGACCACTACTTTCATTGCTTCCCATAGAGTACCCCAGCTGTCCACACCATCAATATTGATCTCAAAGTACTTTTCTATTTTTTGATGTAACACTTCCCTAAATGGCCCATCTAGTAAGGCGTCCTTAGGCATACACCATGTCGGGATAGGGGTCCTGGGTCCATCTGTTTCCCATGTGACCACCAGTGATGAGTGGTCTTGACATCATTCGTCCTACATATTCCGCACTTATGAACTCCATCAAGTATTCCACCCCCACAAACATATAGTCAATTCTCGTGTGTAGGCCATGTGGGGACGAGTAATAAGAGTATTCCTTATTATTCTGATGTATTTCTCTCCATATGTCCCTCAGAGCAGGCTCCAAAATGGTTTATGTTCAGAATCTCAGAGGCAGGTGAGGGCGCCAAGACCTGTCTAAAAGCACATCTTATACACAGTTAAAATCCCCTCCCCACATCACATCCCTTATTGGTGTTATCGCCTTGCTGAGCATACATACATGTGCCGGAATAGCATGGTTAGGAAAGTAGGAGTTCACAATACACACTTCCCTTTGTCCCATGTGTCCACACAGGATGACATATCTCCCTCACCTGTCTGCCACCACCTCCGATACTTGTAAGGGAACTGTTGCGTCCACCCATATGAGGACTCCCCTAGGAAATTGTGAGAACGTAGACCCAAATCCCTTACCACCCTATCTCAACAAAAGTTGCTCCTGCCCTTCAAGCAGCAGGTGGGTCTCCTGCAGCAAGGCTATGGAGATTTTCTTACAGCTAAGGCAGGATCCTGTTCCTCCTTATGTAAGATCCCAGTCCCCTAACATTCCAGGACAGAAACTTTATTTGTGTCATAGGGATGCTTAACTCTCCGCCCACCTGAGGCCTGGTACGGTAACCTTACTGCTTGTGACCCATTGTTGTCCCATACTTTACTCCCCAGTGCCTTGTATATCGAACACCCTGTCTGTCAGCCATATATCTATCACTGAGTTTCCACATTCCCTTACCCAGGGTACCTACATTGTTCTCTGTAAACCAAACCAACAGAACCAAATGCAAAAACCCCCTGAACTCCAAGGACAAACATTGCCCAACAGTGAATCCCCGTTCAGGCATACCCGTACCTCCAAAGCTATACTTAACCATTGTGTACCAGGTAAGGTCCAGCAAACGGCTGACAACAAATAACATTAAGTTTGGGATTGTCTGAGCGCCACCCAGAAGTGACACTGCGTACCTCTGCTGTTTTCAACTTTCATGCGGCGGCGTTCCGACATCTGGTGTGCCGCGCCAGTAGTTCAGGCCAAGCATAGGATTCGTACTGCAGCTTCCACAAGTCCTGAGTCCTCTTTGCAGTTCCAGAATACCATTTGTCCAAGACACAGCTATGCGTCTGCAAAAAATTATGATAGTCATGGTGAGTAAACAAGGATTCTTCCATCTCAGTACATCTCGACCCTTCTAATACTTTATTCAGTATCCCTCAGATAGGTGGCTCCTGGTGCCGGCGGGCAACCTCCCCTTCTTTATTTCCCAGATTATTGTGGTCAAGCCACACGTTCGCTGTCTCCGTTGTGTTCTTCCTTATATATGATCTTCAGTCTGGCTGGGTACATCAGCATGTATTTTATTCCTAGTCGGAGCTGTGTCCTAATGGGCAAAAATCTGTTACGCTTCTGTTGCACGTGGGTGTGTAGTCCAGGTATATTGCTATTGCGGCATTGTCATGCTGTATTGTCCCGCCCTCTCTGGAGAATTGAAGTAACACTTCTGTGCCTCTAAAAATGTGGGATCTTGCCAATGACCGGCCTTGGATATGTTCCAGCGGGGGTTTCTTTTGAAGGGGCCTCTGCGCCCTTTCCACTGCGAACCCCTGTGACCGGTTTCCTGGGCCAACCTCCTGCAAGAGTACGTTTTCAATGTATCCCATCAGGTCTCGGCCTTCCATGCCCTCAGGTAAGCCGAGCACCCTTATATTTGTTCCTGCAAGACCTTCCCTCCCTTTCCTCCACTCGCAACTCCAGTATGGCATTCCTCGATTCCAGTTCCTTCATTCTCACTGTCAGGTCGCTCGTGGCGGTTTCCTTCAGGGTCGCCTCCAATGTTGTAACCCTCTCTGCAAGTGATTGTACATCCTGCCGTAGTAACTGCACATTAATGCTTACTGCATCTATTGTGCCTTCCAGTGAAGTTCTTAAATCTGCAATAGCGGCCAATACCCTGAATTCCTGAGGATCTCCCTGTGTCGCCAATGCATCCCCCATTGTTAGTTCAGTTGAGGGTGCCACATCCCGGGTCTTTGCTTGTCCTGCAAAGGAGTCCATTATCTAGCCCTTCTGTTTATTTTTCATGGGGGACATGTCCAAGAGCGTTCTGTGTGTAGTATGTTCTAGGCGGCTGCACTGCTGTATCATATTATCTAGTCGATCCAACAGATTCAGATTTGCAGGTAGCGCGCCCCTGGCCCTGCTCGCGGCAACCACTGTAGTTAATGTGTGATTCCTTGCCCAGTCCGGTAGTAGTCTGTGCCAGCGGTCAACTGGTTGTGATGTGGTCTACTGTGTCCACCAACTGTGTAAGGGAGAATGTATCTTGTGGCACCTTCGTCCGCTCTCTCCCCCACCAGCTTGTGGCTGCTATGTAGTTCCATTAAGCATTCCTCAGATTGAGCTCTGCAGTATCCGCCCCAAGCAGGGACAGGAACACTCCACCACTTGCTCTGGGCACCAATATTCCTTATTGTCTATGGTGGACGTTGGGAAGCCACATGTAGTGTTTAGTTTCGGGTTGCACAAAATGGCCACCAGTGCTGACCCTGTAAGCTAGCAGGCAGTGTTACTCAACCACCTCTCAGTTCGGTATTGTCACTAAATGTGATCTGCAGCTGCACCTATCTCAGCACGCTAGCCAGGCAGTCCAATTAAGTGCACTCCGCAGTACACCCTCAAGCGGCCTCCTCAAATGCCAGGGTGTCTGGTGTCTACCTATAGCACCCTGTTCTATTACGTGGTGTTGCGGGAGTTCACACAACTTCCATATAGCTCCTGGAGTTCTTATGTCACATGTTATACACCAGTCCAGGTATTAGTGCCCATTGCCTGCTCATCTCCAACAATTGCATTCTCCTTCATCCCTCCGCATTCACAGGCCATATACGCTGCAGCCCCCTTAACAGTCTCTGCCACCCTTCCCGATACGTCAATGACGTTCCGGGGGTTAATAATCCGTGTATCCTGTCGGCTTCCACTGTCCTACATTCAGGAGTTCCCCGCTATTTCTTCTTTTTTTTGGATAAAACATTTTTTATTGTTTTTTACAACAATCAGAACAAAATAAAAAATAAAAAAAACAACAAAAGAAGAAAGGGACTAGCATGTCCAATCATAAACTGATGTTAGTACTCGTATCACCAATCCGGGGGTATGTCCATAAGATATGCCCGCCACGTCTTCCTGACGCTCGGGGGTTTGGAGAGCAGTTTGCGCCTTGGTCTTCCTGCTCCGTTCTGGTTTCCTGCCGCAACCTGCAGCTATCAGACCTTTCCTCCCCTTTGCTTCCAGCTCAGCTCTTCTATCGAGCGCGACTGGGTCTGGCTGCCATCTTGGTTTCCCCGGCAATATTCCGGAGCAGGTTTTTGAGCTCCAGCAATACCGTTTTTCAGCATCACCACCAGGCAGCTCGGTCCTCTGTGTGCACACCTTATTTAGCATTCCAGATATGCATATTACACCATTCAATTCCGCATGTAGGATCTGTTATCAGGATCTCGCCGGGAGCTTCAGCAGTGCACGTCTGCTCTACATGGGCTCAGGCCACTTCTCCTCTGTGTCTCTCTTGATACAATACCTCTCTCACACTTCCTAGACCAGAAAGACTTAACCACTGCAACACAAGAAGGGGCAATGTCTCAGATATCCCATACCCGTAGCTCAGATGAATAGGGAAACTGAACATGGCCCAGACAGTACATGCCACTGGATCAAATCGGCAACTCTCATCCACTTTAATCCTCACCAATGCCCCCTACAGAGAATAGGGGTAAGCCACCCTTTGTTCCACCCTCACATGCAGATACGCCCGAGAACCCAGCATCCAGTACGATGCAAAGGAGACATGAGCAACCAACAAATACAACTCCAGTTCTGGCACTCTAAGCCCCCCACCCCCTACTCAAATGGTTTCATCATGGTTTCCCACCTAATAATAATAATAATTTGGCACTTATATAGCGCTACGAACCCTCAGGTATCTGAGGGCTGCTTATTATTACCCACGGTGTGTGGTGCTCATTTATCGACCTCGGAAGGATGAAAGGCTGAGTTTGGCCCCGCCGGGATTGAACCTGCGTTAGCAGGCTCTGCACGGATGTCAAAGCGAGCGCTCTACTCGCTGTGCCACTTGACCGGCTAGGCTAGGCTGTTTCCGATGCCAAACAAGTTTAATCATAAGCAACCGAACCATCTTAAAGAATGACGCACCAGGCCAAACCGGGGCATTCAAAAATAAACATAAGAGTAAAACCATTTTCATTATGGCTGGTCCAGCAATGTAAGAGGGAGAGTAACTCAATGCTCCACCTTCTGAGCTAACGTGTCGATGTATGCTAGATGGTTGTTTTTCAATAGAGACAAAGGTTGTTTGGTAATCATAACTCCCAGATACCGAACCGCTGACTGCTCCCACCTATATTCACCCAAGCGCTGTGGCCTACACGTGCCCTCCGTCAGCTGGAGCAGGACAGACTGACCAATTAAGGTGTAACCCGGATGCGCTCCCAAATGTTTAATCTCTTTAGTGAGAGGAGGCAAGTTGAGGACGGGGTCCTTGACATACAGAATAATATCGTTGGCATATGATGAGACCAACTCGCATACCCCGCCAAGAGCAATACACCTCTGTCGATGCAACAGCCACAAATGCACCATAAGCGGTTCCATAGCAAGCGCAAACAAAAGGGGAGGCAGGTGGAACCCCTGCCTCATCCCACGCCAAAGTGGGAATGCAGTGAACCTACACCCCAGCATCCCAATGCGAGTTGTGACATCAGTATATAGAACCCGAAGGCACCTCAGAAAATATGGCTGAAGTCCAACCCTTTATGACACTGCAAACAAATATTTCATGAAACCAAAGCGAAAGTCTTCTCCATGTTTAGGAGGGCCCCCACTGCCAGCACCTTCGGATCTATCTGTGCCAAAATTGCAAAAAATCACCTCAGATTAAGTGCTGTGGAACAAGCTGATGGGAAGCCGGATTGGTCCAAATGGACTTGAGATGATAGAAAGGGAAGTAGCCTATCTGCAAGACTTTTTGAAAAGATCTTGGTTTCCAAATTAATCTGAGAAATGGGCCTGTACGACGTACACTCCAAGGCGTCTTTGTCTGGTTTTAAGAGCAAAGATATATTGCCCAACCTTATAGGAGCAGGAAGTCTACCTAACCCCAGTGATTCTTGACACACATGTCGTAAGTGGGTGGCTACGTTTGCACCGAGTTCTTTGTAGAATTCAAGTCCGACCGTGGCGTCTTGAAAGAAAAGTCCTTTATTGCAGACATAATGGCCTCAATCGTTATTGGTGCCTCGAGAGTCATCAGAGCCTGCTCCCCCGGAACCGGTAGCGGGGTCCCACTAACAAAATGCTTCTAGGCACAGCCCGCCCGTCTCGCTGTACAAGGATTCATAACATTTGCAGAACACATTTAGGATAAGTCCAAGGTCAGCTAACACTTGTCCCGATCTTCCTTAATGGCCACGATATCTCCAGAATTACGTTCACCTCTCAGAAGGGACGCCCATGCCTGCCTGCCTGCCTGCCTCCCTCCCCATATCGTCAAGCTCTGCAGTAAAATGCCAAATACCTCACCTCCTTGTCTGCCTCCACCTTGAACGCATCCAATGCTGGTCTAATAGTGGCACCTAGCTCCCCTGGACCCTGCTCGATTGCCTTTGCTTGTAACTCTTTCTGCTTCCCTTCAAGGGCACCCAACCTACCCCTAAACCGCCTTAAGCACCCTGTATTCAAGGGCCATATACCTGCCTTGTAAGTAGACCTTGAACATCTCCCAAACCGTTCCCACTGACTTGATAAACGCTAGATTCATCCTGAAGAACTCCGTGATCATGTCCAAAACAGCCCCCTTAAACACCATGTCATGTAAAGCTTGCGTCTTAAAACAACAAAATGATCATTGCGCAGACTCATCCTGCAGGGACCACTGCTAAATCACCAGAGAATGGTCCAACAATGTACGCTGCAACAGACCACTATCCACTGTCACATGTACTAATCCATAGGAGACCAGGACATAATTTATTTGTGACCTACATTGTGCACTGAAGAATAAAAGGAATACTCTAACTTTCCTGGGTGTAATGTGCGCCAAACGTCATGCAAGCCCAACTCGGACATACCCCAGCAATATTTCCTGCGCTGCAAGGGAGCACTGCCCTCCCCCTACACCCAGTTCTATCTAGCTCCGGATCCAAAACCACATTCAGGTCCCCAGCCATTACCAACTGTGTGTGAGAGTACTAGTGACAGTTGTTGAACATGATCCTATAAAACTTCGGATCTCCAGATTCAGGCCATAAACATTAATAAAAGTCAAAAGCCTATGTCCAAACACCCCAGACGCAATCACTTACCGCCTTCCATGGTCATTCACCTGTTTCGGCACCCTGAACCTGAGGGATCTGTGAATCAGAATGCACATCCCCTGGAGAATCTAGAATAGGATGCGTAGACCTTCACAGTCCCCCAAGATCTTGCAAATGCCTCATCCAATGTCCCCATCAGGTGCGTTTCTTGAAGCAGAAGCACATTTGCCCTATGCCGTTCACAATAGGTCATCACTCGCGGCATTTTAGCTGGGTTATTCAGGTCATGTGCATTCCAGCACAGAATCGTACAAAGAGGTTCCCCATCACGTCCGTATTGGCCCCCACTGTGCAAACATCAGAAAAGGTGTCATCAGAATATGACATACACCTGCCAGCCTCTTCACAACATATTGCATCCAATGTGAACCAATCTTAACCTTAAATCATAACCCAAACTCCCCATCCAACCTGTCACCCCAAAACTTGCAGTGAACTCCCATCCCGAAATCCAACACCAACACAAAGGGGAAACATCCCAGGGACGCCATGACCCACGCTCCACATGCACAAAGGAGGGGGGCGAGCCATGTGCGGGACGCTGCACACCAAGTGGAAGCTGCTCCTCCAAGCTCCGATCAGCCTCCAGCACCTGGCGTTGCACGGGTGCCCACGCGCCACCAGTGCCTTATACCTGCATGCCCAATATTCAATTAGTAATTAGGAGGCCTGCCAGTGCTCCCTGTAGTGCAGTTTCCGACACAACTGCTCCCTGCTTCGATGCCTGGCAGAGTCGACTGTTAGATCAAGCGGCACTACGGTGGTCGTGCTTACTGTATGCCCAGATGGTCCCACAGACACAAGCAGGACTCCAAGGCGCCGACCAGCTCCACAGGCGACATCAGCCCCAAACTGCGCCTTTTTAACACAGACCAGCTCCAGCACATAAACCAGTGGTGTGCAGCGATGTTTCACCCAACAAAACGGTTCCTTGCCAGCCCAACCCCTCCTCAGAGCATGGAGCTCAAGATGGTGCGGCCATCTTGGCGAAGCGCCACCCAGTGTCCCCAGACTAATAGTACTCATAGCGGTACTAGTATTAGTGTTATTTGGATTTTGTGTCCTGTGTAACAAAACTGCCCAGAAGACAGTAGGAAGGAAAACATTGGTATACATGGACACCAACACAGACTGGCGATCTGCTTCCGTTTCAACTAAAACAAAGCCCTCTTGTTCCCCCAGGTACAGAATTCTGTTATCCCCGGGACCCACGTAATTAGATGGGACTGGGACTTCTGCTATTCGACCTGGAGCATGGACGAGCATAAAAAGAACTCGGGTGACCTGAAGGGGTGACGAAGATATGGATCCCTAAGGTCCCCAAAAATTTCTTGATGCTACAAAAACAGAAAGTGTGCATCACTTGTGGTATCAGACTCCTCCACACCACTTACTCCCAAAATGGAAGAAATCAGGAAAGCAGATCGGAAGGAGGGGGGTGGGTGGCGAGGGAGGCTTTGGAAAGGCAGATGAAGAGTCCATAACCATATCCAAGTGATACAACCAAAATCCCTGGCAGAGGAATCCGAACTCATTCCTGACTTAGCGTTTGCCCAAAAGAATGACCGCTTGCTAGTTGAGGCTTTTCTGTGTGTCATATCTGAAGAAGAGGGAAGACTTAAAGTGGAACCATTCTTCTTTCTAAGGCATTGGCTACTTTGAAGAGGCGATCTTAGCCTAAGGGTATTCCTAGATCTCAGATTATGGTGCCTAAAAGTCACAAGAGGATGGTGCTAGAAATGCCCCCTCCCACTCAACAGGTGGTCACTTGGGAACAGCCAAGACACAGGCACAAGTGATAACTGCCTCTATTGGCTGGGAATTTATGCCAACGTACAAAATGTTGCGCTTACTTGTGCCCTGTGTCAAAAAACTAGCTCCCAAATACCTCCTCCAGTTCCACTACAGCCTTCACTCATCATTGATGTCCCCTTTTCTCGCATAGGCATGGACATAGTTAGGCCCCTTGAGCCATCCAAGTTGAGAAATCATTACATATTGGTAATTGTAGACTGTGCTACTCGTTACATGGTACCTTGCAGGGGCAGGCGGCTCCCGTTAGGATCGGAGAAGACTCAGAGGAGGCCAGGCGAGCTGCGGGTAGCAAGCACAGGCTTCAAGAGCTGGAAGTAATTTGGGAAACTTTGTTCCCCGAGCACTGAAAAACGAGAGGTCAGCCAAGAAGACATAAGGAACAGCACGTAGCTGTCGGAGGATGCCAGAGCCCAAACAGGAAGGCAAGCAGAAGCGAGAGGCTTCACTGAAGCGCCAGCAAGCAGCAGCAACCAGATAGCACATGGGATGCCTAAGCAATTATTCCAAACCTGTGAACCCAGTCAGAAGAGGTTGGATGCTGTGTCGCTTCACGGCGAATAGCACACATACTGGGGTAAAGCCCAAAAGCGGCTGTCTGAGTGGGCGAGAAGCCCTGTGAAGGGAAAAAGACTAACAATGTACTAAGTAGAGGGTTGCTGACCCATTTGATGACGAAAGTATGAAGAAGGCTGTGGCCCGATGCTGTGCGAGTCTGGAACTCCCATCTCAAATGGAAAAGATTTGTGCCATATGAAAGTCCTGGCAGGAGAGCATACCAGGCAAAGCCAAGCGTATAAAGAAAATCCTAAGTAAGACCCATGTCCTTAGGATTGTGAATTGAATAAAGTGTCTAAAAAGCCAGGCAGGAGAATATACCAGGCAAGGCCAAGTCTGTGAAGAGAACTGCCAATACCACAGGGAGGAAGTTGTCCTCTTGGGCTATAAATAACTTGGTTATTATGGTAGAGAGAAACCTGGGGAAGTGAGTCATCCCCTGGAACTGTCAACATCATCTATCTGGAACCTTTTTGTTGGAGTTATACATTTTCTTTGAACATTTGTGCACTTTCAAGACTGAAAGACAATACCCTTAACACCTTACAGTTACTTTTAGAATGGGAGGGCTAGGATAGGATTTCAGACACAGGACATTTTGCTTTGGACATCTTGACGCAGGGCAGGCCCTTAGTTTTGGTTCAGGTAGGGAAATACCTCCTAGAGTAGGGATAGTAAGTGAAGGCAAGCGTCCCCAACCAGCACGATCCTCCCCGCAATGAGAGACAATGATGTGCTCTCCCAGAATGGGAATAAGGCCAAGACAAAGTGCGGGTGAGCGTAAATGGAAGTTTATCAATCAGAATAGGGCATGCAAAGAACTCTGCAAACTCCGAGAGAGCTCTGTCTGACAATAGCAAAGACAGGCGTATATATTTACAAAAAACGTCATCAAAACCTACACACTATAGGGGGCACAAGTTCAATGGGATTGGGTGGCGACGACTAGCTATAGGTGTTGCTGTGATGTGGTTGGTCTTGGCTGGAGGACGTCACTGGTCAGCCTCGTGGGTTGGGCTTGGCCTGGCGGGTCAGCTGGGTTCATCCGGGCGGTGTTGTTGTGCCACTGTGGCCAGTGTCAGGGATGAATGTCTTTTCCTGACTTCTTTGCCCTAGGCCATGCACACCGCAGTCATTCAGTCATTTGCAATATTATCTTCTTTAGTAAATCTTCCAATAGGTTATTCTACAGGTTAATGCAACACAGGAGGAATGCACCTTGAGAGGGGTTTGATGGCGATTCATCAGTACATGGTTACCAGTGTCCTGTTGACCGGGTACCATAGGTCGTGGGGCTGGGTCTCAGGGCATGGGACAGGCGGTACATGTCCTCCTGTCTTGTTAGAAGTCATTATGAATGTGTTGCTGTAATGTTGCCCTAATATTGGGTGTCCTAAGCTTACAGGGGCCCTTAACCTAAGGTGATCCGGTGGGTTGTGGGGCTTAAGAGAGGGCGCCTCTGGATTTGTGTTTTCAGGCGGAGGTTTACTGCTGGGCTGTAAATAATACAGGTGGCGGGCCGTGGCCTTGGGTGCTGCAGAGGGAACTACAAATCTTTGAAGCGGCTCCAGCCTGGTTGGGGGAGGTGGAGCAGCGCGGTGCGGGCCTCTGCTCTCTCGTCAGGCAGGCCTCGCAGGGAGGGAGGGGGAACGGCCTTGCATATACTCACAAAGGCATCTTCCTCGTGTGTTGCCGATTTTAGGTGAAAGCATCATAAACATTCAAATAATATACAATACTAAATTGAGTCATTCCAAGGCTCACATTTTAACTTTGCTAATGCCTCTCAAATATAGCTAGTCCGAGCACATTATTTGTACACTATGTTTTAACAACTACAACATTTTGTTATATGCATATACATTTGCAGTAAGTGAGGTAGTAGTGAGGTTGGTGGAGCGCATAGGAACGACTCGCCATCGTACGTGACGGTAGTGACACATAAGGGGCTTGGACATACACACATGAAGGGTGCATTCTCGCGTGCCCTTTACATGAGCCCTCAATATGATTGCATTTGTCTTTCTCTGCACTCTAGCAGCATTAGTTCGGTTATGGCGCGGGACCGTGGGGTGTAAACGTTTCAATGATACGCATAACAAATAATCCCCCGGGACGCTTTCACTATTTGTACATAACTGCAGTGGTGTGGGTGCTTCATTGCTAATGCCATATGAACATGCATTCTGCCATATCTATACATTTTACAGGTTTTTTAGTCAAAGAGGTTTGTGGAGAAAATGCGTCCATTGCAGGTAGTTTTGTCATTAGTATTTGGGAACTTTTGCTTTTATCTGAGGGCCATTTTACAGTTCTCTTTCCACCCAGGCTCTGCTGGCCGGGTCATGCTGGGAGCAGCAATACACTGCGGAAGGTGAAATGTTACAGTGTTGGTATCTTACACTAGCTCATGTACGTCTTGTTCGTGGGAACGGGCTCACAGTGGATCTGCCAGGGAGCTGCGGCCACAGGGATAATTGAAACTCTCCAAAGGTGGGGGCCGCGCTGCAGTGCGCCGAGCTCACACCATCTTTATTAGACAAAATGGTTTCTGAGGCCTAGCTAAATTCAATATGTTTGGGCAATGTCTTCAGCAGGTGAGCCATGGCTCTCACCGGGGGAGGGGATGTAGGCGAGGGGGGTCTTTTGGACCAATCCTCCCCTACATTTCCCCCCTTTCGTTACTTAAGTAACAAATTCTTTAAATCCTCCAATCTCCTGCACTCTTCCTCGTCAATTATTGCGTCATCCCATGCAGGTGTGCCTTTTATGGGCATCCATGCTCTGCACACCCCCCTCAAGCTCTCACCTCTCCTAGTATATTCATCTAGGGTATAAGTCAGGTATATACATCCGCTCTCTCCTTCCAAGTCTACCCATACCTCCTTGTACCATTCTAGTATACGGGGCTCTCTAATGGTAGTATGCCACAATTTATCTACTATATCCTTGTTGTGATACCTAGGCACTAGCTGATATCTTGGTGTGTCATCTGTTCCTGTTTGTACCTGCACTTCCTGCATAGTTTGTATTGTACCACGGGTGTTGCCCATTGTCACCATCATCATTGCACCATTCGGTACTGCGTTAGCACAACATCGAAGACCCACCTGGCACAGGCAAAAAATAAAGAGGAGGAAGACCACAGCCGGCATCAAAAATTTCACAGTCATTCCCAGCCATGATGGAACCCAGGAGAAAATATTGTCGAACCAAGTGCTTTCTTCCACTCCACCTTCCATTCTCATTCTTTCTCCTAGGTTATGTACTGCTTCGATCACAGGGGGCCGTTGTCTGCGTCTTCGGAAGGTACGAAAGTGCAGCAGGCACTTCCGATTTTTCGGCAAACACCTCCATCCATCGCTGTCAATAGGTCCAAGACATACCTGTTTTGCATGGTCATCAGCTGTAATGCTCTTAGTTCCACTTTTATTACGTTGAACCCTTCTTCAGCGTCATTTGCCAGCTGGATCAGCTCCCAACGTGTTATTTGGAGCCATTTTGCGTTTGCTCGTGCCTGGATACTTGGGATGAGTGAGGCGAAGAATGTTTCTGCAGAGCTGAATAATCGATACCTGTCTGGGATCTGTGCCAGCAATTCTGACGATGCCTTTGATATGTAATTCGATGCTCGTCTGTTTCGGGACAGCACCTCTTCCTTGTTCCCGGAAGACAGGACATAGATTTGTGACTCTGCAGTTGGCTGGGCCACACTCTGTTGGGTGTTTTCTCGCGTCCTTTTGCTCCCATCATTGTGGCTTTCCGGGATTACCATTAGTGCTGAGTGCAGAGTGGCCATCGAGCAGCTGCCACTCCATGATTGTGGGAGGTGCAGGTATGCCTGGTTGCCACATACCCAATACGTGTCCATCAGGGCCGCTGTCCCTTTTCTTAAATCTGGGATGGTGAGGGTCTTGTTACAGTTCTTGTTTGTCCCCATGGAGGCTTTCCCCTCTCCTTTAAAACACAGTTCATAGTCTATTTCCTTCTGCGGCTTGAAGGGTTTTTCAATGGCTGTTACCCAAGTTAGTTTTGAAATGTGTTCCTTCCATACTGGTGTGCACGTTTCTTCTATCCATTGCAATTTCTCTGGTGCCACACCCCTCAGCGCTTCAGCCTTACACATTACTTCTTCGTCCTTCCACTTGTTGTCTGAAAAAAGTGTCCCTTGTATTATAAAAAATGGTTCTTCCAGACATACCACTCCTACTGTCTTTGGATAGCAGGTTTTCTCGTTCTGCAGCATTCTAAAAGTAACTTCATGTGCCTGGAAGGTGTTCTTAATTCTGCACAACGTGAGATGAAGGAGACATTGGGCGTCTACAATAGGCAGCTCTTTGGGTAACAATACTTTGGGCGTGCCTGAAGCATGGGGAATGAGGGAGCAGACATAACAGCTCTCATTTGTTGTTTGTTTAGCTGTTGCACTCATATCCGCATACCATTTATTTGTCTGGTGGGGGTGTTGCGGGTCTTCCATTTTATCTAGTCTTAACCCATAATACTCATCATACTTCCTCCTCCCCGCCTCCCTTTTTCGTCTGTTAGTTCTGTTCCTAATGTACTTCCCGGCTTCATGGGCGATGGACAAAGTGGGCCCCCCTTTCTCCTTCCCGCCCCCCTTTGCCCAATCATCATATAATAGTTCATGTGTTGCTGTAATTTTTTCATTTTCTTCCTTTATGTTATCTGACAGTGTGTTTTTGGCTATGGGGCAGGCTGGCTGGTGGGGGTGTTATACAACCAGGATATGGCGGAGGGGTTTCGATCATTTAAACTGCGGGCATTGTAATTAGATATTTTTGGCGGAGACACTGTGTTGTTTTGCATTTCTCCATGCAGCCCTTCATTTTTCGAGATGACAGCATTGGATGGTGTGGTATAATATCCCCATACAAGCTTAGTTCCGTCCCATACCAAAAAAAAATCACCTTCTTTAGTATTTACACTTGCTGTTGCATTAGTCACGTTAGTGCTGTTAATCCCTCCCCCCTTGTTCATCTCGATAGAGATGAACGCTATGAACCAATATGTAACAAGGCCAAACATGATTGTAAAAAACAATGTAATGCACACAGACAATCCACACTCATACGAATATCTGCATCTCTCAGCTAACAATTCTCTATATTTAATAAATCTATCCGTTGCAGGCTGCCCGTTAGATGCCATGGTAGCTCCTGTTTGAGATATAAAATTGCATTAAGTGCATGAATGTAAATATTTTGTTGGCACTACCCGTGCCATTATATATTGAAAGGGAATGGAAGTGGGTAGGGCAGTAGGGTTGGGGATGCACAGACAAGGGAGTAGACCCTACATATTTTCATCATATTATTATTTACATATAAGGTCACACATTTTTTTATTTTTTTTTTCAATACCCTTAAATGTAATTATACTTGTCAACAAATTTCTCAATCAGGTGCATTTCCGCCACACACAAGTTCATATTCACTCATTATTTTCTTTTGCATTGTTTGCTGTTGTCTGTGCCCCCTCATCCACCTCTTCCTGCACATTATTATATGCTCTTCGTACATCCGTCAGATGTATCCAATATTTTAGGCCCTTCACTTTTTGTAACGCTCACCTGATTCTCGCAGAGGCACCGGTCTTGACTGAGCAACTACCGTATCTTCAAAGGTGATGTGTAGCACCCGGTTGGCTCTTTGGGCTGGACCTCTGTGCACTGTTTGCCTGACTTCAAGAGTGAGATGTCTGCAGATAGAAAATATGGGATTAATGAACTGGGGTTATTGGGGTGTCCCTATCTCTTTCCTTTTTTGCTCTCCTGTAGACCCCCAAAGGTTAACGCTCTCACCTTAGGTAAGTGAATGCCGAGCTCTCCATCTGCCTCGGGGCAGGGTGCTGTAACCAGTTTCTTCACTGGATAGGTAGCGCAGGCCTCTTGACTTCAGAGGACTGCTGTCCGTCGTTTACTGCACGAACGGTAAGTTTCGAGGAATTCTATTGTCTTTAAAGTCTTTAATAATGATGTCTCTTGTTTTGCAGGATTCCGGCGATGGCGGATGACGGGCTGAAGTGAGTTGAAGATGGAGTCCGTTTGATGAATAGAAGCGCCTGGAAGCACGTAAGTAAGCGCTTGTTGCCTGCTTCACGATGCGCTCTAACTGTCTTTTTATTTTGCAGGTACGAGTTCGGAGCGGCTGCAGGGTGCCGGAATACCCACTGGGTTAGATGTGGAAAGGAGTAATGGCACGTGAGTATTAAAAGTTCCTCAATGTCTTTAAACGCACCTTGTTTTGTCTTTCAGATGCGGGATGCAGCGCCGAAGACCTCCGGAGCGTGCGAAGAGTTGGTAAGCTTTTGTCTTTCAGATGCCGGAATGCAGTGTGAAGACCTCCGGAGCGCACGAAGAGTAGGTAAGCCTTTGTCTTTCAAATGCCGGAATGCTAACCTGTTCTTTCTTGTCTTTATAGGTGTTGCTGAAGACTGGATTCAGGATGGTAAGCCTTTTTCCTTAGGCCCAGGATCCGATGCAGAAGACACGAGCGTTCTGCTGCAGAGGATGCAGAATAACGCAAAGCAAGATTCATCCACCGGGTGTGGTTTAAATAGCCTCCTGTAGTGCTTAGGTGTCTCCTTCCACAGCCACGCCTAGGTAAGAAAAGAGTTCCTGCTTTCCAGAAGAGTTCCAGTGTTCTGAATCTAGGGAGTGGCTCCTGCCCCACCCAGCAGGAAAAGTAGTTCCAAACAGAAGAGGATCAGAGGCTCAACTGGCAGGCAAGTAAGCAGCATGGTCTGCTGCAGGTAAGTCCACCCAAGCATTATGAGCCCGGCGCTTCCAGCGCTGGGACTGGGCATATTTATGAGCCTGGTGCCACTGGCGCCAGGACTGGGTCCAAAAGGTCCCAATTGGGACTGGTTGGCACTCGGAACCTGGGTTATGGATCTGCTTCCAAGGGAGTTGGGAAAACCCTGACCTTTTGGAAGCAGAGATCATGACAGTACCCCCCCTCAAGGCCCCTCCCAAACCGGGCTTCTCCGGGGGTTTTGGCTTGTCAGGAAATGTTCGGTGAAATCTTTTGATTAGGCGAGGAGCGTGGACATATTCAGCAGGTTCCCAGGATCTCTCTTGGGGGCCGTAGCCTTTCCAGTCAATTAGGTAAAATAGTTTAGATTTGGAGATCTTGGAGTCCAGAATGCTTTTGACTTCAAACTCGAGTTCTCCATCAACTAGGATGGGTTTTGGAGATTTAGTTAGTCGGGTTTGAGGTTGCACAGGTTTTAATAGAGAGACGTGGAAGACCGGATGTATCTTCATGTGCGGGGGCAAGTCCAACTTGACCGCTACTGGGTTTACTATGGTAGTGATGGAATAGGGACCAAGGTATCTTGGGTTGAATGTGCGTGGCCCTTTTAGAGGTAGATATTTGGTGGATAACCAGACTTGGTCCCCTACTTGATATTGAGGGGCTTCCTTCCGATGTTGATCTGCTCCTTTCTTGTATTGTTCTTTAGCCATTTGAAGGTGAGAAACAGCTTCCTTAAAGGCTTGGGTGATTGTAGAATGCAGGTAGTCTACTGCTGGTGTTTCAAGATCTTGGAGGGGATCCAACTCCGAGGTTCGAGGGTGACAGCAGTACAAAAGAAAAAACGGTGTTTTCCCAGTTCCCGAATGGACAGAGTTATTGTAGGCATATTCGGCTATCCAAAGGATGTCTTTCCAAGTCTTTTCAGTTTGTTGCAGCATGCAGCGTAAATACTGTTCCAGAGTTTGATTGGTCCTCTCGGTTTGTCCGTCGGTCTGAGGGTGGTGACTGGTCGATAGTCTCACATCAATTTGAGCCGACCGACAGCAACTTCACCAAAAATGAGAAATAAATTGACTACCTCGATCCGAAATTAGAACCGAAGGAAAACCGTGTAGTCGGACAATGTTTTCGAGAAATTCTCGGGCCAGAGTTGCTGCTGTTGGCAAGCCTTTGAGCGGAATGAAATGCGCCATCTTGGAGAATAAGTCCACGATTACTAGAATCGTATTGTATCCGGAGCATGAAGGTAGATCGGTGATGAAGTCCATAGAAAGCGTATGCCAAGGGCGAGGTGGGATGTCAATAGGGCGTAAGAGGCCTGCTGGTCTTTCCTTTTGACTCTTGTTTTGGGCGTATACTCCAGAGGACATTATAAAGTCTCTGATATCTTTTTTCCAAGACGGCCACCAGAAGTAGCGCTTGATCTTTTCTGAGGTCTTGGCCGTACCGGGATGACCTTCCATTAAAGAATCGTGATAACAAGAGATTACTTTTTTCTGTAAATCTGTGCTGGGTAGGTATAATCGTTCTTGGAAATACAATAAGTTGTCCTTTACTGCAAAGTCCTTTCCCTGCAGATGCCAATTCTGTATGTCTGCTGGAGTTACAAGTTGCCTGGCTTTATCCTTAACTTCCTCTATGGATTCTGTGGCGATTGCACCCAGAATTCTTTGTTCGGGAATGATTGGTACAGGTTTAGGGTTGATCAAGTGTTCTTCCACTCCCATTCGAGAAAGGGCATCAGATTTACCGTTCTTTGTACCAGGTGGATAGGTAATTATGAAGTCAAACTCGGCAAAGAATAATGCCCAACGGAGTTGTCTAGAGGATTGGGCTTTTGCGGTTTTCAAATATTGCAGGTTTCGGTGATCCGTAATCACAGTAACGGTGTGTCGGGCCCCCAGCAGATAATGCCGCCAAGCCTTAAAGGCAGACTTGATAGCCAGAAGTTCCTTGTCAGTAATCGTGTAATTGATTTCAGGAGGCGAGAATTTGCGGGACCAAAATGCCACGGGATGCAACTGATTGGTTACCGGGTCCTTTTGTGATAGAACTGCCCCCATGGCAAGGCTTGAAGCATCAGTTTCCACGATGTAGGGGAGTTCGGGGCGAGGGTGTTTTAAGATTGGTGCAGAGATAAATTTAGTCTTCAAATCCTGGAAAGCTTGTTCCGCCTCGGTAGACCATTCAAAACGTTTGTTTTTCTTTAACAAGGCAGTGATGGGCTGGACTATTCGAGAGAATTCGGGGATAAACCTGCGGTAAAAGTTAGCGAAACCTAACATGCTTTGCACACCTTTTACGGAGGATGGTGATGGCCATTTGAGAACTGCATCGACCTTCTTTGAATCCATACGTACTCCGCCAGGTGATAATATGAATCCCAAGAATTCAACTTCAGTCACGTTGAAAACACATTTTTCCAACTTAGCGAAAAGTTTGTGTTGACGCAATCTTTCGAGGACCATTTTCACGTGTTTCCGATGTTCAGATTCCGATGAAGAATAAACGAGGATGTCGTCAATGTAAACAACAACACACACATCTATGAGCTCTCTGAGGACATCGTTCATAAAATATTGAAAGGCGGCCGGGGCATTGCAAAGTCCGAAGGGCATGACCTGATATTCAAATAGCCCATACTTGGTGCGGAAGGCCGTCTTCCATTCATCGCCCTCTTTTACTCGTACCAAGTGGTAAGCTCCTCTAAGATCCAGCTTTGTATATATGCATGCTTTTCTGACTTGGTCCAGGAGTTCAGGGATCAAAGGTAACGGATATCTATTCTTAACAGTGATCTGGTTCAGGGAGCGATAATCGATACAAGTTCTAAGGTCTCCTTCCTTTTTTGGAACGAAGAACAAAGCTGAAGAAGCAGGGGACTTGGAAGGACGAATAAACCCATTCGCCAGGTATTGATCCAGGTATTGTCGAAGGTGAAGGTTCTCAGGCTCGGTGAGGGCATAAATTCTACTACAAGGAGGAGTAGATCCAGGTATCAGGTCTATCTGGCAGTCATAAGACCTATGAGGAGGTAGAGAGTTAGCCTGATCCTTCCGGAAAACATCTTGGTATTCTAGGTATTCGGGAGGTAACTGGGGAGTCTCTGAAGAAGTTGCTGCCAGTGCAACACCAGGTGGAGGGTGACAAGTAGAGACACATTCTGGAAACTGGACCGTTCTTGCTCGCCAATCGATCAGAGGATTGTGTTTCTCTAACCAAGGTATTCCTAGAATAATCTGAAACTGAGGGGCCTTGATCACATCGAACACGATCTTCTCATGGTGTCCATCTTGACTTACTAGCGTCACCTCTTGAGTGGTATGCGTTACTGGCCCGGAGGCTATCTCCATACCATCCACTGTAGTAATGACGTCCTTTACAGCCTTGGGACAAAGAGTTAGATTCATCCTCAAAACCATTTCATGATCCACATAATTGCCGATGGCACCGCTGTCGACGTAAGCTTCAATTGCATGTAATCAATCGGGATTATCAGGGCTAATGAGGACCATAGGTATCACGAAATGCGAGGTCACGGAACTGGTTTTCACGCTCGGCAAGAGGACCTCTATTCTTGTCGGGCGAGGTCGTTTCCCTGCTCAGAGTTTGTAACTTTGGTAACTGCAGCTCCTACTGCCTTCTTGGCAGGTTTCACCGGACAGTCTCGAAGAAAGTGCCCTGAGTTTCCGCAATATAGGCATAATTGCAACTGTTTTCTCCTTTCCCGCTCCTTTTGTGTTAGAGGACCTTTCAGACCCCCTATTTGCATGGGTTCCCCGGAGTCTACTCCTTTGGAAGGAGTTGGCGATTTGGAAAATACTCGAGCATCAAACTTGGAACGGTCGGCCTTCCTGTTCTGCAGTCTATGATCTATTTGAACGACCAAGTCTATATAATCCGAACAGTCTTGTGGGGGATTCACTACTTGGGCTAAAACGTCTTTGAGCTCTCCACGTAGACCTCTATAAAACAGCGTAATCCTTTTGTCCTCAGGCCATTGAGTTTCCACTATTAGTCTATTGAAAGATGCAATATAAGCCAAAAGGTCTTGATTACCATGTCGCAACGAAAGAAGCTCATTGTCCAAGGCCTGCCACTGTGAATGTCTTGCGAACAGTTTTTCCATACTAAGCTGAAAGGCTTGAAAATCATGGAGAACCGGATCATCTTGATTAACTAGAGGGATCGACCAGTCTGCCGCATTGCCACTAAGGTACGAAAGTACAAAAGCTACTTTAGCTTGATCAGTTGGAAAGGCTGCTGGCCGGCATAAGAAGTGCAACCGGCACTGATTGATAAATACTGCAAACCTCTTTGGGTCACCAGAAAATCGTTCGGGCGGAGCCAGAGGTACATTCCCAGGTTGGTTGATCTGCACTGGATTCATAGAGGATGTTGAAGGAAGATTTGCCCCTGATGCGGGTAACGGGGTCTGTCCGGCTTGTGACTGTAGCAATTGTCTATCAAGACCGTCTGTTCTCTCCTTGGAAATAATTAGTTCCCTTCTTAGAGCATTCGTTTCCTGACAAGCTGCATGCACTTCTGCCCTTAGTTCCCCAAGTAACCGGGCTAGGTGGTCAGTATCCGAGGTTTCCATAGCGCCTGGGCGAGAGTTTTGCGGTAGGCTTTGCGTTCTGTAACGCTCACCTGATTCTCGCAGAGGCGCCGGTCTTGACTGGGCAACTACCGTATCTTCAAAGGTGATGTGTAGCACCCGGTTGGCTCTTTGGGCTGGACCTCTGTGCACTGTATGCCTGACTTCAAGAGTGAGATGTCTGCAGATAGAAAATATGGGATTAATGAACTGGGGTTATTGGGGTGTCCCTATCTCTTTCCTTTTTTGCTCTCCTGTAGACCCCCAAAGGTTAACGCTCTCACCTTAGGTAAGTGAATGCCGAGCTCTCCATCTGCCTCGGGGCAGGGTGCTGTAACCAGTTTCTTCACTGGATAGGTAGCGCAGGCCTCTTGACTTCAGAGGACTGCTGTCCGTCGTTTACTGCATGAACGGTAAGTTTTGAGGAATTCTATTGTCTTTAAAGTCTTTAATAATGATGTCTCTTGTTTTGCAGGGTTCCGGCGATGGCGGATGACGGGCTGAAGTGAGTTGAAGATGGAGTCCGTTTGATGAATAGAAGCGCCTGGAAGCACGTAAGTAAGCGCTTGTTGCCTGCTTCACGATGCGCTCTAACTGTCTTTTTATTTTGCAGGTACGAGTTCGGAGCGCCTGCAGGGTGCCGGAATACCCACTGGGTTAGATGTGGAAAGGAGTAATGGCACGTGAGTATTAAAGTTCCTCAATGTCTTTAAACGCACCTTGTTTTGTCTTTCAGATGCGGGATGTAGCGCCGAAGACCTCCGGAGCGTGCGAAGAGTTGGTAAGCTTTTGTCTTTCAGATGCCGGAATGCAGTGTGAAGACCTCCGGAGCGCACGAAGAGTAGGTAAGCCTTTGTCTTTCAGATGCCGGAATGCTAACCTGTTCTTTCTTGTCTTTATAGGTGTTGCTGAAGACTGGATTCAGGATGGTAAGCCTTTTTCCTTAGGCCCAGGATCCGATGCAGAAGACACGATGAGCGTTCTGCTGCAGAGGATGCAGAATAACGCAAAGCAAGATTCATCCACCGGGTGTGGTTTAAATAGCCTCCTGTAGTGCTTAGGTGTCTCCTTCCACAGCCACGCCTAGGTAAGAAAAGAGTTCCTGCTTTCCAGAAGAGTTCCAGTGTTCTGAATCTAGGGAGTGGCTCCTGCCCCACCCAACAGGAAAAGTAGTTCCAAACAGAAGAGGATCAGAGGCTCAACTGGCAGGCAAGTAAGCAGCATGGTCTGCTGCAGGTAAGTCCACCCAAGCATTATGAGCCCGGCGCTTCCAGCGCTGGGACTGGGCATATTTATGAGCCTGGTGCCACTGGCGCCAGGACTGGGTCCAAAAGGTCCCAATTGGGACTGGTTGGCACTCGGAACCTGGGTTATGGATCTGCTTCCAAGGGAGTTGGGAAAACCCTGACCTTTTGGAAGCAGAGATCATGACACTTTTACAGCCGTAGGCGTGCAAAATACCACTTCGTATGGGCCATGGAACCGTGGTGCATTCCACCGGCGCACAAAGCTCCCGACATAAATGAATTCACCCGGCATCAGTTGTACCTGTGCTTCAGGCTCCGTAACTGACCCTGTTGTGTTCCCCTCTTCTCTTGTGAATGGTGGTGAAAGCTGCTTTGATATTGCGCGTGCTGCCCTTGTTAATTTTTTCAAGTAGTCTGTGAACTCATCTCCCAATATCGCAGCGCTTCTGTGTGCATCTGAGTGTTCGCACAGTGGGGAGTGTGCTGTGTGCATTCGTCTCCCAGTCACGATTTCGTGCGGGGACAAATGGTGGTCCTTGCTTGGCTGATTCCTCAGCTCAAACAGTGCAAGGGGCAAACAGTAAATCCAGTTCTTTTTTTAATGAAAAGCATAGTTTCGATAATCTTCCTTTTAACAGGCCGTTCATTTTTTCTACCACGCCATTACTTTGAGGATGATAAATCGAAATTCCTAGTGGGAGAAGCATAAATCAAGCACAACTTATGCTTTATTCCCAATAGCGTTGTTACTTCCTTTAAGAGTTTGTTTACAAAGTGAGTGCCGTTGTCTGAGCGAATCACGTCACAAATTCCCCAGCGCGGAAATACTTCTCTCACTAGGAATTTCGCAGCGCTTTTAGCATCAGGTCGTGCACATGGGCCTGCTTCCACCCATCTTGAAAATGGGCACATAACCACAATCATGTAACGTGCCCCATTACACCTTTCTCCCATGTCCGCGTACTCAATATGTAGCTCTCTGAATGGCCCAATCGGTTTTGGAATTGTTCCCCTTAGTCTACGTAATGTCATTCCTGAACTGTATATCTGGCATGTTGTGCACTCCAATGTCAATCTAGATAAGTGCTCCTGAAGACAGGGCACGAACCACTCTTCCTGTATCTCTGCTGCAATGTGTTGTTTCGTGTTCTGTGATGGGAAGTGTAGTTGTTGAAACGCTATTTCTAATAATTTTACTGGCATTACCACTTTTCCTGAGTTATTTTGTCGCCACAGTAAGTCTGTTGCTGATTGGCTGCACCCTCGTTTCACCCACATCACCTTTTCATCTGCACTTGCTCCTTCCTGTAACTCTAGTATTTGTGATATAGGCATTGTATTGTACCCTTCTGGAAGCTCCTCGTTTGTCTTGTGCTGCAGCACGTGCTCACCTGCTTCACATTTCTCAAAGTATGAGGCTTCTTTGGCAGCCGCGTCCGCTGCCGCGTTTCCCAAAGACACAACGTCGGTGTTGGACGTATGTGCTTGGCACTTCACTATTGCTACCATTGTGGGATCTCGTAGGGCTTCAATTAACTCCTTCAGTAATTCTGCATGTTGCACTGGAGTCCCATCTGCTCGTCGAAACCCCCTCCGCCCCCATCTGGCCAGACCTCCATGTACTGTTGTCGTCATATAAGCTGAATCTGTGTAAATTGTCACCGCGCACCCTTTAGCTGCGTGCAATGCTTCTATTAGGGCAATGAGTTCTGCTGCTTGTTCTGAGAAATGTGATGGGAGGCGGTACTGCACTAATGTCTCATACTCACCGTCTTCTAATCTCACCACTGCCATACCCACATGTTTTTCTCCTGTGTCCACGTCAATTGATGCTGATCCGTCTACAAAGTACACTCCCCCCTCGCTCAGGGCATTCTCGCACACCACTGTGTCCTCCCCTCTTTCTCCTGTGTAAGTTGCACAATCATGTTCCTGCATGTCCTCTAGTGTGCATGCTTCTGTAATGAATGTTGCCGAATTCACTGTCCTGCATCGCACCACATGGATATTGGCGCTGGACAATATTATTTCATAGGCGGTTGCCCGCTGTGTGGTCAGTGTACTCTTTGACCTTTCGAGTATTGCAAATAATGAATGCTCCACAAACAATGTCACAGGGAAACCCATTACTATTGTGGCACTTTTCTCAATTGCGAATGAGGCTGCAGCGAGCGATTGCTCGCACGCAAAATGTCCTTGCATCACAGCATCCAAAGTGCCACTATAGTAAGCCAATGGTTTGTGTCCTAGGGACGTCTTTTGTGTCAGTACAGCTGTCATGAGTGTCCCCTTGCAGTGTGAGAACAGGTAAAATTCGCGTCCATAATCAGGATTTGCGAGCACTGGAGCGCTTGAAATCAACTCTTTTAATGATTTGAATGAGGCGCTCATTTCTTCTGACCATTCTATTTTCTTGTTCTCCTGTTGGGCCTCCTTGAGCACTTGCAGTAAGGGTCTGGTGTATGCTGCATAATCTAATATCCATGCTCGGCAATAGTTGCACATTCCCAAGAATTTCTGCATCTCCTTCACTGTTGTGGGTTCTCTTACTGATCTTATTGCTTCTACCCTGTCGGGGATTATTCTTTTTCCATCTTTTGATATTAGCTGTCCCAAGTATAGAACTTCTGTCAGAAAATATTGTAGCTTTTCCTTGTCTACTTTGTACCCCTTATTAGCCAACAGGGTCAGGAGTGTTATCGAATCTTTTCGGCATGTTTCTTCATCCTGTGCACAGACGAGTAAATCGTCTACGTACTGAATAATTGTGCTCTCAACTGATAAGTTTCCTAAGTCTTCATGTAGTATTCGGTTGAATATGCTTGGGCTCTCACAGTATCCCTGTGGTAATCTACAATGTTCATATCTCTTCCCCCTAGTGTAAATGCTGTCAGGTATCTGCTCTCTTCAGCCAAGGGGATGGAAAAAAATGCGTTTTTCAAATCGACCACCTTGAAATGTGATGCCGTTTTTGGGATGCTGCATAATATTGATGCAGGGTTCGGGACCAAAGGGAACTCTTTCTGTATTACATCATTTAGGGGGCGTAAATCCTGGATCATCCTCCAAGACCCTCCCTTTGCTTTTTTAATCGGGTAAATGCATGTGTTACATCGGGAGTTTGAAGGCACTATTATCCCTTGTGCTAGTAGTGCATTTATTGTCTTTTTTTTCCCCTTCTTCAGCTTCACGGGACAATGGATATTGTTTCACTTGGGGTAGAATCGCTCCTTGTTTGAGCTTTATTATCACTGGTTGTACTCCATGCAACAACTCTACGTCATGGGGGCCTGTTGTCCACAGATTATTTGGTACTAGCCTCATGTCATCATCGAAGAATGACGGTGGTGCTCCCACCACTGCCATCAGCTGGACAGGAATCTCTCTAGCCTGAATCAAAATGTCACAGGGCATTGCTATTTCCATTACGATTTCACCATCCCCTTCCAAATCTGAAAAGAGATCCTCATCAGTTTAGTCTCTCAGGGCAATATTGGCATTGGTACACAGTACTGTACGCCACTCACATCCTTCTATATCCATTCCAATCACAGAGATCCTTTTCGCAGATACCTGTACAGCGTGCAAGTCTAATGATACCACTGATCCTGGTGCTATGTCAGGGTGCACTATTGGGCGGAAGAGGAACTCCGCCGGTATTCTCCAATCCATTCTTTTTAGCTCAGGAACTATGAGGGCCAGCGTCTTTAGTCCTTCAATAAACATTCTCTCGTCTACTGGCAAACCACGTATTTCTGGTGCGGTTGTGTGAGCCTGTACTACCAGCATTACACGTAATGGGCATATTCCTGGTGTTGAACACACTATACCTCTATCAGTGAATGATATCGTCATATTGAGTTTGCTAAGAAGATCCCTCCCTAGTAAATTTATTGGCAAATGTTCATAATACAGTAAGGGTGTTTTTACAGTTTTTCCCCCTTATCGTTACATCCAATGCTTCTGTATAAGGAACTTCAATTACAGCCCCAGAGTACCCCTGCGTCTCTAACTTCCGGTTAGATAACGGGAACCGGCCCTCCCTAATACATGATTTCTCCGCTCCCGAATCCACCATGAATATGAACTGCTTGTCTCCTATCTGTGCCCCTACCAATGGTTCCTCTGCTGCATCGTAGGTGGTAGATAGAACTGGACACGCAAGTGTTCTCTGTGGGCTGTCCTATGCGGGGTGTCTCATTGCCCCCCCTTGGTTGAACACACTCCCTGAAACCACTGACACGCCACTATAGGGGGCTGGTGCTGGGGCTCCGTTTGCTGTTGTCGCGAAAGGGTTGCCTGGCGTGTAGTGCATAGTGTCATTGTTTTGTGGGTGATTGTGTTCTGTATTGGTGTCCCTGTTGTTGCTCATTGTACCCCTGCCCTGGGTTCCTTTGTTGTTGTCCCATTGGGAGACCATATGGGCTCCCCGGATGGGGATGGCCATAGTGTTCTACGTCTGGAAAACCGCTGTTTGGTCTGCTTCTGCACTCCCTAGAGTAATGTCCCCACCTCCCGCAGTTCCAACAGCTCCCTTGCACACCTCTGGGACCCTGCCATCCATTTCCTCCCATTCCCCCGTACCCTTGTCCACCTCCTCTTCTGCCCCTGTACCCACCTCGTCCCCCTCGAGGGGCCCACTCTTGCCACTGCGGACCTCCGCCTTGCTCCTGCTCGTTCCACTGCCGCTGTCCTGCTCCTGCCCAATTAGTTGCCATCCTTCCTTGTATTGCAACCAGCCCCTCCTCTTCCTCATCTCCCTCCCTGCTGTGTGGGAGCATGGCTACTGCTGCTGCGACCTTCACCAACTTTGTTTGCACTAGTTTCGCTTCGTCTGCCAATCTTTTCTGCGCCACCTCCTTCTCCCTTTCTTTTATTCGCTTACAGTGGTGCACTATTATGCTCTGAATCTCAGGCCATCCTTTCGCTTCAATACCTGCTATCTTGTCGAGCGCCTTTTGCACCTCTTTTGGGAGCCCCCTCTTTATAATGAAGTAAAATAACGATGTCGATTGATACCAGGGCGTGCCCGTTTCTGCTCTCCACATCTCTTGGACCCGAAAAATGTAATCCATAGCATCTTCCCAGTCATTCATTGTACACTGCATTACTGACTGTAAGTCTGGGGTATCTGGAAACGTTTCCTGCAAAGCATCCCACACCCTTGCACGCACTGAGTTAAAGGAGGCCCCATCATGGCGATCGCAGTCTAATGTTACTCCCGGGAAACCAGCCTTGACCCATACTCTGTCGGCCTGATCCCCCACTGCTGATACGAGCAAGCTCTTCACATCCCCTATTGCTAGGGGTACCCGGCTGTGTGTTTCTCAAAGGCATATATCCACTTGCTCGCCCCTCCTGATAACGGGGGCAATAACTTTAGTAAGTTGGCCTTATCCATCTGAGCCGACGGTATGTAATTCGGCCTCCCTCCTCCCCTATGTATTAGCAGGAGCTGCAACTTTCCCTTGGTTGTCGTATCTGTACCCACCTTCATTCCCGATTTTCCTAATGATGCCATTTTCCCCACCCGGTTCCTTAATCGCCCCGTCCACTCATCATCCAGTGTCCTCGTTGTGCATGCACCATCCAACCCTTCGCTTCCCCCTCCCATTGCCATACTCAACCTGTTGCTTTCTTCCAAATCATCCCTTATATCACATAGTGGCTCCTCCCTGTCTCCTATAGGCCTCTCTTCATTGTCAGTACATCCCTCTCTTGCCTCTAGTTCAATTATTCGGGTTGGTTCTTCCTGTATTCTGAACAGTATCTCGCCTTTTTTCCACCCTTCTTCAAACGTTCTACTCTCGCTCTGCGCTCTAGACGCATGCTCTGATCTGGCTGCATTAAGTGCAGTCCGCTCACATATGCTTTTTATCCTCGAGAGCTCATCTTTGGCTATAGAGAGCCTTGATTCTAGATCGTCTGTTAGTTTTTCTATGTCCACCCTTGGTGTGCTCACCTGAGCTCTCTCCCTATGACTCTCGTACGGAGGGGGTGCTGTTGGCCCTTGGGTTGTGATAGTTGTCGGTGGGGGCACATAAGTAGGGTCACTGTATCCCTCTGCGGGCACTGGCTTGTTTAGTATTGGGTACAACCTGGTTACTTCTATCGGTGGCTCTTCCTCTGGCAATACCTTATCATCTTTTTGTATCATTAGTGGATTATCAGTGGTAGACGGTAGATCAGGATCTAATTCCCTTCCCTTAGGCGGCGGTATCTCTTCAAACAGTCTCCAGAGGTCTAATATTTCTCTCCTATTATGCAACTGCTTCCCCTTGTATTTCAAACAAATGCATGTGGCTACCATATCTAGGACACTTTTGTCAAATGAATCGCTTTCGGGCCATATCTGAGGCAACCCCTCCCCCTTCAACTCTGTGATCCATTGGTCATGATATTTATTAATCCGCTCTGCGTACCCAGGTAGGTTTTTGCAAATATGTGATAAGGGTGTTTCTGCCCCCATACTTTGTGCCCACCTGGTACTTATGTATCTCTATGTATCTCGATATCTCAATATAAACGTATCACCATGTGAGTCAGCGTATTTTATGTCTTACTGAATCGTGGGGACCTTCGTGTTCCTCCCTCCGCCTGCACACCATAAGAATGGCTGCGCACCGCTTCTATTCTATCCTCTTTGGGGGCACGTACAAGAGCAAACCGTCAGTAATCTCAAGAATGTTACCCCACAAATCAAAAAGGTACACACTCGCTTCACCACATTACTCTTGTCTTTACGGTGCTTCGTCTGGTCTCACTTACCATGACCACTCAATGTTTATACATTTCTGACCACTTTTACACAACCATTACACCAAATTACGTCCTGACACATACGATGTTCACACAACCCTATGTAGCACTCTATTCACAGTTCAGTTTGTCCTCCCTAGCCAGCTGTCCCTGTCCGTCTTATTCAGTTATATGTATACATATCTGGGTTTGCCCCTCAAGTTTAGAGTAAAGCTTTCTTTCTCTTTAGTTTGTCTCTTTGGTTTTGTACTAACCCACTTTTATTTTTCCCGTAGACTTAAAGAAAAGAATAGAAAGAATAGCAGTCACTAATATATTCTCCGTGTCTCCCTTTGCCAGACACCTTTATCTCATTTTCTACTTCTTCATATATTCCCAGTACTAGTCAAGATAGCACTATGCAGCGCCGCCTTCCACCCCCTCTCGGAGCTAGGTTCCCGTCACTTTTATCTCTTATTCACCTCTTAATCCTAATGGCCATATGCAAAGAAAAAGCAAAGAAAGTTTAAGATGGTCCTTAGTAGACCCAACGTGCCCCTTTTTACCCCGCCTCGTTCCCTGTCCTAAATCTCCTCCTCTACTCCCTTTATGATCGCTCGCACTCAATACTCACGTGCCCGTCTTGAACCGAGTGTCTCCGAAACTGGGTCCGTCCAGGCAGTGCTGCCGTACGCTCAACAGTCAGCTCCGGCGAGCGGTACTCAAGGGGGATTTTTCAACCGGGATCCCGTACCCTCTCTCTGTTGAGTGCGCACTTCTGAGCGTACCGGTCGGCGTTGGCGGGCAACCTCCCGGAGCCGGTGCACCGTGCGTATCCCTTTTCGACCGGAGATTTTCGTGCCAAAGGGGACGGTAGGGATATGTTGGGAGAAAATAATAATCACGCTTTCGGGCTCACCACTGAAGGCAAGCGTCCCCAACCAGCACGACCCTCCCCGCAATGAGAGACAATGATGTACTCTCCCAGAATGGGAATAAGGCCAAGACAAAGTGCGGGTGAGCGTAAATGGGAGTTTATCAATCAGAATAGGGCATGCAAAGAACTCTGCAAACTCTGAGAGCGCTCTGTCTGACAATAGCAAAGACAGGCGTATATATTTACAAAAAACGTCATCAAAACCTACACACTATAGGGGGCACAAGTTCAATGGGATTGGGTGGCGACAACTAGCTATAAGTGTTGCTGTGATGTGGTTGGTCTTGGCTGGAGGACGTCACTGGTCAGCCTCGTGGGTTGGGCTGGGCCTGGCGGGTCAGCTGGGTTCATCCGGGCGGTGTTGTTGTGCCACTGTGGCCAGTGTCAGAGATGAATGTCTTTTCCTGACTTCTTTGCCCTAGGCCATGCACACCGCAGTCATTCAGTCATTTGCAATATTATCTTCTTTAGTAAATCTTCCAATAGGTTATTCTACAGGTTAATGCAACACAGGAGGAATGCACCTTGAGAGTGGTTTGATGGCGATTCATCAGTACATGGTTACCAGTGTCCTGTTGACCGGGTACCATAGGTCGTGGGGCTGGGTCTCAGGGCATGGGACAGGTGGTACATGTCCTCCTGTCTTGTTAGAAGTCATTATGAATGTGTTGCTGTAATGTTGCCCTAATATTGGGTGTCCTAATCTTACAGGGGCCCTTAACCTAAGGTGATCCGGTGGGTCGTGGGGCTTAAGAGAGGGCGCCTCTGGATTTGTGTTTTCAGGCGGAGGTTTACTGCTGGGCTGTAAATAATACAGGTGGCGGGCCGTGGCCTTGGGTGCTGCAGAGGGAACTACAAATCTTTGAAGCGGCTCCAGCCTGGTTGGGGGAGGTGGAGCAACGCGGCACGGGCCTCTGCTCTCTCGTCTGGCAGGCCTCGCAGGGAGGGAGGGGGAACGGCCTTGCATATACTCACAAAGGCATCTTCCTCGTGTTTTGCCGATTTCAGGTGAAAGCATCATAAACATTCAAATAATATACAATACTAAATTGAGTCATTCCAAGGCTCACATTTTAACTTTGCTAATGCCTCTCAAATATAGCTAGTCCGAGCACATTTGTACACTGTTTTAACAACTACAACATTTTGTTATATGCATATACATTTGCAGTAAGTGAGGTAGTAGTGAGGTTGGTGGAGCGCATAGGAACGACTCGCCATCGTACGTGACGGTAGTGGCACATAAGGGGCTTGGACATACACACATGAAGGGTGCATTCTCGAGCGCCCTTTACATGAGCCCTCAATATGATTGCATTTGTCTTTCTCTGCACTCTAGCAGCATTAGTTTGGTTATGGCGCGGGACCGTGGGGTGTAAACTTTTCAATGATACGCATAACAAATAATCCCCCGGGACGCTTTCACTATTTGTACATAACTGCAGTGGTGTGGGTGCTTCATTGCTAATGCCATATGAACATGCATTCTGCCATATCTATACATTTTACAGGTTTTTTTAGTCAAAGAGGTTTGTGGAGAAAATGCGTCCATCGCAGGTAGTTTTGTCATTAGTATTTGGGAACTTTTGCTTTTATCTGAGGGCCATTTTACAGTTCTCTTTCCACCCAGGCTCTGCTGGCCGGGTCATGCTGGGAGCAGTGATACACTGCGGAAGGTGAAATGTTACAGTGTTGGTATCTTACACTAGCTCATGTCCGTCTTGTTCGTGGGAACGGGCTCACAGTGGATCTGCCAGGGAGCTGCGGCCACAGGGATAATTGAAACTCTCCAAAGGTGAGGGCCGCGCTGCAGTGCGCCGAGCTCACACCATCTTTATTAGACAAAATGGTTTCTGAGGCCTAGCTAAATTCAATGTTTGGGCAATGTCTTCAGCAGGTGAGCCATGGCTCTCACTGGGGGAGGGGATGTAGGCGAGGGGGGTCTTTTGGACCAATCCTCCCCTACATAAGTCATTTTCCAACCCTCTTATTTTGAATAAAGGTTTATAGCAATCGCTCTTTATAGAGTCCTCTGTGTTCGCGTCTCATTCCTGGCTCCCCACAAGAAGCTTGTTCCCATGCAGCCTGCTGTGCAGGCTATCCCAAACAGTTGGGATGGAGAGCACGCAGGACACGAGTGGAAAACCTCATGTGGAATTAAGAGTGAATGGTGAGGCGGTAGGGATGCTAAGAAACTCTGGGCCAGACTACACAATTATGGATGAAAATCTTTGGAGAAAATCTTTTGAGAGGAAATGCATAACCATTGAAGAATCATATCACCACATGTGCGTATGGGGAGCACCCATTGAAATCATAGGGGGGGGGGGGGCTTGCAGCAGAATTAAGATTTGGAGGACACAGTATTGATAGAAGGGAGTATGTCTCCAGTAAATGGGGAGCTAGCTCAGGTTGTATGAGAAGAGCCACTACGGGATAATACTTATGCCTAATGTTCCTGGTGGGGGTAGCTGTGTCAATGAAGTAAGTCAAGCCGTGGAGGACATGCTTCTTGCAATCTTACCCAAAACGGTGGGTTGCTTTAAAGGGTTCCAACATTAAATCCAGCTGAAGACGGGGCAGAAGCAGAAACAGCAAAGATAAGGGGTGTTCCTATTGGCTTGAGGTAGAAACTCTTGCAAGAATTAGACAAGTTACAAAGACTGGACATAATTAAAACAGTAGAGTTATTTGAATGGGCCAGAATACCTGTGGGGCAGTTCACGTTGTGTGTAGGCCTATACGCTGTGAACCCTTGTGTTGTGGTGGACAGGTTGTCCCTTACCAACATAGGGGAATAGGTGAGCATGATGGGGACGGCCAGCGTGTTTACCACTCTTGATCTTGCCTCACCCTGCCATTAAGTAAAGTTGCACCTCTCCCTTTGGAGAATCAGCACCTTCATAACTCCGAAAGGGAAATTCTGGTACAAGCACATGCACTTTGGGCTGGTTTCTGCCATCCCAGTGTTTCATAGGATGATGCACACAATGTTTGGGAGGGTGAATGGTGTCATTGTTTTTCAAGATGACATTCTCATCTTTGGCGAGTTGGAGGAAGAGCACGATAGATGACAGATGTTTGTGCTGAAGATATTCAAACATGGAAGGTTCACCTTACATAAGGACAAATTAAAATTCCATATGGATAAAGTAGAGTAGCTGGGCAATGAGTAAAGCAGAGATGGAATGAGATCCAAGGAGAGCCTAGTGAAGGCAATCCAAGGGATAGTGAGACCCTTGGTCAAATCAGGGGTCCCATCATTTGAAGGGCTAATAGAATACTACGCTAGTCATGAGAACTATACAAAAGGAGTTGCGTCTGAGTGGACGTTGGACTACCAAAAGAGGTTTGAATAAATGAAGACCGCCATTGCCTCTGAGCTGGCCTTGGCACAATTTGATAGAGCTTGTGAGGATACACTGACGACTGCTGCCAGCGACACTGGGCTGGGGGGCAGTGCTCTTCCAGAGTCAAGGTGGGATTGAGAGAACCATGGCTTACACCCTGCACATCTTATGAGGGGCCAAACAAAGGTCTTCCATAATAGAGCGCTACAGAAGATAAAACGTTTTCTACCTTTCTGTGCAGGAGACCATTTGTGATCAAGCATCTAGTAGGGGTCTTCAAAAATTATTCAAAGGCTTAGAAGGTACATCTCGGATGATAATGAGGTACATAACTTCTCTGCAAGGGCATGAATTTCAAGTAATGGATGTTCTGGGGAAAAAGAATGTCATAGCAGATGTGTTGTCTTGAAAGGCACTTGGCACCAACCAGGAAGTGGATGGGTGCAATGAGCAATGGGAAGAAGATGGGGAGGAGCAGATGTTAATAGTCTCCAATATGAACCTCCGCTAGGGGGTTTTGGTCCGAGCTATGAGGAAGGTCTGAACCTTAAACTTAGTTGTGGAAAGCTTACAACACGGATGGAAAGGCTTCCATGTTGGAGACAAGAGTTTCAGGGGTTGTAGACAAATGGCGTTCTTGTGTGGAAAGACAGCAAGCAGATCCCCTAATCTACCCCTGCCATAGAGGTGCAGAGCATGTCAGAAATCTGTCACAAGCACCATCTAAGAATAACAAAGACTAACGGTAGGATTTGGCAGCGTTATTGGTGGCCAGGCAAAGATGCAGAAGTTGAGGCCCTAATGAAGTAGCGTGGAGAGTTTCTGCAGAGTGAAAAAAGTTCAAGGCCCAGGGTCCAACCATTGAGGCCTGTTGACTTTTCACACCTTCCTTGGAAATATGTGGACCTGTAACTGTTGGGCCGGTCACGTTTCTTTTCCTCCCTTCCTTTAACATGTTCTAGTGGGTATGTTTTCAAAGTGAGTGGAGACAAACGTTGTGATTGAGGCAGATACAAGGGCTGTTATAAGTGACACCATTTTCCAAAGAGAGGTATTCCCTAGCCAAATTCCGACTATAGTGTCCAACTATTTTCAGTTAACATGGAAAGCTGTTTGAAGGAGAGTGATATAGATCACAGCCATACCCCTCCTGGTACCATCCCCAGACCAACAGTGCTGCGGAGGGCTTCAATCACACACCGGTGGATGTGGTAGGCATGGCAGTGGTGTCTGGTCGTGATTGGGAAATTGAAGTTGAAAGGAGCGTGGATCCCTACCGTTAGCCCCGAATGCCATGACTGGGTTGAACCCTTTCAAATTGTTGCCTCTTTTGACGTTTTTTCAAGGAAGAACACTGAACACTTAAGCCTGGCCAGCATAGTTAGTGAGAACCAAATATGTGGATTGAGAGGATGGGAGTGAGAGAAAAAGTGTACGAGAAGAGGTCCTCAACGAAAGCCAGTTTTTATAGGCTTACTTGAGGTGGGCAATGCAATGAGTGTAAGGAAACCTGATGTGCCCATCATAAAAGGAAAGGCACGGTTTTAGGGTCGACTATGAGGAATTGCCCTTGCCTTTTTTAATTTGTATTAAATAACATAATGTGGGTACTTCCATCTTAGAAAGGGTGGCCTGCCACATCAGTATCCTGAACTACAGCCCCTTCTCTCCTATGGCACAGAGCAGGTTCAGGTAAAACAGGTGCATCGTTTGACAGCCAAGTCACAGCAGTGCAGAGGCTGCATTTAAGTCTACACATCTGTTACAACACCATCATAATTATGATAAACTATCCACCTGGTGGCAGGATAATCTCGACATGCAAGCCACACCTATTTTGGTATGGTGGTTGATAGTTCACTTAATTATTTAAGCCACATCTGATTTGTAGCATACCAATGTTATCGCCACGAGTACAGCCAACTATGAGAGGCTATGTGGATTTCAGGCATCTGCATGCATTCCAATGAGTGGAACAAGGCAGGAAGAATGCCTCTGTTGACTGTCTAAGGGGAAAAGTAACTCCTCCCTGGCAAGGCCTCGATTCCCCCTGTTGGAGCCACTGTGAGAGACTGGCTTTACAGAGCCAATTCCAAAGCTCAGCCTCACACTAGGGAGCTGCACACCAGAGAACCTTTGAAGTTGCAGGCAGGGAAAGGGGTGGAGGACAGACGGGGAGAACAAGTGGGTATGAGAAAGGGTTCCTACATCTTACTTTCTGGGGGCTTTGCTCTCCTTCCTCTCCACTCCAATTCCTGAGGAACAATGCACTCTGGGTAGGACATCAGAAGGCAAAGGTAATTTCTCACAAGGACAGGGATAGGGCTTGGCAGTCTCGCTCTTATCCAACCCCTGCTGCCATTTCCCTATGAAAGAAGGGTCTCCTACTTGAATTCACTTTGGCCACCAAGGACATAAAACTTCTTTTGGACATCTTTTGTGGGAGTCATCTTTCCAAAGCCCTCAGCAATTGAAGTGAAGGAGTGCTCCAAGATAGAGGCCCGCTCTGCTCCATACCCACCCCCAGGGCACATTGGGCATGATGACACTGAGGACCAAGGACTACCACTCTGCTTTCAAATCTTCCAAAGATGGGAGAGCATTGAATTAAAGGACTCCCCTTGTCTTGGAGCCCCCCAGAGTAGGTCTCAACACCCCGAGAGCCAGGATCTCCATTTTCACTGTTCAAATACATTCAAGTCATCTTCAAAGTATGTCTGACGCCTTCGAACCAATGGGACCCACCAGTGCCACCTTTGGCACGCACTCAAACTTCAAAAGGCTGCAACTGCATCTTTGACCTTGCTTACTGCTGCATTATACCAAGCAGAGCACGTTACCATAACCAGCTCGCTGCTGTGGACGACTTCAGACTGCTGCCACACAAACATTTCCTCAGACCAGGCTTCAAACCGTCAGAAATGAACTTGAACCTTGTCATTCGTTGACACAAAATAGCGATAACCAACGTCTCAAACCAAACCTAGTGAGCCATCTAATTTGCATTGCTTGAATGCCCCCTTCGAACTGCACTGAGCAGCTGACTCGCTGCAACCAAACCTGATCCAACACGCATCTACAGCACATTGTAGATGCGTGTGGAACCAGGTTTGGGTGCGAGTCGTTTTATTCCAAGTGACGAGCTGGCAGCTGCTCATTGCAGTTGGAAGGTGGCATGCGAGCGATGCAAATTGGATGGCTCGGCAGGGTCGGTTTGAGATGTTGGTAATTGCTGTTTTGGGTTCTACTCCATCAAACTACCCAACATAGCTACTTTCAAGTGACCCTGTCCCCTGGCCCACCTTTTGGGGCCCTGGAGACTGGCTAAGTCCCTTTTGCACCTTTTTATATCAAGACATATCCTTTTGATCAACATTGTTGCATTTCTTGCTCATTTCCTTAGAGCCCCTATACATTTCTGATCTGCATTTCTCTCTTTATTTTACGGAGGTGGGTTTTTATAGTGTTTTTTATTAGTGGTTTATGGATCTGTTTAATTAAAATATACATTTCATATAACCTTGGTTGCACATTCTTTTATTTTAGGACAGTCACACCCCGTCTGAGAGTATATCCTTTCCTCGGCCCACGTTGCCACAAACGCCGGGAGGTAGATCTGTTCACTGTATCTGTTTAACCTTTATGATTGGGATCACTAGTGGTTTGCAGAGGTGTCGGGGCTGACTAGGCGATTTTGCCAATAAACATCCTTGCACTTCCTCAGAGCAGAAGTCATTTTGTCTCACCCACAGCAAGTCAAAGAGGTGTGGTCTCATACTGTAGTAACAGATGATGGTAGAACCTTGAACAAGGTCAATGTGGTGGAGGACAAAACCTTTTCACCCTAATGTAAAGGGCGGGATATGTGCGCTCTATCTTGGATGATGGCAATTTTTCCTTTCCTGTAGATTATCCTCTTTCACCAAGTGTATTTCCAAAACATTGCCCACATTTTGAATTCCCTCTGCCCCAGTCACATGATGGAATTCTAAGGGCGTCACTGGTGGATTAGTGTTCTGAGAACAGTTGGGAGAGTGAGCATTGGACACAGTGACTGCACATGGTGTGATCCAGGAGATCCATCAAGAACTCTTCCTATGTACTCTTGCTCGTCTGTCCTTTGACCAGAATAAAACCCCACCTAATTGGCCGTTGAGTCTATAACTTCTTTTTGTTCGAAGGAGAATAGCACATCTCACTCTCGTACATATATGTATATACACACAGAACTTCAGTATGGCTACTGGGTGGAGCTGTGCGACTTGGCCAAAATCGTGGATTCTGTTTTCACATTTCAGGAGCAAGTCTTAAATCCACCATATATTTGCTGGAATTTGCTAAATATATACATATATTAAGCCATTTGAGCCAAGTCAATACACACACAAAACTACGATACATGAATTCACATTATTATGAGATATATTTAATAATATTCTAGGAAATTAGGAACTATTTCATAAACTAAAGATAAACTGTGGGACACATAGCATATTAAAAGTTCATTTTCCTAACATATTCAATATACAAACTACACAACATTTCAATGGCACTGAAGGACAAGACTATAAATAAGGCACACTAGAGGTAGTAAATAGCCAGTAGTAAAATCGACGCCTAAAAAAAAAAACTAAAAAAAAACACCCCCTCATTATATGGTTCACACATGCCATTTACAAGTCACATATTTCACATGAGCCTGTAAGATGAAATCGGGATTTCAACTCGGGTGACTGTTATAGATGGCAGGATGGGCTGTGGGAGTGGGGAAGTAGGCACCACCCTGCGATTCCGTCGCTTAGATCCGCTGGGGTTTCTGAGTTGTTGAGCCAAAGGAGCTCTTAGGTCATTCAGCGTCGTACTGGGTTTGCTTTGAGAAACCTGTGCATGTACAAGTCCAAGGTTGCTGAGATTATTACCATAGTGTTTTGAAGAAATACCATTGATAGTTGCATTGTTTTTACCAGGTACGAAAGAGCACTGCCAATAAAAGCGTTCAGCTTCTTGCAGAAGAGGACCTCTTGATATAATTGGGCCAATGAGATGTGTAGACTTGTGTAGTCGTATTTGCTCAAAATCTCCGCCCTCAGCTTTTTGCTGTAGCTTTTTTGCTGCACTGCCATATAAATGGTCCTCAATTAGCACTTGACTTGGAACTTTCAGTTGTTGCTGCACCAATGCACCTTTGCTCTTCCTGCCAGCAGAAAAAGAACGATCATTCAGAAACGCTGCTCTTACTGGTGGTAGCACCACAAACGTATTTAAACTTAAAGGTTCCTTGTTACTGCAGTCAGAGTTAACAGTAGGCTCAGGGTTAACGTCTTTGCATTCTCTGAACATACTGGCTCCTTGGCTTTTTGTATTTTCTTGGCACCAAGGTAGCAGCTCATTTGCTTGTTGTATATCTCCTTGGTTCTTTTGGGCAGAGTACCTTTTGTCACCATAGGTGTCTATTTTAGACACTTCCAACTGAGAAGAACTGGAGGAGGCAGAATGGGGGGAATAGGAGAGTTCTTCTGAAGGCGGTAGAACATTTTCCTGCACAGACACAACACAAGTGGCATCTGATTTGCCGTCTAGTAACGTTTGTTCTGGTGAAGGATTGGTTTCTGTGGTGATTGGTTTGTCGGAGACTTTGAGCATTTCAGAACATAGTATGCAGCCGTTGATGTCTTCTCTGGGCTTTGGTTTCTTCGAATTCCTTTTCGTCTGTAGACAGGCAAATGGAGAACTGTAACCCCAGCCTTGCACCTGTGAATATACAAGCCAGTTTGTTATATTAAGAACTGTTTTAGTAAAGATACAGGAAAATAAAGCAATTAATACCAGATGTAAGCGTCTGGTATTGCAAGCTTAATATGCTGCTTTACACATTGTAAATACACATTAAGAAAACTGTAATTTTGCCTTACTCAGACTAATTCCAAGTACTTGATCTACACCAAGTATTTGGAGCGTGTGAGAGAACATGCCTAAACGATTCAAGACAAACTGAGTTACAAGAGTGCATAACAGCTCAACATACCCATATGTCGTCATCATACAATTGTGCGAAATCAGAATTTTGGAGTAAGAAATACATCCATGTGCCATTGTAGATGAAAAGCATTGACTTTGATATACATTGCAGACTTCAAGAAGACAGAGTTCCAGACAAGTGGTGTGCCCGCCTATTTTATTCTCTAAAATCAAGCCACTAATCACAACAAAGAAACATGGGGAGCAGCAGGTATGCATGCATGCATCTGACTATATATGCTAAATGCACTGCTTAGGTGATGTGATCAAACCAAAGGCAGTAGCTGCACCTACCACAAAGAGGACCTCTGCTATAGTGTGGTCTAATTTGCCAATATGAAAAAATGCTTCAATTGCGAGTTACAACAAATGTTTTGATTTCAAGAAACAGGCCTATTTTTATCAAATAAAATTATTTTACTTACCCCAAGGATACACCCTCAGATACGAGCACTGTTTTTGCTCTCTTAATATTCACTTTACTCCCAATGGCTCAAATTATAGAACAGAATACTCTTACCTAAATTTCTTATCTGGAGCCCTGGCATTCAGACCACATACTGCTGCAAAGATGATAAATAAAACCTGAGCAAACCGAGTTAAAATCGGTCTGTTGATTTTGGTATAGGCTGGTGCAGGAGAAGCAAATTAGACTGACCGCAATTTTCCCTGTGTGTATTTTTGCTAAATAGGTCCAGCCAGTAAAAAAATCATTATGCTATTGTGCCCACTGGCACATTGAAAATGGTAAGCTTCTATATACCATTAAGCACTGTACACCATGAATGGTCAGACACACACTGCATGTCAGGAACTCCGGGGAGCGGAAGGGAGAGAGGAGAAAAGATTGCTGACAGATTCAGTGGCTGAAATTGCTTTCACCTGCTGTGATCTTAACTTCCAGGAAGGGTCCCCGAAGGAACGCTTGTGATGGATGCAAAGGAGCGTGCAGTTACGGCCACATGGCGGTTTCTGTCCGGTTTTGGAGACTTTATCATATCTGAAAAAGAATAAAATTGTCCCGAGAGGATAGCTCAGACGCAACGTGCTCGCCTTGGAAGCAAGACGACACGGAGCAACACAGGTTCGATCCCCAGGTACGCGCTTAGAAACCTCTGGGTATTAAGCACGTTATAAATAACATATCATATATAATACACTTGTGTATGAGCGTGATAGAAATAAAATATCAATAAAGAGTTAGCAGTGGAGGGGTGGCTGGTACAAGTGCATCCATGCCAGGAACGGGTAGGGTCAGAGGAGTGGGGGTTCCCATTATTGTAGGGCGTCATTGACGCAAGACCGCATGCATGAGAATGTGCATGAACAGAGTAAGAGTTCAGAAAACTAGTGCAAGTACTTTGCTTCTGTGTTTTTAGGTTTGCGGGTTCTTCAAGCTAATGGGGTATAAAAGCAAACAAGATCAGGACTATGCACGGTTCTACAGTGCATACTGAGCAGGGGTGGAGAACCGATATTGGCTTTCGGTTAAATGATGGGTAGGGATGACGACTCCAGCTTTACCCAAATGGCAGAACTTCAGATTTGTGTTGTATTCGTCATTTATATAGCGCCATTATCCCATTTGTATGGCCTCAATGCACCAGGTATGGGAAAAAGTTCTAAGAGTAGACTTTAAGATGCGTGTGTGCATTCTGCTGAGATTAGGACTTATGAGGGCTGGCTAGGCTCCAGTAAGCAACCCAAGAGGTCGGGGCGGGTGCTGTCGGTGGTCAAGACAGAGCGCTAGTGCAGCAGATTCGATGTGTGCCCAGCTAGACCGAATTTGTCATCGGTTATCGCTGTATGCTAATGGCAGAGACGTTGAGATGTCTGGTGTTTCAGTGCGATAAGTTATGTGAGCAGCTAACCGAATCCGACATTGCCGTAGCTGCATTCTAGCGTGCACGGATGGAGAGCTGTGCCCGCTGCAGGCGTCCACAGACGTGGTGCGTTTATATATACTTTAAACTCGGACAGAGTTTATCTTCGAAGTCTGTCAGATTTATTTTCTGGCACTGTGGTCTGGTTACCCCAAATCCCCCCCCCCCCCCCCCCCCAAGACGGTAGGCTGGTCATCCGTGTGCATGTTTCAGTGGGGGTAGAATGCTGCTACCACGGAGAGGGACCCAACTAATGGGATTCTTTGAGTGCAATAGGCAAATTACTTAAATACTATGGGGTTCAGTATGACCCTGGCGGTAGCCGTGCTGTTTTTTTTCCGGCGCCCGGGAATCGGCATTACAACCCCGGAAGACCCAGTAATTGCCCATTCCCGGGCGCCGGAATGGATTACTCCCCATTCCCATCAAGTCCAATTGGACTCAATGGGGAAGTCGGATGCACCAGCACCATTAATGAATGGTGCCGGTGCATCCATCAAGGTGTGCGAGCGGGTGCCTTTCTGCCCGCAGACTCGTAGTTTGTCTGTCTGGTAACAACGGTGCTGGTAGCTTACCGGCACAGTTGTTACCGGACCGGCAAACTTGTAATGAGGGCTCTCATAAGACAAGAAGCCTCTATAAAAAAAGTAGACAACAAGAAGGATTATGCACCCCTAAATGACATAATTTCTCTGCTTGAAAAACCAGACAAAAAGAAATCATCTCTAGTGAGTATGGAACAGACAACACAAGAAGAAACACCGAAAACTGATATAAGTCTATTTTCTGCACAACCATTACTGAAAGAAAATCCCAAAAAAATAGATAACAAAACTCTCTATTCAGATGATATTTTAAAAGATATAAGAGCAGAGATAAAAAGATCTCTTGATGACTATATGAAAGTTAAGGAGGGATTTTCTAATCTAAAAGAGATTACGACGACAGAAATTGAAATCCCTAATTCTGGACATGAAAAAACCTTGATATCTACAGAGAAAAATCTGGAGTATAGTACAGAAACACCATTAATTCATGAAGCACAATAAATTGCTGTTAAGATCTCAGAAACTAACTCCAGTAAGCCAACACCTTATAGCAAAGCTCAATCCTTAATAGATAGTAGTATGGAAAAAAAATTCCACACCATAATTCATAAAGCAATGGATGAATACTTTCAATTGAACTATCGGGGACTGAATAAAGAAGAGGAACTAAAAGATAACCAAAAAAACAAAATTGAAATACAAGGAGGAAAAGTGGGAAAAGTTACAGATTCGACCAAAATAAGTAATGAAGGGAGACTTGCAGAATCAAAAACAAAATCTCCAAGAGATTCTAAACACAAGCTTAATCCTAATATACATCATAGATTTATCCTCAAATGTCGGGCGGAACCATTCCCGCAATATGATATGTGCCGAACAAGCATAATGGCCATTTTTAGTGACCTACCGAATGTGAGTGATATTACGTCTGGTGACATAGCACAAGCTGAATTCTTAAACGATGACAACTTGGCGGTGGTCAGATTGTGGATCGCTTCAAATGTGGTTCAAAATGTGATCTGGCAATCTCGACTTGAACTGTTTGCACTGGGATTTTTACTTGCTATTGACCCGACTAATTATGATGATGAAATTGAGTGGGATATAAACACAACTAAAAATAGAACCAAAGAGCTGAATGTGTACAAATTGGATAAGCGACATCAACCACAAAGCCAAATGAATGAAATATATCAAACATCTACATCTGTATCTCAATTACAAAGAAACCCATCATAACTATTGGAGGAGAGCGATGTAAGACATCTTTCCATAGTTAGTTGGAACACATGTGGTCATGTACACTTACTTAATGACTGCTCAAGCCTTTTACCACACACAATAGTAATGTTACAGGAAACTTGGTTGCTCACAACACCATTATGGAATGGCTATGAGATAATCGTATCTCCTGCAATTAAAACAAACGGTAGACCAGCTTCGGGCATGTTAGTGGCACTAAAAAATGGAAGAGGTTTCACATTGGAACCCTGGAGTACGCCTAACCCATATCTACAATTGGTTAAAATTATCTACAAACATGGCACAATAGCAGCACTTAACATATATAGAACTCCGATGGGAATCACAGACTCAAAATTCTTCAAAGACATAGAAGATTTACTAAACATTATTCTAATGACGAAAGAAATAACAAATACTCTGATTGCGGGTGATCTAAATCTTCACTGCCTATCCACCGAAACTCATAAGAGAAATGCAGTGTGTCTTAGATGGGAAAGCTTGATGAAAACCCGCAATTTTATCATGCTAAATGGGTCTCAAAAAAATGATATACCACCCAAAAACACGTGGACAAGAGGCACGTCCAAGTCAATAATTGACTATATGTATGTTGATACTAAAACTTTCAGTCAAATAACTAATTTTGAGGTGCTGCACCAAAAACACAGTGACCATGAAATGCTGTCTGCTACCTGGAAGAATACACAACTGAATGAAATGACTAAAAATAAAGGATATATTCCAGTGTTAACGATTAACAACTCAAGAACTCGTTTTAGGTGGAACCCAAGTAATTTAGAAAAACTAAATTACGATATTACACTAGGAACCAAGAAAAACGAAGTTAAAAAAGATTCTTATATTTCGTGCTTACAAGTGTACAAAGTAACCCCAAGTAGGGGTAATCAAAATTCTTATACTTCCAAATTTAAGTTTGATGAAAAAATCCAACAGCGTAAAAATAACTTGAGAAAGGAAATAAAATTGGCAAAGACCTTATCAATGGAAGCTAGAGGTGGAATCATTAAAACCTTAAAAAACAAATATAAGAACTGGTTAAGAACACATAAAGCATGGCTCTACCAAAACCAAGGAGAAGAAATGTTAACTGCATTGGAATCTAAAAATATCTCAGAAATGTGGACATTGTTAAATAACGCAAACCAATTTACCCAACTGTCAGTACAAATAAATGGTGTATTAGAATCGGATTGGGTTAGACATTATCAAGAGCTATACGCTGGAACAGAGTTAATAAACCCAGAAAGTTTAAAAAACCAAGACAACTTTCAAGATTTACTTATTTCAGAAGAAGACATTTTAAGCTTCATAAAGAAATCTAGTAGATCACGAGCACCGGGCCCTGATGGGTTGAGTAACTATATGCTCAAAGAACATCCTGAGCAGTGGACAAAAATTCTCTTCAACATTTTCTCCTTGATTCTAACCACAGGTATAGTCGCGGCATCATGGCGGAAGTCAATAATAGTACCCATCTTCAAAAAGGGAAATCGGACATGTCCTTCCAACTACAGACCGATTGCGCTTTTGGACGTACCAGGGAAAATCTTTGCTAGGTTTATCTTGAGAGACTTCAACAAATGGGCAACAAACAACGACAAAAGAGACCCATGCCAGACAGGCTTTATAGCAGGCCTTGGCACCTCAATTAACCTATTAACCCTAACTTCAATAATTCAACATCATAAACAAACAAGACAACCCCTGTACATGACATTTGTAGATTTCCGCGCTGCCAATGACTCAATTTCACGAGAAATGTTGCTTCAAAAGCTAATTCAAGAAAATTGCCCGTTGTACATAATTACTTTAATAAAAGCTTTATATTCGGACACAAGCATCCAAATAAGGATAAACCAAGAGGGTCTTTTGTCCCCTGCTATTCAAACATATAGAGGACTTCGGCAGGGATGTATTCTTGCTTCTGCTTTATTTAGCTTTTTTTATAGCAGATTTACGAAGGATATTTACTGCTGAATTTGCGGATGCACCTAAAATAGCCAACAAATGCATTCCGGCCTTGTTATATGCCGATGATTTGATACTTTTGTCAAAAACACCTGTGGGACTACAGAAACTGCTGGACGCATTATCTACATACGTAACAGAAAATTTATTAGTGGTTAATCTGGAGAAATCCAAGGTTATGGCATATAAGCCATCACTGCAAAAAAAAATAGGAACTACATATGGACAATACAGAAACAAAAATTGGAAAAAGTTCAACAATATACGTACCTGGGGATGATAATCACAGGAGCTACTCATGAAGCACAAATATCAAAATGGTCCAATAAACTTGACATGCTGATTTCGCAGGCCAAAATAATTCAAGCAAAATATGGGAAGTTTTCCATCTCACCAATCCTAACATATTTCAAACAAAAGGTAACACCGATACTATTGTATGGAGCTGAAACTCTACCAATCCTACATGAAAGCTTATGGGCCAAATTCGAATCAAAATTCTGGAAGAGTGTTTTAAATTTACCAAATTGCACTCCAATAGCATTAATCAGAAATGAATTGGGACTGATTTCTATTTATGCTCGCTATTTGTGGTACCTAATATCTTTAAGCAGGAAGTGCATTCTAGCAATCAACTCAAACATGCTCATAGGAGTTTTGGCACAGCACATACTCTGCTCAGATGACACCTTTGCGCAAGGCTGGCGTAAGGAGGTCATAAATGCAATGGCTTATGCCGATGTTACACTGAAGCTATTAATTGAAAACCCGAATGCAGTCAAAACCAAACTATTCCAGTGGGACTGGAGTAGAAATAGAAACACGTGCTTAAGATATAATGATTTTGATGGGACGGTGTTCATACACAAGAAATACACATTGGCTGAACCATATTTACTAAAAAGCCCATCTGTGCAACATAGAAAAGAGTTTATGAGATTAAGATTTAATCTGTGGTTAACACAAGAGGTTCTAGCAAAAAGGAAAAAAATTTTAACCACAGAAAAAGATTGCAGGTTCTGTAAAATTACATCACAAACGGAAACCTTACGCCACCTACTGGTTGATTGCAGTGAACTTTGTAACCAAAGGGCTAAATTCTTAAAACCAGCGGTAAAAGATCACACAAACCTGTCACATAACACTCTATGGAAAATGATAGTTGGTGGACTTTCTATTCGGTTAAGAATGGGAGCCTTACATTTTTTAAATAGCTTAGAAGAGCTGAGAACACAAGATAAAAATAAGGAATAAAACAACGAATCCAGACGAAAATCAAATAGCTTCTGATGCTGAAAAAGAAAATCAAGTGAACTTTTATGCAAATGTTTTATGTAAAGTAAATGCTACGCAAACGCGATTAATTTGAACACACTTGACCTTGTTGTTGTGAACTGGCTCCTCTTTTGATGTCCAAATTCATTTTAAACGATCTTTTATCGTCATAATCATGTTTTTCATTTTTGTATTGATAAAATAAATTGTAAAGTTGATTAATCTCAACTAAAAACAATAAAAAAAAAAAGAAAAAAAAGAAATGAGGGCTCCATGTGTCTTTCACGTACAAATATTAAACAATAAATCTAATGGCCGGGGGTACTTGCATGTAACCACTGTGCGTTTCAGTGGCTTGCCTAGGTACGAAGGGTTGCTAGAAAGCCAATGGGAGCGTCATGGGTGGGCTGAAATCTTGTAGGTGTAATGCTTCGAGTTGACCCACATGTACAAGTTAGATGCAGTGCCAGGCCACTCACATATCTAAGTCAAATCCTATGCAATGGCATTTGTCAATATTTTGCAGGTCTCACCTATGACCAATGATATTTCCCGTCCCCCAAAAAAACAACCGTCTAAGCAAGTTGTGTTTTATGCACCCCAGGAGCATCTTAGTGCATAACCATTCCTACCCCCAAATCCATCTATGTGCATGCCATGCCATATACCCAAAGTTCAACTGGTGCACTTCATCTCTACCTCCAGTGAACCTATGAATCTAGCATTTTGAATGCTTCGGCTAACCCCCTTGATAATTAGACAGCGCAATCCAACTAAGTGTGCGACATGTCCTATCCCCATAATCAAACCAAGTGTGCTTTACTCACTACCTCAAGTGATCCATCTAATACAGTATTCTGCGTGTTCAGTGCAGACCCCCTTTGATTTTAGATAGGGGACAGTCTGCCGGTGCAGGGCCTCTAGGTTTTTGGCCGAGGCCGGAATTTAGATGCAGCCCAGGCGCATTTTTCAGGCCACATCTGCTGTCCTAACACTTTTCCGTGGCAACATACAAGATAGTATCAGATTTTCAGGCGTTGTCCAGTAACCAGAGTGCACCAGTTAGAGTGCAGGAGGTCCGGGGAGGGTTGATGTGTGATCATCTGCGCATGTGGAATGGGATGAGTTTAGCACAGTGGCCCGCCGCAAAAGAAGCCAGCATCCACTGTCACATGAACTGTTGGTGTTTTGGTGGGCCTGGGCCAGTGCTTGTGAGCGAAGAACAGTCAAGGATAATGCAGAAGGGGGGATTCAGGAAAATGAAAGGAATAACCAAGTTTTGAGGGCCTTTCTGAATGCAAGGTGGTTGTCAATGCAGCGGATGTGGAGAGGGACAGAGTTCCAGATGGTGGGAGCTTGGATGGAGAAGGAGGAACCTCCCAGTCTGGCGGAGTTGCAATGGGGTATAACGAGGAGAAGTCGTGCTTCTGAGGGTTGGTAGCGTAGAAGTGTATCCCAGTTGAATTTGTGACCAATGTTGTGGATGAAAAGGTGAGTAATGCATATGGCCTTAAAGGTAGTTTGCCGACCAATAGGGAGCCAGTTTAGGACTCTCAGCGCAGGGCCAATGTGTTCTCTAGATGGGAGGCTAATGAGCAGTCGGGCTGCAGGATTTTGGATTCTTATGCCGGTGTGCCTAGATAAAGGTAGTATGCATAAGCCAAGCGGGAGAGGATGATAGTGAGGATGGCAGAGATTTGGTGTGGGTACAGGATTTTGGATTCTTATGCCAGTGTGCCTAGATAAAGGTAGTATGCATAATCCAAGCGGGAGAGGATGATGGTGAGGATGGCAGAGATTTGGTGTGGGTACAGGATTTTGCATTCTTATGCCGGTGTGCCTAGATAAAGGTAGTATGCATAATCTAAGCGGGAGAGGATGATGGTGAGGATGGCAGAGATTTGGTGTGGGTACGGGAAGATTCGCCCGAGGATGTGTAGGTGGAAAAAGCAGGTTCTGGATACAGAGTTGGTGTGTTGGGGGAGGGATATTAGAGTCCAATGTGCATCCTAGGTTTTTCACTGAGTTCGAAGCTGTCCAGGGGAGTAGCGAGTGAGGCCAGGGGATAGGTTGGCGAAGGAGAGCGGTTATACCACATACTAGGATTTCTGTTTTTCTTGGGTTGAGGTGGTTGGTCGTCATCCAGTGGTCAATATCAGAGTGGCAAGATGAGAGATCTGGCCGAATAGCACCTGACGATTTGGGGAATTTGAAAATGATCCGAGTGTCATGTGCGTAGTTAACAGATGAGGTTGTGGGATCGGATGATTGCAGGGAGTGGGCTAAGACAAATATTGAAGAGGGGGGAGATAGCTGAGCAATTCGAGATGGAGGAGATCCATGTGAGAGTGGTGTCCTTGATACCCAAGGATTCTAGCCTTTCTAGGAGTATGGTGTGGTCGATGGTGTCGAACGTGAACCGAGAGGTCAAGAAGGATGAGCACAGCGCATCCTTCCACATCTGCTGTTCTTTTTAGGTCATCCCAAACAGACACCAGAGAGGACTCGTTCCCCTGAGGGGTCTGAAGCCTGATTGGGCTGGGTCAAGAAGGCTATTGGCTTCAGTAAAGTGGCAGAGCTGCTTGTATGCTGTCCGGTCCATGAGTTTAGCCATGAAGCAGGTGTTAGAAATGGGTTGGTAGTTCTGGGGAATGAGTGGGTTGAGTGTGGGTTTTTTGAGGAGGGGTTTGATATAGGAATTTTTGAAGGTTTCTGTAAGATTCCCTAGGTGAGTGATTGGTTAATGATTGACTGTGCAATGCTACCTGCGCAGGTTGATGTTAGGATGTTCTTGAGGAGAATGGGTCTCCAGAAGAGCCTGGCATGCAGTGTTGTGCGCTAGGAGCATGAGGGGCTCTTTTTGTGAGATGGGGAGAAAGAGGAGAAGACTTGCATCAGGAGGGAATTGGGGCATGTAACGAGGGACAAGCAGGGAGAGGGTGTGGGTATCATTGCTATTTTAGAATGGATGGCACTATATCGATAGCAATGTTATGAAAATGTTCAGACAAGTGAAGGCAAGTCCCTGAATGTTCACACCAAAGAGAATACAAACCGCTAGGGAAGAAAGGCCCAAGTCGATCTTGTAAGGATAACAAGTTTTAATCTCATACGCAGATGAGAGCAACAGCAAAGAACTCTGCTGCTAAGAACGTTCTTCCGAAAAATAGTACAAGCAGAATCTTAAAGGAAAACATGGTCATACATGACAAAATACATATTGAAAAATCCAACGCAACTGGTTGGTGTGCGCCTATACACAATCCGCCTGCTCCATAAGGGCCGCCAGGCCACTGGTTTCAGCCCAACCCGTCCGTCTTCCGTCACGTGGGTGCTGCAGTGATCATCTTCTCATGTCGAAGGTCAAAAAAACAAATTAATTATACTTCTAACATACCGCTAATTTATCACTGATACTGTGCACTTGGCAGGCCTTAAGACAGATACAAGGAGGTTCTGGGGCACTAACTGTCGCACACAAATTTCACTCGTTTCCTTCCGGCTCCAAGATCTCCACCCTTGTTTTGAACTATGATGTATCCCTCCCAGCACCTCGCAATACAATCACATGCCTGTCGCTTCACCAATGTGCCCTGTCCGTCCTCTCTGAACATTTCATGACTTGTTACTTTGAGGTTGGTGGTCAAAGGGCACCTGGTTCAATGGAATTCCGGGATCTTAAGTTTTAGTCAGTTATATGGGCTATTACTCGTGGTTGCCTGGGGATGGGCCGGGTCATGCTTTGGCCAGTGTGAGATAACATGCACACCAGGTGCCGGTCTGTAATCACGGCCTTATAGGGCACATTCCTTTCGAACATCTTTGCAACACTGTTAGAACAATTAATAGTCGTTGTGGTGGTTGGGGGTGTGGGCTGTCCTCATGGGAGCTCGGGCATGGATAGCGATTTCCCTTGTTTCTCAGTTTGGGCTTGGTGCATACAATACTGCATTTGTGTAGGCTCGAGTGGGTGGAAGGGCATGGGAGAAGCAGTAGACACTGATTGAGGGATATAAATGAGAAATGATATAATATGTATTGCAAGTTTGGTTTGTGTTATTGAAATAAAATTAATAAAATTGTTTAAAAAAATAAAATACTGCATTCGCACGCAGGCCTTCCCTTATACCTAAAGTTACCGATATCTACGCAAAATAGCAATGCTGCTCGTTGTTAGGGAGCATTCTCATAAATGGCCGATTTCCCTTACCTAATGAGCCCCTTAGCAGGTTTGCTGGATTTCTAGGGTTATTTTTTTCACCTGAGGATTGTGAGCCTTTTTAACACTCTTACATGTGTTTTGTAGTGTGCGTTTTCACTTTTTGTGTGATCTTGGGCACTGGAGCCTCCCCTACTCCATGTGCACCACTTTTTGTGCGTCTTACACAGCACCTTCAGTGCAGTGACACAGGGTTGTCTTTGAGAGTTACCACTGTCTCCCTTTGTCTGGAGCTGACTACTGTCCCCCAGAACAGGTAAAGTTGCCATTAACATTATATAGTCACTTTAAACCACAGACCCAGTACACACCATCTTACATCTAGTATTGGAAAGGGTTAACTCTTATCCCTTTTTGTCTACCTCTTGGAGCCTTGTTTCGCTCCCTTAACATTAAGATTTGGCTGGTGGCAGTGATAACTACCCTATCTTTTCTACCGCAATTATATTATATAAATGTGGTATTGTTTCGTGCTATTATTTTAGCCTCGAACATAAACCCGCTTGACCAAATACATTTTATTTTGGTTCCGGCTGGATTTATTCACCATTTCTTTTTGTTAAAGTCTTTCTCGTGTTTTTCTCTGCGCGCCAAACCGGGGATGACTCCTTTGTTCGCTGTCTTTTCACGGGCTTCTGCACAGAAGTTCTCCTTAGGGCGCCTGATAATCTAGGTAGGCAGGATGTGAGGGTGTGATCTTCGGACTCCTGCCAGGGGTTCCCTTGGTCGCACTCTTGTATGATTGGCTAAGGGGACTGGCCTTGCCAGGCCAGCCACCCTGCTGTGGGATTGACAGCCAGGCTGTATGAATGGGGGAAAACTGCATAAAAAGCAGGTCTCTGGGACTGGAAAGACAGTCTCTCCACTGGAGCGAAAGAACCAATGAGGAACTGGAAGAAGAGGATCCCTACCACGACTGAACCGTCTGGTGAAGCCCTGCTGCAGGTCCGAATAGCCAGAATCCGACAAAAGAGAAGATCCTCCAGGAAACTTCTTCCCTTGAGCTGGTGGGACCAACCAGTTCGCCCAAACTACAAGCCAGGACCCCTCCTCTGGTCGAATTTGCTGTACAGAGCTACAGTGGGCAGGATAGTTAGAAGGTCGGACGCTGCTTGGGTTTTAAGGAGTGCACCTTTTATTCGTCGTTTTGCTCTGCTGCTGGTTTCTTCCCTGGGTGGCGCAGGACCCTCCAGTTTTCCTACTTCATGGCAGTCTGACAGTCGCTTCAGGAACAGTCAGCCTGCAGGAACCACCAGGAACGTCCACCTCAGCTACAGCTCCCTTTCCGTTTTAAGGTAGTGTGCAAATCCGGTTTTCTGTTTCGGCCAGCCAAGGTGAAAGTGTTTGAAAACTTTCTCCAATCCGAGGACTTGTCCTTCTCTCCTCTCTGAACTAACGTTTCTACCAACCAATCTCGTCCGGAATCTGTGCCACGAACTTTACCGCAAACTACCTTGAACTGTATGATCTTGAGCAAACTACTTTTGACCCGTTGACTTTGGCCCCAAGCCTTTTCTAGCTGATCTCCTCACTGTAGTCTCTCTTGTTCAATTGCCCCGAGTACTTACCTGTTGGTTTTGCCTAATTTCTAATATCTTTGTCTTTCCCTCCCTTTTAAATTGCTGGAGTGCCATTTTGCTCCCACTTCAATTTGTGAGCTTAACTTTTCTGGAATTTAAGGGAAGTGGTGTGGTGTATTAATGATTGTGATTTTTAACTTGCTTAGAATAGTGAAATGTTATACAACTGTTGAGTAAATAAATATATATTCTTTTACTTAGAAACCTTGAGTCAGTGTTTGCCTGAATCATAGTAATTGCTGTCCTTTGTTTAACTATTTGTACTGCTCACTTACTCTTGAGATAAGTCTGGCTTCTCCGCTACTGCTACCACAGCTTGTACCAAAGGTGCAATTGTACTGTCACTTGTAGTCTTCATTGTGTGTAGTGTTCCCAAAGGGTATTAAAGTATAGTAATTACACTTGGAGTGCTGCTCTTACCTTGGATCAACTAACCACAAGGCTAACACCACTAAAAAGCAATATTAATCATGTCTGATATGGAAAGCCAGTCAGGAGACCCTCCTGAGTTACACTGCTGATTATTTAAGAAACACGTGCAAAGATAGGAAACTCTCTGCCAAAGGCAAAAAGATTGAATTTGTTGAAAGGATGTTAAAGAACCAAAGTCTAGGGAGGGGGTATGAAATACCTGACTCTCTAGCAAAGGTGGAAATATTCAGGATGATACTATGTCTATTAATGATGAGTTGGAAGAGGTAGATGCGTCTCTTAATGTAGGCCTCCCTGGCCCCTTGCCTGCTCAGCAACCTCAACCCTTGTCCACTAGAACCCCCACAGGTCCTACACTCAGTCCCGAATTCATTGCTCTAGAGAAAATGAGGCTTGAACTGGAATTCAAACGTTTAAATGCTCAAACTGAACAAAAACACCAAGAACCTAAGCTCAGAGAAATGGAGTTGAATCATTAACTTGAAATGAAAAGATTGTCTCTTGAAAATGCTTCTCTCCCAGAGTCTTCTAGGTCTTCCAGTCCTAAGAGGCCCTGTATGCCTAAAGAAATTGACGGTATGTTTGGGGTTAAGCTTGATATTTTAGATTGGTTGGCAATGTTTGAATATAACCATGGTATTGAAGGTCTCACGGGGAATCAATTGCTTCCCTGGCTCTTCTCTAGGCTACCCACTGTTGCATCTGATGTTGTAATGGAGTCGGGGGGAGGTGGATAGGATGGATTATGAGTGTGTGAAGCTAGCTTTAATTGATAGATTTGGGAAGACCCCTTCTCAGTACCTTAAGAGGTTTAGGACCCTCAAAAAGCATGATGGTACCCCTTCGACTACCTGGGTATGTGAGCGTTTGAAAAACTTAGATGGTTGGATTAAGGGTTACAGAGTAAATACTTATGAAGGAATGAGAAATCTTGTTATGTTGGAGTCTATTTTTGATGTCTGCTCTCCTGAGCTGAGACAGCACTTGGCGATTCTAAGGAGATAGAACCAAAGAAGCTAGCCAAGGCTGCTGACTTGTGTGTTGTCAACAGGGCTACTCACAGGGATTCTGGGGCTACACAGAAAAAGGATGAGGGGAAACAGCCAAAGAAAGACAAAGAGAATTATAATATCTCCAATCCAAAAGATGGCCACAAACAGCAACATAAGGGTAAGCCACAGGGGAAACCAAATCAGGCTAGTTCACCATCGGGACCCAAAGCAGATGGAGGTCAGAACAAACCCCCATTCATCAAAACATTTGTGAAATGTTACGTTTGTGGGTCAACTGACCATGGGAAAGGGGATCCCAGATGTAAGGGTAAACCTTCAGGGGTCCACATGGTCTCCTTAGCCTTCTCCCCAGAGGAAAATGTACCTATGGCAAGTGGAAACTTTCACCTTCTGGCTGGGGAAACCATGAGAGTCTGTCAGTGTTTCTTTACTGTCCCTGGGCTTGTGGGAACAACAGAATTCAGAGGTCTATAATTCCAACCCAGATAATACTAAAGAGTATATAAAGATAGTGTTCTTGTGAATGGTCAGGAAACCCCTGCCATCAGAGATACTGGAGCCAGCATAACTGTGGTGGATGAATCATTTTTCAAGGTGGAGGATGTTGCTAAGGCACCCAAACGCCTCACCAGGTTAGCTGGAGGCCCTGTGCAAATGCTTCCCCAGTTACCAGCTCTCATCCAGCGTAATGATATGACTGTCAAGATACCTTTTAGTTTGCAGAGTGAAGTGCTTGGGAGAGTCCTGTTCGGTAATGACCTTAAAACTCTTGGAGTTGTGTCAAGCACCCCGAGGCCTCCCAGTAAAATGAAACAGGAGTTCACAAGGTCTGCAAGGGAGACGACCTTGAGAGGCTCTCCAGAGGAGATGATAGAGGAAAATATCACTCCCACTCCACAGGAGTTGCTCACTGCCATTTCTAGAAAAACAGGGGCAAGGGGGAAACCCAAGACCTCCAGGAAAAGGTCAGACAGCACCCCTGTACTACCAACAAGGACATCACCAAGATTGTCCAAAGTCACCCCTGTGACTACTCCACCTGCTGAGGCAGAGTGTGAGGTGCAACCTTGTGTGGATGAACCAGCATCTGAAGAGTCAGATCTGGAGGAAGACATTGTTTTAGTTGGAGGTCTTGACCCTGTTGACCATCCTGAGCTGCAGTCTTTACTGGCAGAAGGTGGACCCAACAGGCAAGACTTTAGCAAAGGACAGAGAGAGTGTCCTACTCTTGAAGGTCTTCAACAACAGGCTGCTAACCAACTTGATGGGCAAGAAGTTAGAAAGCACAGGTTAAGCTGGGAAGATGGCCTCTTCAACAGTGAACCAACTGAGTCTATCCCTTGGGACTGCAAAAGAATTGTAGTGCCCCTTGCTAACAGACTCCAGTTCCTACAGTTAGCCCATGAGATACCTTTGGCTGGTCACATGAGTTTCAAGAAGACCAAGGAAAGGCTCTCCCTCTACTTCTACCGGCCTAAAATGGGTTCAGAAGTGGACACATTCTGTAGGAGCTGTCACACTTGCCAAACCTCTGGCAAAGGTGGAGCCAAGAATGTGGCACCCCTGGTGCCTCTCTCAGTGGTGGGAGTTCCTTTTGAGAGGGTGGGCATTGACATTGTCGGTCCCCTTGACCCTCCCACATCTTCAGGGAACACGTTTATCCTGGTTGTAGTAGACCATGCTACAAGATACCCAGAAGCCATACCTATGAGAACTGTTACGGCTCAGGCTGTGGCTAAGGCTCTACTTGGTATTTTTACCAGAGTAGGGTTTCCTAAGGAAGTGATATCCGACAGGGGATACAATTTTATGTCTCACTACATGCAAGCCATGTGGAAAAACGGTGGTGTCACTTACAAGTTCTCTACAGCCTACCACCCCCAGACAAAGGGAGTGGTAGAGAGGTTTAATTGTAATATGAAGAGCATGATAGGTGCTTTAGAAGAACCCCTTAAGAAAAAGTGGGACCTCCTACTACCATGCCTTCTCTTTGCATATAGAGAAGTCCCTCAGGAGGGAGTTGGTTACAGTTCCTTTGAACTTGTCTATGGCCATCCAGTCAGAAGCCCATTGGCCCTGATCAAGGAAGGGTTGGAAAGTTCTCCTTCCCCCAAGCCAGTCAGAGTGACTGACTATGTGATAGGTCTCCGGAGGAGAATGCCACACATGATGGCAGAAGCAAGTGATAACTTGAAAGCAGGTCAGACTCTGGTCAAACATTGGCATGACCAGAAAGCCAACATGGTTGAGTTTACTCAAGACCAGCTTGTACTCGTTTTTCTTTTTTTATTATTATTTATTTAATAAACAACACACCAAACTTAAACACACAGGACATTTGCATATACTTGCTTCTTGATATTATATCAACATGTTACACATTACAGTCCCCCCCCTCCCCTGTTAACTCGAGCGCCCACTTCAATGCCTCAAGATTCATTTCTTAAGGTTTATCTCCTTCACTATTACCAGACGTATCGTCTTCACTAGGTCTGCCATGGGAGAGTCCCGAAATCCCAGCCACCATTTGTCTCCATGCTATCAGGGGGCCCGCTTCCTCTTCCCTATCTCTGCTAACTTCTTCATACCATGCCACCGTCTCCGCTTCTGCCCATTTCAAGAGGTCATTCCACCACACCTCTAATCTAGGTCTTTGGGCTGCTTTCCAGCTCATAGCAATTGTCTGTTTGGCCAGGTCTTTCAGTTTACTGATATGCTTTAGGTTACGTGGTCTAGTGAACCCCCCCCCCCAGCATGCATGCCCATATTGAGTCCACCTTTAGTTTGATCCCCTTTTGGGACAGGCGTTGTTTGACTTCCTCCCAGAATCTTCCCACCTCCGGGCGCGCCCAGAACATGTGGATCATCCCTGCATCCATTTCCCGCACTTTGGGCATTTCTGTGTTACCGTACTCCCGAACTTAGCAATTTTACTGGGGGTCATATACGCCCTGTGGGTAACATAACTGGATCTGTTGCAGCCTCGCATTCCCGGGACACCGTCTTATGATATCTTTGGGCTCTTTCCCATTGTCCATCCTGCATAGGTTCTCCCGCCTCCTCCTCTCAATCCCTCCTCAATTGGAGCAACTCCTTACCCACTCTGGACATCAATAGTTCGTAAATTCAGGATATTTCGTGCCCACCCTCCGAGATATCGTACATCGTTTCAGCTTGTACTAGTTATGGTGCCAACAAGGTAGAGGCCTTGCAGGACAAATGGATAGGACCCTTCAAGGTTGTTGGCAAACTTGGAGAGGTGAACTATTTGGTGGACTTAAGCAGACCTAAGGATGCTCCCAGAGTCTTTCACACCAACTGTTTAAAGGCTTATGTCTCGAGACCAGAAGTAGGAGCTTTGCTTCTAGCTTCAGCTCAAGAGGAAGGAGAGTGAACCTCTACCTGACCTCCTCAGAGGCCAACCTTTAGATGAGCGGATCGAAGGAGTTAATCTATCTTCTCAACAGACTTCTGAACAACAAGAGGAGTGCAACGTTCCGTTGAATCAGTTTACCTCCCTGTTTTCACTATCACCAGGCTTGACCCCTTGGGGCCAGCATGATATTCTCACTGGTGACTGTTTTCCTGTCAAAAGCAGGGGGTACAGAATGTCAGAACATGCGAGATCCCACATCAAAGGAGAGGTCAACAAGATGCTTGATCTCGGGGTTATAGAGCCCTCTACAAGACCATGGTCTAGTCCAGTTGTTCTAGTACCAAAAGGCAAGATCCAAGGAGTTGAGATTCTGTGTGGACTATAGAGCTCTAAATGCAGTCACTAAGACTGATGCCCATCCTTTGCCAAGGACAGATGAACTGGTGGATAGACTTTGTTCAGCCAAGTACCTCAGTACATTTGACCTAACCTCAGGCTATTGACAAACAGCACTGACAGACCATGCCAAGGAGAAAACTGCATTCTCCACCCCAGCAGGCGTATACCAGTTTAAGGTAATGCCTTTTGGACTAAAGAATGCACGGGCTACATTTCAAAGGATGGTTAATCAAGTTCTGAATGGGATGGAGGACGTCTGCACGGCATACTTGGATGACATTGCAGTGTTCAGCCCTACATGGAAAGAACATATTGATCACCTGGGATATGTTTTGCAGGCTCTTGAGCAGGCCCATCTGACCATAAAGGCAAACAAATGTCAAATTGGTCAGAGTAAAGTGGTCTACCTTGGTCATGAGGTAGGAGGAGGCGAGATAAGGCCATTGCCCAGCAAAGTGCAAGCTTTGCAAAACTGGGCCACCCCTACTATTCAAACCCTAGTTAGAGCTTTCCTAGGTCCCACTGGGTACTACAGGAATTGAGAACTATGGGACCATAGCTTCTCCTTTGAATATGATCTCCTCTCCAAAATTCCCGAAAAAGGTTAGATGGAATGAGGAGTGCACTCAAGCCTTTGAAAGCCTGAAGAAAGCCCTTTGTCAAGTTCCAGTCCTGAGAGCTCCTGATTATCACCAACCCTTCATTGTGCAGACAGATGCCTCCAATATAGGTATAGGTGCATTCCTTAGTCAACTGGATGAGAAAGGTAGGGAGCACCCCATTTGCTTCATCAGTAGGAACCTGAAGGAACCAGAAACAAGGTGGGCAACCATAGAGCGTGACTGTTTTGCCATTGTGTGGTCTTTGAAGAAGTTTAGGCCATACTTGTATGGATCTACTTTTGTGATTCAAACTGACCACCAACCCTTGAGATGGTTAATGCAAATGAAAGGGGAGAACCCAAAACTTCTGAGATGGTCAAACTGCCTGCAAGGGTTTAATTTCACCATTGAACAAAGATCAAGATGTAACCACCAAAATGCTGATGGTCTCTCTAGGATGTTTATAACCGACTAGAGGTAGAGATTCATCCAGGAGTGGATTCAATCCTCCTGTCCCTTACTCTGGGGGGCAGGAGGGTGAGTGTTAGTGAGAATTCTCATAAATGGCTGATTTCCCTTACCTAATGAGTCCCTCAGCAGCTTTGCTGGATTTCTAGGGTTTATTTTTTTCACCTGGTGAGAGTGTGAGGCTTTTTCCCACTCTTACATGTGTTTTGCTATGCGTGTTTTCACTTTGTGTGATCTTGGGCACTGGAGCCTCACCTACTCCATGTGCACCACATTTTGTGTGTGTTACACAGCACCTTCAGTGCAGTGACAAAGGGTTGTCTTTGAGACTTCTCACTGACTCCATTTTTCTGGGGCTGACTACTGTCCCCCAGAAACAGGTAAAGTTGCCATTAACTTTATATAGTCACTTTAAACCAGAGACCCAGTACACCCCATCTTACATGGAGTATTGGAAAGGGTTAACTCTTATCCCTTTTTGCTGTACCTCTTGGAGCCTTGTTTCGCTCCCTTAACATTAAGGCTTGGCTGATGGCAGTGGTAACTACATTAACTTTTGACCGCGATTACATTATATAAACGTGGTATTGTTTTAGGCTATTATATTAGCCTGAAACATAGACCCGCTTGACCAAATACATTTTATTTTGGTTCCAGCTGGGTTTATTCACCATTTCTTTTTGTTAAAGTCTTTCTCGTGTTTTTCTCTGCACGCCAAACCGTGGATGATTCCTTTGTTCACTGTCTTTTCGCTGGTTTCTGCACAGAAGCCCTCCTTAGGGCGCCTGATAGTCTAGGTAGGCAGGATGTGAGGGAGGGATCTTCGGACCCCTGCCATGGATTCCCTTGATAACTCAAGTCGCACTCTTGTCTGATTGGCTAAGGGGACTGGCCTTGCCAGGCCAGCCACCCTGCTGTGTGATTGACAGCCAGGCTGTATGAATGGGGAAAACTGCATAAAAAGCAGGTCTCTGGGACTGGAAAGAGAGTCGCCACTGGAACAAAAGAACCAACGAGGAACTGGAAGAAGAGGACCCCTACCACGACTGAACCACCTGGTGAAGCCCTGCTGCAGGTCCGAATCGCCAGAATCCGACAAAAGAGAAGATCCTCCAGGAAACTTCTTCCCTTGAGCTGGTGGGACCAACCAGTTCGCCCAAACTACAAGCCAGGACCCCTCCTCTGGTCGAATTTGCTGTACAGAGCTACAGTGGGCCGGATAGCCAGGAAGGTCGGACCCTGCTTGGGTTTTAAGGAATGCACCTTTTATTAGTTGTTTTGCTCTGCTGCTGGTTCCTTCCCTGGGTGGCGCAGGACCCTCCAGTCTTCCTACTTCACGTCAGTCCGACAGTCGCTTCATGAACCGTGAGCCTTCAGGAACCACCAGGAACGTCCGCCTCAGCTACAGCTCCCTCTCCGTTTTAGGTACTGTGCAAATCCGGTTGTCTTTTTTGGTCAGGGCCGGTGAAAGTGTTTGAAATCTTTCTCCAATCTGAGGGCTTGTCCTTCTCTCCTCTTTGAACTAACTTTTCTACCAACCAACCTCGTCCGGAATCTGTGCCACGAACATTACTGCGAACTACCTTGAACTGTGTGATCTTGAGCAAAAGACTTTTGACCCATTGACTTTGGCTCTAAGCCTTTTCTAGCTGATCTCCTCACTGTAGTCTCTCGTGTTCAATTGCCCCGAGTTGGTTTTGCCTAATTTCTAATAACCATGTCTTTCCCTCCCTTTTAAATTGCTGGAGTGCCATTTTGCTCCCACTTCAATTTGGGAGCTTAACTTGTCTGGAATTTAAGGGAAGTGGTGTGGTGTATTAATGATTGTGATCTTTAACTTGCTTAGAATAGTGAAATGTTATACAACTGTTGAGTACATAAATATACTTTTACTTAGAAACCTTGAGTCAGTGTTTGCTTGAATCATAGTAATTGCTGTCCTTTGTGTAACTATTTATACTGCTCACTTACTCTTGAGATAAGTCTGGCTGCTCCGCTAATGCTACCACTATAACTGTGTAGTACAGGCTTGTACCAAAGGTGAAATTGTACTGTCACTTGTAGTCTTAATTGTGTGTAGTGTTCCCAAAGGGTACTGTATATAATTCTGCCTAACACTTGTGCCCTATGCTATACTATGTGGATAGACTATATTTAGTTATATTGGAGTGGTGTCCTTTTGTGCTGGGAGGTGGTCCTCTCTCCCTCACCCTTGGCCCATCATAGTGCTTCGAATGCATCTCGTCCCACTCTAAAGCGCCTAGGTGGGTGGGGCGGGGCTGCCTCCTTCCCAACACAAGGCCTTGCATAGGGATTGGGAGTTAAGTGGGGGAGGTGTTGAGCAACCTGGAAACTTGAATTCAAAGATGATTCTGTTCAGTTCCTTGCTTTGGTTGCGAGAGTTCAAGATTGTGTTCCCATAGAAGGTTTGTTTGGTTTATCTAAATTCCAAGCTGTAGGCCCTTGTTAGTCTTGCCAGGGAGGTTCTGTTTTTGGGGGGAAACGGACTTGTGCATTTGTGGCACTATTGGACGTTTATCCCAAGACCAGTATATTTTTCATATTTCTGAAATGCATGATAAAACACATCATATTTTCTTTTCATTCTTTTTTATAATGGATTTTGTGACTTAAAACGGGGCCACAATAATACTCCAAATTTTGGCTATAAATCGAACAATGGAGTTCAACAATCATTCAAATATGAAGGTTGTTTTTGCACATTATTTGTATATAAATAATCCAGCTTCGACAGCACAGGAAGCGGTGGTGGCTGCTTTTTTTCCAGAGTTTACCTAAGATCCAATTACAATTGAAACTTACTTGTGTGATGTGGCAAAGCCCTACTCTGAATTAGCTTTGGTAGTGTATCACTATCTTGTCAAGAACAAAAGAAAGAGTTCAGCAAGAACAAGTTAATGATACTTCAATTACAAAATTTGCAGCAGAGGCAGGGCCGTGCAATGTTTGTGAATGTGGGTGGTAGGGGTCCATAGCTTTGAAAGGAACTGAAGGGGAGGGGTAGTGATTGTGTGGAGTGGTTCAATGACAAGTAATGCAACTATCGGAAGCAGGACGGTCATTGGAAGTTTGAATGCCCGAATCTGAATCTGCCTCAACTCTTAAACTACAAGAGGTGGTAATCCTTCTGCCTCTCCTTTTTCAAATGTGAATGCCTGAGGGAAAATTGGGTATCTCTACCTGCATTAATACCAGTATATCAAGGTCATTTTTATCAAATATATAATATATGCAGGAGAACAGGGATGACTGGTGGTTTCTAAATGTATACTTAGGCCCACACTACTACTGAACCAACAGTGATCTCGATCAAAGCAGCGACAATTACAACACGCTAGCATGGGCCAAGAGGTAGCTACAATCTTGAAAAAGGTGTACACCAGCAATGAAGCATCCAAAACAATCGTACTGGGGTATGTCCACTTAAGATTCTATAAAAATGCAACACTTTAATCAAACTAAACGGACAGGCAATCTCATAAAAACACTAACAACCCACCACTGAAATAAAATACATAGTATATGCAGACTTTTGGGTGAAGGGTAACTCTTTGTATGTAGTCAGCTTTTTGCATGCAATTGTATTTGCAGCAATGTTCATGTTTTAAGTATACGGCCCTCATTCCAAGTTTGGTGGTACAAATAGCGGTTATTCCGTCAGGTGGAATTACCGTTACCGCCAATACGTCTGGCGGAATTCCCGCCACATTAGAAGTGGACGAGTGAGTGCAACAACCATCGGCGGTAACAGTAATTCCAGCAATTACCACCAAAATCCCCAACCAAGTGGTAATTCCACTAATATTTGCCAGAAATACTGTTACTGCCAAATATTAGCGCTGGAGGAAATAGAATCATAAATGAAATAGGAAACTGCACAGCAGCCAGCTTTAAAAATTCAATCCATTAAAAATCAAATGGCTGCATCAACGGGAGCACAGCAGGACCCAGCAAGGATCACAGGTCACCCAAGGGGAGTACGAGGAGGATCCAGCCAGCTAGCAAGAAAACGGTCCCAATATTGTGGCAATAGCTGAAGATGTCCCACACTGAAGATGATGCAAACTAACAGCAAGCTGCTTGAATTTCCCAGCCAGGAAACCAAGGAGAAATCCCCTACTTTGGGCACTTGGGCCAGAAGCATGTTACCAGGCGTCCAGCAAGTGGAGGTGAGAAAGATCTGCAAGGACAGGGCAGCTAGTCCAATCCACTAGGAGGACAGTAAGAGGCAAAAGAAAGTCCCTGGTTAGGATTCCATCAGCAGGGAAGGAGACGCATTCAAGGATAAAGGATTCATCAGGGTTCAGCCAGTATGGCTAAACCAGGATCTCCAGCGGCAGCCCATCTTCCAGCAGTCTTCAGTGAGGAATTAGGAGTGGAACGTTGAAATGCATTGGGCCCAACACTTGTATTACATTCACTCCAGGCAGGCACACAAAGGTTTTGGCGGACAGATAATTAGACTTGCCCTAAAAACTAGCAAATATGCAGGTGCTCTCATACTTGATGTAGATTGGCAGTCCAAAAGGACTTTGAACCAACCCCCCAAAGAAGAGCTCCAGCATGGGGTTCGAGAAGCACCAGGTCAGGAAGAGCTGCTTCACACCAGTTGAAATCATATCCGAGGGTGCCATTGTGGGTTCAGGAGGAGCCTATGTCAGCACAATAGCCATTGTGGAAGTAAGTGCCTCGAGGTACACACAGACAATGGGAGGACCAAAATAAAAATGGCCAGGAGAAGGGCTTAAGAAAAATTTATTGGTGGCCCAATAGCTACCATATAGGTGCGGGCTGGGCTACTAATAAGGTAAAGGTGGCTACAACACTGGTGTAGTCAAAACGAAGTCACAGCTGCCACCAGCCTACTCCACAACATATTTTCAGGGTCACAGAATCACACCCTGGGACAAAAATGGGGTGTTTAGCAATACAGGCTACTAAGTGCGGCACACCAAAAAAGGGTTGCAGTGGCAGGGGGATGTCAGAAGTCCCTCTAGCTGCGACAAAAGAAATCAAAGACAGCAAAAGGTTTAGTGGACCCAAATCTCAAGGAGCCAGAAGGCCAAAAATAAAATTCTGCCCAACAATAAACCTTACAGTCAACATATTGCCTTTTTCATGAGGCTCTTCTAACTTTGTGAGATAATCGATTTGAGTTATTGAGAAGGGACAATATGTTGCGGTGGCCAAGTGGGAAGCTTGTGGTCAAAGCTTTGATACAGTATACAACATTTGGCATAATGGTTTAAGTTGGCTCGTGTAGAATAATGAACTGTGGCCTGTAAGTTAAGCAGGCATTCCCTGCTGTAGACATATTAAACTTTCTTGCTGGTTTCATAACGTGCGATCCTGAGTTGCTCACAGGTTCCGGCTGTTAGACAGAATTCTATGCAGTACCATTTGGGACCACTACACACAATTAGGTCTACAGGTGTAAGCACAATCTCACCCTTTGGTATAAGTCTGTACCACACAGTTTGTTGGTAGCAGGGATGAGCAACAGGCTTATCTCAAGAGGGATGTGAACAGTACCAGATATTACACAAAGGACTTTCAATCACAGTGATTCAAACACACACTTTACTCAAGGCTTCTTGGTAAAACACTCTTAATGTAATTACACACTTAGAAAACATTACACTAGAATAAGCAGCTCAATATCATACAATAATATACTTCAGTACTAAACCAATAAGTTCTGAACAAGTTGGGCTCCACTTAACTGGGAGCAAAATGACTTCAGCATTTTAAAAGAGGGGTAAAAGGCAAGGTTATAAGATATGATACACAAATACTTTCTGTTATAAGGAAAAGGATTCAGTTCACTTAGAATAGGCAGTTCAATGCAATAGGCCTGGGCCAAAGTGAATAGTTCCAGGCTTTGGATAGGATAGCACAGTTCGGGTAGTAAACGGTTAAGTCTTTGCCAAAGTTCTTGCAAGTAGTTCATGAGAAAAAGGGTTGAATATAGTCTTAGGAGCAAACACGACTCTGGAGTTGGGAAAGTTGTACGAACTTTCACTGTGACAAAGAGGAGTTCTCTACCGCGTTTGCACAGTACCTTGTTCAATGAAGGAAAATGCAGCAGCAAAGGTTTGGTGATCCTGGCAGTCTGGCAGGGCTTGCAGTTCCTGGGCTTCAGTCGTGGGGACAAGGAGGACATCAGGAGGTTCCTGAAAGACTCCCTGGTATCCTTCCCTACTGGCTATCTGGTTTTCAACAGCACTCTGATGAAAATTCGACCAGGTTTGGGACGGTGTCCAGGCAGCTTACGAGAGGTTGTTCCCACCAGCTCAAGGGAAGAAGTCGTCCTTGCAGGAGCTTCTCTGTCGATGGGAGTTTTAGGCTATTCGGACCTGCAGCAGGGCTTCACCGGGCAAACCAACGGTCCAGAAGTTGCAGCAGTCGTCTTCCTTCAGGACAGCTTTGGTTCTTTCGTTCCAGTGGTCGACTCTGCCTTTCAAGTCCAAGAGACCTGCTTTTAAACAGTTTTCCCCCATTCATTCAGCCTGGCTGTCACTCACACAGATTGGTGCCTATCCTTGCTGGATCAGTAGCCGGCCAACCAAACTAGAGTGCGACTTGGGTCTCCAAGGAGACCCTGTGCAGGGGGCCTATAGCCCCTCCCTCAGATCCTGTCCACCCCAGACACTCAGGCGCCCAAGGAAGCCCGCCAAAGGACGGCGAACAAAGGGACCAAACCTGGTTTGGCGCGCAGAGAAAAACACAAGAAGGACCTTTCTACTACAAAATGGCAAAGAAACCCCAGTGGAATCAAAATAAAATGAGAGGTCCAGCGGGTTAAAGTTTGAGGCTACACCATAGCCTCTAATGTTATCGAGGCTATTTTCATAGTCTCCGATAAAATTAAAATGATGCATACCTCTGCCACCAGCCAAATTGTAGAGAAAGGGGAACACAATAATGTTCCACGAGATTCAGACACAAAGGGATAACTATTAGCCCTTCCAGTACTCTATTAGAAGATATGGTGTACTGGGTGTGTAGTTTTAAAAAGACTAGTAAAGTCAATGGAAACTTTACATGTTCTGGGAGACAGTAGACAGTCCCAGGAAATGGAGTTTAAAATGGGAAGTCTAAAAAGACAACCCTGTGTCACTGCACTAAAGGTGCTGTGTGACACATGGTAACAAGATGATGCCTATGGAGTGGGTGAGACTCTATGGTCCATGAGCACACAAAAAGTATAACACACAGCAAAACACTTGTAAGAGTGGGAGAAAAGGCTCACACTCTTACAAGGTAAAAAAAATTAAGCCCTGAAATCCAGCAAAGCTGCTGAGGGAAATCAGGGAAATTAGCACATTTCTAAGAATTCTCCCTAACGCCGGCAGTAGGTGCAATTAATGATAATCACATCTCACATACATTTAAGCATGTATTATATTTACAAATGTACATACATACATACATACATACATACCAAGAAAGTTATGGTGGCCTTAAAAAGGTTTGGAAAACCCCGATCACCTGAAATGTGAAAGTAGAATAGTCCATTTGAGCAAAGTCACAAATTCCACAATGCCACCTAGTAGCCATCACTGGAAGTTTACCTCCAGCTTGGAGCCACATCAGCAAGGCATTGTGGTTAAAGCAAATTAGCCCAAATGCAAACCTTTTTCTCAAGGAAATTACTGGCAGAATGCTCTTTTTAGAAAATGATGTAGAACACAATCTATTGTGAAGGCAATTACCACCTTCTGTCTTGGGACATGCAACTTCATTTTTCACATCTTCTGGTTTGTAAGCTTTTTGATTACCCAAGTTATGTCTGGAAATAGCAATTATAAAGTTTTAACTCATTAGCATAGAGCTCAGAAATTGCAGTTTAGAGTGTTATAGTTAGGGAGATACTATCAGTAAGTGAGATGCAGAAGAATGCATTACATATGTACTCAGCCCCATGAAATCTAGACTTCACTTGCACGTATCTGAAACCTACCTATTCTTCTAACTGGAAATGGAAGATTTTCAATGTGCACAAAGCTTCTGGTCAGCATTAAATTCAATGCACAGAACAGGAAATATAGATATAGACTGCTATTTCTAACAAGAGTCTCATGCTTGTTCTGATACAAACTTACAAAGACTACATACCCGCACTAGTTTGGCAGCTTCGGTTGCGATAAAGCCAGAGCCGTACCCAAATGCTGGAGCACAGGCCAAACCACCAATCAGGGAACTGTGGTTTGAAACCCTTGGTCACAACCGTAGAGGGGGCTGGGGGACTGGTAACCAATCAGAGGAGAAGAAAATGAATACAAGAAGCCAAAAAGGAAAACGAGAAACACCTGAGGAAACCCACAGAGAACTGGAGATGAACCAATCACAAGCGATACAGGAAACAAAGCGGGAGAGAAGCCAATCGGGAGCTTGAAGGAATAATTAAGGCAATCTGTAATTAAATAGTCCAGACTACCGACCTGGAGACATGAGTAACAGGAAAGCAATCAGACACTGACTGGCATACGCCAGACTAAGAGGAATGAGGTGAGCTGGAAACCTGAAGGCTAGATCTGACACTAGCTGAGACCAGGAGCAAGGAGAACAAAGTGTTGCAAGCCTACAGAGGGATATCTGTCATACCCTTGACGAAGCCAGTGACCAGCAAGCAGAGGCATTGCTGGGGGGGCACTATAGCCACAGGTCTTTTGGTTGTAGTATCTGATAGAAGCTTAGGGGCAAAACTAAAAGGCTAGCAAACCCAGAGTCCAGACAATCCCAACATTTGCATAGCCCTGGATCTTTTCCAGACCTAGCAACACCCTTGCCGACGAGGAAAACCTACATTCCGTTAAGGGCTGGAAGCCTTGGCCTAGCAAAGTGACCCATGGTTGGTGGGTGAGAATTTCATGACCTGAAAAAACACTATGCAAGGTGAAGGAAATATTTGTTGGTAGAAGTTGAGAAGGAAGTGAGTGGGGTGCTATGTCCCTGGGAGTGCGAAGCCAAGAAGCGAGCTGAGCAACATCCCTGTGTTGGAATCCTGATAAAGCAGGTGATCCTTTAGGTAGGCCCCAGTTTATTGAGTACAGCCACTCTGGTACTAAGTACAGTTGCCCTGAAACCCCCTAGGCTCGTAGGGGTTCTCCAAATCAAACCTATTGTGTGAAAATAAAATTGTACTTGACTTTTCAATTGTGTGTTCTGTTGATCCTATGTCACAGCTCAAAATGTGCATTCACCACTAGCATTGGTGAGTTATAAATGACTCCTGGAAAGTAGGAAATGGTGTTCTGGGTGCATGCAGATAATGCAGTGGGCAAATTACTTTTTATACCTGGCTAGTAGCTTCCCATTTTAGATAACCATCACATTACTGAACCAGCCTATAAATCCACTGCAGCTTGGGAATCTGGAGGACAAGCCTCGAAGACATTACCCCAGATATGGCTCTATGCAGATTTATGCATGTGGTTAGTAAGCACGGATGCTGACCAACTCTTGTTTCTCCTCTCACCGGAGCCACTCCCTGGCACCACTGATTTCATCTGCCAGCAAAACTCCACCAACACTGAATCCTATTCCTACACAGATGAGCTCACAACACAAAACACTCTTTGCGTCTTTACTAAACAGAATAGGTTATTCCTATATTCCACAGAACCATGCCTCACTGGCTCTGCAAGTACTAGTAAGCCACCAATATAATTACATCCACATTAGCATGCAACTCGCATCCCTCTATGGTGCCTTTACCCCACAGTAGTCCTACAGTCACCAATAGCCTTTCCTCCCAGCAGCATGTACCGATAGCCATTGTTTTATGTATATTATGATGATGTGATTTTATGCATTGTGTTGTAAAGGATTTTTTTTTAATCATATACAATAGAATACAATTAAAAGAAAATACAAGATAGCCAAGAAACCTTTGCTGGTTCCCAGATACATTCTACCGAACTAGCCAAGAGTTAAGGGCAAGCAACAAACAGGATACCTTGTCCCCAATAGGAAAACCCCAATCATGGATACATATCACAAGTGGATACAGATGTTGAAAATTACCTACACAGAATTATTAATTGTAGAAGCTACTTTTCATGTACAATTACCCACTGTATACGCCCTCTCTCATACATATGTGCGCACACATACAATTATAATCAATAACTAATGTACAAAGATTTAAAATCCCTCTCTAATGAGATTTATTGCACCCCATACATGTATGGCCGAACAGCATGAGCAAAACCTGATGGAGTACCTGAAAAAAGGCAACATATCATACGCCTCAAACGTCACCTATCATTTAACAAGTCACCAAATTTAAAATCCTCAAAACATTTAGTGAAAAGCATGAGGTGTGGTACTTCTTTCGGTTTTATCCTGCATCAAATTAGTGTAATGCTTTTAATCCACACAGAAACCTAAGCTGCAGACCAACAAAACCAGGTGATACAAGCTTGAACAACAAACAAGGTACTGAGGCAGTATACACCGCCCCACAATCACCTGTAGTGTAACGGCATGCCATTCATTACTTAATAATAAATAGGCTTTATTGGACAATCTGATAATCTCTGAACATACCTGTGGTTGTTTCCTGAAAGTAATATAATACTCGAACAGTTTGAGTAGTGTCGGGGAAGTTGTTCAGACTTTTTCTCTGCCGTTTGTAAGCGTGCAGAAGTAATGGACCAACACAAAAGGTGGCATGCTTTTGGCTATAGACGTATTATCATCAAAAGAAAATGAAAAACCTAGCTATCCCTGTTGCGAAGAGGGGTTTCACTGCCTCACCTTTTTAACTAAGGGTTGTCAGAATGTCCAGCAAATCATAAAAAATCCACTATTGCGTTAAACCTACTGTTCCCCACACCTATATTCAACTAAGGGTAATGTATCTAGGAGGTCCAGAAGGATGCTTTCCTCCTTCTAGACAGGAGATCTTGCCAGTTCTTAGCACGTTTTTCCAGTGAAAGCGTTCCTGTTTCCCTGGCTTTCTTTCACCGTTTGCAACAAGTATAGTGATAACGCCCTCCCCCTGGTTTCTTCTTCCGTCTGTACACTAGTCTTTCAATGTTCACAACTACCAGAGGAGAGGACTCTCTTCCCTTTGTTATTCTTCTCTTCCACAACTGTGCTGAAGAAGAGGTATTTGTCTTCGCTTGCTTTTTCACTTTCTTGGTCGATTAGTTATCCGAGTGGCCTCACTGCCAGATATAGAAATTATGAACATCTACTTCTCAGCTTCTTCCACCTGGTACACGATCCTGCCAGGTGCTATGACTATTATAAGCATTTTTATGCTTTGGTGCTGTTTTATGGGTGAGTCTCTCAGACTTACATATTCTGCTGCTTCGGGTAGTCTACCTGGTACACTCTCCTGCCATGTGCCATGATGATTATAAGCATTTTTGATGCTTTGGTGCCGTTTTATGGGAGGAGGTCCCAGACTCACATTTCCTGCCTTTATTTGTAATCCATCTGGTATACCCGCCTGCCAGGTACTGCGACTGTGATGATCACTCTTAATACCTCTGCAGTCCAATATTGTTTTTAACCTGAGATCCCAAACCCTGTATGTGGAGCCTATATGTGCTTGTTCACTTTGTTCCCACTGGCTTGGGCCCTCTGTATCTCCCCTGCTGCCTGCATACCCTTTTCTCTGGTCTGCAGCATTGTCAGGGCTCTTCAGACACCAGCTGTCAGTTGTGTGATTTCCTTGCCATGGTTCACCTGCCTTTGGTCTGCGGCGGCGACTCCACGGGGGCAGCGTTTCTCCTTGGAACTGAACTGCTTCCCACTCTCTACGACCTCCCGGTTCGTTTGAAGTATCTTTCATCAACTTCTACTTCATGTTGGTTTGTCACCAGACTGTCTCTGGACTCACCTTCCCTTTTCGCGACACATCCCAGTCCGTTCTTCTCCAGCTTCCTTAAACCCCGCGGTTGCTACAAGGAAGGCAGTACCACAAAGCTAGTCCATCCTTTCCTTTAAAAGAACCCACTGAAATGAATTGTCCATATTGACTAGACTGTGTTTTGGTGCTTTGGCGTATTGCTCATCACTCCACTCATCTTCCTCGTTGCAGTATCCTCACTGCCATGATTCACTGAGGTATTGATGTTCTTCCTCGTGTCCGTTTTTCTACAGGATTCACATACGTATCCCCTACATGTCCTCGTCCCGGCACTTAAGGAGGTGGGTCTAGCTTACACAGGTACATGGAAGTGTAGGGGGCTACAGGGTCTTCTATGGGGTAAGAGGGTGAGGAAGGTTGTGAAGGAGTGGCTAAATACCGCTTTCTTCCTAGTGTGTCGTCCCTCATCCCATAACAGTTTTCACTCTCATGTGACCCTCCCATAGACACCACCCCAAGGGGGATTATTGGACTGTGGCTGCACACCACCCTGGCCCGTGAGAAGGGCCCCCCTGTGGGAGAAGGGATGACATCCAAGGATTCATCACACTTGAGTCCAAATGTACATTCATTGGAAATGGGGTGGTAAAAGCCCTCTTACTCAGATTATTATTTCCGCAGTGAGTATGTAATTACAGAAAAGGCATGCATAGGATACATAACAGATGAGAGGCATTCTATGGATAGGGTGCCTTTACAATATGTCATGGTAGTCGGTTTGAGCAAAACAAAAAGAAGGTGATGGCCGGAAGTTTTTAATTAATCCTAACCTCTGGCATTACTTTGAGCTACCCTGCAGACCATCGTCCTTCGCCTGCCAAGCCATTACAAAAGGGGAAAGACCATATGCAAATTGGGCTTGGTCCCACCCCAGTCCAGCCCAAACTGCTTGGTCACATCCCTTCTGCACGAGATCACAAGCATCCCCAAACATGTTTTGGCCTTCTTGGGCCTCATCAGTGAGGAGTAGCTTGGTGTCTAGGCCCAGCAGGCACGGGACCCACGTCTGGGCATTCTCGTCCCACTCAGGGTGACTTATGCAAAACAAAAGAGGTGATGGCTCATCAGTGAGGAGTACACTTCAGTTGCTGGAGGGTGTTGAAGCCCACATCCATGACCATAAAATTCAATAGGGAGTCTCGGGCAGTTAAAGTAGAGAGCGTATTCATTTCCAAACAGCTGTGCAAGTCAAGAGAGAAACTGGCACAGTATCCCTATGCCAAAAGTGCGGCCCCCGAGCACAGAAACCCCAGGGCTTTACACAATGAGCCTCATGTAGACAAGTTACTAAGATGCATTTATTTGGTTACATTAACAATGAACTTAACAGAGCATCCTTTGACGTCTGGGAGTCTGGCAGTACAGCAACATTTGAGGCCTGTACAATTTCATTCGGCTCGGCCAGAATCTACAAAATCGTTCTATTTAGCACAACTTTCCATTACATATACTAAAACGTGGCCATATGCCTAGCACTCACGTGACTCATTCCGGTTCTCTAACAACTAAGCACGCCTTCCTTTGATAATACAGGTAGGGTCGCTGGATGTACGTGCACCTCAGACAGAGGATTGCCTCATTCACGCACAGGCTTATGGGCTTGCATATACGTGCCATCCAATCACACCTCTCACCACACTCCCTACATATGGCTGCAACCACGGCATCACTGCCCAATGATGGCTGCAGTTTTGCTCTGTCCATTTTTCATGTACGCCTACAGCTCATCAGAAATAAAATACCTTTGGCTACAACAAAGGGTAGCATAACGAGATGGAGACCAGGAAACAGACATAAATAAAGTACACATTAAGGGCATAATGTCATAATCTATAGAAGACACATTATATTATATATACACACATGCATTTGACATGATCAGGAGAGGTACCCTGGGGGTAGGGAGGGGTAGAAAGGAGGCTTCTTCCATGGTTAGCAGGAGGAGCTCAATTTGGGTCTTCAACAATTCCACAACGGGCTGGCTTTGATGGCCTGAGGAGAGCACTCCAGTAGAGGGGTCAAGAAGAAAGAAGGCATTGAAGTGATAGGAGGTGGTGGTGGTAGAAACGCTGTGGAGAAGGTTTGCAGCGCTCACGACAGAGTAAACAGAGATGCAGCTCACATGGTAGTGGAGCTGAAGAACGTGTACGGATGTGACGATTAGAAACTTAAAGAGCAATTCTGCATTGAGAGATATCCTGCATGGTGGGGTTATCCAGGTGGGAGAGGATCTGGATAGGATTCAAAGGGTGCATGTAGCAAAATTGAGAGTTTTGTTTACAGGAGTACAAGATGAGGGTAAGAGCATAGAGTAGGTTCCGACAGAAGTCTTGTTTGCCGAGCATGAAGGTAGAGCTTTTACCGACTAGTGACTCTCCCTTATAGTGAGAAGGTTAATCTTGGCAGCAATGAATGGCTGGAGTATAAGGTCACCGTCAAAGGAAACACCAAGGTTGCGAACCTTAGGTGATGGAGTGAGGTGGTCAAAGGGGAAGGAGAACATAGAATGTTGTTGGCATTGTAGGCAGAGAAAAAGAGGATTCCCATATTGAAGGAGTTTAACATCAGGCAGTGTAGTTCCATCCAATGGGGGAGGACCTTGAAGATGGGGTGAAGGAGGGAAGGAGAGAACGTTGGTCATAGTCAGCTAATGGGTGGTAGTGAAACCCGGAGTTTGAGATGAACTTATCTGGGTGGGAGCTGTAAAAAAGAGTTCAGAGAAGTGGGTCAGGTACTAATTCTTGAGGGACACTAATGGGAAGTAGTGATGGGGAGGAGGTGTTAGTAGTTCAAGAGATGGAGAAGGAGCAGTCAGAGATACAAGGCCATTCACTCAAGTACAGTATCTTTAAAGCCAAGGGAGGAGAGGGTTTATTTTGTATTTATTAAATTGGTTTTTGATAACGCGCCTAATACCATACCCGAGTTTGGTTTCTAAGCGTGGATCCGGGATTTGAACCTCTGTTGCTTTGCGTGGTCTTTCTTCCAAGACCAGCACGTTGCCCCTTTGCTATCTTCTGAGCAAGGGATAATCCACAGTGTTGCAAGCAGAGGAGAGATCAGGTAGTATGAGGATGGAGGAGAGGGGATAGCGATTAAGCAGAGGTTAGGATGTTAGAGACAAGGGTTTCAGTAGCGAGTGCTCCGAAATTTAAATTGGATGGGGTAATTTAGCATGTGAACCTTAAAGAAGTCTATGATACAGTTGAAGACATCTTTGAAGGATTTTAGGGTGGCAGGGCAGAAAAGAGATAGGTCAGCAGAAAGAGAGATTGTTGTGGCCAGCAGTGTGTTTCTTTTGTACAGATATGACTGTAAAAAGTGGTGAAGATGCCAGTTGAGAGAAAGTGATCGACGAGGGAATAAAGGTAGAGGTGCCTGGTACAAGCTCCTTGAAAGTTTATGGTGCTAAGGGACCAATGGGAGCATAGGATGAGTTGGCTGACTGGAGGATGCATATATGTTTATTGGAGTGGGGAGGGAAGTGGGATAGTGAAGAAAGTGTGTTGGTTATGTTATGTTATTTGGCATTTATATAGCGCCTCATGTATCATTGGTATGACCTCAACGCGCTGGTAGGTTGAACGCCCTCGGGAACCGTAGTTCAAGTCAGTAGAGAGAGAGAGAGAGAGAGAGAGAGAGTGCTGTAAGGTGCGTGGATGCATCAGATATGTGTGCAGCTGGTGTGGTTGTTGGATGATAGCCGCTTCTTAGCGTTAGGTGTGGTGCTGAGGAAATCAGTTGGATGTGTTCAGTCTGGAGGGTGGACACCCAGACTGGGTTCTGGCTGCGTTAAGCCTGAGGAACGCCTAAGCTAGCCGGAATCTGCTCAGCTAGCTGTGTTTTATTAGGGTGATGAGGTGTTCGTGGGGTCATGTTCGTATGTGAACAGCTAGGCTAATTATCAGGGGTACAGCTGTGTTCTAGTTGAATGATGGTGTATAGAAGAGAGTAAGCGTAGTAGTGTGATATGGTGGTTATCAGTAAAGTGTCTGAGACCAGGCACGTGAGCAGGACAGTGGGGACGTACATAGCGACATATGTATATAAAGCGACAGGAGTATACATAGGGGTATATATGGGATACATGATAGGGGTATATATGGGATACAGATAACTATGGGGCTACAGGTACATAGCATATATAGGAGATACAGATATTTGGTAACGACATGGTGAACAGGTGTTCCCTCTATCCGCGACATCTTTGACATCTGCACCATCCGCCACATGCGCGACGTCCGCACCGTCCGTTTCACTCACTCTATCCGTTTCACCGTCTCTATCCGTTTTAGTCACTGTGACTATTCATTCCGTTTGCTCTATGTATTGACTCCTTATGGGAAGAGCCATGTTTTCAGTACTTTCCGGAATGACATGTAGTCAATGTGTCGGATGTGGGGTGGAAGCAAGTTCTATAGAGTGGGGGCCAAGGCTGAGAACGAGGATCCTCCTATCCTGAATTAGTTGGTGTTTGGTATCACTAAAAGGAGGGCAGAGCTTGATTTTAGAGTGCAATGTGGGTGGTAGGGTTTAAGCTTGTCCTGTAGGTATAGAGGGCTGGTTTTGTGCACTGCTCGGTGGGTGATGCATAGGGTTTTGAAAGTCGCCCTTCATCCAACTGGGAGCCAGTGGAGAGTTCTGAGAGCTGGAGAGGTGTGGTCTCTTGGGCCCAGTGCTAGAAGCATTTTGGCTGCAGCGTTTTGTGCTCTTTGTAATTTAATGAGGTGGTATGTCCGGGCTCTGAGGTAGAGTGAGTTAGCATAGTCCAGTCTCGACATTACAAAAGATTGAACAGCAGCTAGTCTGTTAGGAAAGGAGAGGTACGGAAAAAAAAGAGTACGAATTTTGAGGTGGTAATGGCAGGACTTAGAGACGTTGATTTGGCGAGAGAGGGTTAGGTCAGAGTCGAGAGTGCATCCAAGGTTTTTTACTGTGGCCAAGGTGGTGGGTGGATTGCCCATGGATGTGGGCCAACGTAAAGGGTGGGGGAGAAGCTTGGTGTTGCCGCATACCATGCTTTCGGTTTTAGGAGGAGGTGGTTTGTAGTCATCCAACTCCAACGATCAATGTCAAGGAGGCAGGCTGAGAGTTGGAGTCTGAGTCGAGGAGTTTTAGGATCATTTGGGTGTCATCAGCGTAGTTATAGCACAGGATATTGTGCGGGCAGATTATTCCAGGGAGGGTGGACATATAGAGGTTGAACAGGAGGGCTGATAGGCATGCTCTTTGTGGTACCCCGGTATTGACTGGTCGGGCGACGGAAGCAAAAAGGTGGAGAGGAGGGTTATTTGTTTCCTGTTGTTAAGGAAGGACGCTATCCATCTGAGAGCGTTTCCACAGATTCCTAGGGTCAAGAAGGATTGAGTGGTTAATTGTGTGAAAGGCGGCAGAGAGGTCTAGGAGAATTAGTGCAGCGCATCCTGCAGAGTCTGCAGTGATCTTAAGACCGTCCCAGATTGAGGTCAGTGGTTTTGGTTCTGTGTTGTGGTCTGAAGCCCGATTGTGCAGGGTATAGGAGGTTGTCGGATTGGACAAAGGCATTTATTTAGTTGGGAGTATGCGGTTCGATTGATGAGTTTAGCAAGGAACCTGGTTTTTGAAATGGGGCGGTAGTTTTTGGGGTCGAGGGAAGGTTTTTTTTTCGAAGAGGCTTGACGTGCAGTTTTGAAGGCGTCGGGGAAGATTCCTGAGGTGAGGGAGTCATTTAGGATGGTTCTTGCGTACTCTCCTGCGCAGGTGGATGAGAATATTTCTTTGAGGATTGAGGCAGGGCACGGTTCAAGGGGGGGAGCCAGATGGTTTCCAAGCAGAGAGAAGGTCGAGAAATACATCTCTCGAGATTGGTGTGAACGAGTCGAAGGTGGGTGGGGTTGTTGTTGTCGTGGCAGGCGAGGGGGTGATTGGTAGGGCGGATGGATTATGTGGCGGGGACAGGAAGACCAGTTTGTTGTTAAGGGAAGTTGTTTTGTCTTGTCGAGAGCAGTGGTGTAGAAGTGGAGAGAGAGCGAGTCGCAGAGTGATTGAGATGGGGTGGATTGGGCAGAGGTACAGGTTGGTTTGACAAATTCAGAAATGATTTTGTGGAGTTCCTTGCTGCGGTTTACACATTTGAGAATTCGAGAATTGTAGTGGGCTTTTCTTGCTTTTCGGATTTCGGCTTTGTAGTGGCGATGGTGCAGGGCGAGAGTTGGTTTTATTTTTCCGCCATTTGCATTCGAGGGATTTATACAGTTGTTTTGCTATCTACAGTTCTGGTGTAAACCATCTGGGATAAGGACCAGGGTGAGCGGGATTAGTGAGATATTGAGCCAGGAGTCAAAGGAGTCGATGGTTATGGGTTCATTACGTGGGATGGTTGAGGGAGGTCTTTGAAGCAGAGCTTCGGCTAGGTCAGGGAGAGGGTTTCTTCCAGCATTTGTGGCGGATGGGGGCAGCTGGTTCAGGTATGGGCATGAGGGCAGGCGAGCGAATGGTGAAAGGGACAATTAAGTGATCAGACCAGATGAGAGGTACGGGGGGGTGGGGTTAGATGTATCTCTCATGGGAGCTAAAGATGGCATCAAGGGTGTGTCATTTAGAGTGAGTTAGGCCGTTCATGTGAAGGCGAAGGTTAAGCGCATCAAGGCAGTCGACCAGTGAGTGGGACATGGGGTTGGTGGGAATGTCAAGCCAGATATTGAAGTCCCCTAAAAGAGTGAGAGCGGGGTGGTTTATTTGGATGGTGGCTATAGAATCACAGAGGTTGCTTGAGAAATGTCTGTCATAGCCAGATGATTAGGAAGCTGTGGGAGAACGTCCGGGAAGGGATAGTTTGACGAGAAGCGATTCGCAAGAAGGAGTGATTGTCTGGCAGTCGATGAGTGAGGTGGAGTGTGATTTGAAAACGACTGCTACTCCACCTCCTCTAGAGGGTCTGTTGAGTGGGATGAGGGAGTAGTCGGGGGGGAAGGCTTCATGGGCAATAGGGGCAAAGTCGTCGAAGAACCTGGTTTCTGTGATAAAGACTAGGTCTGGATTGTCAGAGGCGAAGAGGTGAACAATGCTGTGTCTGTTTTTTGCTACAGAGCGGCCATTAAAAAGGATGCATCTTACTTCGGAAAGGGGGGGGTTGTCGTGGAGGTTGTAAGGGTGGTGAATTGGGTGAGTGGCTGGGTAGGGTGGCTGGGGTGGGTCAGGGGTAGCAGGGAGAGGGAGGGGCTAAGGTGGGAGCAGGATCTGGGAGGTGAAAGATGCAGACCGGTCGATGGTGGTTGGAAAGAGTAGGCGGGCAGAGGATGGGGTGGCTGTGGAAGGATGGAGTTGGACGGGTGTGTGTGGGTGGTCAGTTGGGCAGAGGGATTTGGGGCTGAGGATTCAAGGGTGATATCGCATTGGGTTAGGGATGCTAGCTGTGTTTGGCGAGAAGTCAAGGGAGAGGCGTTGGGAGCGGGGTGAGGGAGGGTGGTGATGGTGGTGGGTGAAAGATTGAGGGGTTGGGTCGAGGTAGGAGGGGTGAGGAGTAGTGGGAGATTGAAGGGGACCAGGCTCGTCCTTTTTTTTCCAGGGGTTTCATTGCAGTTGGTGTGTGTGAGAGGGTGGGGAGGGGTCAGAGGGCGATGGAGATGCAGCCAGTGTTCTCGCCAGGGAGAGACGTGCAGTTTTTAGGGAGGGGAAGGGATGTGGTGGGTGGGGGGTGTTAGTGGGAGTCGACAGGAGGAAAGGGCAGGGGCTGGAGGTGGGTCTGAGAGGGTGGGGGCAGTTCAGTGGTGGGGCGGGGGCGGACGGGCTTGTTAGGGACGGGAGAACAGGATTCTTCGGATGGTTGGCACACCATCTGACTCCTCTAGGGGGGTGGGGTGAGAACATGGTGGAGGGTGGGATGGGAGGGGGAAGGAATTAAGGGGAGGGGGTGGGAAGCGCGCCTTAGTGAGGATCTCACCCTGGAACTAACTGGGCGGGATGATGAGGCGCGGGCCTGGGCAGAGGGATTTGTTGCGGGCGCGGGCTGAGTTAAGGTTTGATTGTAATATCAAGAAGTGGAGTTCGACACAGTGGATTCACTGCACAGTGAAATTAATGAAATTAATGGGTACACTCAATATCGCCTGACCCCTATATGTAGCTGCACAATTCAATACAGTAAAACCTTAGTGGACGCTCAATGTTGTTTGGGCACGCTTTCCAGCTGCAGGATTCAACGTGGTCGTTTTTGGGCACACTTTCTAATTTTAAACTTCAACACAGTGGCGTTATCAGGGTGCACTTGATGTTGTTGGGGACACAATCTAGATGCAAGACTCAACACAGTGACGCAATCAGCGTAGACCTAATGTTATTGGGCACACTTTCCAAATTCAAACTTCAACACAGTAAAAGGTTTCTAGGGAGTGACAGTGAAATTATTAGGCAACTCAATGTTTTTGGGCACACAATCTAGGTGCAAGATTCAGCACAGTGACGCTATTGGAGCCCACTCAGTGTTGGGTACACAGTTAAGATGGAAGATTCAACGCAGTGGGACTTCTAAGATCAAACTTTAGCAGCGTGATGCTATTAGGGCACACTTGGTATTTTGGGCACACAATCTTGATGCAAGATTCAGCACAGTAACGCTATTAGGGCACACTTGATGTTGTTGGGCACACTTTCTGAAGTCAAGCTTTAAACACTGACGCTATTGGGCACACTCAATGTTTCGGGCACACAGTCTAGATGAAAGATTCAACACAGTGATGTTATTAGGGCACACTCAATGTTTTGGGCACACAGTTAAGATGGAAGATTAAAACAGTGATGTTTGACCTTATTATTGGAATAGTTCAACAGAGTGCAACTTTGGGTACAGGCCGGTGAAGCTATCAAGGCACACTCAAAGTTGTTGGGGACGCTATCTAAATTCAGCTTCAGCACGGTAAAAGGTTTTTAGGGGAGGACAGAGGACAAATTGGAATTATTAGGCACACTCAATGTTTTGAGCACACAATCTTGATGCAAGATTCAACACAGTGACGCTATTAGGGTACGAATAATATCGCTTGATCTTGATATGTAGCTGTACGATTTAACACAGAACTTTTAAGTAAGGGTGGTAGGGCTTTCTGGAGTGAAGTAATTGCTTCAGTCCCCACCCTTGCCAATCTTACTTTACTTTGGTTGGTTGGTTGGTTGGTGCTGGTTGACGGCAGGCTACTGGGTCCTTGCTTCTCCTGCGGATACCTACAGATACGATATGGAGCCGCCTCTGTAGGAGCCGTCCTTTGCCTCGGGCCCGTCGCCGCAGGGTTGCACGGGCAGAGGGCTGTCCTAGGAGAGTCTGGTAGGACCAGAGGTCTGTCCAATCAGGGTAGGATGGGCAGGCAGGGAGGAAGGGGAACCAGGAAACGAGTGCAGGGAGGGAGCGAGGAGGGGGCAAGGGAATAGAGGGCCTGGGGGTGATGAAAATTACAATCTAGGGGCACAAAGCAACGCTCTCAACAATAGGGGCACAGGCAAAGGTCAATACTCACCGAGCATCCACAGTGACGGGAGATGAAGAGAAGGAAGGGGTTGGCGATAAGGAGTGTAGTGATTTTTTAAGAAGTACGAGGCAACATCACAGATAGGGAGGAGGATAAGGGGAGGATGATGGAAGGAGTTAAGGGGGGAAATTATGGACTGAAAGGCAATTCATAGCTTTTGAGGGTGGGCATAGAAAAAGGTTACTGTAGTAGGATGATTTGGAGGATTGTAGAGTGGTGGTGAGAGCAATTAAATCTCTGTAGGCAATAAAAAGTGTAGTTGCTTGATCTTTGCACCATGGGCATGCATCTATTGTACTTCTCAACAGAAAGATGGCTGAGAGATCCATGGTGTGTGAGAGGGGGAGAAAAAGAAAAGATAGCAACAATTGAAGGTAGTTCAGTGTATGGTTGACAAAAAAGGTGAGTTTGATTGAATGGAAGTGCAAGAAGAGTACTTGACTTGGTCCAGGTAAAGACAATTGTGTCAAGTTTAAAATTTGTTAGAGGCGGGGAAAGAATGAGTGTCGGGAAATGTAGATGGTAAAATGTAAAAGTTAGTGATTAGATGCTGAGGAGTTGGTGCAGAGTGCAGAAGTTGAGCGTGGAGCATAGTAAGATTAGATCAAGGGAATTCCCTTGGGTTTGAATAGTAAGGTTGACTAGTATGGCCAGAGTGAAGTCCAGCTGTAGTTGATCAGGGTTTATAGTGATAATATCGAATACAAAAATGTCGGAAAAAAAATAAAATAAAAAACGAATTTCTTTTTCACTACGTTTTTTATTCGAAAAGGGGGGGTCCTGCCCCAAACCCCCCCCTTTTTTTAGTTGTTTTTTTTACCTTTTCTTTTACTCGCGAAACCCCCCAAAAAATATATAAATTAAAAAAAAAGAATTTGATTTTTTCTAAATCATTGTCTTTCGGCATTTTTTTCCCCGATATTATGACTGAACGCCGTTGACCAGCATTGGTCATATTGGATTGGCTGAGGATACAGATTACAGTGCTAAGGACATAAGCCTGAGGCCCTTCAATTAGCAGGTCTAGATAATAGAATAACAAATTTAGGGTGTCGGACGGGGAGTAGATAAGTACAATAAAAGGGGAGCGGACAATATGTTTGAAGGGAATAAAGTCAAAGGGATGGAGCGGGTAATGGTCTGTCCTTTGAGATCATTAGGCCAACAAAACATTAAGTCAGTTGAGCTGCATGAAAGAAAATGCGAAGGCAGTGTGAAAGGGTGCCTTTGTGGCATTGTCATATGGGGGAGGGAGGATTGAGAGGGTGAATCCAGGTTTCAGTGATGGACAACACTGAGAGTTTGGGGTGATGGGAGTCAAATATGCCAGTTAAGAAAATATGATTTATTCCAGTAGGATTGGGCGTTCAAGATGCCCAGATTGAGATCAATTTGGGGAGGAGGGGGGGGGGGGAGAACAGAGGGTGAGGTGGTAGATGGGGAAGCAGCTTATGGAAGACTATTAGGCAAAAGGAGGTTGGAAAGGGCAGTGTGGAAAGCAGAACAACGACCAGGATGCTGTTTTAGAGGGAGGGCCAAGGATGGGGAGAGGGAGGGCAAGGCTGGGGAGAGGGAGGGCCAAGGCTGGGGAGAGAGAGAGAGAGAGAGTGAGGGCTAAAGATGGGGAGAGATGGGGTGTACTAGATTCATTGGTGGTCTTGAAATGGTCGGGTACGGTGCTGACCACCTGTTGTCTATTTTTAGACATCAGCACATTATAAACGCTGCAGAGAAGGGGCTATTGCAGTAACTACTTTGAAAGCAGGCTACTACCTGATAGGTAGATGGTCTCGAAGTATACATTTGACGCTCCAAATATTGTATACAAAATTATTTGTCCTTTTGAATTTACATGTCATGCTCCCTTATACATATACACACCCAATTGTTTTTAATTATAGACAGAAATACATTCAATGGGATTAAGTAAATCAGCTGTGTCCTGAGGAAGGCCGCAATTGACAGGAGCAAAAACGTAAGACGCCAGAGATGGTCGAACACACCGTCTACTTTCTTTAAGAACTACCTACAAAGCTGCAAATAAAGGGAAGGTCAAAAATAAAGGACTAACAAGTTTGGACACATCCCTGAACAAAACAGGGTTTTCTCTACATTGTGCAAATATTGGTTGTACCGTGGTTGGGTCTTAAAGTGCCAACTAAAGTCTTTTTTGTGTCTGAATAAGTTGAATTGTATGAGAATATCATCACAGAAAGTATGTTGAAGGAACAAGTTAATTACCTGTAACTGTTGTTCTCCAGCATGGGTCTGGCATGGATTCACATGCTCATGAATATAAGAATACATAGCAGTATACACATGCACAACGACGGGAGGTGGCAAAAGGCTCAACATGAAGCAATACAAAAAAACTCAACATTAAGCATCTCTTACCTCCTCACCAGGCTCACCTTAAGCGAACAGGTTGCGCAGCACTGCTTGGCCGACCCTGGACTCCTCCCTGGAGTCCCGATCGACGCAGTAGAATCTCGTGAAGGTGTGCGTCGACCTCCACGTCGCAGCCCTGCAGATGTCGAGCAGGGGCACACCAGATAGGAACGCCGTGGGAGCAGCGATCACTCTGGTCGAGTGGGATCTCGGACAGCCGGGCAACGGTCGGTTTGCCAACCGGTGACAGTGCATGATGCAGCTGGAGAGCCATCTGGAAATGGAAGCCTTCGAGAGAGCCTTCCCTTGATTCACAGGTCCAAAGTTTACAAACAGCTGTGATGTCTTCCGAAAACTCTTCGTGCGGTCCACTTAGAACTTCAGCGCTCTAGCTACGTACAGAGTCCTCTCAGCCGGCGACAAAGGCGACGGGAAGAAAACTGGCAACACCAAGGGTTTGTTGAGGTGGAAGTCCGAAGGCACCTTGGGCATGAAGGAGGGGTGCGTCCTCAACACCACCCTGGTGTCGTGAAAAGTCAAGTATGGTGACTTGCAAGATAGGGCCTGGATCTCTCCCATTCGTCGTGCGGAGGTGATGGCCACGAGAAATGCTGTCTTCCACGACAGAAACTTCAACGGTGCCGAATGCATAGGCTCAAATGGGGCCCCCCCATGAGCCTGGTCAGCACCACTTTGAGCTCCCACGCCGGGGCAGGGGCCTTCACCGGCGGGAATGATCGAAACAATCCTTTCATGAATTCCTTCACCAGCTGATGAGACCACAAGGACGCCCATCCTGTAGTTCTGGTGTATCGTGAGATGGCGGCCAGATGTATCTTGATGGAAGCATGAGCTAGTCCAGCCTTGGCCAACGACAGTAGGTATGGCAATACTTGAGGGGCCGTAATCCGCAGAGGGTTAATCTTCTGTGCACGGCACCAGACAGAGAACCTCCTCCATTTATGTCCATAGCACTTGAGAGTTGAGGACGCTCTGGCCTTTGCAAGAACCTCTCTGCAGTCGGCTGGGATGTCGTACCCTCCAAACTCTAGTGCTGCAGGAGCCAGGCCTGCAAGTTCAGCAACTCTGGGTTGTGATGAAGAATGGCGCCTCCTTCTCTGGAGAGAAGATCCGCATCCGTCGGCAGCTTGACTGGTGTGGACGCTGACAAGTCCAGAAGGTCCGGGAACCAGATCCGTCTTGGCCAAGCCGGTGCAACGAGGATCATCCTGCACCGGGACCTCTTGAGCTGGTTGATGAGCCGGAGCAGCAACAGCAACGGAGGGAACGCATAAAGAAATAGGCCGTCCCAGGGGAACGAGAAAGCATCGCCCATGCTCCTCGGCTGGGGGAACCTGCTGGCGAACCTCCGGCACTTGGAGTTCGTCGCCGTCGCAAAGAGATCGTTCTGGGGTTCGCCCCATCGTCGGAAGAGTCGATCCACTTGATCCTGGCGTAGTTCGCAGCTCTCTGCTGAGTGAGTCAGTGATGGTGTTTTTTATTCCTGCCAGATGAAAAGGCACCAGAAACATCCCTTGGGCGACGGCCCAATGCCACAGATCCTGGGCTTCCTTGGATAGGGCAGGGGATCTGGTTCCGCCCGGCTTCCGGATGTAGAACATCGTGGTGGTGTTGTCGTTGAAGATCCTCACCACCTTGCCCTTGAGGGACGGAAGAAAAGAACTGAGGGCCCAGGACACTGTGCGGAGCTCCAAGATGTTGCTGTGGAGTGACTTCTCTCCCGGGAGCCAAAGGCCTCTCGCGTGAAGATCTCTGGAGTGCGCTCCCCAACCTTCCAGGGAGGCATCCGTCGTCACCGTCACCTGGTGAGCTGGGGTCTGAAAGTCCGTGCCCGCCGACAGATGAGAGCGGGTACCCCACCACCGGATCGCCTGACGGAACGTCTCGTTGAGTGGGATACTGTCCTCGAAGCTGCCCGTCGACTGGACCCAGCAGGCGTCGAGGAACTCTTGTAAGGGGCGCATCCGAAGTCTGCAAAGGCGCACCAGATAAATGCAGGAGGACATCATCCCGAGGAGGGACTTGATAGATCTTACCCTGGCCATGTCCGTGGCCAGCAGATGCTGCACCTTGCCCAGGATGGTCCTGGTCTTTTCCTCCGACGGCGAGGCCAGCCGCGCCACTGTGTCGAGCTTGGCTCCCAGAAACAGGGCGACTTGCGACGGGACCAGGTGGGATTTTGGAAAGTTGATGGAGAACCCCAGGTCTGTGAGCAGCTGGACGGTCTTCGCAGTGTGCTCCACGGCAAGCTCCCTTGTCTTTGCCCGGATGTGCCAGTCGTCCAGGTAGGGGTAGACGTGGATCCCCTGCAGGCGCAGCCGTGCCGCCACCGGTGCAAGGCACTTGGTGAACACCCTGGGTGCCGACTTCAATCCGAACGGGAGGGCCTTGAACTGGTAGTGCCGCCCTTGGACCACGAACCTGAGGAACTTTCGGTGTCTTTTTAGAATGGGGATGTGGAAGTACGCATCCTCCAAGTCCAACAACAACAAGAAATCGCCCTCCTCCAGCTGTCCAAGCACGTGCTGGAGGGTGACCATCCGGAACTTCTGTGCCTTGATGTACTTGTTCAGTCATCGCACGTCCAGGATGGGACGCCATCCTCCCGGCTTCTTCTTTATGAGGTAGTACCTTGAGTAAACTCTGGAGTCCCGAAGCCTCTTTGGGACGAGCTTGATGGCACCTTTCTTGTGCATCGCCCTTACTTCCAACAGTAGTTGAGGGACGTGATTTTCCTTCCTGGCCACGGGTGGAACGCGAGGGCACTTCTTCTGGAACTCAAGGGCATGCCCTTGGGCCAGGGGGTCCAGCACCCAACGGTTGGTAGAGATGGACTCCCACACGCTGACGAACCTCGTCAGCCAGCCTCCCACCGGGGTGCTTCGGCAGTGGCCCGACCCCCCGGTTGTTTCAATCTTGTTTGGAGGCCGCCTTGCCTCCTTGACCTCCCTGTCGACGACGACGACGGGCACCACCTGACTTGCCGCATGCCCTGTAGGCCTCCTGAGACGAAGATCTTGCCGCTTGGCGGCACGTTGAGGAGCCACTGCCGGATCCCTTGGAGACACCTTGTCTGCCTCCGGCACTCCGAAAGGACGGCCGTCGTTGCTGGAGCATTCCCAGTGCCCGGGCAGTCTCCCTGTCTGTCTTGATAGCCTGAAGGGACTCATCAACCGCCTTCCCAAACAGGTTGTTCCTGTCGAAGGGCATGTCCAAAACTTTGGTTTGTACGTCCTGGCGGAAATCCGTCGCCTTGAGCCATCCTTGTCGTCTCAGGCAAACGCTGTTGCCCAACTCACGGAAACCGGTGTCGGCGATGTCCGTTGCCACCGTGATGGCGTGGTCCGAAGCAATCTCACCTTCCTGTAAAATTTCAAGGGCCTCAGCGTCCTTTTGGCGTCCGGAAGGAAGTCCAATAGAGGGGTGAATTTGAACCACAACTCCCTGTCGTAGCGGGCTACGATAGCCAGGGCGTTGGCCGCCTTGATAGTCGTCGCTGCGGATGAGATGACACGTCGTCCCATCGTGTCCAGCTTCCTGCCCTCGCCGTCCGGCGGGAAAGTTGATGTCCAGGCCGATGCCCCCCCCAGCTTTCTTCTTTGCCGCCGCCGAGATGACCAAATCCAGGGTAGGTTGCGCCCGAAGGCACTAGGGGGCAGCGTCGGGGACCCGGTACTACTTCTCGTACCGGTCCCTCTTTGCAGGCGCCGTGGCAGGGTTCTTGAGGAGGGAGAGCCCCTCATCCCAGATGTCATCAAGAAGTGGTACGGCGAGGACCGTCTTCCTTTTAGCATCGTGCCGTTCGTAAAGGAACCCTTCCTTTTTCTTCTCTTCGGGGCAGAGCTGGAAGAGCTCGGATGCCCTGGAAATCATGGCATGGAAGGATCCAATCTCGTCGGGCGGGGACGCCCGAGCAGGGGACGACGGGGGACACGTCCCGTCGTCGCCTCCGTTGTCATCTGTACCCGTCGTAGCCGTGTCCGTGCCTGTATCATCCCTGTGGGTAGTTGACCGGGGGGAAGGCAGAGCGGGCTGCAGAGGTGGCGGAGTATGCGTCCTCCTCTTCTTATGCGGTGGACTTTCCGAAGGTCCCGGCTCCGGTTCCCCCGTCGGGTCTGGCTCAGGTACCTCCGTCAGGGGGAGGGGCAACCTTGTCCTTATCTCCGAGCATAAGGACTCAATCGCTGACAAAATGGCCGCCGAAGTGTCCTGCGGCACCGGAAACGACGGGCGCGAGGGCTCTTGAGGAACCTCGTCGGCGACACCAGCGCTCTCGTCGTCGCCCTTGCCGGGATCCCTCCCGATGGGCTGGGCCTCCTCCACGACTCCAATGAGCTCTTCTTCAGAGGTTGTGTCCGTATCCACGATGGCCACCTGCCCCTCCCCCTCCTTTTCCAACGGGGACTTCATGGGGTCTTCTCGATGGGCCTGAAAGACGACTCCCTCTGCGGTGGCAAGGAGACTCTGGATCCTGCGGTCGCCTCCACTGGCGTATAGAACGTTTTAGTGATTTGAGTTTTTACTCAAATGCGCCAATTTTTACCATTTTGGTTCAGTGCGGTGAGTGTTTGGAAATTATTAAAGGTGAAAGAATAAAGATAATCAAATCTTGAGTTAGTTGATGCTGATATGTTATTTTTTATTAACAATTCCACATGTTCCCATCACATGAATGATTCCATTTTCCAAGTGTTTATTCAACATTCGATACTCGACAATTCAAAGAGCAAATATGCATATCCCAATCTCTCTCAACACGTGTTTCCCCATTGCTAATTACAATGGTTCTTCAGGAGAGTAAACTTTGGTCTGTTAATAGTTTTGTAGAAAAAAGAAAAGAACCCAATTAGTTCCTCCATAGACACTTTTGTTAGTGCATTCACTTTAACCATGTTTATTTGGCTTTTCTATAATTTTTTATCCATCAATTCTATTTTTTGAAACGGATATTATGTTTTCCCACTCTCTGCTAATAATGTTTTTTGTGAATTCTGTTTTTCCTGTTTTTCCTCTTAAGAAATGTCCTTTTGGTCCTGGAGTCTAGCAGAGTGCTGCTAGAGGCTTTCGCTGGCGTAGCCTCCACAGGCTGGGCCAGGGCCACTGCGACATCCTCAATCGAGGTCTTAGCAGGGTGAATTAAGGCCATCGTCACTTTCTGCACGCCTGGGGCCTTCACCTTGGGTGGAGGGTCCGAGCCTCGCTCCCCCTCTGCCGGAATCTTCGAGATCGACCGGGGCCTCTCCAGAAGCTTCGCCGGGTTCTCGGACTTCCTCTTACCCGAGCCAGAGTGTTGGCTCCTGGTTGATGGCGCCGGGGAGGATGCGCCCTGCCTGGCAGCCAAGGAGCCCGACCGTTCGGCGCTCCCGGTGCCCGCGGACTCGCGATGCTTGGCCTTTTGTTGGGCCCCCGTCGCCGGGCACCCTCACAGGACTTAGAAGACCGCTCGGACTTCTTTTTCTTCTCGCCTGCCGGGCTCTTACCTTCCTGCCAGACGGAGGTGGCGATCCTTCATGGTCCGCTCCGACATGTTCCCACACAACGCACAGTCCTTCTCCACGTGAGTCTTGTCCTCATGGAGACAGTAGAGGCATAACGAATGCTCGTCCTCGAACACATTCTGAAGCTGGCATCCAGGGCAGGTCCTGAACAGCTTCCCGGGCGTCAAGCTTCCTTTCTCCTGGGCCATGTCCGGGGTCGGCCTCGGAACTTCTGGAATCCTCCAAAAGCGTAACTCGACGACATCTTCACACTTAAGGTGCGTAGACAACTCCGAAACGGGTCCCCGTTGATCGGATGTAGAAACGGTGGAGCTTGAGGCTCTATTTAACCGAAAAATGAGAAAAATCTCCTGAAAAAGCGCGAAAACGCAGCAAAAGCTCGAGAGCTACAGCACGAGGACTCCCAACACTTGAACGTGTGGTAAAAATTTGAGGATGGATGCCAGAGGCGGGGCTTAGGGAGAGGGCAGTCATTGGCTGGGGGCAGTATGACCCAGAGACCAGTGATTGGTTACTACTAAGAAAGACAGATCAGAAACGAAACTGATTTTTTCTATACCGAGGATTCCCGGCCTGACGACGGGGAATATTCATGAGCATGTGAATCCATGCCAGACCCCATGCTGGAGAATGATAAAATGTTGTCTGTGAAATGTGTATAGATCAATTATGTTATTTTGTTCAGCACATGAATAAAACATTGTTTAAATAAGCCACCATGAGAAATATGATGGTGTAACTGGAAGGGTGAATGACAGGATGGCCTCGATAATTGTTTTTTGTATATGCAAGATCAAGGGCTACCAGGCACCCTGAGTTTAGAAAAAAGTCCCATACTGTCAGCCAGGTACTGGTGAGAAAACACCATGGTTAGCTTTGTAGATTAGGAGCCAGAACTTGAAAAAAGGAGGGGTTGTATATGGAGCACCAACCAGCCTGGCGTCCATAGCTCGAAAGGGGTTTGGGGGGGGTGGGGTGTCTAGGTTATAGAAATGATGGGTAGCGAAGTTGATGACTTTGTCTAGAGGAAGGAAGAGTATAGAAGGAGGACACAGAGTAGGCACGAGCAAGCCCAGTTAGAGCACGAGATTGGAGATTAGAGTTATCATAGAGTGTTAAGAAATTAATAAATTTTCTGAATGTTGAGGTTAGTACAAGCAGCAGAGGTGGTGGTACAACCTACGTTTGTGATCCCCCAAGGTTGCGAGTCTTAGGTGAGAAAGCAAGAATGTCAGACGGGGAGGGGTGCCATTGGCAGAAAGAGAACTTACGTTTTTCAAGCATTCAGCATGAGGCAGTGGAAATCCACCTAGTAACTTACTGCAGTGAGACAGTTGATCATCTGTTAACAGATGGCCTGGCTGAAGGAGGTAAAGGAGATTGAAGTGGATCTCCAAGGCCATTACCCTCAAGGTACTTGGCGATCTGGTTGAAGACCACGCACTCAAGGACAAGGCGATTATTTGCTGCGACGGTTGGGTAGATCAATTGCAGATTTAAAGGAGGCAAGGAAGAGGCCATTAGAGAGCTGAAAGAGCTCAGGGAGATGTGGGCAGGTGATTGGGTCTAAGTGTTTGATCATCTGAGGAGCAAAGAGGTCGATAAGAGCGCAAAGTGGGCTTGCGCTACAAAGAATGGGTGCCAATTTAGTAGGAGAGGCAGGGAAGGAGTAGTCTAAAGAAGAAGAAGCAGGATGGAGAGATGGAGGTCAGAAGGAGGCTAGAGGGAGACAGGAGGGCTGTGAGTGTCACACATTTTAGAGAGTTTAGAGGAATATTAGTGAGCAGAATCATTAGCAGAGAGGGAGGAGGCAATGGATGTTGGCTTGGGAGGTGTGACCAAACCTCGGAAGGTAGATTATGCAGAGGCAATTGCGAAGAGATTAGTTTTGTGAAGTAGGAGGGTTTGGCAGAGTGCAGCGCAGAGGAGAGAGCAGAAGGGAATTTATGTAGGTTCAGAGTTGGGTGGGAGTCCGGGATTTGTGCCGGCATCGTAGGTCACTCTGCAGGTTTGTTTTGATGGTATAGATCTCAGAAGTAACTCAAGGCTGCGGATGGTCGCTGAAAGTTGTGAATGTGAGGTGGATGATGGTCCTGATCCAAGAGTCATATGTGTATAGAGAAAGTCAGAAAAATCACAACCAATGGAAGCAGCATGAACAGGAGAAAGACAGGCAGGAGATACTCCCATCAGCAAGATATGGGTCATGAGAGTCCGCCTTGAATTTCGTCTTGGTCATTGAAGATGGCAGAGGAGGAGTAGAGGGTGGAGGAACTGCGAAGTTAAAGCATACAATGCAGTGATAAGAACAACAGGGGTCAATGGAGAGGTCAGAGGAGCACAGCGAAGTAGAAACACAAGGTCAGGAGAGCTTCCACTAGAGTGGCTAGGTTGGTCATGGAGGGAGTAGAGGGAAGGGTCAGACAGGAGATAGTTAGGTTCAAGGCAGATGGCTGTGAAAAGCGTGAGAAAGTTAAAGTCCAACAATATGAGAATGGGGCAGACAGTAGGGAGTGACTAAACGAGAAGGGCCAGGGAAGAATGAGTTGAGCGGGCCAGAGGGTCGATAAGAGATCCAGAACAGCAAGGTGAGTGAGAGGGCGGGGTTGAATAGAGGCACACTCAAAAGGGACATAGGGGCAGTGGTGAGGGCCTTACTGATCAGGAACCCCACTCCACTGCCTTTTCCAACAGTTTGGAAGGGTGGGGGAAGACGACACTGTGTGGCAAGCCACTAGTGTAACAGGGTCAGATGGGAGATCCAGGTTCTGTGATAGCAAGAAGTGACGGTTGAGGGTGATTTGAGTCAAAGTGGTCGATTATTTGTAGAAATAGTTATATAAGGGGAATTATGCATTCCAGGGACCAAATGAAAGCGATAGGAGGACGGGGAGAGGAGCAGGTGTTGTGTGGAAGATAAGTGGGATAGAGAAGGTTGTAGATCCTAGGAGAAAGGGAATATTTGGTTTGAGGGGTATAGGTGCAGGGGTGAAGTGGGACTTGGGGAGGGGGAAGAGTTACATAGAAGTCTGATGAAGTTGTCGCTGAAGGTAGCCAAATGCTCCCTAAGACTAAGAGAGGGAGATAGAATATAGTAGGATTGGCAGGAGCATGACGAGGGGAGGCAAGCAAGAGTAAAGTAGGATGTGGGCTTTGGGGAGTCCAGAGGAGCACAGTGAGGTTGTGGGTACCTTGTTCTGGTAGGCTGATGGCAACAAACAGAAAAATAATGCAATTAGGCTGGTAGCATTATTAATGGTAGTCCAGGTAACTGGGTGTGCTAGTGTTGTGGGGAATGGGGGCATCAGTAGCAGAGGACTGGGGTGGGTTCCTAGAACTGTGGAGGCAGGGGCCCTTTCATCTTGCATGCCCAAAAAGTACCTGTCCTTTGCTTGCAAGCTCTTCCCAGAGGCCTCCAGGTGGTCGACAGGGAGACCAATAGGATCATTTTCTGCCCAAGATGTCTACAAATGGGTAGAGGGCAGGCATGGTCATGGGTAGAGGGCAGGCATGGGATGACCAATCTGATGATTGGTGTATGGGGAGCACTGTTGAATAGATTTTTCTGTTGTGGGTGCCCGTAATAAGCACCCACAGCACAACCCTCTGTGGGATGATACTTTGTTCTTGAAATCTTCTGCATATTTCTTTCCACAGACTCAGTTCTATGTGGGATCAGAACAATATGCTCTGGTGATAGCAAGGAATCTTCCGGTACTTGACCTCAGTTTCTTTTCTGACAGCCTGTCTCAAAATTCAACACTTACCCTGTATCTTTTTCTTCAATTTCCTTTTTTTAAATGGGAAAGCTGTGTAATAGAAGTTAGGAAGCACAACATGCTATGGTGAATTGGTTGAATGTACATAACCCGGTTTTATTCATGTTTTAGTAATTTGCTATCAATGATATCAATGACAGATAGGCCTTAACTATCTGTTGCAAACAGAGTGCTACTTGCATCAGCGCTCGTGAACTCTAGATTAGACTACTGCAACAGTCTATTACTGGGCACATCACAAGGCAACCACCATCGCCTTCAGCATACCCAGAACGGAGCTGTGAGGGCAGTTTTTGGGCTCTCTAGACAAGACCATGTCACAGACTCCAGGAGGAAACTGCACTGGCTCCCTATCAAACAGAGAATACGACACAAGTCACTTTCTCTTGTATACAAATGCCAGAATAACAGTGCGCCTCCTTACTTATCCCATAGGTTATCCCTCAAGACCTCTACTAAGAACCTGCAGGTGTCGCCCCCCCCCCCCCCCATTGCACATTCAGAGATTACATCTTTGGCCTTAGCCTGGGGGTTCATTAGCCAGGTATGCATGGAATTCCACCCACATGTCTTTAGGCCTGGATGAATATAAACTTCCTCACAGTTCGCGGCCCACGTCTGCTCCGTCAACCACTCCTTGGTTTGTGGCAGGGTCTTGTCCTTCCAGTTCCGCAAAATACACTGTTTGGGACACCAAGCATCTCATACTGATAAAGGTTCTCATCCGTTTTGCCGGAATGTCCGATCACAGGCCGAATAGTGCCATAGGCCAGCATGCAACAGGTAACTCCACCACCTCAGACAGCGTATTAAGCACAGACTTCCAAAAAGCACCCAGATGTTCGCAACTCCATAGCATGTGCCGGTGGTCAGCTTTATCAAGGCCACACCTCAGGCAAGCACTGTCGGTCAGTTGATTCATTTTACCAATCCTACTTGGTGTATGATACAGTCTGTTAAGGATCATATTTTGCACTAGTTTGAATCTGGAGTTCAGTGATACAGTTTTGGTATGAGAGAACATCTGCTTTCACTGACCATCCGATAGGTCAATACCCATGTCTGTAGCTCATTGGCGCCTCACTCTGGGATTCACTAACTCTATTTTGCTCATTATCATTTTATATAGTGCGGCTAGTAGCCTGCGCCCACCCCAGGAGTTGGTGATATATAAAAAGGAAATCATCCTCGGGGGCTCAGCAGGATAATCCTCCCACCATGCCGAGACCGCTGCACGCAGTCTATAGTATTGTACCATTCCCAGAACTGTGCTCCTATGTTCCTGCTTCCACGTTTGTGGTGTGATAAACTTTCCCTCTGGGAAGATGTCACCCAAAGCCCTATATCCCAACCGTTCCCAGTTTGAAATAACTGATCTGTAGGGGTGAGGTCAGGGAATCTCAACAATGGGAGCCACTTATAATAAGGACGTGCCACCCCAGGTTTCGCGTAAATAGAGTGCCATGCGGTCACTGTGCTGAGAACTGGATCGTATGGATAGTCGTCCTATATTTTACATCGAGTAGTAGTGTCCTAGTGTCAGATTCGCCTGACGCTAATCTCTCCAGCTTAACCTGTGGCAGGGCATCCCCATTCCCATACCAATATGTGGCGAACTGTGACTGGGCTGCCAGCTAATATATTAAAAAATGCAGCGCTGTAAAACCACCCCTGTCATATGGCAGTCATTTTCGCACATTGAAATACTTGTGTATAGGCGTGTTATAAATGCCACATATCATAATTTCCGACCATTTCTTCCGGACGGCTGAATTTGTGAGAGGGACCCATGAACAAAACTTTACTTGCCAAAGGGGAACGTTGACAAAAATATACAGTAGTTTAGGCAGGAATACCATTTTAACAAGGGCCAGCCTGCATGCCTGCCTGCCTGCCTGCTAGTGAGATGGGGGCCGTTGTCCATCTAGTTCTTCTTTCTTTCACATATCGCTCCTGGGCAGTGTAGTTATCGCAAAGGAGCATGTTCTTTTCCCTAGATATAATGATCCCTAAGTATTTAATCCAGTCGGGTGCCCATCGCAAATGAAAGCCCCCACGTGATTTCTTTGTGGCGGCCGTCAGTGGAAAAATCTCTGATTTAGTTTAGTTGACTATAAAGCCAGAATATTCGCAGACATGACTAATGTGAAGCATAATCGGGTGCAAATTCACTTGCAGGTCTGGCAAAGAAAACGTTGTCAGCGTGCAGTGAAATTGTCTCTGGCGGTCCCTTCAACCATATCCCTTGCTTTCCGTGGTGTTATCTTGCTAAATCCGCCTCTGGCTCAATGGCTATGGTGAACAATAGCAGAGATAGGCGACAGCTCTGACGGGTGCCTCTACCAAGGACAAACTGTTCGGAGACTTGAGAGTTTTATTTAATTTATTGTGCATTTGTAAGAATCTTATAAAGCAAGTAAATTGTGTTTCAAATCACTCACAGGGCAACAGGGAGGAAACATGGGAATGAAAATCAGATACAACAATGAAAGATAGAGGCAGACCTACTAGACCTTGTGAGCATTCAGAACGTGCAAGTGCAGAGAGAGAGAAGGGACGAGGAGTTGGGGAGAAGTGCAAGGTGTGCCAAGAGGGAAGTGCTAGGGAGTGAGCAGCTATAAGTGCCTAGATAAGTGGTCAGCTGCTTATAGGTCAAGTAAGTGCAGGCCTGTGGTGGAAAGGCCAGTGGTTGAAGGAAGTGCTGGGAGCGGGAGCGGGAGAGGGCTGAAGGCGATTCGGTATGAAGGGCCAGGGTCCAGGTGGACACAAGGGCCCTGGTCACTAATGTCAGCAACTGTGGGTCTTTAGCAAAGGAGGGATGAAGGAAAGGAGGAAGTGAGGAGCTTCTGGAATTTGAGGAGACCCGACTCGAGACGAAGAGGAAGGGGGAGGCTGTTTCATAGGAGGAAGCCTACTGAGGAAAGATCAGCCACCTGCTCGCTGTTTAGAGAAGCACTTAACACACAGGGTATTGGTGCCGGAGGAACGTAGAGATCTGGAGGGAGTGTATTTAGTGAGAGAAAGATGTAGGTAGTTGGAGGGGTCATAGAGACGAGGCGCGTAGATTAAGTGATATAATATGGCATTTATAACGCGTCTATACACAAGTGTTTCGAGGCGCAACGAGGCAAGGGAGGGGGGAACAAGGGGAAAACAGACAACTATCTTACTAGGCCAGGTGTCATTCAGATTGCGCAAGTAAAGGGGGAAAGGGAAAAGTGCATGGGGGAAGGGAGGGAGGGGGGAAAGTGCAGTACATGGGATAGTTGAATAATAAGATAAATAAAACGGCCAGATGGTGGCAATTGCAAGGTAAGAACAGACATAAGTGCTGGTAGGGGGACTGTAGGGATACAGAATAACAGTCCCCAGGTGCGGTGGTTGCCAGGGAGGCAGTGCAGGTGTGCAATTGGTGGGGACTGGGCCCGAGATCAGAAAGGGTGGCCAGGTATCCAGTGCCGTTTCAGCCAGGAATTCAACAGGGGAGAGAGGGAGAGAAGGCAGAAGCAAAGAGGAGGGTTTTGAGGTGCTTCCGGAACCAGAGATGGTTCTCCTCAAGTTTCAAAGAGGCGGGAAGGCTGTTCCAGGGGGAGGCCCCTGCCGAAGAGAGAGATCTACCACCAACTTGTTGCTTGGAGAAGCGACTGACCCTGAGGGAGTTGGAGGAGGTGTAACGCTCACCTGGTAGCCACGGAGACGCCACCCAGTCTGGCTGGACTGCTTCCGACCTTGGACTCTTGTATGGCTGAGGACCCGGTCTGAAAACACAGTAGTTTGTGTTAGCTTTATGGTCTCTTCTCGCCCTGAGCCCACCTCCCTTGTGGACCCGACCACCCCTTAGTGCTCTCCTCACCTTGCTTTTGGGTATGGTGCGCTCTCTGTCCTGCTGTTCTGTGCAGGGGTGCGTTGTGGATGGGCGTGTCACAACCTAGTTGCTTCACTGGTGCAGGCCCCTCCGACTCCGTTCTTCAGGTAAGTCTGCTGTTTTGGCAGTTTGTCCTTTATTTTGTGCAATTGCCCCTATTAATGTATTTCCTTCTTTTGTAGGTGCAGAAGGGGTTCTGGTGACGCCGTGCTGCCTGGGGCTGTGCACGAGATGGTAAGTGAAAGCGCGGAGAGCAGCGCTATATGCCTTTCTTGTGCTAACCTGTTTGTCCCTTTCTTGCAGGCCGCCATGATGTTCCGGACTGTATGTTGCCGAGAAGATGGAGAGCGGTCAGTAAGTCTTGCGCGATCCGCCTTCTAGCACTTCTGCGTATTGATCAGCCTTTTCTTTCTTCTTGCAGGTCATTGAATGGCCCGTAATGGACGTGGACCAAAAGCAAGTCAAATTCAGGTAAGCGAGCGCCTTTCGGTTGTTTTCTCAATGTTGAAGAATAAACGCTTACTAATGCAGCTTCTCTGTTTTCTTTCTTCCCAGGTAGCGGCTTCCAAGATAGAGCGAGCGTTCGCCGAGATGCTGTATGTTCGGGATTCTGGAGCGGAGGACTGAAGCAGGACTCACAAACAGGTAAGTAAATACTAACAGTGTTCTTGTTCTTTGTTCTTGCAGGTAATCGGGCCCTGAATGCAGAGGAAGATTCCAACAGACCGTCGTGAGCGTCACGCTGCGACCAGCAGAGTAACGCGATGCGTGTTCTCCAACTTGGGCGTGGCTTAAATAGCCTGCAGGTATCCCAGGTGCCTCCAGGCCTGACCACACCTAAAATGCTAGACCGCATGGCTCAGCTCTGGAACTGAGCCATGCGGGGGCATCAATGTTGTGTAAATGAAATTGTGAGTTCCAGTTTTCCGATTTCTCATATGAGCCTGGCGCCAAAGGCACCGGAACTGACTCCAAGAGAGTCTTGGGGACATGATGGGGCCTTTGAGGCCATGATGGAAGACCGTGATGCAGCCCAGATGGCCTGACTGCCAAAGCCAGGGGCAGGGGTCATGACAGGAGAATGAGCGAGATAGAGTTGAAAGTGGGACTTCTTGGCAAGGTCCAGAATGTGAGGGAGGAAGGAAAGAGCGGAGTCTAAGATGACTCCCAGGTTTCTGGCTTCAGATGAAGGAGAAGGGGATGAGCCCATAGAAGATGGCCAGAATGAGGGGCAGAAAGTGGGAGCTGGAGTCCCAATAGGAAGGATCTTAGTCTTGCTGGCGTTGAGGCAGAGATCATTGGTAGTGCACCAGGACTGGCTGGCAGATAAGCAGTCAGGAATGATGCAGGAAGAAAGAGATGGTCAGAGGGAAGTTTGAAAAAGAGTTGTGGGTCGTCAGCGTAAAACTGGAAATTAGGGGAGAAGGTGGAGAGGAGGTAAGCAAGCGAGCCAAGGAGGATATAGCATTTATAAAACTTGCATATACACAAGTGTTTCAAGGCGCGACGAGGCAAGGGAGGGGAACAAAGGGAGGACAGACAGAGATCCTACTAGGCTAGGTGTCATTCAGATCGCACAAGTGCGTGGGAAGGTGCAGGGACAGTGCAATACATGAGAATAGATAATAACAATAAGTAAAGTAACGGCCAGCAAGTGCATGGTAAGTGCAGACATCAGGTGTCAAGGGCTGGTAGGGATACAGAAACAGTCCCCAAGTGAGGGGGTTGCCAGGTGGGCAGTGCAGGTGTGTGCTGCTGGCGGGAGAGGGACCTGGGCCCGAGATTAGAGGGTGTCCAGGTAGCCAGTGCAATTCCACTTACAGCCAGGAGGTCAGCAGAGGAGAGGAGGAGAAAAAGCAGAAGCAAAGAAAGGTTTTGAGGTGCTTCTGGAACCGGAGATGGTTCTCCTCAAGTTTAAGGGAGGCAGGGAGGCACCAGCCAAAGAAAGAAATCTACCACCAACTCGCTGCTTGGAGGAGCGACTTACCCTGAGGGAGTGGGAGGTGGATGATCGAAGAGCTTGAGAAGGAAGATATTTAGGAAGAGAGAGTTGAAGGTATTGAGGCCCCAGGCTTTGTGGACAATGCAGAGGGTTTTGAACTTAATCCTCGCAGCCACTGGAAGCCAGTGCAGAGATTTCAGCCCTGGAGAGATACGATCCGTGGGCTTCAGGCCAAGGACAAGTCTAGCAGTCCTGTTCTGGATAAGGTGCAGAGGGCGGAGAGTAGAAGCAGGCAGGTTTAGAAAGAGGCTGTTGCAATAGTCCAGCGTAGAGAGGACCAGAGCTCTGGAGACAGTGAGCTTCTGGAGGAGGGAGAGGAAAGGAAGAATACCTCTAAGGAGGTGCAGCTGGTAGTGTGACTTCTTAGAGACGTCAGAGATTTAAGGAGAGAAGGAGAGTGTGGAGTCGAAGATGATCCCGAGGTTTTTAGCCTTGCAGGTTAGAGCAGGAAGAAGGCCAAGAGAGGCTGTCCAGAGAGCTACAGGAAAGGAGGGAGCAGGTGTGCCGATGAGGAAAATTTCAGTCTTAATGGCATCAAGGCAGAGGTCATTGGCGGCATACCACTCCTGGATAGCAGACAGACAGAGATGAGGGCAGGAGAGGAGGAGGCCAAGGGTAGCCTGAAAATGAGCTGGGCGTCATCCACATAGCACTGAAAGTTGGGGCAGAGAGCGGCGATGGGGTGGGCAAGGAGTGCCAGGTGTTGGTTTACCAGCCAGGGAGAGAGGTTAGACCCCTGGGGGACACCACGGATAGAGAAAAAGATGGCTGAGAGGAAAGATCCAAGTTGGACCTGGGAGGGTGGGTCGGAGAGAAAAGAAGTCAGCCAGAGCCTGACCAGTGATACCCAGGTTATCACGTAGACGGTTGAGAAGGATGGCATGGTTGACAGTGTCAAAGGCAGAAGAGAGATCAAGCAGGATGAGGACGCGGGGGTGTTAGAGTCCAGGTTGGAGAGCAGGTCTTCACAGAAGTTCAGGAGAGCAGTTTCCGTGCTTCTGGCAGCTCTGAAGCCAGACTGATGGTCATGAAGACAACCAACAGATTCAGTGTGGAGATTAAGCTGGGAGATGGCCAGTTTCTCCAGGAGCTTGCCCAGGAAGGGAGTGATGGAAACTGGGCGATAGTTAGCTGGGCAGGAGGGGTCGGCAGAGGGTTTCTTAAGAGGGTGCACAAGGGAGTTCTTCAGGGAGGATGGGAAGACTCCAGTGGCGAAGGAGTGATTACAGAAATCAGCTAGGACAGGAGCCAGGGAGTCGATGTGGTCCTTGCTAGTTTTGGAGGAACAGGGGTGAACCTGTTTCGATGAGACTTTCATAGATCAGACTTGTCTAGAAACCTCATCTGGGGAGAACAGGGGAAAGGCAGAGAAGGAAGGAGGAGAGGTGGCTGCAGAAGGGCCAGAGGAAGAGGAGGGAGTAGAGGGAGGGAGGGGATAGGAGGAGAGTGAGGACAGGGTGTCCTGAGTTTTAGAGATGAATTGAGAAGCCAGTGCCGTGCAGAGGGCCTGGGAAGGGACAGGAGAGGTAGAGACTGCAGCAGGATTGGCCAGTTCCTTGCAGATTTTAAAGAGTTCAGCCGAGTTGTTAGAGGCCGCAGAGACCCGGGTTTGGGTATGAGCTCTCTTATTGGTTAGGACAGAGAGCCGGCATTGCCTTTGGAGCAGGCGGCAGGCCAGTTTGTGAGAGGATATACATGAAGCACGCCATCTCCTCTTGGCCACCCTGCACTTGTGTTTAAGGGTGATGAGGTCTGAGTCATACCAGGAGTTGCACTTGGCTTTGGGCTTCAGGCGGATTCTCATGACAGGGGCAAGGATATCAAGGGTATCCGATATAGCAGAGTGGAGCGTGGAGAGGGTGAGAGTCAGCCAAAGGGGGGAGGTGAGAAGGTGGCGGAGAAAGCCTCAACTGACACACGCTTCATGGGTCGGATGACCGAGAAGGTGGGTGGCAGTGATGAAGTGGCTTGGCCTGAGGGGTAGGGAGGGTGAGGTGGGAGTAGTGGAGAAAGTGATCACTCCAGGAGAGAGGAGTGGAGAGAGGGACAGAGAGGGGAAGGTCTGAGGAGATCAAACATCCAGAGTGTGCCCTGAGAGTTGCAGAGGTAGCGAAAGAGTCCAGAGGGAGGGCAGGAGGCATCCAGGTGGATGTTGAAGTCTCCAAGAAGGAGGAGTTGAGTGGTTGAGGCCAGGAGTGAGGAGGAGAGGTCCGCCCACTCCGAGAGGAAGGAGGAGAGTGGAACAGGTGGCCGATACATAGTAGCCGCAGTGAGGGTATGGCTAGGGGAGGGAGAGAGCCTGCAGATGAGGCATTCAAAAGAGGAGTAGGCCTGCACAGGAGTGACAGGCAGGAATCCACTCGGGGAAGAGATCAGGGCTACACCCCCTCCAGAGCGGTTGGACCTGGGCGCGGAGAGGATCTTGTAGGCGTCAGGTAGGGGAGGGTCAAAGCTGGTGACAGAACTGGCCGTGAACCATGTCTCGGTAAGACCGAGGACATCGAGGTCAAGTTCTTCCAGAAGGCAGCAGATATCAGAAGAATGTTTGACAGCAGAGCAAGAGTTTAGAGGGGCAATATGGAGAACGTTGCCACCCTTGAAGGACTTCCGGGGAGGGGTACAGATCAGATGTACGACATGCAGAGGTGTAGTAGGAGCCCAGGAGGGGGCAGAGGGGGAAGAGGAAGGCACGGTAGCTAAGGGGGAGGCAGAAGGGGGAGGCGAGGTAGCCACAGAAAGGGGAGAGGGGACAGCAGGAGAAGAAAGGAAATTGATGAGGCGTGGGAAGAGTCCATCAAGGAGGTGAAGGTTGGCCTGCGGGCCTTCGACCAAGACGGTCCCATTCGAGTAAACATTAATGATGATCTTAGAGGAATGGAAGGAGGGCGCCTGAACGGGTTCCACCATTAATGAGAGAAGAGGAGAAAGGAGAGCGCACAGAGACCATATGAAGGGTCCATAGGTGTTACTCTCACCTGGTCTCCGCGGGGGCATTGGGGCACAGTTGGAGCCCTCCCTTGACCTGGCTCCTCGAAATCACCTTCCCCTTCAGAGAGTGGTTGGACCTGCGACTCAGGAGACGGGTGTTGCCCCTGTAATTTTTTTTTTTCCTCTTGAGTCAGCTTTTATTAGTCTGAAAAATGACTTTTACATTCTAACATGTGCCCCTGTAATTTTGTAATGTTGAGCTATCCGTCCTGATTTTCCTAGCACGGGTACGTAGAACGGACCAAGTTACTTCACTGGCCCATGGGAGTGTTGATCCAGACCAGCTGCGACCAATCCACGTATAAGTTAAGTGTTCGGCTTGAAAGCTTCCTCCCCCTCCTCCTCACCTGAATCTTCAGCGGTGAACTCCCTAGGAGCAGCTTCCGTCTTCCTGCGGTCCTTCTTCTTCTTAGTCTTCTTGTCTTTGGGTGTTCGAACCTTACGTTCGTGTAGGTAGGGTCTGGCCCCTCCGGAGACCACCTTGGCAGAGAAGGAACCCTGTCAGCGGGGACCCCCAGGGGGCCAGCCCTAATTCCAGGGAAAAAGCACTAAGGCGGAAAAAACCCTGGGTTCCAGATGGGTTCAAATGGGTGGAAGTCCGTTATCCCAGCTCTGTAATTCCAAAGGTAGATGTACTGGATACAAAATTCTGAAGTCCACTGAAGATGGGAGGAATTCCACACCAAGCACAATATCCAAGAGTTATTACTATGATGTCCTGAAAGGCAGGGGAGCAAAATGAAATAAGGGAACAGGTAACCAGGAATTAGAAGAAAGTGGAGAGGAGCAATTAAGAAGGGAGGAATAGGTAGAGCAAGAGGTATCAGTATCTATAAGAAAGGAGCAAGGGAAAGTGGAAACACCAGTCCTGAGCACAAAAGTATGCAAGATAGAAAGAAATAAAAATAGCTCGCAGAGTGAGAGAAACCTCTGCACGCGTATGAGGCAGCAGGCGCTGCAGAGGAGGAACTGAAAAGCGCCACAGAACTAATCACTGCTCGTAGCGTGGCAGAGATAACAAAAGACAGAAAACTGAAAGAGGCAGGCAAGCTGCGACGGGGAAAATAGAATGGAGAAAAGTAAGTACAGAAAGATAGAAAGGCGGAAACCCGGCTAAACAATCAGCGTGTCGCTAGCCGCGGAGAGAAAAAAAGAATGGCGGACACCGCGAGAACAGTGAACGGTAGTATAGGAAAGGAGCAACGTGTACGCCAGAGAAGCGGAACACGGGAGTAGACAGAGATTAGATGGCCACAGAGGGTGTTAGACGAAGGGAAAACGGTACAGGAGGAGTAACGAAGGAGAAAAGGAACGGACGTTACTACGACACAATCCGGAGCGCTGAAGTTGGAGAAACAACAGATACAATGCACCGGGTTGTGGGAGGAGTCAGGATTTATAAGAACGCCCGCCATATTGAGTAAGGACTGGAATGCGCACCAGGCAAGTCAATGCCTCCAGCGATTCCAGATCTTCCACTCACAGTTCCTGACAGTAAGTCTTTGGTATTATTATAGTTCGATTAGAATGTCTGTATTCCGTCTAATAGTAATTCTTGCAATGTCTCATTCCATTTCCATAGGTACGGGGAAGTGAATCTGGATCGAAGAGAGTCTGGAAGACCTTAGAGGCTGATGGAGTTTTGACAGTGACAGGTAAGATGGTCTTTATAAGGGAACTTTAGTCTTTTGTATAATGCGACTGTGTGAATGCATATGAGTTCTAACCCGTTTGTTCTGATTTCCTCGTAGGTGCAGGCTGACGCTCAGCGATGTAGAGGCTGGTAGCAGGTAGGATGCACGTCCAGAGATGGAGTGGCGGACAGCAGGTAAGACGCATCCGCAGCGATGGAGTAGTTGAAGTGAAGATGCTCGCGGAGATGGGGCGGAAGACTACTGGTAAGAAGCGTTCTCAGGAGTATCTCCAAGATGAAGCTGTGAAATCCAGAGAGGCACAGGCAAGTACAGCGGAGAGCGTTACGCTGTTTGGAAGCAGAATAACGTGAAGCGAGGGCAGATGGATGGGCTAGCCTTATATAGGCTGATTCAGGCCCCTCCCTTTAGCTCCGCCTACAAACTCCACCTTGCCCTTCTTTGGGCCTGTAGCACGTGCCTTCCAGTTCTGTTCCATGGCCACGCCCGGCCGAGCTGCACATGCCCTAGGCATAGAGTGTGGAGAGCATACTTTAAAATGAGCCTGGCGCCAGAGGCGCCAGGACTGGGTCCAATGGGACCCTGGGGATGAGGAAGGACTGGCCCCTTGACTAGTGGCCATGACAATATGTCTGGCGAAGGAACGACAAAGGATGTCGGTGAGAGTTTCCTTGGAGGAGAAACTGGTGTAGGTGTCAGCGATAGAGAGGCCTGGGTTGGAGACCAGGATATCCTTTTTAAAACTTCTTCCGACCAGATTTACTGGAGGAGAGCAGGATAGTCAATAGAGAAGAAGTTAGAAAAAAAGATAGGAGCGACCGAGCACCATAGGGTAGGAGGGAGAGGAGAGAGGTGGAAGGGAGAGGGGGAGGAGCTAGAGAAGGAAACTAGCAAGACACAAGAGGCAATCAAGTTGAGCAATCGAACAAGACGACGACACTCAGATTGATGAGCTCACAAAATGCTGTTTTATGATAGGAGAGAAGACACACCTAAGTTTGAGAATCCTGAATGGAGGGAGAAAAGGCCAAGGTTTCACAATGCAATTTTTTTAATACTGCTACTGTGCATATTCAACAACACGGTTAAAAACACACCCAAGTTTGAGAATCCTGAGTGGAGGGAGAAAGGCCTAGGTTTCACAACGCAATTTTTTTAATACTTCTGCGGTGCACATTCAACAACACGGGTAAAAACACACCCAAGTTTGAGAATCCTGAGTGGAGGGAGAAAAGGCCAAGGTTTCAATATGCAATTTTTTAAAATACTCCTACAGTGCATATTCAACAACATGGAGAAAACCTGGGTTTTAGAGTCAGGCGGTGGAAGGGGGGTAGGCAGGGAAGACTGTGGGACTATCCTGGGTGGTGACTGGCAACTGGCGTCCCCTGCGGACACCTGCAGACACAACAGGAGCCGCTACAGTGGGAGCCGGCCTTTGCCTAGGGCCCTTAGCCATAGGGGCTGCCGGGCAGAGGGCTGCCTGGGGGGTCGGCGTGGGGGGCAGCAAGATACAAATACTCGCCAATCAAGGTGGAGGGCGTGCTGGAGGGAGGGCGGGGAAGAAGCAAGGGACCAGGAAGGGAGAACACACACACACGGGGCACGAGAAATAAAAACAACAAAAAGAACGGCAAAATCAGGATACACAATTCAAAAGGGGGACTCACCAGCTGTGGCGCAGTGCAGCAGCGGTCTCCCGCTCAGCCAGCTGGAAATGGCGAATGAGGAGCACTGCAGTGTTAAAGAACCAAGGAGAGAGGTTGGAGCCCTGGGGAGCACTGCAGGTGAAGGTAGAGGTGGGGGAGGAGAAAGAGCCCAGAATAACCTGGGATGGACAGTCATTGAGTAAGGAGGTCAGCCAGTCCATGCCCGCTCTGAGATACCTAGGGTGTCATGGAACTATGAGGATGGAATGGTTGACTGTATCAAATGCAGAGGATAGATCAAGTAGAATGAATACAGCTAGAGAGTTGGCGTCAAGAGATGCGAGCAGTTCCTCACCGGTGTTCAGAAAAGCAGTTTCCGTGGCTCTCAATGCTCGGAATCCAGATTGATGGTCGTGGAGGCAACCAACAAGTTCAGTGTGCTGGGTAAGTTGAGGGAGGGCCAGATTCTCCAAGAGTTTCCCCAAGGAAGGGGGGTGATGGATATGGGATGGTAGTTGGCTGGGCAGGTGGGGTCTGCAGTTGTGTTTTTCAGGAGGGGTGCACAAGGGCGTGCTTGAGGCAGGAGGGAGAACCAGTAGCAAAGGAGTGGTTGCAGAAATCAGTTAGTGCATAGATGAGAACCAATGTTGTCTTTAATGGTTCTTGAAGAGCAGGGGGGAACCGGTTTGGAGGAGACCTTCATGGAGCGGACAACACTGGTGACCTCATCAGGTGTGTTAGGCAAGATTGTCTTGGGATCGATTGGTCCCAACATAAGGAAGGGGAGAAGCCATCCTTTCCGAGCTTCTCTAACCGAAGAAGAAACTGGAAGAGAAGTTTGCTGCACCATGCTGGACCGTTGGTTTGCCCGGTGAAGCCCTGCTGCAGTGCTGAAGCTCAGAATTTCTAATCGACTAGAGAAGCCCGGAAAGGATGACTTCTCTCCTTGGGTTGGTAGGACCACTGGCTGTACATCTCTGCTGCTGCAGGAACTGAGTTCCAGGGGATAGGAATACCAGGACAAGTGCATCGCTGTTAAGCCAGAACCGAGCACCAGGAAGATCCTCCGGACTCCATCGAAGCAGGACTAACCAAGCCTGAGTCACCTCAACAGAGTGCTGGACCCCAGAAGCAACGAAAGTCCACAAGGTGTCCAAGAACCGCGGCTGTGCTATTTGCGAGTAGCTGAAACCACGAAGTGCTGCTGATCTGGAGTGTGCCCATTGCTTTCGCCGACCTTCAAATCGTAGTGCAGGAGTCCCCAGATGGCCTCCCTCTTGTCCCCACGACGGAGGCCCAGGAACAACAGGATCTGCAGGACTACAATAGGAACAGAAGCCAGCTGGAACCTTTTCTTCAGACTCATGGTACTGTGTAACTAGGGGTGCTAGGGGTACTTACCTCTGCCTTTGCAGAGTTGCTTGAAGCTTTGCAGCTTTGCTCTTCATAAGCCTCCCAGCTTGTGGCCCAACATTGATTTCTTTTTGACATTGGCTGTCCTGGCTCCCTGAAGACTCTTCTTACCCTCTGACTTTGTGTTGATCTGTCCCTCCAAAAAGTCATACATACTTTACTTGTATAGCTGGGAAAGGGTTAACCTATATATCACTTGGACACTTAAATGCAATACTGGAGTTATGGCAAAAAGGAATAGGTTAGGAAAGGAAACAAATGTTACCTAGTTTCTCAGACAGGTAAGCACCTTTCAATCCCCCAGTGAAATATAGGTTAACTATGAAATTTAGAAACCCTAACCTAAACTTTACTGTAAAGCAGGGAGACCAAGCAGTGTTTTACAATAGCAATACAGCAAATGTGCATGATGTAACAAGGTTTAGGAATGAAATTGCAGGACTGTCTTTTAAAACAAACAAATGAGGTCAACACATACTGGTCTTTGCCAGATAGGACATAGTTAGCTTAATAAGTGTCATCCCAATAACTTCTTGTTTGCAATTATTTGAAAAAGAAATACATTCTTGCATAGGACTCCCAGACAGGCCTTTGGCACTTGAGAATGGAGGAGACGATTACTTCTGCACTCTCTCCGTTAGCCCCCTTTGAACTGGCAGTGAACTGAGAAAAAGGGTGGAGAGAGCCCAGAGGGCAAAAGAGGAATGCAGGGTGAGCTGTGATTTCATTGAAAAGGGTTATTTAAATAGCTAGCGTTGCTACACACGTGTCAATATTAGCAAATCTACAGAATTGCATGGCAAATTGCTACGCGACACTGCTTATTTTATGCCTTGCATATTCTTAACTCCTTTTATGAGGTCAACTGGAGAAGAAATAACCCTACCCTTTTTATGCATGTACAAATAAATGGTTACACCCAAGGTGGAGATTACTGGTGCAGTTTAACACACAAATCGGAATTTAACTGTGTGCAAAATGTAAAGAAATACAAATAAAATGGGTTATAAGAACACTGAAGATTAACTTACTGCTTCATCCCATCCCCTAGCAATAAAACACTGCATAGACTTCTCATCTTCCGTTTGTTTTTCACTGAGATCTAGAAGAGTGTAAACAAGATTCTCTTCCCTTTCATTCCATTTTGGATAATACTCTTGCCACTGTGTTTGTGTCTTTTCAATTTCTGCGCCATTGCCAGTCTCATATTCTTCCTCATCGCAGGAAATCATGAGGACAACTTCTCATTGAAAGAGGACCACTTATGTAATCTGCAAAAATTCAAACATGATCAATGGAATAACGAGAACAAAAATGGACTATGATGTGGTAAATTTACAGAGAAAATATCATGGCGTGGTTAACTCATGAATCTGTTTAGGTACAAATCTCAGTGCATCAAATCAATAATTTAACAGATATGTGAAATTGTACAAATTTGAGGTTCACAAGAATGCATTTTAGAATGTCAGACGGAAGGAATTATGCCTACCATTTTATGGGACACCTAACTCTTTTGCTCGCCCCCCTTCTTTGGGTTTCTAGGATCTCTCAATATCCTTTTGTGGTCAGAAGGACTTCTAAAGTCCTGCAGCCACTTCAATCCTAATTTTAATATATGGTGCTACAGTAGCCCTTCCGGATCCTAGTACTGTGGAGCTTTTCAAGTATGCAGTTTTATCACCATGCATTGGCTTTAAGGAGTAGGCTGGTGGCAGCTGTTTTGTCTTTGTAGAAAGGCAAACATCACACTCTGAATGTAGACTAAAGTACAAGCCGCGCAAATTTAATTAGTCTAAAATTCTAACATTATGATGTCACAGTTTTAGTTATTACTGAGTTATATTTCATTAGGCCAACACTTGTGAGTTTCATGCTGCCAGATACGTAATAGAAAGCATAACCGCAAAATACATTAGTTATTGACACCAGAAATACTTTTATGACACCTTAAAAATGCAACCATCTTTCACTGGATAGGGTTGCATTTTGTGCCATTTAGCTAAATACCACTTTCACTTCAAATTAGTCCTGAAACTCCTGCTGCATTCATCAAAGAGAACGAAACTACACAGTCAGTGTACATGATAGGATGCAAATCATTGCCAACATTAGTAATGTCCTCTTGTTGCAAGAAGCAGAATTTGCCATCCTTTCCCATAGAACTGTCCACAAGCAAACTGGGAATGGTAGAAAGTAATACATCATGTTCTGAACAGCAGGAAAAAGTAAAATACATTTGTTGCTAGAGGCCTGTACGAATGAAGAGCAAGGATGCAAGCTGAGCAAGTCACTGCCAAAATGCTGAAACAGGCATGACATGCCATTATCCACTGGCGGGCCTCTGAGTCACTATACACATACATAGAATAGCTCGATAATACAGTAAATCCACCTATTTGTGCCCAAGACTCATGTCAGCTGCAGACACTTGGTTTTTCATAAAGACACTCACTGCAAGATAAATAGGGTTAGTCCCAAATTGATCCCATGGAATACAAAGCCAATGTTTCAATATGATAGTTGCAGAAATAGGTTACTGTGAGGAACAGCAAGACATGGAAAACATCTGGGCAACCAAATAGCTGAAGTCAAGGGAGCAGATACTATAAGTGTCAATTAAATGTTGACACAGGTCGCTGGATGGGGGCTGGAATCACACTCATTTTGATTGGTTCATCTGCATGCTGATATTTTTAGGATGACATGTGACAAGTTAGGTCATTTCCTAGGGGTTGTTCTAAAACATCTTTAAAAGTTTTTCAGCTATAGGCGCCGACCAATGATGTAGAATTGTATAGGTCATCGTTTAGGTGTAACCCTGGCCAGAGCCAGTAAGGAGCGAGGGTTGTGTTTTTACAGGGTAATCTGAAATGATTTTTTTACAAATTTAAAATGTATTAAAATGATGTTTTTGTCTACAAATATTGAAGCCAAATGTGGGTGTGTCGAGGGTTTTTGGTTTGCTGATCCGTTGACCTCCCAACCATATTGCATTGCAATAAAGAAACTGCCTTCCTGTGCACTTCATTTTCATTTTTCTGTGGATTATCTAGAGTCAGAAGGACATTTTTCTACACCTTCATCAGGGGTGCAGCAGATTTTACTGCATCAGTAGCTGAAGGTTTCTTTTTGATAGTCATTGGGGTATTTATGTATTTTTTCACATCCTACTCGAAGACATTCTGTTTTTGGGCTTCATCTTTGTTTCAGGAAATTAGAAGGCATGCCTAAAATGGTTGTTGTGCAAACAGAGGCCCACTCTGAGCCCAGCACTGCACCCTTTATAGTTGTTGGACTGGTAACAGGCCAATTCACAGGTCTGTGGGTGGCTTTTAGGTCCAGCCATTCGACTGCCCGCTAACACCTTAGTGCAAGTGCTCTTGGGTGTGACAGTTTACCAGCATGCTGGAGGATTTTGCCACAAAGCTGCACTCCTGCAATGTTAGGACCAGGTTTGGTGATACTGGCTGAGCCCTGTGCCCTTGCCCCTAGCTATGGTTTGTATTATTAGCTGCTGGACATCATTCCTAGGCCATCTACTTCCCCTCAGTCCTCACTGGAATATATCATGCTAGAATTGTTTTTGGGCTGTTTAACCACCGTCTCCCAAACTATCCTTATGGACTTGTGCTTCAAGGTAGGACTTCTGTCCTCTAGAAGGGTGGGGGGTGGGGAGGGAACAACAGTATGCGCTTCTGCTGTTCATCTATTCATCTAAACCGCCCTGAGTCACTTACACTGTGGTTTCCTTTGTGGAACCAGTTTCTGCTGGCTCCTCCTTCGGACCCCCCCCCCCCCACCCCCGAGAAAACCTCTTGATCTGCCTGGTTCGATTCCTCAGTCTTACTGGGGTCTTCCTCACTGTTTTCACTCCTGGATGGTTAGTCAACATAGTGAGAACGTCGATGGTTATTCTTTTTTGTTGGCAGGGTCATTGTTGGTCCGAGGTTCAAGTATATGGGTTCCTGGATCTTGTAACTCGACCTGCAAGGAAGATTTGTCTTCACGAAGTTGTTTAGCAGTTTCGGAGCAGGTTTTCCAAAGGTACCACTGTGTGTACATACCTCTGATTCATGGGTCCAGCAGCTATTCTTCAATCTTGCCTTCAGCGGGTCCCCTGGTTTCATGGTAGAGAATTTCTGCAGGTGCTCTTCCACTGTGTTTTGCCATAGAATTACATCAGCCTGAATCCTGCGTAGCTGCTCTTCCTCCTGGGAGCTCCTGCACCTCAAACCTGGAATTGGAGCTCTTTGAGAGGGTCTCATCTGGTATCCTATGTTGTTGGGTGCAGTCTTCACCAAACTTGCATGGGAGAATTCAGACTTACACAACTTCTCCCCAAACCCCACTACAGTGGCACTACCTTCAGCCTTTGTTCCATTATCACTTTTGTGGAACTTTTACCACCTTGGAAAACTTGACATAAATGACTTAAGGTAACTTACCTGGACATTACAAAACACAAGTTGGGGGTGGGCACCACTGGTCAAATCAAATTGGATCAAGTTTCAATGGTCTATGGGGTCAGCCAGTAACCCGAAATTCACTTTCTAGGGAAATAGAAACTTTGAGAAAATGGAGGCTGTCCATCACCAGATCTGGAGACCACCCACTGTAGTAAAAACCACTGCATTCACAATAAATTCTATAACAAAAATCATGCAATAATCTCGGAGTTTCGTGGTGACAATCTTTAATATATTAAGACTGTGTAGTGCCATCTTTTATGCTGAATTGGCAGAGCTTGGAGTTTGGTAATGATCCATATTTGTCTTCATGGTAAAGGCACCGATGTATAGATTGAGTTAGGTGTTATGTCTTTGTATAGAAGTCAATGTATTTTGTATTTTTGTACATTTGTCAAACGTACCTTATATCAGTGAGATGCTTTTAAAGAAAACAACATTTTAACATTAACACATTTCTAGTAAATAGAAAGTGAAGGAGTAGAGTCTAAACTCTGTCCATCTAAAGACCTTACTCTAATCCTTTGTCTTTGTATATTGTGAAGAGAAACATAAGGGCATGGGGTAGTGGGATGAGATGTGGGAATTGAGAAAAAGGTGATTGGTGAAGCCATTTTTGATTTAATCATTTCATGAAGATATGAGGTCAGTTCAGGCATGTATGGGCGAATATAGTGTTGATGTGTTGGGGGGCATAATGAATTGTAAAAGCTGTATGTTTTTGAGTGCATCTTCAATCTTAAAGGTGAAGGCCATTTTCACTGTGTTATGTGTTGCAAGGAATCTATCCTGAGACTATTCAGTGCCTGGAAGCTCCCTTGCCAATCTAAGTAGATGTTGGTCTCTGTTCAGATGGATTTGGGGGGGGCACCCTATTATGCTGAACAGGAAAGACACTGAGAAGTTAGCCAAAACCCAATCAAGGTAAGGAAGCTGAGCACTCAAGGCTTAGTCTCAGGAAATGTGAGTTGTCTAGGGCTACAATAGGTTCAAACAGAGCAACACCCACACCCCCACACACCCATACACACACACACACACACACACACACACACACACCCCCCCCCCCCAATTATGAGTAAAGAACTGCATATGACTCAATAACCAGTGTAAAAAAGGTGAGTAGTCTTATGCACTGGAAACTAGGTAGAACTCTAATCAATACAAGAACAGCTTCCCTCAAATCGTATGAAGTCCAGTCCAAAGATGGGATGGGGCCTTGTGCCCAAAAGTTACCAATTCCAAAGTATGACTTTTTCCGGTACTTTTACATAGAATGAATGCAGTAGGCTGTGGTGGAGATTATGAAATGTTCCGAAGTTAGATTAAAAGTTCAAGTTAAGTTTAGATAAGCACTGAACTCAATCCAACACAGTAGGATAGTGCTGGGAAGGACCCTTAACCCATATTCCACCACCAAAGGTCAGGTTAGGGTCAAGACTTTACACCGTAGATACCCTATCAGAGACAATGGAGAGGATTTCTCTGGATAATACGATTGGACATTCCAGAATTAGTTCCACGTTTGTTCTTCTGTTCTTGTTCCTACTGCGAGGGTCGTCTAGACAGATACTTTTTTACTACCATCAGATCAGGGTCCTTAAGAAAGTTCTTCCGCTGATACCAGAAGCCATCCGCCCCCCTGTGGTGGCGGCACTAGTCCTTCCACGGTGGGACTACTGCAATTCTCTACATCTATCACAGCCGACCGGCCTTATACAACAGCTTCAGCGCATGCAGAACCTGGCGGCCAGGCTAGCCACCGGCTCTCCCTATGGTGCTCACATTTCGCCCAGTGCTTCGACGACTTCACTGGCTTCCGGTGGCCCAGCATGTCCATTTCAAGTTGCTATGTATTGTTCACCGGGAGATCCACGGCCAAGGAGCCGAGTTTTTGCAGTCCACATTTTTTCGATATATTGCGGAATGTGACTTACGCTCCTCCACCTCTAATCTACTTATGGTTCCACGATTTAACCGCGAAAGGATCGGTGGCATGGCCTTTTCTATTGCAGCTGCCAAACTCTGGATAAGCCTTCCATTGCTACTCAGAGGCACCTCCAACCATCTTGGGTTTAGGAAAGCTCTTAAAACCACCTTATTCTAGCTCCTCTTTTCCATTGGTCTTTCTTTTTAGCAGGCAGCTCCCCTCTCTAGCGCCATGATGCCCTTGGGCGACTGTGCGCTCTATAAGTTTAAGTAACATAACATAACATAACATAGTTTCACAGGATTAGTTAGTTTCGGTGGTCGCCATGCACAGGAATCTGATTCCGGACAGGTTCCAGTTGAAAACCCAATCGAAGATCAGTGAGGACTTCTATGGGAGAGACTGCCACAGGAGACCTCAGGGACAAGGAGAAAAGAGCCAACAAAGGTCACATGGCCAGGCAGCAACATGCGATCGTACAGTAGCAAACACAGGAGCTGCCCCAGTACAGCTTCCCTAGGAGTGAGAAGGCTGGAATTGCAGGAGCAGGCAACCACAGTGTGTCAGAAGTGGCCGTCAGGAGGCGGTGCGGCTTGACACGGCTATATTTGGCCCTACGCTTGCCTCTGGTTGCTGGATGCCCTTGGGTCTTTTACTCTAGCACGTTGTGCTAGATGCTGAGAGTCTGAGGCTGTGTTCTTCCTCTTCTCAGCTCCCTCGACTTGCTGGCCTTGTACCTATTCTCAGGGGTGAGTCGTGCAGGCTCCTCTGGGCCCCTGATTCTGCCTTGTGTCTCTAGATTGACTGCAACCACTGGCAAGCACTGCCATCCATGTTGATAAAAGGTACCTGTAGTCTTACGGCAACAGCATACGGTAAGCGTGCAGCCTCATACTTGTGGCGTCTTCAAACACTGCATATTCTTCAGCAAGACCAGTGCCCTGCTTCCACTTCCACCTGAGCTACCACATACCGGAATGGCATTTGCAGTCTTTACGGTTAACGGTATTTTACAAAGGAACTGGGAACTAGTTCTTTGGGTCCTGAACCTATTGAGCTGTGTGAAAGGGGGCAGTAAGCATTCTGAAGTAAGCAGGTTTATAATGCCTCTTACTAGGGCCAACACACTTATATTGGATCCCAATCCCTAGCTCGATACCTCGACTTCTTGTATCCTTCCGTTTTCAGGACGGTTGGATTCCCTCCAGGAGGAATACTCCTCTCTCCCTCCTGAATCCCCCATCTCCGCACGTCAAGGAATAAAAAGTCGCTCGTCTCACGTTTTGGCACTTAGTGCACACAGGAGACAACAATTTCAGGAAATGCCAGTTTATCCTCATAACAATGATAGACTTAGCTGGGAGTTCCCTTCCTGCTCAAATGGAGTTGGGAAGTAAAGAATTTGCTGCTCAAACTGGAGTCGGGAAGTAAAGAATTTGCTGCTCATTTGGATTTGGTTGGAGGCACTGCCTATGGGTGGTGGAACTGAAGCCACCCCAGATCCAGCGTTACAGACAATATTGGGAAAGGGGGATGTTGTTACCACCGTGGCCGCCGCAAAGGCGCTGAAAGTGGCGGACAAAGACTTAACTAATCCTGGGAACTGGCAGTCATTCAAGGAATGTTATATGAGGGACCCGGCCGCCTGGTCCAATATGACAGTTTTGCACTTGGGTTGCTGCTTTGGATATACCAGGTTTCCATATTGCATCTTCATCTGGTGGACATGTTTTGTCAAACAGATGGGGACTATAATCAGGTTCATCAACATCGTCAAATGACTTTAGAAGAACCTGACCTAGATCCACCTTTGCGGGAATCCTGCCTTATCGAAATTTTGCAAACGTCCCAAATCGGGCAGGTTCATGAAAAGGCAGAAACACTCCTGGGCGGTGCAACCTCCAGCCTGCCAGTGAACATGCCTAACACCTCCCCTAACGCCGTGTTTCTTAAAAAATATTTGTATGAAATAGGCTCACATGGTAAGAATTGATGATCTTACATTAAGAAGGTGTGCGATGGACCCTAGGAACATTATGCTCTCGAATGTTGATAAGCCCAAGGATCCGGAATCACGAGAGTCACTCAAAAATACAATCGTGGCTTGGTTTAATCAAAGAGTGGGCAACTGTATTAGAACTCAGGACCTGAAAGTCCTTCGAAGGGTACATATCAACAATTGGTGCTCAGATGATAACACTTATTGCATTATCATAGGCTGCAGCCATAGTAGCCCCCTTCTCTTTTGACCAAATACAGAAAATTGCAGATCATGTCCCACCCCAAATTGAGACTTCTAGTAAATTGATTTCCTGACCCACTCAAGCTACTGTATTCCATGTTCCTTGTTCTGATTATCCTCCTGATCATGTTTTTTTCTTCTTGTTGGAAATGTTTGTGTTCTTGTTTTCTTGTTTATTGCATTATTGTTGTTCTGTCAGCGCACTGAGGCATATGGGCGTGTTCGCGCTATATCAGAAATAAACAAAACTAAAAGGCACACGCTGAATATCTTACAAGTGCGACTCTACTCGTAACAATGACGGTTGCAGTGATGTAGCCCCGGAGAGACCTGGTCAGTCTAAAGGTTGGTCCAGGGACTTCCAAATGCTCAGCATGCACGGATCCTTGAGCAGGGTGGACTGGGGCGGGGGTGGGGGGGGGGGGGTTCGAGACTGGTTTTCCCCATCAGTCAAGGGGTCGAAGCACCAATGAAGGCCTTCTTGAAATCAAGACAAAGGAGATGGGCTTCACCGGACAATACTGGGGTCTATGCTGCTCAGTTGCAGGGGTCGCCATTAAAGGAGTAGTGCGATCAAAAATATTATTGTCCTGATCGTTCGGGCATGTGTTTTTAAGCATAAGCTATCGATCGTAAAACATTTTTCTATGCACCTTACCGTAGTTTTCCTCACTTTTACACATGCAAAATCAACGCGTTGGGTGCGGCCATCTTGTGCTAATCTTATCCGTTGCTGCATCGCCCTAAGCCCAAGTGAACTATCGGCATAAATCGTATGCCACGCCCCTGTAGATGACATCACCATTCTTAGCGATATTCTCCGCTCATCTCTGTGACGCTACTGTGCAGCATAGCCAAACGCGCCCCGTCATCGCCTATGTCCTGACGTCAATTGACGCAGAACACGGAATATCAACACACATCCTCTCACATCACAGCGCTTCCCAATTCAAAAGGAAACCACAATACTCTGCAATTTATAATGTTCTTTTATTTCACAATAAACGTTCCGAGAACATCCGCCGAATTCCATAATCAACAATTTAGTTTTTTTCTCTCTTAGTTCTGGGTACACAAACGTTTATAGTGAGTGACAAGGTGTTCCTTTGGGTGTAAGCGCATTGGGTGGAGGCACCGTGTTTCGCAAGGCTTCGGCATCAGTTTGTTGCTAGACCACCAAAAACGATGTTAGGTTACTCCGTATCGATTGGACCGCGAAAGGGCATATGGGCCTGGGTGATCGTCCCAAAAGATTGTGATGGTCATCCATCCATTGAGGTAGATCAGCAACTGCCGGCTGAAGAAGCCATCAATCGGTATCTGGAAACAATGACATTTGCAGTATGGCAGGATATAGCTGTGAATGTAACATAAGAGAAATGTGTCTCAGTAGCTGTTCTTTATTCTAATCGATCCATTACTTATGCACTGTTTGAAAACTAATGATGAACACAAACGTGAAACAATGCAAACACATAGAAAACAGGTGCAACGTTGGAGTCTACGATGTGATTGAGAGGTTTTAGCGATGGAGTAAATTTATCTCGCAATGTGAGGCCGATGCGGAAGTTGACGGAAGAACTTGAATAACACAGACGACATTACCCTACAATTGGGCTTTGGTTGAACCTGTGCGAACACAGATGTGGACTCCATGCATTTCGGTGCTGGTCTGCCCACGTGCCCTGCACATATACAAGTGCACACCCAAAAAAACAAGCCATTGCAATCTTAGCCAGCCAGCCATACCGGTCATAAAGTGAAACCTTGACTCCTGTGTCTACAAATTTGTCTACAGTAAAACTCACATAATGTTCAGCATTTCCATTCTCGGAGTAAGTTGCACAGAGTGTCTGTTGCGATCAACGAATTTTCATATAATGAAATTAAATGTTCTCTCGCTCCCGTTCTCTCTCTTTATTTTTAAGGACGAAACACAATGCAAGGGCTTATGGCTAGCTTTCTTTTGGTAAATGAAAGGCACAAATAAACTCTGCAGGACGCGAGGGAGTAGACAGCCCAAAGAAATTGACCTTGAGTCACACCGCATCCATTTACACTTCCACCACTGTGACATTCTCAGTATTTACGAAAAACAAACAAATTGTTTGCTCGCATACACCAATGCTGCACGAGATTTACTCATTTTATGAAAACACTCAGAATTCACAATCGATCTGTCAGCTGAGGACGTCTCCTGTTTTCGGCTAGCGAGCTCTGCACACAGGGAAGTGTTAAAAATCAAACAGTCTATTGTTTTTGCTTCCTTCCTCTGCGGAGTGTTAGCGACCAGTGCTTTAAGTGGGCTGGGGCCTGCCGGTGCCGGGCCCCGGCAGTCTCCCAAAATTGGCGCTCAGCAGGGGACCTGCCGGGACTCCAAGTACTTTATTCTTATCAATGCCACCATCATGGTCTCATTCCCTTATGGGTGTGTACAATTATTATTAGTATATTTTGTAGACCCTGCGTCTTAACACCCTACCCCCGCACCACCTCCAATTCACCTCCCATATACCGAATCTGGAGTGCTCAAACAGGCACTTCTCACAAAACAAATTGACAAACAGGGTACATCAGGAAATACATTTTTTGTACGCTTTATTTGGACGATTTATACTTTTTTTAGCTTTGAAATTCGAGCTACATATGTTTTCCATTGGTCATGTACAATGTATAAAAAATGTTGAACATATAAATAGCCGATAATCATTTGTATAGGTAGGTGAACTGTTCCACAAGTTCTGCTTTCGACAGGGCACGTTTGCAATGTTTTGTGGCAATGGATGTGCCCTAGGAACCAAACCACGAACGATTCAATGAGTATGCATGTCCAACACAGTCAAAGTCAGATCTTTCACGAAATCGAATTGCATTTCTAGGTATATTGGCTTTACCACCCACTTTTTGCTTCTTTTTCCAAAGGCCATTTTGTACCGAAGCATCCCAAATTTTCCAGCAGTTCTAGATTGTGGTCTGCCCACGTTCTCGATATGCGCCAATAAAGCAAGTAGAGTCCTAGATTCCATCCCGTCCATAGAGAAATGCAATCTCTTGGGCCTTAGGCACACATTGTGGAACACCTCCAAATCTCCTGTGTGGCAGAATTCTGTGAGTCCCTTCAGATCTCTTGTTAGAGTATTATCAAACACAATCTTTTCAAGAGCTTTGTGTGCAGGTGAAGATGCAACCAACCACTTCTTCTTGCGTTCCTGCTCCTCCGATAAAGATCTATGTTCACATTTGTGAAAATGCTGGTTTTCTGTCCATGAGTGAACGTTAGAGCAGTGGTGCATCAATGAGCGCCATTTTTCGAGGAGAATTTCGCCAGACCCATCACACGTTTTGGAGCTCCACCAAAGATGGTTGCTTAAAGACTGGGCCCACTGTAAAATATTTTCTGACCCCCTTTTTTTTTACCAGCAGCTGTGATTTTTTTATTGATCGTTTTAGCTACGTGCCAGACATCAAATTGATGGTGAAACTGCTCATGCATGACCTTTGCAATTGAAACATGTCTGTCGGTGGCTATGAGGTCAATTTGCATCCCCCTTCATTGGAATTTTTGCAGGGATTTTATTAAACCATGTTTCTCCATGGCCACTGAGGATTTACATTCAGATACCTGCACGACCGCTGAACTCACTATTTTTTTTAGTATCCATGTCCTGAAAGTGGTATATGCAGTACTTTGCAGAAAAACTGAGGCTGTCACACTGTATCACCAGCTAGCCTGAACAGTTTGCTAGAGAATGAAAATTCAATAGACATTGGTTCATTTTTTCAGGCTTCACTGATAGCAGGGAATAAAAATTCACGTTGATATTTGTAATACTGCGATTTAGCTAGGAACTTAAGTCCCACAATTGTACAGCAACTGGACAACTTGCTAAAAGGATGAACACAGTAGATTTCCAGCTGGCACTTTGCCCAGCATAGGTTGTGCAGACCATGAAAATGTAGCATGGAGCAAGGCACAGGTGGCTTGGATTTTCAGGTTTGTGCCTTGGATGCACGAGTAACATTCACCAATGGCTTCCCACATTCTACCCCCCTCACTGGATGGACACATTTCAGCATGAGTAAAATCTGTACTAGGCAGCTGTCGAATACAATGTATTTGTGCTCCTTCACTAGACTATTGTCCTGCACAAATGTTGTTTCTGAATCAACTGTGCTGGACATATCCTCGAAACTTCCCACGGTGAAGTCGAGATCTTTGGAAAGGTCCTCGGTCAATTATGTTGAGGCTTCAGTCTCTGCTATTTCTTCATCTTGTGTTAATTGTTCACGAATTGGAGAAACCGTCAATGTCGATGGTTTATTGGGTGGCCCTTTTTTTGCAGGTGTATATTGTGTGATGGGGTCAGTGGGTAATTCAAAAGCATCTTCCCTATATTCCGTTTCATCTGGTCCAGTACTCGCATTGTAGCAATGGTCCAACAACACTTTTCTTGCTTCGCCGGTCACATTCATTTAATTTTCTGGTCATTGGGCATAAGCATCTCGAGTCTGCTTATTCATCATGGTGACATCTGTTTGGCAAGCAGCATCCTTCGTTTTATAACCTGTCTGCGTGCTCATAGTTCTTATGTTTCTGGGGCCCTAGGAGATGGGTTGTAAAAATATGTTCAATGTAAATCCAACATACAGTATATATCACTTTAGATAAAAAATACTTGTTATGAAGACAACACCAGCAGAAAAGAAGGCGTGTGAAAATTACCCTTGGTTTCTTGATTTTCTGAGGCTGGTCCAGATTCAGCAATAAATGTTCCTCCACTTCTAATTCACCTCCTTCTATACATCCCTTGAATTGAATATTCATTTTTAAAAAACATAGTATTTGGAATCAAATTCTTTAAACAAGTTGCTTACTTACATACATACATACATACACACATACCATCGTAAATAGTGTACCTCATTTAGTGAAAATAGACATTTTGAATTCCACCTGATAGATGCAAGTGCACTCGATCAGAGATTACCATGCAAAACTAACTGATTCTAATTCTGGATACCTCAGTCTCGGGAACTGCTCCAGAAAATGATGTGATTGTAGACGAGGTACCATCATCACCCTGTAACACAGTTCATATTTTAAAATGGATGAAAACAGTGAAATTGAACAGAGACTATCGGGTGCAGACATTTGATACATATATATTCAAATGCATTTATGATACATTGCGTAAACAAACTGCCAGATACAAAAAAACATTTCATATTTAGAATTCCGTGTATAATACATTTGCGTAATCATAAAACTACCTGATTGGCGCTCAAAGCGGTTGCATGCGCTGGAAAAGAAAAGGATGCTGAATCTAGCTCCTTCATTTTCAGCGCATTGCCACGAAGTCATAAAGGGAAAATTAGATTTGCATTAGATCTGTGTGAAGATGCAACTGTCAATAATATGAACTTCTACAAGTCTGTATGGCTCACCATTGGTATACTGGAATGTTCGGTGCTGTTGCCAGTATTGAGCGTCTGTGCTTCGGTCATTATGCTTGCCTAAAATAATTGAAATGTCAAGCAACATAATAAGGCCAAGAATATGCTTATTACGAAGTGCGCTATTGCATAGTCATCTCTGATGCTCATAAAACCAGGGACAGATGTCTAGCCAAATGTGGTATAGTTCTAAATTAATACAATCTGGTAAATATGCAAACTTTAGTAAAAAGAAATTACACCGAAAGCACCAATCTGTTCATGTAGTTAGCTGTTCGGTACCCCATGGCCTACTGCTAATTCATCATCTACCGCTAATTCATCACCGTGAACTCACCTGGTCCCGCATGTACATTGATAGAGTTGGAATTGCGTCTGGGTGTTAAACGAGTCTTCACGAGATCGCTGGTTACCTTTTCTTCCTGGAGATTGTGGAGTTGAGGTTGCCAGTCTGTCGGAGTATCTATTGCCGATGAATGGGTAGCGCGAGAAATTAGCCCAATACCCTCCTGACGATATATCACAGGATGGCACTGAACCAACTCCCAACGCCACGGGTGGCACCTCAGTATTTACGTGACGTCGGGACAGTGTTTCCACTGGCAGAGAAGGCTTGATGAAGACACCGATAATAGTGGAAGCTGAACTCCGGAACATCCAAGAAGGCAGCAAGGCACAGGTACCGGCAGGGCACAAGACAGGTAAAGGAGGAAGGTCTGCAAGGACAAGCAGAACAGACAGGGGAGTCCTACTATCCTAGCAGAAGGGAAGCAATCCAGGAACCCAGACAGGACCTCCCCTTACCCTTAACCAGGAGGCAGGCAAGGACCAAGTAGAACTGGGAAGCAAGGGGTAGGAGGACTAAGGAGCAGGGAGAGGACAAGGAGGAGAGGCTGGACAAGGCAGGATAAGGCAGAGCAAGGAACTGGGGAGGCTGAGGCACGGACGCCAGGGCTCCAGCAGCGCATACACAGTAACAACCATGTTGAAACGCGTTGTCCCTGTGTATGCGGTGCTCTTTTAAAGCCCGGCATCAAAGCGAGGCTTGGAACGCATGTTCCGACACTGCGCATGCGCGGGACGTCGGATACTGACGATCCGCGCATGCGCAGATCCTCGCAAGATGGCGGCGTCCACGGAGCCTATCCGGACCGCGGGTCGGCGTGGGGAAAGACGCCACCGCGGGTACAGCCTCCATGAAGGAGGAGACCGCTGCGGCGGTGGACCCGGGACCCTTGGACAGGTAAGTGGTGCCCGCGAGCGAGCACGCGGTGTGACACCATACCCCCTCCCGGACAACCCCGGAGCACCGGGTTTCCAAGGGTAGCGGAGATAGAAGTCCCGAACCAGGCGCGGTGCATGCACGAAGGAGCGCGGTTCCCAAGTGCGGTCACAAGCAGGATAACCTTTCCAGCTGACCAGGAGCTGCAGAGCACCCCGCCAAATCCGTGAATCACATATCTCCTGCACCTCAAACTCAGGGACCCCCCGAACCAAAACCGTGGCAGGACGGGAACTGGTGCGACCCATAACATCGGGCACATAGGGCTTCAAAAGAGAGACATGAAAGACAGGATGGACCCTCCAAGAACGAGGCAGAGACAAACGAAAGGCAACAGAAGAAACACGCCCAATGATGCGAAAGGGACCAAAAAAGCGGGGAGCCAGTTTCACTGGTAAATTGCGTACCGGTAGATTCTTGGAGGACAGCCATACCCTCTCCCCAACATGAAGGACAGGCTCAGGGCTCCGTCTCTCGTCAGCCTGTTCCTTCATACGTGCTTGTGCCACTGCCAAGGTACCGGCCGCCAGGCGATTTTGATTGCGGATCAGGGATACCAGGGCATCTGCAGATGGTACGGCACTGGAAGATGTAGGACGAACTGGCAGCAGTCTGGGGTGAAGACCGGTAGATCAGAAAAAGGGGCTGAGTACGGTAGCAGAATGAACAGCATTGTTGTAAGCCGCTTCCGCGGTGTCCAACCATTCCGACCAGTTGTCTTGAGTGGCATTGGCATAATAACGTAGGTATTGCTCAAGGGTTTGATTGGTGCGCTCCGTCTGCCCATTGGTCTGTGGATGATAGCCGGAACTCAGGGCTCGCTGAATGTCCAAATGCCGACACAGTTGGTCCCAAAAAGATGAGATGTATTGAGATCCCCGGTCCGATAGAATCTTCTCCGGAAGACCATGAAGACGATACACCCCGTGTAGAAAACGTTGTGCCATCTGGGAGGCATTGGGCAGTTTAGGAAAGGGCAAGAAATGAGCAGTCTTGGTGAAGCAGTCCACCACCAGCATTATACACGTGAAACCACCAGACAGGGGCAGGTCAACGATGAAATCCGTGGCGATGGTATGCCAAGAGTACGGAGGCGTAGGTGTGGGTTTCAGGAGACCAATGGGCCTTTTGCGAGGAATCTTGGTCTGGGCACATACAGGGCAGGAATCCACGTAGTGCTTTACCAGCGTGGCCAATCCAGGCCACCAGTACTGCCGTGCAACCAGTTCTTGTGTTGTGCGGACTCCACAGTGACCACAAACGACGGAATCATGGCAATTCTGTAGAACGATCTTCTGGAGCTCCAAGGTGGGAACGTACAGACGATCCTTAAAGAACAACAAGCCGTCACGTTCTCTGATGTCAGAGCGTTGTAGTATCTGTGATCTTGAGGGATCCGTTCGTGTGGCTTCTATCAACTGTTGGAGCTGGGGAGTCACCATCGATAGAAAATGCTTTGACGCTATCAGAGGCGGCTCCAGTTCCTTGGCACCTTCAACGTTGTTTTCCAGAGACCGAGACAGGGCATCAGCCTTTGTATTCTGGGAACAAGGAATGTACGTGACGGTGAAATCAAACTGCGAAAAGAAAAAGGCCCAACGAGCATGACGGGAGGTTCTGCATTGCAAAGAGCGCAGGAACTGTAGATTACGGTGATCTGTGCGAACCACCACCGGGTACCTCCCACCCAGCAAGTGATGTTGCCACTCCTCGAGAGCTGCTTTCATAGCCAGTAATTCCTTTTCAATCACTGCATAGTTTCTCTCGCTCGCTGACAATTTCCGTGAGTAGTAAGCCACCGGGTGCTCTGTTCCCGTGACTGAATCTTGCTGTAGTAAGACCGCACCAATTGCGTAGTCCGAAGCGTCTGTTTCAACCACAAACGGCTTTTCATCATCTGGATGTCTAAGAACAGGAGCAGACATGTTATGTTATGTTATTTTGCATTTATATAGCGCCTTATATACCATTGGTATGGTCTGAAGGCGCTGGTAGGTTGAACGCCCTTGGGAACCGAAGTTCAGGTCAGTAGAGAGAGTAGGGGGGAGTCAAAAAGTGCGTGTGCGCACCATGTATGTGTGCAGCTGGTGCGAAAACAAGTGGTAGCTGCTTCTTAGCTGTAGGTGTGGTGGTTGAGAGATCAGGAGTATGTGTTCGCTCTGATCGGCTTTATCCGGAACGAGTGTGGCTGCGTTAGGCCTGAGAGGAACGCCTGGCTGGGTGGTGAGAAACCAGCGATGTTTACTTAGAGTGATGTGGAGTAAGCGGGAGATGTAGATATGAGAACAGTTATACCGAATGGTGTCATAGTATCTCTGTGTTCTAGATGAGTGGTGGTGTAAGGGAGAGAGTAAGCGTGGGGTGTGGCGTGATGTATGTTTTTAAGAGTTTCCTTCATTCCAAGGCATGTTAAGTATCGTCCGTTGCACATAATCGTCCGTTCCTCATACTCGACCGCTCCACACATTCGTCCAGTCCGCACCCTACGTTTGGTTCGCACCCTCGTCCAGACAGCACCCTCGTCCAGACCGCACACTTCGTCAGGTCTAGACACTTGTCGAGACTATATGCTCGTGTATTTTATCCACTCGTCCAGTCTACATACTGGTCGAGGTAGGACGCTCGTTCAGTCCATAAACAGTCATGCGCTCCCCACACTCATGCGCTCCCCACACTCATGCGTTCCCCACACTCATTCGCTCTCAAAATCATCCGCTCTCAAAGTCATCCGCTCACCACTCTCGTCCGCTCTCCACTCTCCACTCTCAAACCGCTCTCTGCACACTCACCCGATCTCCACTCTCACATGGTCTCCACTCTCACCCGATCTCTGCTCCCACCCGATCTCTGCTCTCACCCGATCTCCATACTTATCCGCTCTCCATAGTCCTCCGCACTCCACAGTCCTACGCTCTCTAGCGTTTTCCGCTCTCCACAGTCCTCCGCTCTCCACAGTCCTCTGCTCTTTTCGGTTCCTCATACTAAGCCGCTCTATACACTCAACCGTTTTCCGCACTCAACCGTACTCCGCGCTCAACCACGCTCATCCGCTCCCCACAACTTGTCCGCTCACACACACTCATGCGCTCTCCGCACTCTCACACTCATGCGCTCCCCACGCTCATCCGCTCCCCACGCTCATCCGCTCCCCACGCTCATCCGCTCCCCACGCTCATCCGCTCCCCACGCTCTCCATGCTCACCCACACTCCACGCTCATCCTCTCTTCACACTCACCCGCTCAACCACACTCACCACACTCACCACACTCACCCGCTCAACCACACTCACCACACTCACCACACTCATCCGCTTTGCACACTCATCCGTACTACGCTCGCATCTGCACTACGCTCTTGCTCGCATCTGCACTACGCTCTTGCTCGCATCCGCTCTCATCCGCTCTCCACACTCCTCCGCTCTCCACCCTCAACCGCTTTCCACCCTCAACCGCTTTCCACCCTCAACCGCTTTCCACCCTCAACCGCTTTCCACCCTCAACCGCTTTCCACCCTCAACCGCTTTCCACAACTCATCTGCTCTCCAGTCAGATCCTCATGCTTCCGTTTAGTGTAATTGTCTGTTCTGTACGCTTCATCCATTCTAACTGTTTCATTTATGTCATTCACTGTATTCCATTCTCATTCATTATGTCGTTTTGATCGGTTCAGATTTCCTGAGTTTCTCAATGATTTATTCGTATTTTCTGTTTCATTGTTTTTATCTACTTTACTCGTTTAAGCCTGCTTGTCTTTCTAGTTTACATTCGAGTTTATTTAGCTGTCATTCTCGCTTCAGGTAGTTTGGTGGGTCGGTATTATTGTGATGATGCTGGATTGGTTTTATGGGAAGAGCCAGGTTTTCAGTAGTTTGCGGAAGGAGGTTAAGTCTTCAGTTAAGCGGATGTGGGGTGGGAGTGAGTTCCACAGGGTTGGAGCCAGGGCAGAGAATGATGATCCGCCTAGCCTGACTGAGTTTGTCTTGGGAATTACTAGGAGGGCGGCTGAGCTTGATCTTAGGGTACGAGTGGGATGATAAGGTATGAGTTTGTCTTGAAGATATTGCGGTCCAGTTTTATGCAGTGCTCGATGCGAGAGGCATAAGGTTTTGAAAGCTACCCTACGGGCTACAGGAAGCCAGTGCAGTGTTTTAAGGGCTGGGGATATGTGGTCTCTTGGACTGAGCGCAAGTAGTAATTTGGCCGCTGCGTTGTGTGCTCTTTGGAGTTTATTCAGTTGGTAGGTATGTATTCCGAGGTAAAGGGGGTTTCCGTAGTCCAGTCTGGATATAACGATTGATTGGACAGCGGAGACTCTGTTGGGAAATGAGAGGTATGGAAAGGCGCGCCTTAGGTTTTTAAGGTGATGGTGGCAGGACTTTGAGACATTGTTGACTTGGCGCGAGAGAGTTAGGTCGGAGTCCAGGGTGCATCCAAGATTTTTTACTGTTTTGGAGGGTGTAGGTGAGTTGCCCATGGCGGGTGGCCAGGGTAGTGGGTGCGGAAAAAGGTCGGAGTTGCCGCAAATCATGATTTCTGTTTTGGAGGGGTTTAACAAGAGGTGGCTTTGGGTCATCCAGCGCTCTATGTTTACGAGGCAGGATGCCAGGTCGGGTTGGGAGTTGGGTTTCGAGTTCAGGAATTTTAGAATTAGTTGAGTGTCGTCGGCGTAGTTGTAACATAGGATGTTGTGTGAACGAATTATTGGTGGGAGGGTGATCAGGTAGAGATTGAAAAGGAGGGCGGATAGACATGCTCCTTGAGGGACTCCCGTGTTGACTGGTCGGGCTTGGGAGGTAAAGCTGGAGAGTACCGTTATTTGGTGCCTGTCTTTGAGGAATGAAGCTATCCATTTAAGAGCGGTTCCACAAATTCCTAGCGAGTGGAGGCGGTCTAGGAGTATCGAGTGATTGATCGTGTCAAAGGCAGCGGATAGGTCAAGAAGGATAAGAGCGGCACATCCCGCGGAGTCTGCTGTCATTTTAAGGTCGTCCCAGATCGAGGTTAAGGTGGTTTCAGTTCCGTGACGTGATCTAAAACCCGATTGGGCGGGGTCAAGGAGATTGTTGGCTTCAACAAAGGCGTTTAGTTGGGAGTAGGCGGTTCGGTCAATGAGTTTGGCGAGGAATCTGGTGTTTGAGATTGGGCGGTAGTTTTTGGGCTCGAGAGGGTCGAGCGAGGGTTTTTTAATTAGAGGTTTGACGTGTACCATTTTGAATGCTTTGGGAAAAATACCGGAGGAAAGGGAGGCATTTATGATAGATCTTGCGTGTTCTCCTGCGCAGGTGAAGGCAAAGATTTATTTAAGGGTTGTGGCCCGGGCAGGGGTCCAGAGGGGATCCAGATGGTTTGCGGGCAGATAGAAGTTTGAGAAATTGTTCTGGTGATATTGGACTAAAGGATTCGAATGTTGGTTGAGTTGAGGTTGTAGTTGACTGGCTGGCCCGTACGGGTGGAGGATTGTGAATTGGTTGTAAGAGAGCCAGTTTGGTGTTTAGAGTTTTTGTCCTTTCAATAGCTGTGGTGTAAAAGTGGAGGGAGAGTGAGTCACACAGTGATTGTGACGGGGTCGGGACGGTTGTATTACAAGTTGGATTGGTGAATTCGGAGATGATTTTGTGGAGTTCTTTGCTTGGGTTTTTGCAGTTTAGGATTCGGGTGTTGTAGTGGGCTTTTTTAGCTTTCCGGATTTCAGCCTTGTACCGGTACAAGTGACGGGCCAAGGGGGTCCTGCTTTCGTTGGTTTTCTCATTTTGCCAATTGCGTTCTAGGTATTTGTAATGTCGTTTACTGGTCTTCAGCTCAGGAGTGAACCATCTGGGGAACGGGCCACGGCGGGTTGATGGTTTGCTTGTAGGGGTGAGTCGCATCAGAGATGCGTTGAGCCATGAGTCAAAGGCTTCAGGTGTTAGTTGGTTTTTAGGGTGGCAGGTGGGTGGTGGGGACTGGAGGAGTGCCTCGGCTAGGTCAGGGGTGATTATTAGTTTTTTCCAGCATTTGCGTAGGATCGGAGGTTCAGATGCGGATACGGGAAGGGGGCCGGGTGCGGGGATGGCAAACGAGAGAATGAAGTGATCGGACCAGATGATAGGAGTTGGGGGCTTTAACTGAATCTGGGTGTCGGAGCTAAAGATGGCATCGAGAGTGTGTCCTTTAAAATGAGTCGGTCCATTTATGTGGGGTTGGAGATTAATTGCATCTAGACCGTCGATTAGGGCGTGTGTCATAGGATTGGTGGGCATGTCTAGCCATATGTTAAAGTCTCCGAGAAGGATGAGGTTGGGATGGTTTATTTGGAGGGTGGCAATAGAGTCGCAAAGGTTGTTTGCGAAATGTCTATCGTAGCCAGGGGGCCTGTAGATTATTAGGAAGGTGAGTGAGAGCGACGGGGAGAGGGATAGTTTAATGAGGAGAGATTCGCAGGATGGAATGGAGGGTTGGTTGTCCATGATTGACGCGCGGAAGGGCGATTTAAAGACAAATGCTACCCCCCCTCCTCTGGACGGACGGTTCAGTGGGATGAGGCAGTAGTCGGGCGGAAAGGCTTCATTTGCGATTGGGCTGAAGTCATCAGAGAACCAGGTTTCAGTGATGAAAACTAGGTCAGGTTTGACAGAGGCGAGGAGGTCAAAGATGCTATGTCTGTTTTTTGCTACAGAGCGGGTGTTAAATAGGATACAGTTCACATCGGCAGGGAAGGTTGGTTTTGGCGCTGGAGCGGGATGGGGCGGAGGGGGAGAGACTAGCGGGAGAGGGGTAGGGTTGGTGGTGCTAGGGAAGAGTGGGCGAGCCGAGAGTTTTGCAGGCTTCGTGCGGGGTTGGGTGGATGTGTGTGATGGGATGATCGGGATTGGGGTGGGGGATTTGAGGATGGGGGAGGGCGGTTGGGAGTTTCGGTTGTGGTGAAATCGAGGGCGAGGGGTTTCAGGAAGGGCGAGGCCATGGGGGAGGGGGGATTGTGGGAGAGAGTTGGTGGGTTGAGACAAGGGGGGGCGAGGAGAGCAGAGAGGTAGAGGGGGACCAGGAACGCTTCCTCTTTAGTTTCTTTGCTGCGATTGGCGTGAGAGAGAGGGTAGGAGGGTCAGAGGGGGAGAGAGAGGCGGCTTCGGTTCTCGCTAGGGCTAGGCGCGCAGTTTTTAGGGAGGGGAAAGGGTGCAGTCGGATGGGGAAGGTGCCAGGTGTATGATGGCGAGGCGGGGGGAGGATTGTTGCAGGGTGGGGTGTGGTAGTGGGGAGAGCGGGTCTGGGCAGTGCTGGCGGGTCGGCGGTGGGGTTCAGGAGATGAGTGGTCTTGGGGTGGGTGGCACGCCATCGTGCCCCCCTGGCTTGATGTTTGGAGAGGGTGCTGGCAGGGATTGTGGAGGAGGGAGGGTTGTCTCGGGAGCGGGGGGGTGAGGGAGGGCAGATCGGAGAGTGGAGGAGGTTCATGGGAGTCGTTTCTGACGGGCATTGGTGGAGTTGGTGCGCTCATGATTGGTGTGGAATTGGGTTCACTTCTAAATGCAGGAGGGAGACGATTCTAAGTTCGACTTTCAGAGAGGCTCTTGGGCGTGACTTCTAAATGTGGGTGCACTTCTAACTGTAGGTGGGAGCAATTCTAAATTCAACTTTCTAAGGGAGGGTATAGGGTACAGATTTAGATGCGGGAATAGTTCTAAATTCAACTTTCACAGAGAGGCTATTAGGCGCAACTACTAAATGCAATGGTGTACGCTTCGAAATGCAATTGGGTACACTTCTAAATGCAGGTGGGAGCAATTCTAATGGAGGAGGGAGCAGTTCTAAATTCAACTTTCTCAGGGAGGTTATTGGGCGCAGCTTCTAAATGGAATTAGGTACACTTCTAAATGCCGTTGGGTACGTTTCTAAATGCAAGTTGGACCAATTCTAGATTCAGCTTTCTCAGAGAGGCTGCTGGGTACGCTTCAAATGTGAGTGGGAACAATTCTCAATCGATTTTCTCAGAGAGGCTATTAGGCGCAACTACTAAATGCAATGGTGTACACTTCGAAATGCAATTGGGTACACTTCTAGGTGCAGGTGGGAGCAATTCTAATGGAGGAGGGAGCAGTTCTAAATTCAACTTACTCAGAGAGGTTGTTGGGTACACTTCAAATGTGAGTGGGAACAATTCTCATTTAACTTTCTCAGGGAGGTTATTGGGCGCAGCTTCTAAATGGAATTAGGTACACTTCTAAATGCCGTTGGGTACGTTTCTAAATGCAAGTTGGACCAATTCTAGATTCAACTTTCTCAGAGAGGCTGCTGGGTACGCTTCAAATGTGAGTGGGAACAATTCTCAATCGATTTTCTCAGAGAGGCTATTAGGCGCAACTACTAAATGCAATGGTGTACACTTCGAAATGCAATTGGGTACACTTCTAGGTGCAGGTGGGAGCAATTCTAATGGAGGAGGGAGCAGTTCTAAATTCAACTTTCTCAGAGAGGTTGTTGGGTACACTTCTAGAATGTGAGTGGGAACAATTCTAAATCATCTTTCTCAGAGAGGCTATCAGGTGCAATTACTACATGCAATTGCGTACACTTCTAAATGCAAGTGGGAGCAATTCTAATGGAGGAGGGAGCAGTTCTAAATTCAACTTTCTCAGAGAGGTTGTTGGGTACACTTCTAGAATGTGAGTGGGAACAATTCTAAATCCACTTTCTCGGAGGGGCTGCTGGGTACACTTCAAATGTGAGTGGGAACAATTCTCATTTAACTTTCTCAGAGAGGTTATTTGGTGCAGCTTCTAAATGGAATTGGGTACACTTCTAAAATGCTGTTGGGTACATTTCTAAATGCAAGTTGGACCAATTCTAGATTTAGCTTTCTCAGAGAGGCTGTTGGGTACACTTCAAATGTGAGTGGGAACAGTTCTCAATCGATTTTCTCAGAGAGGCTATCAGGCGCAACTACTACATGCAATTGTGTACACTTCTAAATGAAATTGGTAATACTTCTAAATGCAATTGGGAACATTTCTATATGCAATTGGGAACACTTCTCAATTCAGCTTTCTCAGAGAGGCTATTTGGCGCAACTTTGAATGCTATTGGGTACACTTCTAAATGCAGGTGGGAACAATTCTAAAATCAATTTTCTAAGAGAGGGTATAGGGTACAGATCTAAATGCGAGTGGGAATAGTTCTGAATTCAACTTACTCAGAGAGGCTATTTGGCGCAACTTTGAATGCTATTGGGTACACTTCTAAATGCAGGTGGGAACAATTTTAAAATCAACTTTCTAAGAGAGGGTATAGGGTACAGATCTAAATGCGAGTGGGAATAGTTCTGAATTCAACTTTCTCAGAGAGGCTATCAGGCGCAACTACTACATGCAATTGTGTACACTTCTAAATGCAATTGGGAATACTTCTAAATGCAATTGGGAACATTTCTATATGCAATTGGGAACACTTCTCAATTCAACTTTCTCAGAGAGGCTATTTGGCGCAACTTTGAATGCTATTGGGTACACTTCTAAATGCAGGTGGGAACAATTCTAAAATCAATTTTCTAAGAGAGGGTATAGGGTACAGATCTAAATGCGAGTGGGAATAGTTCTGAATTCAACTTTCTCAGAGAGGCTATTTGGCGCAACTTTGAATGCTATTGGGTACACTTCTAAATGCAGGTGGGAACAATTCTAAAATCAATTTTCTAAGAGAGGGTATAGGGTACAGATCTAAATGCGAGTGGGAATAGTTCTGAATTCAACTTTCTCAGAGAGGCTATTTGGCGCAACTTTGAATGCTATTGGGTACACTTCTAAATGCAGGTGGGAACAATTCTAAAATCAATTTTCTAAGAGAGGGTATAGGGTACAGATCTAAATGTGAGTGGGAATAGTTCTGAATTCAACTTTCTCAGAGAGGCTATTTGGCGCAACTTTGAATGCTATTGGGTACACTTCTAAATGCAGGTGGGAACAATTCTAAAATCAACTTTCTCGGAGAGGGTGCTGGGTACACTTCAAATGTGGGTGGGAGCAATTCTCGTGCAACTTTCTCAGAGAGGCTATCCGGCGCGACTACTAAATGCAATTGGGAATATTTCTATATGCAATTGGGGACACTTCACAATTCAACTTTCTCAGGGAGGTTATTGGGCGCAATAATTACGTTGTTGATGCTGCGTTAGAGGAGTGGTAGGGTAGTATGGCCTGAAGTAGTTGCTTCTGGCCCTGCCCTTGCCACACTTACTTGTTGTTGGCTTCTTGCTTCTCCTGCGGATACCTGCAGATACGATCTGGAGTCGTCCTTTGCCTCGGGTCCTTCGCCGTAGGGCTGCCAGGCAGAGGGCTGCCTTGGGAGCTGCAGTAATGGCCTGGGAAAGGAGGCCGGATGGCCAATCGGAAGGGTTGTGGGCGGGTCGGGAGGCGGACCAGGACGCAGGAGCGGCAGGGAGGAGAGCACGGGCCGGTAGGCTCTGTTGCTCTGTGCTCGTGAGCCAATCAGGGCCAAGGAGGAAGCGGTCCGGCCAATCAGGGGAGGAGGGAGGCGGGAGGCGAGACAAACATGGAAGGGAGAGGGTCTAGGGAAGGGAGGGCTGAAACGGGGTGGAAGCGGGCTGGGCACAGGGTTAGAAAGGGTCTGGGGCACCAGGAATTCGGCCCAAGAGGGTCTAAGCAGGCCAATGCAGCACTCAGCCTCGGAAAGAGGACATCTTGCAAGGAACTGGAGGTGGGCCAGATCCTCCTCAGAAAGGCATTCAATCCCGCCTTCCTCACTTCTGAATGCCAGGGCGGCACATGCAAAAAGCACACCATTTCTTGATTGAAGGATTATGTCACCTGATCCTTGTTTGATCTCCATTAATTGATTCTGGGCCATGGCTACCAAATTGGGCAGTTTAAAGACATCCAAAAAGGCTTTCTCGAAAGCAGCGAAATCACTCAACAGGGGACTGTTGGTAGAGACCAAAGGTGCGGCCCAAGCAAGTGCATTGCCGGTTAGGTTTCCAAGGATATACCCGATCTTAGCCTTGTCTTGACCAAAATGACTTGACCTGAACTGGAAATGGATCCGACAGTGTGTACAGAACTCTGCCACTCGACGCGGGTCACCATCATACTTCATCGGAGTAGTGTAAACCATGGAGTTCTCAGGTGGTGTAGCTGGTTGTGAGGGGTTAGCCAAACTCCGGCCCATCGCTTGTCGAAGGGTGTCGTTCTCCTGGCGGAGGGTGGTAATTTCAAGACGCATGGCACGCATTTCTTCGCGTAGTTCCTGCATGTCGTCCATGTCGAGACTGAAGGAAAGGCATCTCAATCTGTTAAACGAGTCTTCACGAGATCGCTGGTTACCTTTTCTTCCTGGAGATCGTGGAGTTGAGGTTGCCAGTCTGTCGGAGTATCTATTGCCGATGAATGGGTAGCGCGAGAAATTAGCCCAATACCCTCCTGACGATATATGACAGGATGGCACTGAACCAACTCCCAACGCCACGGGTGGCACTTCTCAGTATTTACGTGACGTCGGGACAGTGTTTCCACTGGCAGAGAAGGCTTGATGAAGACACCGATAATAGTGGAAGCTGAACTCCGGAACATCCAAGAAGGCAGCAAGGCACAGATACCGGCAGGGCACAAGACAGGTAAAGGAGGAAGGTCTGCAAGGACAAGCAGAACAGACAGGGGAATCCTACTATCCTAGCAGAAGGGAAGCATTCCAGGAACCCAGACAGGACCTCCCCTTATCCTTAACCAGGAGGCAGGCAAGGACCAAGTAGAACTGGGAAGCAAGGGGTAGGAGGACTAAGGAGCAGGGAGAGGACAAGGAGGAGAGGCTGGACAAGGCAGGATAAGGCAGAGCAAGGAACTGGGGAGGCTGAGGCACGGACGCCAGGGCTCCAGCAGCGCATACACAGTAACAACCGTGTTGAGACGCGTTGTCCCTGTGTATGCGGTGCTCTTTTAAAGCCCGGCATCAAAGCAAGGCTTGGAACGCATGTTCCGACACTGCGCATGCGTGGGACGTCGGATACTGACGATCCGCGCATGCGCAGATCCTCGCAAGATGGCGGCGTCCACGGAGCCTATCCGGACCGCGGGTCGGCGTGGGGAAAGACGCCACCGCGGGTACAGCCTCCATGAAGAAGCAGACCGCTGCGGCCGTGGACCCGGGACCCTAGGAGAGGTAAGTGGCGCCCGCTAGCGAGCGCGGGGTGTGACACCGGGTGCAATTTACAAGTGGTTAGGAGTAGACCACTTTTTCTGTACTGCGATGGGTTGTACATATCGAGGGCAAAGTGCAGGCTGCATATGCAGTATTTATTGCCCTTCAAGTCCTCCGAGACTTCCTTGGTTCTAGTTTCAAGCTCTTCTGGCACAAATCTACAATATCTGAGCCATTCTCATAGTAGATCTATATTCCTTGGGAATGTATGCATTATTGTGCCTGTAGGTTTTGCATGGGTCTTAGAACGCCAACTTGCAACCATACACAAAGGCATTCTTGAAATATCTGTACATAAAGGACATATAGTTACAATAATGTTTTACATGAATGCTTGATAGGGATGGAATTATATCATAATGTTTCTATGCAATGTTTGTTTTGGTCACAGAAGCAAAACCTGTGTAGCGTAGTGGACTATACAAGAGGGTAACTTTCATACAGAATTGAATACTGTGATGCAAATGGTAACATGTTATTCGTATGTTGAATGTACTTTCTTGCATCAAAATGAAACATGCTCATAGACCTGGTCCACGAAGGTTGCAATTCTATCCCAATAGACAGTGTTGACATTTGCTATATACCAATGGCAAAGTAAATGAGAGGAATGAACATACACTACTGGGTATATTCGTTCGAAATAGAATTTTACAGAGATGAAAAAGAGACAATCAGGTGACCTGCACTTACCTTGACTAACAAACAATGAGATTCAGCAAGCCGGGTGGTTACTCGCAGGAGACCAGGTAGCGCGATCACGAGTTGACTTCCAGTGCTCACAGGTAGCACGATCACGAGTTGACTTACAGTGCTCACAGATGTTGTAAGGATAAATATCCAGTAGTTTATAAATAGTTAGAAAAGCGGGTGTGTATGTGAATGAGCGACGTCTTTATGGCATGGTCTTATGTGGATTGAAGGGGCGCGGTCTGCATCAAACCAACAGGCCTGCAGACACTGTGTCTGGGGATGCCCGGAGTAGAATGGCCGTTTTGCAGAAGATAACTTTGAAGTGTATATGGTATTACGCACCTCACACGGTCCCATCCTGCCAGCACCCTCGGGAGGGCAGGGCCACAGGTGCAAACTGCCACTGATACTAGAGGGGGGATGAATGCCCAAGAGGCATGGACAAAGGGGCCGTAACACTGCTGAATGGAGACTACACACTTATGTGGACATCCTGCCAGTGTAAGGAAGGATGTTTTTTTGTTGCTTCATCACTGGTGCCAGAAGAGAAATCCTGGCAACAATAGAAGAGGGCCTACTGCAGGACCCGGTCCGAATCCATTTTGCATAAACCTCCGACTCCATTTTGGAGTAGGCCGCGTTCAGATTAATGTTAGGCCTTCTCTCCCCTTTTGCAGCGCAGCAAACAGCGAACACAGCTGGCCTCCACGTTTTACTCCCCCTCAGCCTGTGCCAGACAAATTCATGTCACACAAATGTACTGGCTTGAATTGTTGCTGGCAAACAGTGTATTCTTTTATCTTTCCACTGAGTTCATCGGCGTGGTGCGTCACCAGGCAAAATGGTGCCCTGCAATCCATCCATCTCCACAAAGCTGCTCTTGCTCCTTTCACCCCGTCCTGTGGAAGTTATCGCATGGTTGCCCCCTGTGCCCACACATTCTCACTTTGATGTAGCCGAAGCGTGACTCTTATCCACTGACCGCCCTGTAGTGCCCCCAATATAACCGATCCACAAGTCATCATATATTTTGCTAAGACCAACACGTGTGACTTCACCCATTCTTCCCTGATGGCACCAGGACAAATAAATCTCAAATGTAATCCTCTAATCGCAGACAAGGAGAGTAAGACCATTGTACCCCTTACGCCCACAAAAGCATCGAACTGAAACGTGTTTATATGTAGTTACAATTTAATTTATAGGTATCCCCCACATTCTAGGGGTTGTACACGACTTGCATTATTTATTGTGTGTCAGAAAATGTTATGTAGTTTGGAAATTCAGGAGTGACCCCCACCGATGAAATTGACCTGACCTTCAAATCGCCCAGATGCGCGCGGCCGAGCATCTTTCTCTTGCCAGTAATTAATACTCCGGTTCGTACTGGTAGAGCATTATTGATGCCATTATACGACAAAATTAAAATCTATAGAAAAGCTGGCACTAGTATCTGTTCACACGGGCTATGAGGACAGCTGAACAAAACAGAATCGAGTCACAGTATATTCGAAAAAAGAAAGTGGAACGACTGAAAAAGCAACTCTGGTGTTGTCTGATGAGAAGCGATCTGTTTATACTTATTGAGGAAAGTGGCGTCCTGCCATTTCCATGGAGACACGCCATTAGCAGCGAACGTTGACACGAGATGTGCATTCGCATTGTGAAATGGGCCGTGCACGTCGAGTGATGTCAGCTTCAGGGGCGGGGCATATGATTTAGTGCCGATAGTTCACTTGAGTTTAGGACGGATAAGATTAGAACAAGATGGCCACGCCCGACTCGTTGATTTCACGTGTGTAAAAGTGAGGAAAACTACGGTAAGGTGCATAGGAAAAGTTGTTACGATCGATCAACGTATGCTTAAAAACACATGCCTTAACGATCGGGACAATAATATTTTTGATCGCACTACTCCTTTAAGCCATCAGCAGGTCTGCTCTTTTCTGTAGAACTCTTGGTTCAAACGATCTGATGACCGTTGCAGGAGCCCTCCTTTTATCCAAGATTTAGGCTGGGAGCAAGTCCACCAATGGTAAGGATCTGCAACATTCAAGCAGCCAGTGGTTGGCCCAATATTGGAAAACTTTGGTCATCACATCTGCCCAGCAACAGACTCTCTAGCACCAGAGTTTGTGGATTGGGACTAGACAGTCCCTACTATGGCTCACGCACAAAGCCTCTTTGCATCTGAAATCCGCACTTTCCCTGAGAAATGGATTTCCAAATAAGGCATTTCCTGTCCTGAGAATGCAGGAAGGAGGCCAAACAATAAGCTGGCCAAAGAACATGTGAAAAACGTGGCACGGCCATTTTAGGGTGCTAGCCGCCTTTAGTAGCCATTTGCAATAAATGCAAAGGTTCACGAGCAAAAACACACAAAAATTGTCAAAATAACAACTGCCACCAGCTTGCCTTAGGCACATATCAAATGTAGCCAACAAGGCATTATATAAAACATAAGGATAAAAAGTATCCTTAGTGAACTTCACTAGAAAGGGAGTTGTGAAATTGTAACAATATAACAATTCATAAAGAGACATGGGGCCCGATTAATGGAATTTTTTGCACGGTGCAAAACAAATATCCTGATTCATGGAACAGTGCAAATTATATATTTGCAGTGCAAAGTGACTTTGCACTGCAAAAATACACTTTGCTCTGTTCCATGATACAGGGTGTTTGTTGGCAGTGCAAAGTCACTTTGAATGCACCAGTGAAAGGCCACTTTGCACCATGCAAACAAATTCCATGAATCAGGCCCATAGTCTCTCAGGACTGACACTCTTTAGGGACCAGTCAATTTCCACATAAGAATGAGCAGAACAGGCACCTGAAGTAAAGAGGGCAGCTTTACTGGCCTCCAAAAAGTAAAGAAAGGGTTCAAAACAAGCAATGGGAATGGGGGTCCCATAGACCTCTATGGAGGGAAAGGTGCAAAAAGAAAATCTTTCCCAACAGTCCCCCTTAATCAGACAGAGGTCTATAACCTATGGCTCTGCAGAAGTGTTGTACTTTTGGACTAGAATTCCCGTTAGCACTAGCATGCATAAACAAGGAGGGATCATGGAAATTATAGTCCAAAAATCTGGATAGCCGCAGGTTGCAGACTCCTGCCATTAATGGTCCTCCGCTCCCTTCATGTCTGATCTTAGGACAGTTTGGATAAAGGGAATGTCAACACTGAGTTACAGAAATGTAATGCTTTACCTGCGTTTAAAGCAAGTATGGAAATGTATTCACAAGTAAGTAATTCGCTCTAAAACTTAAATCTACATTGAGCGGTAGTTCTTAATTTAATACTGGTTAACTGTGAATATAGAAACAAGATAAGAATTGAAAAGCACAGTTATCTTGTACGTGCTATACCTCAGTCAAAATATGTATATTTTTAATATTAAATGCATTACACATCCTTTCATCAGAGTCTATGGTGGCTACAATGCAGACTCTCATTGGTAATTATTTTCCAAAGAACAAACTGTGCTTTATCAAAAGTGCTCAAATTTTGCAATAGCCCTTTGCTGAGAGCTTCTTCAACAATACAGTTCAACAGGTGGTCCTTCTCCATTCAGTAAATTGCCTGATGTTTCTTCCAGCGAATTATTATCAATGTTTTTCACTGCAGTTTCAGACCCTGCCTTTGATGCACACTCAAATGTAGCAGTGCTGGTGTTCTGATGAATGTCAGGACTACAATTCAGGAGGTGGGCAAATTCCAGACAAAGACAAATAATTCACCTGGAAACCTTATGGTCAGGTTGTCCCCCAAATGTTCTGACCAGGTTGAGGGATCAAGACAGTTATTGCCACAGTGGTAGAAAAGGTTTTTATTTTTTATTTAAATATTTTTATTTTATTTTAAAGTCAAACAAACACACTACAACTGTTTCAAAACATAGAAAGCATCATAGTCCAACACATTGTCATTAAAACTCCCCAACTCCCCTCCCCCGCCCTTAAACTAGAGCCGGTTCTCACATGTCATTTACGGGAGCATCATTGGGTAGCATAGCACTTAGGCAGTCATCATCCGGGTCCTCTGTTCCATTGTTACCCTGGTGAGGGTTTGCTATAGAGGCCACCAATTGCCGCCAGGCCAGCAAGAGCCCTACTTCCTCCTCACTCCCCCTGGTGACCGCTTCAAACCAGACCACAGATTCAGCTTCCGCTCACCTCAAGAGGTCCGTCCACCATAGCTCCACCCTAGGTCTGTGGGTCGCCTTCCAACCAATGGCAATCCTGCGCTTGGCCAAAACACAAGCCAGGTCCTTCATCTTGCTTATGTGTTTTGAATGCCGGGGTCTAGGGAAAAGCCCAAGCATGCATGACCAGGCCGGTTCCACATCCAGCACCAGCCCCCCCCACCAGCCAGTTTCGTCTTGACTTCGTCCCAAAATCTGTGCACTTCCGGGCAAGCCCAAAACATGTGTAGCAGTCCCGCATTCACCTCCCCACACCTGGGGCATTGCTGCGTAGATGGTCCCCCAAACTTTGCAATCTTCCCAGGGGTTAAATAAACCCTGTGGGTAACGTACAATTGAAGCTGTTGGAATCTCGCGTTTCGGGACACCTTTTTAAATGGTACCTCTGGGCCCGTTCCCATTGCCCGTCCGTCATGGGTCCTCCCACCTCTTCCTCCCAATCTTGTCTCAATTGAAGCAACTCCTTCCCTGCCCTTACTCGCAGGAGCTCGTATATCCTCGATATTTCGTGCCTGCCCTCCTATACATAATACATGGTTTCCAGGGAGGCGTCAGGGTCTTCTGCTAGCACTGTCTCAGGCCATCTTTCTCTAGTCTTTTTCACAAGCCTAGTGTAGGTTATATATTGGCCACCATGTACCCCCGTCTCTTCCTGCAACCTCTGAAAGTCCACTGCCTCCCCTTCCTGCCATATGTCCCCAAGGGTGGCCAGGCCTACCTGTTCCCAGTATCTACGGACCGATTCAAGTAGTTGAGAGTCGCTCCCGCACAGCGCCGCCAAAGGGGCCTGCTGAGAGTATGGCTCCAAGTCCCCCCCAATCTTCCATGTCCTTTGCCAGATCTCCCAGCCCAGCCTCAGTAGCCGCCCCTTGCCCACCAGTTTGTCTCTGCACAACCACACCACTTCCATCAGAAAGTATGGGGCTGTATCTCCACGCAGAAGCCTAGCTTCCGCCCAGTCTTCAGCTGAAAGCCACCTGGCCACGTACTGCAGCTGCCCCGCCAGGTAATAGAGTTCAAAGTTAGGCAGGCCTATTCCCCCCCCATGTCACATGGGTTCTGGAGCTTCCACAGAGCAACCCTATTCCTAGAGCTGCCCCATACGAATCCCCTACACACGCTATGAAGTTTCACGAATAGGCTCCTAGGTATCAAAAACGGGACATTCACAAAAAAGTGCAAGAGTCTAGGCAGGACCACCATCTTGAGCAAGGCCGCCCTCCCCATCATGGTCAGGCGCAGTCTAGACCAGAATACCATGCTGTTCTTGATCCCCTCTATCGCCTTTTCCGTGTTATGCTTATGTTCTGCCTCAACCCTGTGGTAAATATTTATTCCCAAATACCTAAATGTCACGGGCTGACATGGTATTGGCAGGACCGGCAGCCTCTGGACCAGGACATTCCTATATCTGCCCAAAGGGAACAGGCTAGACTTTCCAGGGTTCACCGATATGCCTGAGAAGATGGCGTACCGTTCTATTACCTCCAGCACGTACCGCAGGTTTTCTTCTGGATAACGCAAATAAAGGAGCATATCATCCGCATATAATGATATCAGGTACTCTCCACTGACAGTGCTTATGCCCACCTCCCTGTATTGTTGTCGCAGGCATATTGCCAGCGGTTCTAATGCCAGTATATATATCCCCGTCTGATCTGGGTGTATCAGTTTCCTAATCACCTTCTTCAGTCTATTAGCCAGCACAGCCGTGAGTATTTTGCTGTCCTGTTTAAGCATGAACAACGGTCTGTAAGACCCGCACTCCACGGCCGGCTTGCCTGGTTTCAAGAGTGGGATGATTACAGCCTCGCGGAGAGACAATGGGAGTTCCCCCTGCTCATAGGCCTCGTTGAAAGTGGCAAGCAGTGGCTGAAGCAACTCTTGCATGTGTGTTTTGTAGAACTCGCTGGGCAGCCCATCCGGACCAGGCGCCTTGCAAGTGGGCAAGTTCTGAATCACTACCTCCAGCTCATCCGAGGTGACGGGTGCGTCTAACTCGGCGCATTCTAGATCATCCAAGGTGGGCAGCTCTATGTCCTCCAATGTGCACAGTATGTCTTGACACATATCCTCCCCCGTGTCCTCATACAAGTGTCTGTAGAACTTAAGGAATTCCTCATTTACCTCTTTCTGGGTGTTGCATATGGAACCTCTCTCATTCTTAATCTCACTGACCACCGAGCGGGGGGTCTCACTCTTATACAGCCAGGCCAGCAGTCTGCCCGGCTTGCCGCCCCCTGCGTGTATCCTCTCCGTATATTTCCTGTAATTGAGTCTGCATAGTCTATCCCAGAGTGCGCTGCAGGACAACTGTAGCTCCTTTACTTTGGCTCTGTTATCATGAGCGGTGCTCTTGCAACGCGCGAGATCCTCTAGCTCCCTTTCTGCCTCCTGGAGTTCCCTTTCGACGCCCCCTTGTAGCCCCTTAGCTTGGGAAATGGCTACCCCGCGCACCACCACCTTAAACGCTTCCCACAGTGTGCCCACAGAGCTTACGCTTCCCGTATTTATATCAAAGTATTCTTCAATGGCATCCCTCGGGCCCTCCCGAAAACCCCTCGACCTGCAGTGCCTCTGTCCTGAGCCTCCATGTAGGGATCCGCGGTCTTGGGGGCTGGTGTCTCCAGTCTACCACCAAGGGCGAGTGGTCAGATAGTATTCGGGCCTTGTATTCCGCTCCTTCTTTGTCTCTCACTATCTCGGCTGTTACAAACATGTAATCTAACCTTGTGTGCAAGTCATGTGGCGCTGCGTAGTGTGAATACTGCCTATCCGTGGGGTGCAGCCTTCTCCATGCATCCTCTAGGCCTAGGTCTTTCAGTAAGGTACCCATTGCTTTAGCCGCCGGTGCCGTTTTCCCTGTCCTTGGACCGGTCCATTCTGGGATCCACGGTACAGTTAAAGTCCCCCCCCACACTACCGTACCCCCTGCCAGGGGGCCAAGTTTACCGTAGAGGGTCCTAAAGTAGGGCGCTGTGTCGTTATTGGGGGCGTACAAATTTATGAAGTGCACTTCTCTGTTTTCCAGGAGACCCGTTACCACCACCATTCTACCCTCCGGGTCCACCGTAGAATCAAGCATTCGAAACAGCACATGAGGCGCCACCCAAGTAATGATCCCTCTAGCATATGCCGAGTACGCCGCCCCCACAACGTTGCCCTTCCATTTCCTCTTGACCACCTCCAGCCTTTCCCTAGTGAGGTGGGTCTCTTGCAGCAGGGCTATGTCTACGCGCATCCTCTTTAAGTATAACATCACTTTGTTACGTTTCAGGTAGCTGTTAAGGCCCCGTACATTCCAGGTCACAATTCTGAGGTTACCCGATACCATCCGATCGGACTATCTCCATCCCCTCCCTTCCCATAATGCTCCCCATGTTAGTTCGTGCCCTGGCTCTCTCCCTTCTACTCACCAACAATGCCCCCCTCCCCCCTGCTCCCTTCCCCCACTACACACCACTGCACACAACTCCCCTCCTCCCCCCTCCCCGCCAACCCCCAACAATAGCCCAGCTCCATCCCTGGATCTCAGGCCTACCCACATCTGGACCCGTCTCGTGTCCGAGGACCCCGCGGGGTGTCACCAATCTAACAGTGACCTAACTAAGTGTACTACTATTGGGTGCAGAGGGCGCTCCCCAGGAGCTCCTGGTCGTCTATTTAGGAGAAGTGCATTCAACGGGACCCGCCGGCAGATACCATGACTTCCTCCCCACAAGCACAATATCGTACTATATTCCAGTCCCTCTGCAACATGCTACTTATCTCCAGCCGCTTCTGTCTGGGCATCCGATTCCTGAGGTCGACCATGCATATTCAACCACTCCATCGCTTCGGTCGGCGTCTCAAAGAAGAGGGATCTGTTCTTATAAAACACCAACATGTAGCGGTGGCCTGCTTCTCTAAGCCTCCTTTTCACCGTTCCAAAGTTCATTCGGCTTCACTGTACGAGCAGCGTATAATCCAGATACGCCGTTATTTTTGCTGACCCCCTTTCTATCGTACCTCCTTTCCGGAAAAATTCGAGAATCTTTTTGCGGTCACGATAGTTCAAGATCTTCGCGATCAACGGCCACGGGGGGGCTCCTGGGGCCGGTCTCCTGGTCAGGGCCCTATGTGCCTTTTCGACCACGAACCCCTGGGTCAGCTCCTCGCCTGTAATCTCCTGCAAGAGCATAGTTTCAACGTAATCCGTGGGGTCCGATCCTTCCATTCCCTCCGGAACACCCACTATGCGAATGTTGTTGCGCCTGGCGCGCCCCTCTGCCTGCTCTGCTCTGTCCTCCAAATTGCCCACTCGTTGCACGAGGGCATGAAGCTCCTTAGCGTGTGCATTGCACGCCTCCGTGGTCGGGGCCAACTCCTTCTCCAGTTCCCCAGTGCGCTCTGCGATCGTTCGCACGTCCTAGCGCAACAGGTTCACCTCTTCTCGGACCGCTCCGATCTTAAGGTCTAGGCCCTCCTGCAGCTCTTTCATGGCCAGGCCCAACTTCGTCTCCCAAGCCACCTTCAAGTCGGCAATTGCTGCCAGCACCTCCTGGAGAGTACCCGGTGGGTCCGTCGCCGCCGTAGGGGCTTCTTTGCTCTTGCCCCCTTCCGCGCCGGAGGGCGACCTAGCGTAGGCCTCCATCGTGGGCTGTTTGATCCGGGGTCACACCACCTTGGAGGACATCCTGCTGCGTCAGTTGGGCACACGCGCCCAGCTGCGTCTTCGGCGCTGCGGAGCGCCTTGCGGGGTTCGCTCGCCGACCCCTTCACAGCAAGGGTCCGCTGAACTCAGGTTCACTCTGCTGGAAGGCCATGATCCAGGGCCTCCTCAGTGGGGGCTCGCACTTATGTTCTTTCCACCAGCCAGAGGCGCATGCGACGCGTCTATCTGGTTGGGCTCGCCCGCGCTCCGGCCAGCTTTGTCTTCCTCAGCTCCACGGACCATTTATGGCCCTTTGTCCACGGGCGGCCATCTTGGGTGCTGCCCTTCCATTGCGCGACCGCCACCTTTTTCCAAGTCTAGTTCTGTGGATATGCAGTCTTGCTGGTGGGGAGGGCACTCACCATGTGCCTCCCACTTTCATGCACCCTTGGATGCACCGTGGGCTCGAAAGTCCGCCGAAAACCATCACTTCTCCCCAGGATCAAGATCGGATCATCGGGAGCTCCTCCAGGGAACGTCCTCTCACGTAGCCATCAAGCCACGCCCCCAGTGGTAGAAAAGGGTTCATAAGGAAACCTTAGAAGTGTGTGCTCTCAGCAGTTCTAGTAGCCAGTGCAGTGCTCTACAGAGTCACCAATTGCAGTGAATCAGGTCACATAGGTGCAGCAGGGGTTGATAGATGCATTCTCTGAGGTGTTGACAATTTTGAAAGCACCTTGGACAATTCTTGCCCACATTCATAGATAAGGCTGACTGTCATTGCTGTCACAGTCAGTGTCCTTGCATTCTCATGCCAGGATTTGTACATGCATCATAGACAGACATCTCAAGATGGGCAGGTCAAGCCATGTTAAGAAAAGAAGGCACTGGGCTGGTGTTCTCATCACTTGAAGGCTGGCATGTGTTAGGCAGAAACCTGTGCAGTTCCCTTAAGGACCACTGCAAAAGGCTTAAGACTACAGGTGTTGGCAGTAAACCCAATTGGTAGCAGTCTGTACCACCCAGATTTACTTGGTAGCTGTGGCTGAGCAGCCAGACTTCTCTCAAGAAGAGTTAGACCATATATAGAGTATACAAGATAGGTACCAAGATACAGTAGCACAAGCAAACACTGACCAGAGCTTTGGTATCAAAGTATATAATTATTTATTTAAAGACACACTTAGAAACACTCCAGCACTATTATTGTAAGAAAGTTCAAAACACAGTCACTATTAATATATATACATCCCTTATTCCTTAATAGACAAGTCTTAGTTAACACCACTTATTTTCAGACAGAGGTGAGCGCTTAACTAAAGATGGCACTCCAATAAGTTATCAAAAAAGGGAGGGAAAAGGCAGAAATTAGGAAAGCACACAACACAATACTTTAGAAGCACTCAGCAAGGCAGGAAAGTCAAAGTTTACTTGTGAGCAAAAAGTTCAGAGGCCCGGCTCCCTCTTAGAGAGAGTAGAACACCAATGCGCCCAAGATCACAGTTTAAAAGGCTTGAAAAGTCTTGCAGAGAGTTTAAAAAGGAATTAGTTCAGCTCTGAAAGGTTCAGTTAGCCAGCCTAGGGCCAACCCAAGTGGTAAGTTGAGGATTTACGAGACACCCCACACAGACGTTGCGGGGGCAGTTGTTTCTGGCAGTGGGTGCAAGTCGCGGCGTCGTCCAGAGGAAGAGAAGATCTCGACGTGGAGGAAAGCTGAAGGTCGTTGCACTGCCAGGGAAGAAACCAGCCACGGAGTTCTCCGGTTAAAAGGTACTACCCTTTTTTATTCGCGGTAGTGGTAAAACGTGGTCGTCGGGGTGCTTGGCACAGGCAAGACGGCCACGAGATGATCCAGGAAGGTGAAAAGGCAGGCAAACTGGTTATCCCCACCAGTCAAAGGAAGAAGACTCTTGGGATGAAGATCTCCTCTGTCGTTGGAAGAAGTGGTGAGTCGGTTCAGCAGGGCTCCACCAGTGGTGTCGTCGTTGCAGGTCGGCTCAGCTTCTCCCTCTTCGGATTCTTTGGTCCTGTGGCGACCTCTGAAGATCCAGTCCCCAAAGCCCTGCTTTTATGCAGAAAACCCCCATTCATCAGTCCTAGCTGTCACTCATACATGCTAAGTGGTGAGCCGGGCGGCTCACCACTGGGCCAATCACACAAGAGTGCGACTTGAGTTGCCGAGGCAACTCAGTCCAGGGTGCCTAAACCCCCCCCCCCCACAAATCCTGTAGACCCAGACAGAGTGGCACCTCTTTTGGAGGCTTCTGTGTAGAAGCCCACCAAAAAGTGGAACAAAGGGCTCGACTTGGGTTGGAGTTACAGAGGCGAACACAAACGCCATTTTAAAACCGAGTCCTGGCAAAAAGACCCAACCGGGGAATAAATATTAAATAAATAACCCGGCAGTATCTTTAACATTGCACCAGAAAGTGGTGCGTTTAAAATTAATGGGAAAATCCCAGAGTAAATATTCTTAAGGAATATTTTGCGTGGTAACCACTGCCACCAGCCAGAAACTCCACGAGGGGGGACTGCACAGAGCCCCCTCAAAAAACAGACCCAGGGGCAATCTAATTACCCCTACCAGTACTTCCACAATATGATGGTTTGTACTGGTTCTGTTCCCAATTTAAGACTAGTAAAGTCAATGGTGACTTTACAGGCCCTGGGAGACAGTAGTGAGTCCCAGGGTATGGAGTCTATGTTTGGGGGTCACTATGACACCCCTGTGTTACTGCACTGAGGGTGCTGTGTAACACTTACTAAAAACCACATGAAACCCTATGGGGTAAAAGACCCCATAGCCCATAAAACACATTACAAAGTCAAAGGATATCTCAAATCATGTCTAAGAGTGGGAGAAAAAGAGTCTCACTCTTAGCAGGAGAAGAAAAATAAACCCCAAAAATCCAGCAAAGCTGCTGGGGGGCTCACTAGGTTTGGGAAATTAGCCTGAACAGAGAATTCTCCCCAACAGCATGCAAAAACACTGGCAGGGTTTCTGCCTTGGAAAATGTGCAGGAGTGGCAGAGTTTATGCACAATTCATCCTGCATTCACTACTTCTTTGCTCTTCAGGTAGCATTTCCAGGTTTGATATGGCATTAGTGCAGTAAATAAGAATCTTGAGAAATGAATACCAACTAAACTCCCAATCACATGTGTAGAGGGTTAAACCCAAAACCCAACACAAAAAAAAACAATATCTCCAAAAAGAGTGAATGCATGTTGTCGGAAAAGCGAGTTTAATTACATGCAAACATCCGGAAGGGGTTAGTCAGCTTTGTGAAGCTGAAAAGCAACAATTCCTTAGCGTGCTCAAAGTTACAATTTTAATACACAAAATTAGAGAATGTATAGAATTACACATACCAATTACAACATCATCCCACAATCCCCATTGGCTAACCCTATACAAAAGAAATCTAATCATACCCTACATTCTCCCATTCCATTGGCTACATTTACTAAGCACAATCTCCTTTCCACGTGGTCTCCTTCTAATCGGTCATGACATCCTGAAATATAATTAGTTTATTAACTCAAAACAATTGAACAGTTGACTTGCCCCATTTGTAGTCACCCAGTACATGATGTGCATGCCTCGATAAGATTTCCTAAATTAGAGGGAGGAGAGAAAACAGTCACCATTCCTTTTGATTGCACAATAACATCCTAATCAACCCAGACAAGCTGGCATCCCAAACTTCCCCTTCAACATTACTTAGCCTCACCTCACTGCAACTTCCCTCTTAAATCAAATGTCCTTCCTAGCAATATCCCGCTTACCTTTCTGAGAATCCAGATGAAACCATAAAACATTGGTCAAGCTCTGGCCTTGAGTATCCATTCTCTGCATGTATTACCTCACCCCAATTTGACCCTTACAACCTAATCGGACCCCACTGGTCATTCAATAGCAAGGCTTTGTGTTCTCAGGAAGTTTGTCCCTCATACCCACACATCCATCTGACCATAAAAACCCAATCTAATAGTAATTAATTATGTCCTCGCCTCCAGAGACCATTTAGACTGCTATGGCCGTCTTGACGTGGTTTGCTTCCTCCCCCACTCTTTACCTGGTCATCCAAACACCCTGGGGCTAAGAAAGACTCAAGCACTGCAAACCAGAAACTCTGCGGCCCAAAGCAGACTACAATCTTTGAAGTGTTTATGTACAGACGGTAGAACTCGTAACACCATAATATTCTAACTGCATATTCAATCTAAGTCATCTCTAGTCCCCACATGTTCACTTCATAAAATTACTGCTGCTCTGTTGACAAACCCCTCCTCTCACAAGTACGGAGCCCCGATTCACTCTAGGCGCTACAAAGTTGTCCCCCACAGTTGCCTGTTATGTTGCTACCTGATGCAAACTAAAATGTATTTAAAAATTAGATACAAAGCAACACATATATCCCAAATCTCCCAACTACACTGAACACATGTTAATTGCAACATCGAGTTTAAATAAGCCTCAACATAGGCCAATACAACTTATGTAGCGTAAACCACTTTTACTTGCTGGTACATTGTACATACATCCCAACACATGGTTGCATCCATTTACACTTTTGGAGTAAACACAAGATCACTTGGGATCTACACATCCAAGCTTTCCCAGGGATCCTCCTGGGCTTTCACTCCAGGCATGGGTTCAAGGTCAAATTCAGACCATTCAAGCAGCCAGTCATAACTGGTTCAGGCTCTGCAGTCCTCAGTCTCTGAGGCAGGGAGAAGCCATAGCCATATATGTCAGCATCCATGCTCGAGAACACCCATGTCCCATTTACTCAAGCAGGAAGCAGGACACAAAGTTAAGCTATCGGGTTCAACGTGATTTTTCTCAGGAGATCCCACTAAGGAGCCCCCCTGGTGTACAGTATACTGTACCCTCCCTGCAACTACAAAAAATGATGCTACCAGCCAGTAGAGAACACACAACCAACCATGTGAGGAGAATCAGACACGGAAAAACATGTCCGAGGCATGTTAAGTATAAGAGGCTTATGCTCTCTCAGTACCACTTTCAACATCACATTAAGGGCCTGCAATCTTAGGCCTTTGTCTTTTTGAGTAGGCAGGAGTCAGGGTTTTAATGGAAGCACCTTCAAGTGAATTTCTATTGACTGTAGAGCTTGTTGAAGAGGCATTTGTGTCTGAAAATAAAGCAAGACCATATAGTGAAGTGAGATGGCCTGGTCTCAGGAGACATTGGGTAGTAAGTTATGGGCAAGAGAGGTGACCAAGCATTCACAGTTATCATTGTAGGGTTTAGATTTTGGTGAAAACATGATGTTCTGGTTGTGGGACTCTAGTAAAGCACACCAGGGCTTGATAGTAAAACACACCAGGGTTCGATTGTGAAGTTATTGGGGGATTCCCGGGGCCATATGAGGAGTATGTCATTGAGTAGGCAAAGAAGGAAGCCACAGAAAGGGTGAGGAAGTGTCTTTTGATGTGGGTCGGTGTAATGTTGATTTTTGGAAACCCACTCGTGAGGGCTTTGTACCCATCTAGCCTAAGATTGAAAAGAGCTTCTCACCAAAAAGAGAGGACCAGACTCGAGTGGTAGCTGTACCTGAGCAGCCAGGCTTAGCTCAAGGGATGGAGGAGGGCTGTTAGGGATGCACATTTATACCACACAGCCAAAGAGAACACTTGCGCTGGTATACTGAAGAATATACATCTTAATATTAAAGTACACATTTTAAAAAGTACTATAGGTTAAAAAATAACAGTAATAAAAAGTGAATGTATGAACACATTAGTGGTGCATTAAGACCTAACCCACTCTTAACAATAACACTACTTGGTGATATACAGTACACAAGGCAAATGGCATCCTAGACACAGCAGAATAGTACCTTCACTTAACCCTATTTAGAGCCCCACATGCCAACATTATAACTGTCACAGTAACCCTAAATCTCTAGGAAATACCATTGCTAATAATATAAATGTACGCCTAACAGTTAATTTAGGAGCTAGAGGGGGAAGCACACATCTAAAAACACAGCCAGAGAGCACTAAATGTTAGAATGCACTTAAACTTCTAGCACCAACTCATTACACTCCTAGACAAATTGTTACAGTAACACTTTGCAGTGATACATAGGCATGAGTGTAATGTAAGATTTAGAAAATATGTATAAACGCAATGGTACTTGATAAATTCCCGTGTTTGGCCTAGAACTCCATGGACCCAAGGGTGACTTAGGAAAAACGTCCAGAGGCAAGCAAGTACCTCTGGAGTCACTATCAGCGAGTTCCAAGGAATTAATGGGAGTCGGTAAGCACAGCCGCAGTTATGGGAAAAGGAAGCCATCTATCATTTTTACCCAGCAAGTGCAGAGAACACGGCAACCAACAACTGCGGGCGCTAGACAGACCCTCATGAAGAGCACCAGTGCCGGTTTGAGACCCAGCAGCCCAAGGAAGAGATGAAACCCGGCAGGATTCGGCTCGAGCAAATGAATGGGGAAATGCGGTAGAAGGGGATATGCAAAGACCTTAGACACAGGGACGCTTGCGAGAATATCGAATAATCCACCACCCCAGTGCGCAGATACAAGTACTCACGGTCGTGGTTTCCTAAAGACACTGTTCAGGACAGATGAAATAACCCAGTAAGTAGTTTTCTTTTTTTGTTTTTTTCTTTTTTTACAGGATCTGTTGACCAGGGACTTGAACCCTGGCCAATGATGACCCAGATTACCGAAAATAAGAAGAACCGGTCTTCACATGTGGTGGGTCCGCCAGCCAGAAGGGAGAGCACCGGTGGAGATGGCTCCTAGAAGATGGAGCAACCGGGTAAAGAAAGTTGTGACGGTTCAGAAGACAAAGAGGGGCAGCCAACCAGCAGGGCATGATCCCACAATGAAGACTACAGTGGAGACGATGCAGGGCAGCCCAAGCAAAGAGGAAAGATGTGGTATAGGGGTATCAATAGCCTTCCAGGTAATGGCAACTTCCTAAAATCAAGGCAGATGACGAAAGTGGTAAAACAGAGAAGCAGAGGTTAAACGGCCATGGGACAGTCCCAGCACAAACATCCCAGCACAGCCCACTGGGAGGACTGGGGTGGTGGGGGAAAAGGGGGTAAAGAGGGTTCAGATACAGGTGCGCCGCTACAACAGGAGCGCATTTATCATCTGAGCAATATCTTCTAACAGGGCATCAGGACCCTGGCAGTGATGTAATGGCCACACACCACAGGGGCAGTAGCAGTGCTGATAACTTTAGGTTAGCACCCAAGATGTGGCACAATATAGCACATAGTAACATTTTGTTTTTACATAACACAGGCAATTGTTGCACTGTGGTTTTGCTTTTTGCCAGCATTGCAGCCCAGAACATTGTATTGCTTGGATGCACTGCACCTCAAAGAGAGGACACAGCACAGTATTCTTTATGTAGCACATTTCCCCACTTCTGAGCACACCACACAACACACTGCAGGGCACCATACACTTTGCCTGCACAACAGGATTGCAGGACATATATGGTGTATGGCATCACATTCCCTCATGCATCCCACTCCATAGAAAACACACAGCACATTGTGTAGCACACCTGCCTACAATCAAGCTCATAGCAGCTGGGCAGAAGATGCATAACACATACAATAACACTTTCACCATCTGGCACAGCACACGCACAGCTCACCATGCTATATTTTCTCTCGTGGCATGCATGTGCACCTTTTGTTTTGGTCTTTTTAGACCTCCTAATGTGGAGCACACAACACTGCATTATTGTGTCTTGTGTCTGTAGGGATGCTAGGTGCTATGAGCAAGAGCTTTACCATTTTGGGTAGGCCTCAGTTAAAGGTATTAAGATGCTATTATAATGTATTAGGCCATAGGTAGTGGTTGGGAGACCTTGATTGAATTTCATCTAGTCCTGCAAACATGTGGGGAGGGGTGAGAGATAGTTGCCAGCTTCTTATTGAAAGGGAAGCATTTCTCACGGATGAATGCTCAGTCCCAGAAAGCAAATGCTGCCTCATCAGATGAGGAAAAAATACATAATGTTTGTGAAGGCTGCAGTGTGGGGTAGGACCAGTTCTCAGGCAACTACAATGTGAAATTGGGCTGAATGATATGGACAAATTAGCAGAAATTATGGTCCAGGAGTGGTGCTCAGCAGTTTTTCTAGAAGGTCATTCATTGCAGGGAGGTTACTAGAAGATGGTGTACCAGGACTGGCAACATGTAACGAGTTAGGGCGTTACATATTGAGCAGGTGCAGACAGTGGGAATAAGAAACGAATAGGAGGTGGTGTGTGCCATGTTAGTTTGTTGTTCATTGGTCCATATTGGTGGGACATTGCAACCCCAATTAAGGGTCCAATTAGAATGAAGCTCTTTAACGAACGGTTTCCCCGAGAGGGGATTGGTGCATTTTGTGCTGACCAAGGGATGTGAGATCTTATTGGGTGGGTGGTGTTCTTTTTTTATGGTCGAGATGGTAGCTGCCAATAGTTTTTGAGCAATGTATAGCGTTGTTTAGGGGACTGGTGATGATCACCCAGTGATACAGTTAGGATGATGTTTGCAACATTTCTATTGCAATATGCTAATGTTTTGTTAGTGACTATACAGTCCGCAGTGGGCGTATTGAAGTTAGCTATGTTCAGTTCATCTTCCCGGCCGTGATGTACGAATACATTTTGTGTTTTTTCCTGTATGTGGTGCACTCCTTTCTGAGTTTTTGTGGATTGCTTTTTCCTGATTTTGGACCTGTGTTGGGTGCCCCCCCTAGCTTAAATGAGGACAGCCCAGGAAGGATGTCCAGCACCCGAAAATCCAAACTGGAGGTAAGGTAGTGTGATAAGCTTAGCCAGTATGGCTAAACCTCGTCTCCAAATTGCAGCAGCTTTTCAGAACCAAAATCTTCCAACAATTAAGTAAACCCACTATCTTAAAGGAAAAATCTGAGAGAACTTGGGTCAGGGTCTCCCTTAGATAAACCCATACACCCATGGGCTGGCTAAAGCCAGCCCTCCAACCACAAACTATGGCTCCTAACAAAGACTCTGGGAGCCAGCCAATCATGATGGCCCATAAACTGCCAACGACTCAGGTTCACTCACACAGGATGTATGATGGCCTGGCTAGGGCAAGGGACTGGCCAGATCAGAGTGAGCCTATATGTGCTCAAAGGTGATTTGGGGCTTTTCTAGTGGTTTCCACAGGACACAGGGATGACCCAAAAACAAAATGCAGAACAAACTTTTTAAAATAAAATACATTAGCACCTAAATGGCTAGAGATACGGTACATCAGGCTAGTAATGCAGTAAATCAGTTTGCACCCCTACTAAAGCCAACTAAAATTACATATGCCACAAGCCAGATTCCAAACACGACGCAGTGTTATGAAATCCCCCAGGGCTAAAATGGGTTCTCTTGTCCTATGAGCCATACGGGATATTCAAAAGGGTTGCAGTAGCAGGGGGACTTCAGTAGGAGTCCCTCCACCCACAAAAAAACAAAATAATAAAAAACCAAGAGGTCAGAGATCCGAAAAACCACACGGTGCGAAACAAGCACACACACACACACATTTCTTTTTTACGGGTGCCGTGAGAAAGGCAGCAGACCCACCCACCCCCCAAAAATGAAATTCAACCCCAACAGAGACATGGGGGAAAAAGTGGACCTTGTTGGCAGCGAGGACAACATGGAAATTTGAGGGTGTATGAGAAAGTCCAAACATCCATCACAGTGTTGAGATTACTGTGGTTAAAGATATGGCCAGCTAAGCCAACCCAATATACTAGTAAGTATGTGCTTGATGTGACACAGTCACTAACTTGAAACTGGATAAAAGGGCTCAGGAGACCTGGGGAACAAGGGATGAACACCCACTCCAGGATGTTAACCTGTAGGCTGTATATGGTGGACGCCCAGGGACTACTCCCTCTTTCTGCGGCCAAAAACATTAAATACATTAAGGAACCAGCAAGGACAAGAACGCCAGGAACTTTGCACGTTTCTGGTGAGTTCTGATTAGTGGGAGTCTGTGGGAGGCTCTCCATGCAAGAAAGGGATTGAAAGCTACAAGCAAATACCTATGTGGATGCAGGTTAAACCATCAGCTTTATCCGTGGAAGTGAAAAGAAACTAGAATTAAGGACAGTAAAAGGAGGGTGCTCAGATGCAAGGAGGATGAAGGAGCGAGAGGAGAGGTGAAAGGAGGTGCAAGGTTGCTGAGGGGTCAGGGAAACATTATGAGGGGAGAATAAATATCAGGAGAGGAGCAAAGAGGAGAAAAGCCTAAACACAAAGACCTATAAGGAGGGGAGGAGGAGGAGGTGAGTGCAAAGGGAAATGTCTAGAGCAGGTGTCTGCAACCTTTGGCTCCCAAGAGGTTTTGGACTATTACTCCCATGACCCCTCAAGATTGAATATGCAGCTTAGTGCTAATGAGAGTTATAGTCCAAAACAGGAGAAGAGTCAAAGGTTGCAGATCTGTGATCTAGAGAAAAGAGGAAGAGATGAAGGAGGGGGCTACGATCCAAATGTGGAGGAGAGAAACCACCAGTGAGGAGGAGGGTTAGAGAGGAAGAAAAGAACACCTGAATGGCACAGTGTCAAGAGGGAGAGATTCACCGAAGAAGGGAATGAAGAGAGATCAAAGAGTGGGCCAGGAGGATTTAGAGAACCAGAGAATGTGCAGAGAGGAGAAAGGCAAGCCAATAGCCCACTTGGCTGGCTATACAGTCCAGGCTGGAGAGCGATACGGGGCAATATGTGCGCTAGGCCAGGATTACTGGGCAGGAATGGTGAAAGGTCTGGTTGAGTTGAAATGGTTGCTGGTGGGGCCCCAAGCTCACACACCCCTGAGCATCAAACAAGGATAAATCAAAGGTGGAAACAAGGTAGCCAGTAGCATCCCAACTGGACCCGGTGGGAGTGGCAGTTCCACCAAAGAGTCCTATGCAAATATGCCCAGCAGTGAAGAGACAATCGACTGCGGTCCAGTAGCTCCCTGAGGTATATATGGGCAAGAGACATCCCCAAATGTGTGCACAGGATGCAGACTGTAACAGGATGACGTGTGGAATCCAGAGATTTTGATTTTTGCTATGCAAAATGAGGCTGGTTTTGTTTCTCAGAAAGTGAACTCAGCAGGACAGATCCTACTGTCCAAATGGTCCAGGATTAGAATTACACTTCACACGTGGGCACTTTGCTGGGTCCGGACTACTGACACACCAACAGCTGTAATGTGATTTGGCAAAATGTTATCTACAAAATGACATGTGCATTCCTGAAACAGCCTGCTGGAATCAAATTCCACAAGTCATGAGATATCTGGAATAGTCGAAACCCACAGTTCAACCTACATTTAACTGTGTATCCTCATAAGAGGGTTTTGTCACCTGTGTTTGGTTGGGCCTGGCTTGAACATGCTCCAGCTCACCATGCATGGGAGTACATTTCAGATACACACCCTGGGGCAGCGAACACCTCTTCAACAGCTCTCTCTCATTTCTGTAAGCGTGGGTAAGGCACTTTCGAGGTACAGCCCTAGTGGCATCAACTGGCCATTGATGGTAGCAGATGCAAAATGGTGCAAGTACCTCAGCATCTAATAGTAGTGCCTGGTAAATGCCCAATACTTACACAAGCCAAAACTGTTGGCTTTGCAATGGACAGGACTTCAGTGAAGGACACACAGAGTGATTATAAATCAAGTGCCATTTGTATTCCACCAGTAGGGGGCGGAGCCTACACCTCCAATTAAGTCATTAACTCTCGGAGTTCTTGCAAAGAAAACACTGGCAGGCACTTTGACTACAAAGGTTGATGATAAAGCTTCATTAAAGCAAGTTCAAAGAGTTCCCAAGAGTGGGTGCCTGGGGCAGGAACTGGGTGGAATGGCCATAGGGTTTAGCATGACCATGGGCAGTCAATTGGTGGGCAAATAACGAAACCACACCTTCAAGCTGTGTGTAAAAAGAAAAGGAGAGAGAAACAGAAAAAGTAGGTGAGGAAGAGGATGAAAGAAATACGAGAAAGAAAGCAAGAAATAGGGAAGGAAGGTGGAAAGCGAGAAAAGTAGAGGACAGACTAATAGGACTAGAAGGAGAAAGCTAAGAGAGACCTAAGATGCTGATTAACTGACAGAAAATGTGCAAATCTCCTCTCGATTGAGAAGTCTGTTTATTTTGGTTGATGTAATTGGAGAGTTTTTTTTTAGTGATAAAGTTTTTGTAAAAATGTTTCACATGAAACTATGACCATACAAAAAAAAAAAATGGACCTGTGTTGGCAGCAAATCTCTGCAAGGGCACTGACAGTGTAGGCACTCTTCCTGAATGCTTGTTTCAGGCATTATAAAAGACATGGCTATGCAACAACTGGATCCACAAGGTAAACAACACAGCAGCTCTAGGCTTCCTTTACAACACCAAGGATGAAGACCCTTGTGAATACTTAATAACAACATACAATCAAGGCATGACAAAATTATTAGACCTCCACGCCCCCCTAAAAAACAAGAAAGTCCGACCCAACTCTAACCACCAAAAATGGTTTAATGCAGAAGCAATTGAACTCAAGAAGGACAAAAGGAATCTTGAGAGGAAATGGCTTAAAGAACCCTCAGAAACTAATAAAGCAAATTGGAAGAATGCTGACCGCATTTACAAATCAAAAATTATAGATTTGAAGAAAAATCACTATAATAACATCATTAGTACGGCGGCAAACTCCACTGGAAAGCTCTTCCAGATCCTAAAATCGTTGGATAAACCTACCACGCTTACTCCACCATTCCAACCAACTGACATGGGCTGCGAGAAAGTCCAAACCGCATTTCATGATAAAATTGTCAAAGCTAGAGAACACATCATAAATTGCCAGACTACAAATTCAAGACCAAATCAGAAAACCCCAAATTTCATTTCAGCTCCATCACTCTTGATGAAATGAAAAAAACACTTTCCAGCATGAGATGCACATCATGTTTGGAAAATGTATTATCCCCAAAATGTATTTTGGACAACATAGCTATCTTCGCCCCCTTGAATAGTGTAGTGAAGAATGGCTAACGCCTCTTTTAGGGACTTAACAGTACCCAACATCATCAAAACTGTTACGGTCGGGGCGTGGCCAGCTACGAGACGATGCGGACGTGAATCTGCACCGCTCCGCGAGCCGCCACATAATCCTGAAACATCCTGCCCGATTTCGACAAGATGGACCAAAAATAAGCAAACGTACGGAATGCGGAGGATCTGCTCTATATCCTGGTAAATTTTGGGGACAAAACGCATACAGGAGGAGGAGAAACATCGACTCTGGTTCGAGGCCACGTTTTGAAACACTGCTACAAACAAAATGGCCGCCGCATTTCTCCTAGGCCCTGGCCGGGCCACACAGTGAGCTGCAACCACCCCCCGCGGGGTATGAGAGGATGGCGCTGAAACCGATGACTCGTACCTGAATGCAATTTGACTTTCCGCCCCTCCGTACGCATGGTCAAGCGTGGGGCGGCGCGTATCGACAGCCAGTGTGGAAGCGGTGTGGCAACGGAGCGAACTGCGGCTCCAGCCATAATACGTTCACAGCAGCACTATCTACAGGACCGTGCTTCCCCCGAGCCCAGCGCATGGCGCACCCATAACACGGAGCGGGCGCCTAATAACTATAAATTACCGTCTCATCCGCCGCTACCTTGTCAGTGCCGCAGGCGGTAGAATCAGTCTCCCAAACAACGAAACTGAGCAGGCGCGGGATCATACACCAGTCCGAACATTGCCCACACCAACAGCCCGCCAACAGAAGCAAAGAGGGGGAGAAGAGATCAGCATAAGACTGCCCCGGTTAGCCAGGCAAAACAACCCTGGGCAGCCCGCAAAAAACACCGGCACCGAGCGATCGTCCCGTGAAGCTGTCAAACCGCCTGGGAGCATCTGTACCCCGGCACAATTGTGCGACCTAATCAAGTGTGTGCGGCCACAACGCACCTCTCTAAACTACTGCAGTGGCCCTGGGCCACATCGGAGAAAATGGGGAAAGATAAAGCTAAGAAACTCCCGACAGAGCAGAATGGAACAATATACAATCCCTTCGACACAGGTCCCCGACTACCATCCGGTCACCCTGGAAGAAGGAGAACCGGATAATGCAATTTCCCTGAGGGACATCATGGCCGCCATTGCAGACTCCCGCACGTCAATGGAGCAAAAAATGGATGGGATAAGCCTGGACGTGTCCCTCCTCAGACACGATCTCCAAAAGCTGATGGCGCGAACTGGCGAAGTCGAACAGCGCATCTCGACTACAGAAGATGGAGTACGTGACATGCAACACCAGCTCAGAAGCGTCACTTCGAAACTCAAACTGCTGGAAAGCTGAGTTGAAGGTGGTGAGGGCCGCTCAAGGCGCAATAACGTGCGCATAATTGGCATACCTGAGAAAGCTGAAGGCCCCTGCATGGAGCTCTTCCTTGAACAATGGCTAACAGACCTATATGACCTGAGCTCCTTCTCCAAGTTTTTCTCTATAGAACGAGCACAGAGAGTACCCACGGGTACACCAACACCTGGGGCGCCACCACACACAGTAATTGCGAGATTCTTAAATTACAGGGACCGAGACGCCCTACTGCAACTGGCACGGACCAAAGGCCCGATCACCTTCAACGGCTCAAGGATCGCCTTCTTTCCGGACTACACGAGAGAGGTGCAGAAAGCGAGGCAGTCTTTCCACCAACTTAAAAAGCACCTACAAACATTGGGGGTCAAATATGGCCTACTTTTCCCAGCACAGCTTAAGATTTACCACAAAGGCACATCAATCCATTTCAGTGATCCGAAGGAAGCATGGCACTGGGCGGAACAACATATAGAGGGGGACTGGTCAACTCCCCGAGCCAGCAGGGGAAGAAACAACAGACCGCCCCCCGACCAACAACATGCACCCCGACCGCCCCCGGAACAAGACCTACCAGAGGACAGCGATGGATGACCCCTGTCACCACTCCTGGCGACGCCCAGCGGTATACCAGCGAGTACACAATGCACTACCCTAACACAATCCACAAACCGTACCTGCTGACACGAATCAATATACTTCCTAAAATTGCGGCCGCGGGGTCGACTCGCAGCCACACGTTAGAGGGGCCCCCCCACCCTCTAAGAGTCACATCAGAGAATAGCCCCAGGGGTGCTAACCCCTGATCGCACACCGCTAGAGACTAGCATACGTACACAAGTTTAGTTTATTGCATGTAAGGTGTCCAGTTGACACCCGTGGTTTTCTAGGTTCGGGCGACCGATGCTTCTAGTTGGGAGGAGTATGGGGTCGGGGGTAACGGGTTTGTTAAGTTTCATTACACACGGGACACGTCACACGAAACATATCAGGATCAATCAGTACGAGCACAACTTATGGGCACAAGCTCGCGAGACGCAAAGCATCGTCATCGGCAGCACACGTATCCACTCCCATAAGCAGACATGGCATCACATAACAACACTGCTCATGCCCTCAGAACACTCCGGCTCATGACGTGGAATGTCAATGGCCTTGGCAACGCTATCAAACGGCGCCTGGTTAGGCAATTCCTTAATAGACGGGCACCAGACAGTGCTTCTGACTGAGACCCATCTTGCGGGCATGGAATGCACCCTGTTCAAACGCACAAACTACAAGCTGACACTCCACTCAGGCTTTACAATGGGATCAAGGGGAGTCATGGTCCCGTTACACAAAAACCTCCCTTTCCAACTCACCACAGTGTGCCTGGACACTGGCGGCAGATACGTATATGCGACGGCCACGTTGTGGGATCAATCCATCGCACTGTTAGCCACCTACGCACCACCAACCCAACTAGACCAACTGCTCACAGATATTGCCCCGCTGATCACGAACGACACTTCCAACCTGCTGGTTCTGGGTGGAGACTTCAACAAAGTCATGAACATAACTTTAGACCGCTCACACTTACGCAACAGGAACCCCAACGCAACTACCTGACTCGCCACATTCACCAATGCACTGGGTCTATGCGACACATGGAGAGAACTCCACCCAGACACTAGGGAATACTCCTTCCATTCAGGGGCACAAATCTAGGCTGGACTATTTTTTCGTCCCGGCCTCTTATTTACACAAGGTACAGGAAACAGACCTGCTTCCTAGAGGCATATCTGACCACTCCCCGCTTGAAATGAAAATCACAACATCCAGGCCGATTCCCCCGCCGAGCTGGCGACTAAATAACTACTACTTGGGGGACCCCGAGCTAGTGGATAAACTCCAGGAGAGCACAAACACATACTTTGAACTTAATACACAGTCTGCCTCTAACCCTGAGACACTGTGGGAGGCCTACAAGTCAGTGCTAAGGGGCGAGCTAATATCATGGACGACTGCCAAAAAAAGAAAGCATCTTAGCAAAATACTTGAAGCAGAACAGCAAGTGAAGCAGGCAGAGGAAAAGCACATAAGCGAAGACACACCGGACACAAATCGCACCCTGCTTCGAGCACAAAAGCAGCTCCAAAATACAGCAATGGATAATGCAAGGCACGCACATACTGCGATGCGAGCGAGAATCTATGAAACGGGAGACAAAGCTGGGAAGATGCTGGCATGGCTGGAAAGGAAAGAGCAAGGGCGCAGCCATGTCTGGCGGCTGGAGACAAGAGAACAAAACACTCGTGTTACGGACCAGGACATAACACAAGGCTTTGCAGAGTATTACGCAGAACTCTATGGGGCACCCAGGACTCGAATGGATGCCTCGATCATGGAGGAAATTGCCATCCCTACCTTAAATGCAGCGCAGCAGGAACTACTGGAGAGACGTCACGGAGGACGAGATTCTAAGCGCCATATCCAGCCTCCAAACCGGCAAATCCCCAGGTCCCAACGGCTTCCCGATCGAGCTATGCCGGAAGGTGGGGACCAATGTGATCGCTCCGCACCTGTTACGGATGTACCAGTATGCACGTGAAAAGGGCACTCTCTCACCTGACCTACGTGAAGCAACGATAATAGCGATACCCAAACCGGACAAACCCCCCGAAACCTGCAGTTCATACAGGCCTATCTCACTTATCAATAGCGAAACAAAGATACTGGCCAAAATACTAGCAGACCGCCTCCAACAGGTCATTCCCTCTCTGATACACCCGGACCAGTGTGGCTTCATGCCACAGAGATCAACACGCATGAACTTTTACAGAATATATTCAGCCCTGGAAAGAGCCCACAGCATACAAGGCCCCTTGGCCTTACTTGCAATTGACTTTGAAAAGGCCTTCGACTCAGTGAGATGGGAGGCTATCTGGGTCATAATGCACCGTATGGGCTTTGGCAAGAACTTTATGAGCTGGGTACGCCTACTATACAACTGTCCAACCGCCAGAACCAGGATCAATGGATGGCAATCAGATCCCTTTGGGCTGGGGAGAGGAACGAGGCAGGGCTGCCCACTGTCAGCCATGATCTTTGCGATCGCAATAGAACCCCTGGCAATTCTCCTGAGAAACACACCTGCCTGGGAAGGCTTCCGCTGGTCAGCAACCTGGGAGGACAGAGTATCACTCTTTGCTGATGACCTGCTCATCTATCTGAAGGACCCAGCCAATTCCTGTCCCAGAGTTACGAACATACTGGAGCAATATGGGGCATTCAGTGGCCTACGAGTGAACTGGGCCAAATCCATCCTATTCCCTATAGGGGATGTGCCTGCAGCCAGTGCAATGAACGGCCCCTACCAGATCGAAATGGAGCAGTTCAAATATCTTGGGATACGCATCACGCAGCAACTTGCAGACTATACATCCCTGAACCTTGCCCCACTCGTAACAAGATTCGCAGAAGACACCCGCAACTGGATCTCATTGCCATTGACATTGTTGGGTAGAGCTGCACTATTCAAAATGATTGCCCTCCCCAAATTCTTGTACATCCTGCAAAATGCCCCTCTATATATCCCGCAGCAAGAATTCCACAAGCTCGAATGCATCCTCAGAAAACTGCTATGGAGGGAGGGGCGCATCCGCAGATCGCTCTCTCCACGCTCCAAAGGTCCGTATGGGAAGGAGGGATTGGACTACCCAGGCTGCAATCATACTACTGGGCCGGCCAGCTGACGGTGGTCAATGACATGTTACATGGAGATGGGACACTTCCGCACATCAAGGCAATTAACCCCCACAACACAACAGCACCATTAGAACATCTCTACGGAAGCCTGGGTCGCCCACCGAAACCAGATATGGCGACACACATTGTGAGAATATGGAAAGAGGTACACCGACACCTAGGATGGGATGGGAAACTGACACTGACCCAACCCCTATGGAACAATTGCCATCTTCCTGAAATACAAAAGCTACCTAGATGGCCCGAATGGGTCCAACGAGGAATCACCACCGTCGGGGCTGTGCTGCGGGAGGACAAACTTGCACCATTTGAAACATTGCAAGAGGAATTTTCCCTCCCAGCCACAGAAAGATACCACCACACGCAATTGCAACATGCGTGGAGCACCCACCAACAAAATATACGGAACATACCGGAAAGCGCCCCCCTTGAACGCAATATGGTGTCGGACCAGGTGAAACGGAAAGTCACCTCCACCATGTACAATGTGATTACATCCTTTGCGAAACCAGAACTGACCAGCCTGAAGACCAAATAGGAACGGGATGTGGGACCGCTCCAGCCGGAAGACTGGGTGGAGGCCCTAATGTACCCGCGCGAGGTAACCATTTCTTCAAGACTCTGGCTGGTCCAACTAAAGATCCTGCACCGCGTCTACTACCCAAGAGTCGCCCTTTTCCGCTGGGGGAAGACGACAGACGCACGCTGCCTGCGATGCAAGCGTGAGGAAGGCACATTCTTCCATATCCTATGGGAATGCAATAATATCCAACAACTCTGGCAGAAATGCTGTGACAAACTATCCAGCGTTATAGGCAAGAAAGACAATAGAAAGATGCCCAAAACATCTCCTTCTGGGGATCTCTAATTAAACCGACCTGTCCCGGTATGAAAAGATACTCTGCTCCACTGCAACGGCCGTGCTCAGGCGGAATATAGCACAATTGTGGGGCGCAGAATGCACTCCGGACTACGACCAATGGGTCGTGGATGTGGACATCTGCGCTGACATGGAACATCGGGTATATGCTGCAAGGGGCTGCCCGCAAAAAGCGAACAAAATATGGAGCCGCTGGGAAGACGCCAGCTAGAAGGCAGGTGTGACACGGCAGACGCTAAGAATGGACAGGGCAGTATTATGCTGAATGAAGCGAGCCAGAACCATACCGATTGTGCCACGAGTAACTCCTGCTTTGGCAAAGTCTGACGGACCACTAGACGGCAGTCCCAGTTACCAAGAGTTTTTTTCTCTCTTCTTTCCTCTCTTTTGTTGTTTTTAGTTTTTTACCTGCTTCTCTCTCCTCTCCTGACCCTCCTCCTGAAAATGTTGATTGTATGATTGCTCCCTTGCTCCCAGCCCTGATACACAGAGAGATGCATGTACTGTTAAGTTGTTTTCCTATGTTTAAAATCAATAAAGTCTTTGATAAAAAAAAAAAACTGTTACGGTCACCCCCCTGCCAAAGAAACCAGACCTCAACGAGCAAGACCCAGCCAACCTTAGACCTATAACCAACTGCAATTTTCTGTTGAACATTTTGGATAAGGTTGCTACAGAACAACTACAAAAATATGTGGATGAAAATAATTTACTACATCCACAGCAGTCCGGATTTAGATCCAGCCATAGTACAGAATCTGCCCTACTAGATCTTCAGACAGAAATGCTGTCAAAATTAGATAAAGGCAAATCAGGCCTACTGATATTGTTGGACCTCTCAGCAGCATATGATTTGCTGGACCACACAAAACTCCTGAAAAAAAAAATCAGGAAATTTCTCATCAGGGGCAACCGAATGGATAGCTTCATTCCTTCAAAACAGGCAATCGAGTATTGTCTGGGGAAATAAAACATCTAATACCAAACCGGTAGACTGTGGCGTCCCACAAGGAGCCAGTTTCTCCCCACTTCTTTTTAACCTTTACATGCACTGCCTCTGTACCATGCTCTCCCAAATGGGTATATTCTTTACGAACTTTGCTGCTGATACCCATCTGGTCTTAGAACTTAGTGGGGATTACGACAAGGACAGTAACAAGCTCTCATCTTTATATAACATCATAGAATGCTGGATGAAAGCAAATTGGATGTGTCCAAACGGCTCTAAAACCGAGCTCATGATATTCGGTTCCACAAAGGCCAGAAGAAAATTGAGTCCACTCTACTCCTCATTTTCCATTAAAAACACCCAAATACCGATCTCTGAAAAAGTGAAGACTTTAGGAGTACACCTTCAAGCTTCATTAGGTGCTGAAGCCCACACAGCTTACCTAAAGAAAAACTGTCAATATCACCAGATATTACTAAAAAAAAAGAAAAAATCAGACCTTTATTAGACCAAAAGAATAGCACGACCATCGCTAGGGCTACAATACTATCCAGATTGGACTGTGGTAATGCCCTACTTCTAGGAGCAAACAGCAATTGCGTGAAGAAATGTCAAGTGATTCAAAATAACGCCATCAGGACCATCACAGGAAGAACTTGGAGGGAACACATCACTGGCGAAAGGAAGGCCCTCCACTGGTTGGCCATGAAAGAAAGAATCACGTTTAAATCTCTCACGATGGTTCACCGTTGCTTATACGGTAATGCGCCAGCTTACCTTAAACACTTCAACTGGTATGCCCCAACTAGGCGGCTCAGATCCTCTAATACAGGCCAACTGCAAACATTCACAACAAAAAAGCAGCATGGACTTGGAAAAGCCTTTCCGACTCCAAGTATAAAAAAATGGAACGAACTTCACACCTCACTGAAGCTCGAGTCCAACTACATTTCATTCCGTAAAAAATTGAAAACATTACTTTTCAATTAACTGCGCGGAACAGGCTAAATCTCTTTGAGGAAAATCGGTCAATTTACTTGTGTCCTGTTTATCACTATTCGTTGTCCTGTCTTCTTGTCAGCGCTCTGATGCCCGTGGGCTTTCAGCGCTTTACAAATAAATAAATAAAATAAATAAAATAAGAACACTCACAGGTTGCCCTGTGCATGCAGGGATAAAGAGCGCCGATCTGTACTCCCTGCAGGTGCACAAACGTGGTTCTGCAAGCTTGTGTACTGGTGCCACCTACAGGGGTACAAAGGTGGGTGGGCTCAGATCAGCACCCTCGGCGGTGCTGCCAGTTGGACAGACTCCTGCCTGGATTTGGAGGGGCACCAGCCAAACTTTGCACCTCTCTCCAACCAAGAAGCCCTTAGGTAAATCAATGTACTGGCCCCACTTGTCAGTGAAGAGCTGCACCACGAATTTTCAGTGCAAGTCGATCTGAACTTCTGGATCAACACCTCGTATCCCCGAGCCGTGCGGCACTGTGGGGGGACGGCGAAGACAGAGAAACAGAAGAGCACAGGCACGCTGCCATTCATCTGAGCCGCAGCGCAGAATCCGCCTGCTCTGCCAAGTACTCCTCTGGTTCTGAGTGACGCACAGTCGCACATACAGAGGAAGAACAACGATATAAAAGGAGCGCCATAGCATTGAAGCCGAAGGTCTCCCTGTGGCCCTGTTCAGCCCAATAAATAGTCTCTAAGGAAGCTCTTGAAGTGCTTAGTTATCACGATGAACTGGTGGCTATATCAACCAACTAACGTATTGTTTTGCAAACTCTGATTTAAAAAAAAAAAAGTGGGAGGGCGCGCCCCTCTGATCTGCGGGAAAGACACAGGTCAAGTGGTGGTACCTAGGGGTAACAAAAGCACAGGAAGATGCATGGTATCTTTTCCATTCAAACACGTGTCGGCTGACCACTTATGACCATATGTCTAAAAACACTAAGAAAACCATAATTGGTTTTAAATAACTTTTGTGCAGATATCCATCTATTTAATTAACTAGCGCAAGGTATCCGGAATCAAACTAGTTTTTACCTCACAAAAGGAGGTGTGGGCAGCACCTCCACTTACCCGTGACCACTCAGCTAAAAGACCTTAGCTAACAACAGAGTGAAGCGCAAGAGGAGTTTTGGACCTAGGGCCCATCCTTGTGGTATAAATGAGCTTTCCCCTTGTGGATAATCTGGATCTTGGCCGGGATGAACATGGCATATTGGAGGCTGCACTCTGTTTCTTCTTGACAACCAAACACTATCTTTGAGCAGATTGTAAACACCATCTTCGAGCAGATTGTAAGATGACATGAAATCTTTGATCCACAACATTCCAAAGTTCCAAGTTCTGTGGTCAACTTAATAATTGAGTAACCCGACTAGGGTACGGACCCCGGTTTCGGCTTTGGTGCAAATGATTGATGGTCCATTTGACTAAATGTGGTGAAAAAAAGTGTGGTGAAAAAGGGGGTTATGAAAGAAGCTCCCAAAGAACGTTTTTCATAAACAGGTCCACATTCTCAATTTGTGTTGTTCCTGGAAATCAAAGAACCCGAACGTTGTTCCTGCAAGAGCCGGCTTCAAGGTCTTCATTCTATTTCTTTCCTGTTATGGGCCATCCTGTTGAACAGTGGCGGCCAGTGAGTTTGAAAGCTGGTGGGGCGTACATTTCCCAGGGTAATTTTCGGATCGAGCGCGTGCAGCGTGTGAGATCACGCCCCCCGCCCTCCCAAGGAGGGTGCAGAGGTGGTTCTGCCCATGAAATCTTTGATGAAATGGCCTCCAAAATGTGCAAGTTACTGTCCAAAGCCACCGAAACATGAAATAAATAGGTTTTACATACTAATGGTGTATATTATTCTTGCGTGTGCAAGTTTGATGGTGTATTTTACAGCAACTTGTAGAACAGCTGGTATGATGGTGTATGCATAAAGAAATTAATTATATAGTCAGTAATGATGGAAACATATTTTTGTCATGCTGTTACTGGCATTCATCCTCTTACTAAGGTGGGATTTTAGGCATTTTCTGAAAGGGGAGAAAATAAGCTAAAATATTACTTTTTAACCACTTAATTAATGCACGATTTGTCCTACCTCTAATGGCTACTAGTTTTGACCAGTATTGCTGTTGCTGAGTAAATATTCTTTAAAATGCACAATTTGCCCAACCTCCACCTTGGGTACTATTCAAACAGGGTCACAAAATGAATGAATTGCCATTTGCAACTGTGGTGGGCCACTTTTTCATTGGTGCCAGAGACAATTTTATGGCCACAATCTTCTTTCAGAGGCCCATACCCACCACCACCCGGCCGCACGCTGCACAGGGAGCTAATCGTAAACACATATGCTAACTGTCAGAAACCATCTAAACCCCCGGATGGGGGAGGGAGGGACCGCACCCCCCTGAATCGCCACCAGCCAATCAATGAGGAATGCCTTCTACAAATACAGCATTCCGCCTATCTGTGCTCAATAAATAGGCTGTCACGTTGCTTCTTACATTCACATGTTTGTTAAGCAAGTCATATACAGAGCTGCAGACCTGTGCAAGCCTATCCCTCTATGTATGGCCCGTAGTGTGTTTCTAACTCTTCTTTTCTCTCTTACCTACAGCGCTTTGGCGTAAGGCGCTTTATAAATCAATAAATACAAATAAATACAAACTGCCATCCATTCCCTGCAGGTGGCATGTATGATTTATCAGCTGCTGCAAAGTGTCTGCTTTAATCAATACGTTCATAATAACCCATGCCTGGGCAGAGTTCTCTTATAAAAGAGCAGTTGTTTACTTAGGAGTGAGTAATTTAACCCTATGAACACCAAGCATAAACCTATTGCTCGACTTCTTTCCATTTTGAAGCACTTGGAAACGCATGCTTCATTTACTGCTGTTCATCACTCACCTCGCTGGAATTCATGGGCACACGTGAGCACCACGAAATACACAAGCAGCCCAAATGAACAGCAATCTTTCACATCTCGAGTCGAGATGTCAAAGATTGCTGTTTGTTTGGGGTGCTTGCTCGAGTCTCGACATGTGTTCATTTGTCCAAGGAAAGAGGCAAAATTGGCAAAGAGCATGCACGAGGAACAGAGAAGCCCGCCAATGTGTTTCACATCATCTTGGAAGGGAAAGGCTGTGCGTTTTGGGAACCTTGAATACGAGGCCCTGCAGACCGTGGCATTCGTGCTCTGGTTCTTGGGACCCAGCGAGCCTCAGGTGAAGCAGGAGAGCTTCGCCTGCTGAGCTGTCTTATGTTTAAGGGTACACGAACAGGCTCAGAGGCACAACAAGGTCACAATGCACCCTGTTTTGTGTGTGGTAATCGGTAGCAGGCATAGAAACGTGACCTTCTGCATTTTAATGTGGGGATTGGAGAAAAAGCTGTATCTGAGGCGGGAGCCTCTTGCAAGCGCCATTCCCAGCCATGGAAGCAGCGCAGCACTGGGTACGAGACCCGGCCCCAGGAGGTCTTTTCTGCACATCAAGTGTGCAGAAAAGGAAAGCGATCCGGCGCCCATCATTGATGAAATTAGATGAGTTTGTTCAGCTAAGTAACTTAATTTACAGCCTTTAAAAGTTACTTAAATGAATAAAATCATCTATTCATCAACACTGTGCCGGTGCGCATGCACTGCAGCAGTGGCCAGGCAGCAGGCCCTTTTGCTAGAGTGCACCATACGGTGTAGTGTGAGTAACTAGGGGCAGGTTCAAAGCTGCCTTGGTGCACGGCAGGTGTGTAGTTCCCAACATTAAATCCTTTGCGATCACACATTTGTTATAGAGCAGACGTGCCTACATTTCATGATCTGCCAAACCTAAGAGCTGAAAAAAGTGCGGAATGCTCTGTAGCAGCAGCAAGCCCGATCTAAAGACTGGGGGTGTCTGTTGTGTGTTTACCCAGGGACGGGGGTAAAAAAGGCAGTACACCAGGGCTACATCCAGCAGCTGCCCCATTGTGCACCTCGGCCCCTACATCACCACTTTACATTCGCAGTACGAGCTCCTGGGACCACCACGTCCTCCTCTGTGTGCATCATGTTGAGGTGTGCGTGGAGAGTGCCCTTGAAGACGTGTTCAATTTAAAAACCAGGATCAGTGCACGCCGCCAGTGGCAGCAATGAAAAGGAATTATCCTTCTCCTGGCATCAGGTCAGGTGAATGCTGTGCAGGTCCAGAGAGCCATTTTCTGATGTATGGTTACATGTCAAGATTGCTATATTAGCTCCAGCTGAAGCTAAAGCCCTCTTTCATCAGAACAAATTAATTCTTCTGGAGGAAGAAAATGCATACATGACAACAATGGCCCTTAAATGTGAGTGTCTGGCGGACGTTATGAGCCCTGGCAGGAGCGTTTTGTAGCTTGGCACGGATGGAATGTTGTTCGGGTTTGTAGAATAACATTCCAGGGGCTCAGTGGCAGCTGCTGCTGCTGCGGGGTCTTGAATAAAGTCTATTACTCTTACCTCCAGTGTCGGATTTCATCATTGGCGACGAGGATTAACCTCCAGACCCTGTCACCAACCCACGTGTGCGGGTGGCCTTCTCAGAGAGGAGCCGGAGCGAAGCTGCCGCCCAGGAGGGGTGCCTCAGCATTGGCGTGCTGCGGTTGTCGGGGCTGCCCCTATGCCGGCGTTGCGCTCTTGTATCTGAGAGTGTTCATGGTGGTTGCCGGCCAGGGCAAGGAAGATCAGTCTTTGCTGGTAGGTGCGCTAAAGCATACCTACATTGGAGGTGCAAGGCGCTGCATTCCCCGTCACCCCCAAACTGAAGGACTTCCGCATTCAGAGGCTCCGGCGAGCGGTCATTGGAGGAACCCGCTCCGTTTACTGAGTGTGGCCCAGGGAAGCGTTGTTTCCAGAAGCTCATATGAGTGGCTATTGGCAGGCGTTCAGCACTCTGATTGGAGGTAGCAACAGTATTGACGAGGGGCCCAACAGCCACCTGGGCCCAGGGTGCATTGCCATTGGAAGACATTAAACATCCCATCAGCGATTTGAGGAGGCAACTGCAATTGGCGGACGTCTTTGAATTAAGGAATCAAACAGTTCCTGCCTTCGGTGCTCCGCATAGGTGATTTGATTAATCCATGCGGTGAAGGGACCGGCCACATATTCAATGGTACAACAACTCATGGGCTGCATAGGGTGACGCAGGTACTGTACTCTCTTATACTTTTATGCACTATCGTCACTGCAGCCACAGTCACCGTTGTGGGCATATATTGGAGTGGTGCGCTTCGGGGGAAGGTGCATCTGAACATTTCCTGGAATTATTCTCACCTGAAGAGCACAGACCGTGATTAACTGGTTTGGGTTTGACTATTGTTCTGTGGTAGTTGTTGGACATGTTGCACTCCAGCGCCAGGCCTCGCCCTGCATTTTTACCAAATCCAGGTGAACCTGTATGTCCTTGGGACCAGTGGATTGATGCCTTTAGAGTGTATTTAAGGGCTGCTGGCGGGGCGAAATTCAGTGATGAAGAGAATAAGGCTGCACAATTAAATTGCATTGGTACGGAGGGTTTACAGATTTTTTTAGACATCTTCCAGGTGACAATGTGTATGTCCCAGGTGATGGTGAAGGGGAAAGGGCCGTCAGTGCATTTGAGGCCGCCTTAAAGAAATTGAAAGGTCGATTTGGGAAAAGGATTAATGTCGTTTTGGAACGTTATCATTTCTTCTCTAGGGGATAAGGGGTGGGGGAGTATGTTAATTCTTATGCCACTGTACTGCAAACATGCAAATTTACTGGGGTTTTGGACGAATATATACACGTGATCAAATTGTGATGAAAACTAGCAATCCCAAAATCAGGGAGAGGCTCTGGATTGAGAATGATCCTTCATTGGAGAAAGTGATGGAGATCGCTAGGGCTATTGAGGCATCTCGGGCTAGTGTGCAGATAATTACCAAGAAGGAGGGTCAAAGGGATGTTGTTGAAGCAGTGTTACCTCAGTATAAAAGATGTGGTGCAGACCCAAAGAAGAAATCGGAAAAAGTAGGCAATCAAGGTTGGAGGTTGTCTAAAAGCAGAGAAGTCTGCAAGAAGTGCGGGTGGTTCAGCCATTCGACTGGTGCAAAAGATTGTCCGGCCCTTAATATTGAATGCAAATGATGCAAAGGCAAGGGACATTTTGCTCTTATGTGCAAAGTCAACAGTGACACGCATGTTAAGGGTGCTGTGAGCATGGTCATGTCTGAAGGTGGAGTGGTGTGTCAAGATACTGGTGCGTGTGATAAACCTGGTCAAGGGGAGATTCTATATGTGTAAGGTATTGGGCAGAAGGGACCTTGGGAGTGTGTGTCAATAAATGGTCAACTCTTGGAGATGTTGGTGGACTCAGGATTTCCATATACCATGACATCACCTGAAGTGTATGAGGAGAAGTTGGGTAAAGGTGTAATGGACTTGAGGCCTTCGGATATAAATCCCAGTGCGTATAGACAGGCTCCTATTAAAGTGCTAGGCTATGAATGGGTCCAGGTGGAATTCAAGGGGCGATGTGTCATGGGAAAACTGTACGTTGCACACAGGGGAGCCAGTGGTTTAGGTTGGGATGAGCAGGCCGCTCTCAATATTGAGTTTCGCCCAAGTAAGGAGGTGCCAGTGTTGAGTATACAGGAGGGATCCTGTGGGGTTGGCGCAGGGTTGACGGCTCAGTCGTTGCAAGGTTTGTACCCAGGTGTTTTTACTGAAAAAGTTGTGAGGTTTTGCCCTTTGGATAGTGTTAAAAAAGGGTGCAATACCTAAAGTGCACAAGGTTAGAGGCGTTCCAGTATTGGCGAGAGAAGGGTTGAAATGTGAATTGGAAAAGGTGAAAGCGGATGGTATCATTGAAGGGATAGAGTGTTCCGAGTGGCTGTTTCCGGTAGTTTTGGTGAAAAAGAGTGATGGAGGTTTGAGGATGTGTGCAGATCTCAGGGAGTTGAATGCCAGTATTTGGGTTGATCGACATCCACTACCTAATATTAATGAGTTGCTTTTGGCTTTGGGCAAGCAAAGTGGTTTTCGACGTTCGATTTATCGGCCGCTTACCATCAGATTGACTTACACGTGGAGTCACAGCCACTTACTTCTTTTATAACCCATTTTGGTGCTTTCCGCTTTTGCCGTATGCCTTTTGGGTTAGCATCGGCGTTTGTGGTGTTTCAGTGACTAATGAAAGAATTGTTTGGAGGGGTGGAGGGTGTCAGCTATTTTCAGGATGACATTCTGGTTTAGGGTGCCAGTCGCGAGGAACATGATGAGAGGGTTCATAAGGTGATGAATTAACCTTCAGAAGGGACTCCCTGTGAAGTTGTCAAAATGTCGGGTGGGTGTGGCCAGTGTGACATATTTAGGTCATACTCTCAGTGCTGGTGGGGTCAGCCCTAAGCCAGAATTAGTTAAGGTGATCAAGGAGGCTCCAGCTCCTATGAATAAGGATCAGTTGAGATTGTTTTTGGGATTAACAGAATACTATGTCAAGTTCATCCCCAATTATGCAGAGAAAACAGCGTCTATGAGGTCTCTGCTCAAAAGAAATGCCAAATTTGAATGGTCAAGAATGTGTCAAGAGGAGTTTGAGCTGGTTAAAAAGGATGTGGATTGTGCCCCGGGTTTGCGTGATGGTGAATATGTTCCGGTTGCATTTGCTTCTAGGGCTTTGCGTGATGCAGAGGCAAGATATTCGGCGATTGAGAGAGAGAGGCACTAGCGGTCTCTTGGGACTCCAAACATTTTAGAACATTTTTATGGGGTATCCCTTATAAGGTCAGAACAGATCACATGCCGTTAGTACATGTGTTTACTACTCGTGGCACTGTATGGGTTTCTCCAAGGATAACCAAATGGGTGGTGGACTTGCAAGAGTACAATTTTACAGTGGAGTAGCTTCCTGGAAGGAGGAATGTTGTTGCAGATTGTTTATTGCAGTTGCCAGTTGTAGAGCCAAATGGTGAGCAGGATCCCTGTGATGTGGGTGTCCAAGTTGCGTGTATTCTTCCTGCCATTGATAAGGGTAAATGGGAGGTGGAAAGTGACAGGGATGTGGAGCTGTGTTGGATTAAGGAGGGTCTCCTCAAAGGATGGGATGCAGTAAAAGGCAGAGCAGAAGGGAAAGGTTACGCCCAGGTGTTGGAGGAATTGGCAGTGGGGTCTTGGGGTGTGTCAAGAGGTGAGAGCTTAATTCCTCTGGTGAGTGTAAGAAGTAGATTGGTCGTGCTGGCGCATGAGGGTCATATAGGATGTTTATTAACCAAGAAGAGGTTGTGTGAAGAATATTGGTGGCAAGCTATGGATCGAGAGGTTGAAGTTATAGTAAAAGAATGTATGGCTTGTTCCCCGAGTGATAAAAGCAAGGTGATACATCCCCAGACATTGTATCCTGTGGATGCCCCTAAAGAGGTTTGGTCGAAAGTGGCATTGGACATTATGGGCCCTTTTGTGTGTCTGCAACCTGAGTTGAGATTCTTATTAGTTTTGGTTGATTATACCTCCCGTTGGGTAGAGGTTGCCGCTTTTGGTAAGGTTACGACAGATGCAGTTATTGGATTTCTTAAGAACATTTTTGACAGGGAGGGCGTTCCCGCTAGCATTGTTACTGACATGCATAGTATAACCATTGTGCCAATGGTTTGGTAGAAAGGGTGAATGGTGTGATCAAAAGTGCCATCCACCTGGCACTAGCAAATGGATTAGATTGGCAAGTTGTGGTTACTGATTATCTTGCGGCGTATAGGAGGACTTCATCAGTGTCTACCAGAAGGATGTCTTTTTTAGTTGATGAGAGTAAGGAAGGCAGGGTCAAGGTTGAGGTCCTTGGCGTTAGCGTTAGGCGGTGGTGGTTCATGTTTATGGATCTTGATAAGGTAAAAAAGAGGGTCAGTGTACGTCAGGAAGGAGTACGGTTGACTGAATCTACTAAAAAGGGTTGAGTGTGGAGGTGGGGGATATGGTGTGTGTTAAGAATCCCAAGTTTTTGCTGAAGGGGAGGAGTGCATTTTTACCTCCTTCAAGGGTTGTGAAATGTGGTGAAGGTCATGTCCAATTGGAGGATGGTTCGAGGTGGAGTAAAAGGCGTATTGTGGTGGTGGAAGGGCGCAATGACAATGGTTTACCTGGTGGGCAAGGGGGTGCAGATCGTGTGGCGCTTGATTTCCAGGGTGCAGCGCCCGATTTTCATCCCTGTGTGCAGGGTACCTTGTCCTCGACTCCTGTGGTGGTTATCTCTGGGGAAGAAGAGGAACAGTCTAGGAAGAGAGGGGTTGTGGTCGATACCAGTGCTGTTGGTGGTGGTTGTGATGAAGTTTTGAATGAAGTAGTACGTGCTGCCACGGTGCGTCCTGCAAGGAAGCGTGGGCCTCCCATTAAATTGAGGGATTATGTACACTAGTCTCGTTTTTGGGAATGTTATTTTAATGTCTCGTGTTATGCAGATTATCTGCAATTTCCTCACAAGTGTGTGTTTATATATATATATATATATATATATATATATATATATATATATATATATATATATATATATATATATATATATATTCAAAATTATTTCTAAGTATTAGGTTTTTCCTTTTAAGGTCATTCTATGTATTGTTGTATCAAGTGATCTGTATGCAATTTTTGCTACTTTTCAAATTGCTGCATTGCATTATGTTATTGGGTGACCAAGGGGGGAGGATATGTTGTAGCTTGGCACGCAATGAATGTTGTTCGGGTTTGTAGAACAACATTCCAGGCGGATCAGTTTTATGTGAATGTGTTGGGGCTCGGCGGCGGCTGCTGCAGGGTCTGGAATAAAGTCTATTACTCTTACCTCCAGTGTCGGATTTCATCAGAGCGCCCGTATGTGAAGGTGAAGCCCCAATGCAGCAAGGCCCTGGCTGGGCCTACTAAGCCACAGGCAGGTGCCTACCTGGCCTTAGCCTGACCACGGCACGGCCGGCCCAACATGACCAGGACAGGGCTGCCTATTCCACATGCTCCCCCACCCCAGGTACACTACACTCGGAGCCGGCTACAGCACCGGTCTGAAGGTATTTCTTGCCGGTTCATGCCCGGTCACTGCGCTCGCACAAGAGAGGTGCCCGAGACCGACTCAGGCAGGCTTAACGCTATATTTATTTTCAAAAGCAGCCATTAACTGTAACGCTCACCTGGTATCCACGGGGACGTCCCTCAGCCTGTTCTGACCTCTTACGACCTCAAACCCTTCCCTGGAGGCTAGTTGACTGGAGACTGGGCCTGAAACACAGGATTGGTAGAGTTTAACTCCCTATTGTGTCTGTGTGCTTGAACCCCTTCTTCCCCGGGGCCCAACCCTTCCCTTTGATCCACAGCTCACCTTGTTTTCTTGGACAGTGTGCTCTCCGTCCTGCTTTCAGCGCAGGGGCGCGTTGATTGATGCAGGCTCGTTGCTGCCTAGTTACTTCACTGGCAAGAGTCCGACAGGTAAGTATAATGAGTCTTTTGAAAAGTTCTCTAACTTCGTTCCTTTCCTTCCTTAGATGATGGTCGGCGTCCGGGGATGGCGGCATGCTGCTGAGATGAGTAGCGCTGAAGGTGAGTGAGAGCACGATGCGCGATGCACCCCTTTCGTATGTGTATTGAACTGAGTTATTTTTCAGTGTCTTTTAGGTGCCGCAACGTTTTCAGCGTGGATGCCGGTTATGAAGAACAAATGCGGTGAGTAAGCGCGATATGCGGCGCCTCTAGATGTTTCCACGCTAACCTGGAGTGTCTTTTCCCTCTTGCAGATGGATGAGAAGTTCCGGCGACAGAGTTCCCCCCAGTGGCTGGGATTCAGGTAAGCGGTTGAAGCTCGTACAGTATTTAAAAATAAGCGAAGATTTGCAGAATGCTTACTAATGCCTTTTTTCTGTTCTTTTCCCTCTTCCTTAGGAAGCGGCGTGCCGGGATGGGAATGACACAGCCGAAGATGCCCGCATAACAGAAGGAGTGATGAATGATGGGTATAAGCGCCGCAAGGTAAGGCTGTTCCTAACGGTGTTCTTGTTCTTGCAGGAGCTGAGCGCAGAAGAAAGATACAGGCCTACTGGAGACCGATTCGAACAAAGTGAGTGTCACGCTGCAGGTGCAGAAAATGCAAAGCATGTTTCTCAGCCTGGGCGTGGCTTAAATAGCCTCTGGGTATCCCAGGTGTCTCTGGGCTGAACCACACCCAAAAGACTAGACTGCACATGCAATATGTGGGGGGGCATCCATCTTGTCCCCATCAATGCACTACAAGTCCAATCCCCAATGTTATCCTATGGGAGTAAGTGAGTCTGGTGCCACAAGCGCCAAGTCTGACTCCAAGTGGGTCTTTGGAGGGATGGAGAGGCCCTTGAGGGCCATGTAGGTGATCGTGGCCTGGCTCCAGCCTGACATCTTGGAGGGCGGGGACATGAGGGGCAGGAATCATGTCATTAACACAGCAACTTTATTTGGCGTATAACAGCAAGTAAAGTTGCCGTTTTAATACACAGCAACAGTGAATGACAGACACACACACTACTTACTGGCGGAGGACAAACTTCTTTGTAGTCATCGTGTTCTACAATTCCACCATCCGAGAATAGGACCATAGCAACGGCACGCCCACTCTTCCTCACGTGACCTTTGATGTCATCCGTGTGATTTCCGGCGGCGCAATGAAGCGGTTCCGGGGCACTTTCAGTGCTCGGGAAGCGGGAAGGCTGCAGCTGCAAGTGCGCTGACTGCCTTTGGCTTGCAACGGCTGGGGTGGACATTTTATTTTGGATACCGGGAACGTTTCTACAAGACCCTGGAGCGTCGGAATTCATCTTGTCTGGGCAAGGCTCTGGCTGCCAGGCAGCAGGAACAGCAGCAATCCGTGTGCTCTTGGCTGGCTGCAAATACAATCAGCATTTTCTTCCGAGATACCGTGAACGTTCCGGCAAACCACCAGATTTACATAGGGGAGCAGGAAATTACATTTATTTTAAAAATCACGTTCAGCTATTCATCATGAAAGGTATGGCGGGCCAAGAAAGGGAACAGGGAGACAGTGGATGGTGGTGTTCAACTGATCAAAGGGGGCTAATAGAGTAATTTAATGTTTCATGAGGGTGTGTTTAGGATGGGTGGTTTTAGAGGGGGTCGGCTGGGGCTGAGCATCTTTTGCAAGGGGGAAAAGGGCATCTTGCTATGTGGAGGGAGGATGGGGCATTATGGTATTGGTCTAAACTAGAGGGAGGTATGGGGCATCTTGTTGGGGCCTGAATGGTTGGATAGGGGCACGCTGGTGTGGGTCTGGTGGGCTGGAGCACGTTGGTGTGGGTCTGGAGGAAGGGATAGGAACCTAGTGGTGTGGGTCTGAGGGAGGACTAGGGACCGTGGTATGGGTTTGCGGGGAGGGTTGGGGTACATTGGTGTGGGTCTGGGGAGGGATGAGGACATGGGTGTGGGTCTGGAGGGAGAGATGGGGCACAGTGGGTCTGGCGGGTGGCATGGGCCATCTAGGTGTCTGTTGGGAGGGTAGGATGGGGCATCTTGGTGTGGCTCTGGAGGGAGGTGGTGGGGGTACATTCGTGTGGGTTTGATGGGAGGGATGGGGCACATTGGTGTGGGTTTAGGGAGAGGGATGTGGCACATGGGTGTGTTTCTGGAGGGAAAGATGGGGCACAGTGGGTCTGGAGGGTGGCATAGGTTATCTAGGTGTGGGTTGGATGGGGCATCTTGGTGTCGCTCTGGAGGGAGGGGGTGGGGGCACATTGTGGGACTGGGGGAGGGATGGTTCATATAGGTGTGGGTCTGGAGGGCGGGATGGGGGCATCTTGCTGTGTGGATGGAGGGATGGTGGCATCTTGGTGGGGTCTGCAATACATAGGGGCACATTGGTATGGGTTTGATGTGGGGGCGGGGACATTGGTCTGGGGAGGGATGGCCGCATATTGGTGTGGGTCTGGAAGGAGAGGATGGGACACATTGGTGTGGGTCTGGGGGCATACGATGATGGTTGGTTTTAGAGGGGGTTGTCGGGGGCTATCTTTGTGTGTTTCAGGATCGGCACATGGGCATCTGTTGTAAGGGGAAGGGGCGTCATGCTAAGTGGAGGGAGCATGGGGCAATATGGTATTGGTCTAGAAGGAGGGATGGGGCATCTTGTGGGGTCTGGATGGATAGGGGCACACTGGTGTGGGTCTGGAGGAAGGGGCACATTGGTGTGGGCTGGAGGGAGGGATAGGAACATAGTGGTGTGGGTCTGGGTCGAGGGAGAGGGACAGTGGTGGGGGTTTGGAGTACATTGGTGTGAGTCTGGGGGAGGGATGGGGCTCAGTGTTTCTGGAGGGTGGCATGGGTCATCTAGGTTTGGGTTGGGAGTGTGAGATGGAACTTCTTGGTGTGGCTCTGGAGGGAGGGGGTGGGGCACATTGGTGTGGGTTTGATGGGAGGGATGGGGCACATTGGTGTGGGTCTAGAGGGAGAGATGGGGCACATGAGCTTGTTTCCAGAAGGAGAGATGGGGCACAGTGGGTCTGGATGGTGGCATTGGTCATCTAGGTGTGGGGTGGGATGGGGCACATGGGCGTGTTTCCAGAGGGAGAGATGGGGCACAGTGGGTCTGGAGGGTGGCATGGGTCATCTAGGTGTGCGGTTGGGAGGGTGGGATGGGGCATCTTGGTGTTGCTCTGGAGGGAGGTGGTGGGACCACGTTGGTGTGGGTTTGATGGGAGGAATGGGGCACATTTCTGCCTTTGCAGGTCAGAGGGCCATTTCTCTAATGGCAAATAGCTGCTTCAATGTGAGTGGGCTCCCATTAGACGAGAGGACCTTTCTGCCTCTGCAGGTCGGAGGGCCGTTTCTCTAATGGGAAATAGCTGCTTCAGTGTGAGTGGGCTCCCATTAGACGAAAGGAACTTTCTGCCTCTCCAGGTCAGAGGGCCGTTTCTCTAATGGGAACTAGCCTTCTCAGTGTGAGTGGGCTAGTTCCTATTATTATGCAGGACTTGGCCACCAGGGGAGCAAAAAGGGCCATTTCTCTAATGGGAACTAGCCCACGCACACTGAAGCAGCTATTTCCCATCTGAGAAATGGCCCTAACAACCGATGGTCCATTTCTCAGATGGAAACTAGTATCAACCCACCACCAACACCAAGAGAAGTGTGAAGGTGCGCAAGCGAACACTGCGCCATCACCCCACCCCACAATTAAATGTATCCATGCTGCAGGCAGAGATTATCAATTCTTCCGTGCACGGTTTACGCACATATTAATAGTGGCGAGGCCACCTCTCAAGCACCCCGCCAGCATCCTCCTTTAAAGGGTTTACAAACTTTACGTAGAATGCGTGGAGCTACGAGCTCCACGAGCTCCACGCACTTTACTATGGGAAAAAGAAGTGTAAAACGGGACGAGCCCCACTGTGGCAGCCGGCCCATGATGGTCACAGTATTCGCCACAGTGCCCCCGTGCTGCTGGCAAATTCAAAACAGATTCAGAAGAAGTTCTGAATCTGTTAACTACTGTCTGGAACACTCACACCTGGTGGGGGCCTAGCTGAGGGGGTGGCGCCCTGCCACCCTATGATAGCGGCCGTCACTGCTGTTGAAGTTAGAATTGGCAGTCTTTGGCCTATCCTCCAAATCTCTAATTCTAGTGTCCACTGTTTACAAGCTAATTTCGTCAATGCAAACTTGCGATGTCTGCTCCTCGAAGGTCCAGGAGTCTAGCGTTGCATCCATCTAGTTATTACCATTTCGCATAGAAGTTAAAATAACATTCAAACTCAGGGCTGTAGGCGCCTCGTAATAAAGTGTGCAATCTCACTAACCATTTCATAACCAGTAAGTTGCTTATCTTATGTTGATTGTTTGGAAATGTAGAGACAGGATAGCCTCTTTCGACCTTAGCCATGAAGCAGCACCTGCACAACTGCAGACCCTGCAGGGATCATCACAGAGGAGGAGAACAAGTAGTAATCTCACATGCGGAAAGAAAACCCTATGCAAGAGTTAGCAAATCATCCCAGTATAAATTTCAATATTTGTGCCTCCCATGATGAATAAAAAAACAAATATGCTAGAACTAAGGCATTTAACGCCCAAGGACTCTCGTTATGAGAAGGTATAATACTGCACCTCCTGTATTATCCTCTCACTGCTCCACACCACAGGGAAACATAAGCAGTAGCAGCCTTGGTCTCACATACTTCCATATTTCCAAGAGCATTGCCCTCACCCGGTATACATGGAGCTCACGTATAGGGCACATCTGCAGACGCAACCTTCGGATCACTGCGGCGGGCTGCGAGCCGCTCCAGCTAAGCAACTTCGCTCTTTACGTGCAATCGCGAGGACCTCAGGATGGCACACTATCTAAGGGTCGCACAATTTTCAAGCAACCGGCTACCGACCTGGACCACTGCTACCCTCCATGGACAGAACCACACACACACACTGAGGTCCTTCAGTTGGTATCATCATCAGTGCAGCCCAAGCTCACCATATGTTAGCCGGGTCTCCAGGGACATCCAGTGATCTCACCAGTCTGCTTCAAGCCACCATAGACAACAGTGGGGATACACAAGCAGCACCCCTAATTCAACAGCAAAATATCTATGGCAGCAAGACATGCAGTGCAATCCTAGTGGCAGATTCTCTAGCCCCGTCTTCCCAATCATTTTCTTTCAAAACGTACCATTTTCTTAGGGACAAGCTAGCAACAATGAGTTACTGTCTCAACATAGTCTTTGCCTCACTTAAATGCATGTATTTGTTGCAGGCTTAACTCACTCTATGTTGACCCAATGCGCATAAACCTTTATCAGATCTCTGTACACCTTATCCCAATTGATTCTTTGTCATTAAATCATGTCACAACTAACAAAGCAGACCTGGGTAGGATTATTCACTTTGTACAACCATTGTATTTAATTAGCAGGCACACCAACACATTTATAGCATTAGGAAGATCAAATTGAATATTTTGGGCATTGCATTTTTTTTTTAAAAAAGACTAAGTATTTCAGTGCATGGAGGAGTGCTAAAGTAGAACAACAACGCAGCACAGTGGCCTTGTTTGTGCAAAATAGTGCTTTTATAAATTCCATCTTTAAAACAGTCATATATTCATTACAAGGCCGGTGACAACCATTTAGAAATCTTGCAATCATCAAAGGAAGCACTGACAAGACATATCCATATACTGGTACCCAACAACCATTTTGAGGTTAACTGTTTCAGATATTGTATTGGGAAGCGTTGTCTATTCCCCCCCCCCACACACACACACACACACACACACACACACACACACACACACACACACACACGTGTCATGATTGGAGATATTGAGGAAAGCCATCATGCAGCAAGGATCTTACACTTTCTGCCGATAGTCTACTTACACTGCAATGTTTGGTTGTATGAAAATCTCAACAGCTCAAGAAGGAATGTTTGATAACGGTTGTGGTACTTTTTTTTTTCCAACAACATTTTATTGATTTTACAAGATAAAATATTACATGCAACAATGCAATACATATCAATATAAGTATTAATTAGAGCCTTTATAGTCTATTGTGAGTTGTAGAGTGGAGGAGAAGGTGGGAGGTTCCTGGGTTTGGCGGACAAGTTCTGGGCGAACGTTCCCCTATGTTCTGGAGTGTTCGGGTCCGATCAGGGGTTAGTAGAGGGGGCTGCATTGGAGCCATCTGGTGAGCGGAGGCCTCCTGGTGAGGGCTGGGTATTTGGCCGCGTAGTCAAGGAATGGGTCCCATATATTCAGGGTTATATTTAAGGAGTCCGAGCGAATTGCAGAGATTTTTTCTGATACTGCAATCTCCCAGCATTTGGCCCACCATAGGGCAATCGAGGGACCATTTTTGTCTTTCCATAATCGCGCCATTGCAATGTTCGTGGCCAGTAGAAGGTGGTTGCAGAGGCGGGAGATATGGCCGGAAATTAGGAATGCGCCGTCGCCGGTTTCGCCCAGAAGGACAATTCCCGGGTCCCATGGGATTGAGAGGCCAGATATTTCCTTAATGTGCTTCAGCACTTCTTTCCAGTATATTTCTGCCTTTGGGCATGTCCATACTAAGTGGTAGAGGGATACGGGGGCCTGGCAACCTCGCCAGCATGTGGCGGGGAAGTCCGGGTTGGCTTTATTGATTTGGGTGGGGGTGATGTAGTATCTGTAGCACAGTTTGTAGCCTCCTTCCTTATTCGTGACACATTGTGAGCTCTTATGTAGTCTGGCCCAAATGTGCTCCCAGCTTTCTACTGCTATCTCCCGGCCAATATCCCTTTCCCATTCCGTCATGTATCTTTCTTTCTTTGCTGGGTCCGATCTGTCTAAGAGCCGGTATATGGTGGATATTCTGCCTTTGTTGGTCGGGGATGTTAACGTGAGCTCCAGGGCTGTTGGTTCTCTCGAGCATTTGTCCCGAGTCCATCTATGGGACAACCAGTGCCTAATTTGCGAGTATCGGAATCTTTCACGTTCACCCACTCCGAATTTTGTTTTGCATCTCTCGAAAGTGATGGGGGAGCCATCTTCCATGAAGTCGCTGGTTTTTGCCAGGCCCCCTGATATCCATGCGTGGAAGTCTCTAGGTGGGTTTCCAGGGGTGACGTCTGTGTTGTTCCAGATGGGGGACATTGGTCCCAGGTAGCTGCGAAGTCCCCATTTCCGCGCTGCGGTTTTCCAGCATTGGGTTGTGATGGTCGTGGCAGATAGTGGCCCTGAAATAGGTTGTGGTTTTAGTGTGGTTGTGGTACTTTAGAAATAAAGTCTAATCGTGTATTGATGGACAATTCCAGGACAGGGGATGGAACAGCTTTCATTGTCTCGTCCACCTTTCCGTTTTAGCAAGCAATGTAAATATGTTAAGTGAGGAATGAACTGGGTGGTTAGAAGTAGGAGGGGGGACTAGAGTTCATTAGTCAAGATCCCGCAAAACCCAATTCAGAAACACAGGCAGGCCAAAAACCCCTTCATGTAACCTTGAGAACTTTAACATAAGTCAGACCAATGACAAAGGAATCAAACAATTTAGTTACCACTAAAATCTAGTTGTTGAAAAACAGTGGACACACATCAAAAAAGGGTTTTCACCCAAAACATTAGGGAACAAGGATGAAGTGTCACCACCGGTTTCTTAAAGACAGAAACCCTCTGGGACAGAGCTTGGTGGGCAGTAAACTTGGCTATCACATAGAACGGGATGCCTAGCAGGGAGGTTTGCAGTACCTTGCCATTAGACTCTGTGTTGCGGCTTATGGGCATGGGTGGAGCTTCAAGCTGTAAAAGACATGCATTGAATACAGCATTATAAAATATGGAGTCCCGAAGATCATGAATCATGTTTGCTGAAAACAATGAATTTAGCAAAGCTAAGGCTTCTTCTTGAAGCGTGTGCCTCTTGGCGCAAGCACAGAGAACTGTGGCTCAGAGCCTGGAGGTGCCCTTAGCATGTCTTGGGTGGGCCTTGGGCTAACAGCAACAGGGAGGCTTTGTGGCGCATCCTTGTGGCTGCAGCCTTCCAGCAGTATCCTTGGCAGAAGAACCCACACACTGGGCACCACAGAGTTTCCCTTTTCCTTTCTTAGCAGTGGCTCTATTCCAGCTGGTGGTGCTTGCTCCAGGACATTCCGGGAAACCTTGGTGCTGAAAATGTGGCACCTAGGCCTGGCTGCCTTCTTGGGAGCATCAAACAGATGAATAGCTATCAACTAAGGAGACAATTCGGGCAGATTTTTGTTGGAACGCTCAGAGAGCCTCTACGGCTGGATAGATTCTCACTGAGCACACACTAGAGTGCAGAGGAATTTGCTATTTTGGGACATACAACCATGATTTTGCATCTCACTGTCATTTTAAAAGGGACTCCAACTTTGACAAACGTATGGCTCTGGGGACATGTTTAGTTGGAAGAAAGGCCTCCAAAGTCCATACATTTTTACACCTTCAATTACATTCCGCAAATGTTCACTGGTGTTTTAATTTGTATACAGCCACTCACCAGCAGCAGGAGCTTCGTCAGGAAAGACGTATTTAAGAATCACTTTAAAAGCACACTTCGTGGTACAGATTTGTCAACATAAAGAGCCTCGTTTAAATTTAGCAGTACGTTTGCACTATCATGGTGCTATTTGTGCAACGTTTAGACAAAATAAAGTCCAAAAAGGAGCGAAGGCCGGGCGGGGCGGGGGGTTGGGGTGAGCGGCTGTTGGGTGGACGTTATGGGCTGGAAGGAAAGACAGATTACTCTCCTACACAAAGGTTAACATTTACTCTAATTTGACCTGCTTTCTTTGGGTAAACATTCATTGAAGTAATGTAACATGACACACAATAGGCTCTTTGTTAGTAACCGCAAGTTAAACTGTTCTTACACACGGTTAAATAAACAATGCACGTCTGAGGTGTAAGAACACGCTGCTTTCCTTGGATGAGTGAACTATGAAACAAGCGCAGTGATCTTGCGGTATAATGTCATCCGTCCATTTGCACACACACCTGCTAGTCTATAATGAAATGTTTGTAAAGCCAGCCTTTCTCTTGCGAGTACCGCTTCTATCTGCTTCTGGCTCGGCATTGACAGAGCTTTTTGCCAAAACAATATAGAGCACGTTAAGTTTGTACTGAATGTATTTTGGATAAAAGCAAAGAACATTAAATCGAAAGAAAAGGTCAACCATGGACTGGCGAGAAGTGAATGTGTGGTATGTGACTGGAAGTCTCAATATTGAATGGAGATATTGTGCCTCATTTTGGGTTGGGCGTTTTCCTTTCGCTCAGGAATACGAGAAAATGACCATTACCTCCGTCAGTATCCCTGAAAATTCAGAGTTTACCACTGATACAATGGCCACGGTATTGATATGTCTGCAATACTGCGGTGGTATTCCAGCAATACCACTGAATATATTTTTAAAAACTAATATTTTAACCATCATAGAAATCGTGTAAAGTGATAATGAACAGTAGGGGCACATACCAATGTTGCACACTGTGGTTTCATAAATAAGAGGGGCAACTCTGACCCTTTTATGTCTTGTACGGGTAAGGTGGTGAGTGAATGGGCATCAGAGATGATCACCTCTTCACCCTCGATCACCATATGAAAACCAACGCATTTCTCTGTATTGTTGAGAACACATCTTTTGGGCCATTTTACATTGGAAACCTCCGCCTGTGGTGTGGAGGTCAAAAACGGGCACTTTTCAGTTTGACAATCCATCTACTAATACCTCCAGCAGTATTGATACGATTTAGCGCCTATACACAATGTGTTTCAAAGCGCTCTTAAATTAGACTACTGTGAGAGGTAATTTCCTACTAACTTCGGAAGTGGGCGCGGTAAAAAACAGAGTATTTGACAAATACCACAATCTTTACAGTTACCTCCCGATTTATTTTCAGGCCTGCATTCTTGTGGCAAGTAAACATGATTGAGTAACTGCATCAATGGTATGGTGAAAATCACTCAAACTGCAGAAAGGCATTCCATATGAACAAAGCTGTGTTAAGGAGAAGAGGAAATATCGACAAAGGGGAACTCCAACCTCACCAGCTCATGCATACGGCGGCAGAGCTAAGTTTCGGCTAAGAGGATGGATCTAACATGTTTCCGTCACAGACAACGCATTACCCCTCTATAAAGGATAGCCTGCTGACTGAAGACTGACCAAATATCTCTTTATCCTAATCTTTTTTTTTTAATCAAAGACTTGAAATTGCTGAAACTAAAATTACTGTGCGCTAACCTAAACTGTGCTCATATTGTACCAACCATGAGACATTTGCTGGATGAGATGTAATCGAACATGATTTCTGGATGAGAACTCTGAGATAATTTAAGAATATCCTGTCTCTTCCATTATACATTTTTATTAATTAAAGAGTGGATTTTGACAGTTACATAGGATCAATCAATCAATAATAGGGAAATAAACATCCAATCAAACATGTTGAAACATCATTGGCCATCATGTCAGAAAAAGAGTACATGGATTTCACACAGCACTTTTCTGCACTCTGCGTGCACTTTTTAAGAATCATACCATCACTGAGTAAATGACAAAATCACAAACTCGGTACAGCTACTCATTTGCAACTTGGATTTACATTATTTGTCTCCAGACCAATACCAATACAAGCTGAATGCACACATCAAAGTGCGAGTGGATAAGGATCATGTTTCCATTGGTGGAGCTGTAATCGTTAAACAAGAAAGACAAAATGCTTAGTCATGATAAAGCCAGATGTTGGTTGTCTGAAACAAGGGAAGAAGAAAATGTGTGCAGATCAGTGGTCTAGGCCACGGCACTGTGCCGACATCTTCTGACTTGCACAGATCTGAATGTGTACCACTGATCCAGCATTACGCTACACATTATTTGGCATTCTATTCCCTGCCGGCAGTGGATGGAACGATGTGGTTCAATTAGTTCCAAATGGGTATTTCTTAAATACATAGATCACAGTGTCGCGACTCTGTAGTCATGCTTTAAGAGACCCTTTTCAGATACCTATAACTTTGGCTGCGTTATATATAGACCTGGCGGAAGATTTATTTTTGATAGTCGCTAAATTCTCTCTCATAAGGTGGGACAAAGTTAGTATATATGACATGATATGATTTGGTATTTATAACGCGCCTTTACAAAAGTGTTTCTAGGCGCCACAAGACAAGGAGGGGAGACAGAGAGATAACGACAAACAATCTTACTAGGCCTTGCAAGTGCAACGAGAAGTGCAGGGGAGAGGGTGAGGGGAGAAGTGCAGGAGGGGTACGAGGTTAAGTGCAGTCGGGGCAGCAGGGCTCCGAGTAAGCGCGAGGACGGCAGGGGACTACATGGGTGCAGTGCCAAACCAGAGTGCTGAGTAGGCCTGAAGGCAGTGCAGGGTGACTGGTCAAGGGCGGGGGTGTGGTACCTTGTGCGACTCTGAGGGCAACTACGCCAACAGTCAGGACAAGCAGACAGCTAGATTAGCAGGGGAGAGGGAGAGAGAAGAAGGAAGAGAAGAGGAAGATCTTGAGCAACTCCCGGAATTTATAGGTGATCCGGCTGAAGTCTGAGAGGGGCAGGGAGGCAGTTCCAGAGGGAGGCACCAGCAGAGGAGAGAGATCAACCCCCCACTCTATGTTTGGAAAAGCATCTGAGCCGCAGAGAGTTTGAGGAAGCTGAGCGGAGGGCTCTAGAAGGGAGGTATTAGGAAGAGAGTGTTGGATATAGAGAGGACCACAGCCCCAGAAAGCCTTGTGGATGATGCAGAGGGTTTTGAACTTGATCTTCGTGGACACAGGGAGCCAGTGGAGAGATTTCAGAGCTGGAGAGATGTGGTCCGTGGGTTTGAGGCCAAGGATAAGTTCCTGTTCTGGATTAGTTGAAGAGGGCGAAGAGAAGAGTTAGGAAGATTGGGAAAGAGGCTGTTGCAGTAGTCCAGCCTGGAGAGAACCAGCGCTCTGGAGACACTGAGCTTCTGGGGGAATGTGAGAAAAGGTAGGATACCTCTGAGGAGGTGAAGCTAGAAGTGGGCCTTCTTGGCAAGGTCCATGATGTGTGGGGATTAGGAGAGAGTGGAGTCGAAGATGACGCCAAGGTTTCTTGCCTCACAGGAGGGTGAGGTTAGGGGGACCAAGGAGGGTGGCCAGAGGGAAAGAGGAAAAGTGGGGGCATGGGTCTGAATGAAAATAATCTCTGGCTTACTGGCATTAAAGCAGAGGTTGTTAGAGGTGCGCCATCCCTGAATAGCAGATAAACAGCCAGGAATGAGTGAGGAGGCTGAGGGATGCCTAAAAGAGAGCCGAGTGTCTTCTGCATAACACTGAAAGTTAGAGAAGGTAGAGATCGGGGGGGTGGCAGATAGACATTAAAGAGCCAGGGTGATAATAGAGCCCTGGGGAACACACCAAATGTGGAAAGAGAGGTGGTTGAGAGAAAGGACCCAAGTGGGACTTGGGAGGTTCGGTCCAAGAGGAAGGAGGACAGTCAGGCCAGAGCCTGACCAGTGATGCCAAGGTTCACTCTAAGACGGTTGATCAGCGTGCCGTGACTCACCGTGTCAGAGGGAGAGGAGAGGTCAAGGTGGATGAGGACAGAGTGAGAGCTGGAGTCAAAGTTAGAGAGCAGATCTTCACGGGAGTTCAGGAGAGCAGTTTCTGTGCCTCTGCCCGATCTGAAGCCAGACTGATGGTCATGGAGATAACCAGCAGATTCAATGTGAAGGTTCAGCTGAGAGATGGACAGTTTCTCAAGGAGTTTTGCCCAGGAAAGGAGTAATAGAGACCTGGTGATAGTTGTCTGGGCAGTAAGGACCAGCAGAGGGATTTTTCAGGAGGGGGTGCACAAGGGAGGGCTTGAGAAGAGATGAGAAATATCCAGTGGCAAAGGGATGATTGTAGAAATCGGCCAAGGCTGGAGCAGAGGAAACAAGGTTATCCTTGATGGTTCTGGAGGAGCAGGGGAGCACCGGTTTGGATGAAACTTTCATAGACCGGGCTTATCTAGAAATATCATCAGGTGATATGGGGGTTGGTGGAGAGAGATTTTGCAGATTTTAAAATGTTTGGCCATGCTTTTAGAGACCGCAGAGACGCAGGCTTGAACATGGACCCTCTTCTTGGAGAAGACAGGGTCTGTATTGCCTTTGGAGCAGGCGGCTGGCCAGTTTGTCAGAGGAAGTGCCCGAAGCTCTCCACTTCCGCTCGGCCTCTCTGCACTTGCGTTTCAGAGCGGGAAAGTCAGACTCATACCAAGAATTTCACTTGGAGGCAGGCTTCAGACAGATCCTCATGACAGGGGCAAGGATATCGAGAGCATTTCAGATAGAGAGGTGAAGGTTGGGGAGGGCTGTGTCAGCCGCAGAGGTAGGAGGAGGAAAGAAAGAGGCAAACGCAGCAACTCACACCCGCTTCATAGGTCGAATGTCATAGGTCGAATGACCGAGAAGGAAGGTGGCAGTGCTGGGGTAGGTTTTGCCAGGGGGACAGACGGTGTTTCAGGTGAGAGGAAAGCAGAAAAGTGGTCAGTCCAAGAGAGTGGAGTAGTGAGAGGGAGATGTGAACATCCAAGGTGTGTCCAGCTGTGTGTCAGACCAAAGGGAAGAACAGAGAGGGGGAGAGAGAGTCGCAAAGGATGCAGAAAGGCCCATAGTGGTCAGAGGAGTCAAGTGGATGTTGAAATCCCAGACAAAGAGCAGCTTAGAGGTACAGGCGAGGAGAGATCAGCCCATTCAGAGAGGAAGAGGGCGCCCTGGCCAGTTGGCCTGTAGATGGTAGCCAGAGTCAGAGAGATGCCAGGAGAGATAGCGAGCCTGCAGACCAGGCATTCAAAGGAGTAAGCCTGGGTGGAAATGATAGAGGCGGGTACCCACTCAGGAAAGACCAGTGCCACTCCACCTCCGGGCCCCTGGGTTTGGAGAGTATCTTGTAGCCCTCGGGGAGGAGAGTGTCAAAACATGTGACAGAGCTGGCCGTGAACCAAGTCTCAGTGAGAGCGAGAAGATCCAGATCAAGGTCTTAGAGGAGGTGGCAGATGTCAGAGGAGTGTTTGACAGCAGAGCAAACATGGAGCGTAGCCATGTGGATCAGCTTGCCACTTTTGAAAGACTTCTGTGGTGGGATAAAGGAGAGAGGTACACCCAGTGGAAGAGGCAGAGGGGTCCAAGAGAGGGCATAGGCAGATGGAACGGGCAGATGGCTCAGAGAGGCAGAGGGGAGAGCCACAGAGGAGTCAGCAGAGTTGGAAGAGAGTGCAGAAGAGTCAGAGAGATAGAGGAGATAGATGGCTGACGGACCAAACAGGTGGTAGATAGGGTAGCAGGAGAAGGGAGGAAGTTGATAAGATGTGGGAGACACCTATCCAGGAGGAGGCGGTTGGGCTGAGTGTCCTGGACCATAACTGTCCCATTTAGATGGACATCAATGATGGTTTGGTAGGACAGGAAGGAGGCCAAGAGGACCTCCCATCTTGTAGCACCATTAATGGGAGATGAAGAGAAAGGAGAGAGAACAGCGACCATATGCAAAGTCCATAGGTCGGAAGAGGGAACAACAAAGAGGATGTCGGTGAGTGTCTGTCTCGAGGAGGCACTGACGAGGGTGTCATCGATGGGAGGGCCTGGATTGGGTAATACAACTTGCTCTCACCAACAGACAGAACAGACATATTAATTTACATCAAACCTTTGCAAGGAGCGGGTGTCTGGTCCTGAAAAGTGCTTTTGCGTGTTTTGGTAGAAAACTATCCAAGGGTTTGTCTTGAATCCAAACCCCCAGTAGTGATATTGGAGTTCTCCCAACCTACTTGTGAACCCACAGTGCCATTTTCCTGTTCCTGATTTACCAACTGGTGTTCACGGGTGAGCAGTGTATCAATTTTACCATTGAGCAACCAGAGAAAACATTTACTTTTTTAAAATAAATTAATCTGATTGGTTTGGGGCCACAACAAATACAAATGACCTGCACTCTTAGTCAAGAACTTTGAGGGGTACTGCAGATTTCTTTTAAAGTGGGCAATTTGCAGTACACTGAGACAGGGTGTGCAATATGTTCTCAAACAAGCAAACAAACTGGCCGTGTCTGTGGTCCATAGGTCGACCCATGGGCCCTTGTGTTACCCCGGAACCTAGGGAAGGGTGTGTGCGCCATGGCCAGGTCTTGGCACCAGCACAAGCCTGGCATAGATTGTGGCATCTAGGCATTAGGTTATGTTATATCTCTGAATATCACAAAGGAAACGGTACCAATCCCATCACTACCTCAGTCCTTATTCTGCTCGACCTCTCTGCAGCCTTTAACACGGTTAGCAATGACACCCTGACCAAAAGACTAGAAGACATTGGCATAACAGACAGCACTACGCTGGACCAAATCATTCCTAGCAGACAGAACAGAAACCGTATGGATCAAACCTTTCAAATCCACTCCACGAGTTAACGACTGTGGAGCGCCACAAGAATCCTCATTATCTCCACTATATTTCAACATCTATCAGACTCCAGTCATCAGAATCTTAAAAATATACAACATTACATGTTACAACTATGCAGATGACACTCAGATCATCTATAAAATCAAAGACACCGATGCCGACCATTCAACCCTAATCGACTGTCTAAAAGAAGTCTTCAACTGGATGGATGCCAACAACCTGAAAATCAACCCAGGAAAGGCAGAAATCATGATCGTATCCAAAGACCAAGAGAACAAAACCACCATCCCGTGGCCTACGGAAATGAGAAACGCACCAACACCATCAGTGTTAGTAGAAAATCTGGGAGTCCTAATGAACAACACCCTAACCCTAGAACCACAAATAAATGCAACAGTGAAGAAATGCTTTTTCCTCCTCCACACGGCAAGAAGAAGTCTACCTTTCCTCATCTTCACGCACAAAACACTCACTATCGTCGCCCTAATCATGTCAAAAATCGACTATGCAAACAGCCTCTACCTCGGAATACCAGAATACCTCCTGAAGAAACTGCAACGGATCCAAAATGCAGCAGCAAGACTACTCCTCAAACTATCCAGAAGAGACCACATCACTCCAGCCCTAAAAACACTACACTGGCTCCCAGTAAAACATCGCATCACCTTCAAAACAATGTGCATAACGCACAGGGCAATCAGCGGACAAGGAGCAGAATTCCTACAAAAGAAAATAACAGTCTACAAACCAACAAGACCCCTCCGATCAAGCAACGAAATACGCCTGGAACTCAAACCATACCTTAAGAAAAAACTTGGAGGCACCTCCTTCTACCACTTAACTGCAAAAACCAACATCCCAAAAGAAATAAACACTGAAGATCACCTAAAGTTCAGGAAATCACTAAAAACTTGGCTCTTCAACACCACAGACTAAATCTGAAAACCAAAACAGGAAAAAGGATGACTAAACTGGAAAGGACACAGGCAACCCCGAACCGACAGGGAAGCTCCCACGGCACCTGGACGGGTGACACCGGATAGACTAGAACACAGGTGACACACACGGACACTGAGTCAACTACCCCAGACAATTCCACCAACACTTCCCCCCCCCACCCCTTAGTTACCGCCAGGTACCACAGTGTTGTTGTATTGTCGAGATATTGGCAATCACCACACTACCTGAGATGTTGACATTGGCAGGTGCACTGGCCACAGGAGTATGAAGGGAGGATAAGGGGGGCTATGAGAGATGGGGGACCATAGGAGTAAGGAACTTTGTATGCCAGTCGGACCCAGATCAGGGGAGACTAAGTAAGCCGAGCGCCTCAATTCAGGATAGAGACGCAAACCAATCAACCCTACTAACAATTTCCCCTTCTGCATACACCCCTCAAACTCCAAACCAAACACAACCAAAACCTACAGCACAACAAACTGCACAAACTTCACTACATTGCAACAACAAAACAAAAACACACATAGACTCGTACAACAGTACACAACTACTACCGGCCGCAAACACCCCAGGCCCAGCCAACGGACCCACCGGGCTGAGGCCGCCAACAGCACATCACTGCTCTCTTGCACTTTTCCTGCTTCCTCCCACTAACTCAACCTCCCCTCCTCTTTCAGAGCCGCCAGAGCGCCTTGGGACCACTCCGGTGGTGAAAGTGCGTGGTACAAATGTCCTTTAACATTAACGTTAACATACATTCACAGTATCTCCTCATGATCCCAAAAAAACATCAAGTCCTAAAAAAGCGGACTAACTCCTGTTATATGTAGTGCAAAAAAGATATCATCTTATTCCATGATATAAAACAATTAGCACCGTCCCGGCAGGGAGCCACCAAATCAGGAGGCTAGGAACACGGGCAGATAATGCTGATATAGCCCACCATCCAAGCCACCTATTGACCAGTTCACCTGCCAGCCATCTGCCCCCACCCCGTTCCTTTTTTTTTCAATCCCCCTTCCCCACTTACCTTATTGTGGCAGAGGCAAGTGCTGCCGCTTCTTCCACTCTACCCGCCTTCCTTTTCCATGGCGGCCACGTTTATATGGTATTTTCTTTCCATGAACAAGGCGGCGCAAGAGAACCAGTTCATAGAAACAAAATACTTTAAATTAGCCCCGTCCCAGCCCATGGGACGGATGTTAATAGCATTAACCAGCCATTTCAAGGACTGGAACGTGTGGTAACGTCCCAGGTTTTTGTTAAATGCCTCACTGCACTCAGGCCTTTAACAAGCCGGTAAGATGGCTCAGCGGGTTGAGCACACGCTGCTGCGATCTGAGCGTGATCTGCAGGTCGCAGGTTCGAATCCTGGCAAGGCCAACTCAGCCTTTCATCCTTCCGAGGTCGATAAATGAGTACCAATTTCGGTTGGGTGATATTGTATGTAAATATGTGCTCTGTAAAGCGCTTTGGATTAAGGCGCTATATAATAACACATCATTATCATTAACTCAGGCCCGGGGCCTGGAACGAGTGGTAAACTCGTTGTATATCCAAATGTCAACAACACTGTAGGATGTAAGACCATCGAAAACTCACAAAAACCATACATAACAAATGTTCACAATGTATTGGAACTATACAGTCGTGTACATATACATCAATCTGTATCCTGTGTCACCCTACAAGTTTCTGTCCCTTATCACCCAACTATGCTGGACATTCCTCAAAGGCCGTGTTGTTCCGTGTAGTGTGATCACCTAAGGCTAGTCATACACTAGGGATTATTCCACAATTGTCCACAAAGATACTTCACTCGTAATTCAAGAATATGACATCCTACTTCTACTCCAATCCAAAAAATACACTCTTATTGGAATATGTAGTTACAAAATAACACATTACTATTCAGACAATGAATTTATAGCACCAAGAACGTTATGGTGGGTTTAAAAAGGTGAGGGAGGAAAAAACCCTTTCACTGGAAATATGAAAGTAGGAAAATCCATTTGAGCCGAGTCACACACTCCACAGTGTCCCTAGTAGCCATCGCTGGAAGTTCACCTCCAGTTCTGAGCCGCAACAGCAAGGCATTGTGGCTATGCAAATTAGCCCAAATGCGAACCTTTTCTCCAGGAAATTGTCTTTTTGTAAGAGGGCTGTGATATTTTATACATAGCTTAATCAACACAAGACAGCCATTTTGCAAGTCTGTCAGTATAACTACATGCCTGGTTTCACCCTCATTAGGGATCATCAGTGCAGTATAGTCCTGACAGCCTTCTGGTTGGAGCATTTGGCCATGTTTTCACAGCACCAAGAAAGTTATGGTGGGCTTAAAAAGGTTTGAAAAAAAACCTTTCACCTGAAATGTGAAAGAAGGAAAATCCATGTGAGCCTAGTCACACACTCCACAGCACCCCTTGTAGCCATCGCTGGCAGTTCACCTCCAGTTCTGAGCCACAACAGCAAGGCAAAACCCAAGGTGAGAGGGACTGCTGAAACAGCAGGGGTTTCAAGAGTTTGCAAAATCTACCAATGTCAGATTGAAGCCTAAGCAAGCGAGGGAGCATGTTCCATCCACATTTTTGCTCCTTTTACTGTGAATGTTCTGCCACTGGTAGACTGGAGTCTAAATCTGGGAGAGACCAACCGCATGAGTGCGCAGGTTCGACAGGGGTGACATGACGCATGCAGGGAATCTCTTAGAAAGATGGGCGGGGGCTATATCATATAAACATTTATGAAGCAAAATGGAAACTCATGGGTAATGTGTGAGCGTAATGGGATGTTCCAGAGAGTTCTGGCAGTATTATTTTGGAGCGTGTGACAGAGAAATTTGAGAGAACAGATGACTAATGAATTTCAATAATACAGTTTAGAGCCAAACATGGTTTATGTGATAGTAGGCAGATGCCTACTATCCAGACCTGCTGGAACATAATGTGAAGCTCTCGCACTTTTGCTCTTTATTTCCTTGAAGTATATTTATGAGGGGAAATACCGCTAGTGGAGGAGGCAATTGGTCGGTATTGTTCAGTTAGAGCAGACATTTGGACACAGGCTTCTGACGCTGGCACATTAAACATAATATAATATGTTTTCCTTTTGTACCAGCGACCAGTAATGATTTTACAAAGAGGTTTTGTTTAATAATGTTTTTTTTCCTTGCACTGAGTTTTCGCTACAGCCAGTCCGCTGTTGGCAAACAAGACACTTTCTACTGTCACTTATGCACGGTCCAGTGTTGGGGGAGAATCACCAGGAATGTGGACCCATAAAGTGGAAGATGTCTAGAGTAGGGCATCAACTAAATATTAGTCAACTTGTGCAATATGAATACATAGGCATGTTGTTTCTAATATAGCCTCTCTCGTTCAACTTAGCAGGTTCCCATAACATGTCACACAACCAGTGGATACATCTCTTTAGAAGGGCATCAGCGTGGTCTCTAGTTCACGTGCATTCGTCATACAGATGAACACTCTTAAGTATCCACTAAATGGTCTCCCAACCCTAATGAGTCTGTGCTTCACCCCTGCAGATTCCCGATTTGCAGTTTGTGAATGTATTGATGTCCCAGGATTACCCATTGTGTGGGGGAGGGCAGGGTGGCCGTATGTGCACGAATTGCTAAATGTACGATTGTTAAGTGTAAAGCTTCCTTATCAGTTACACTGAGATTGTTTCAAATTGTTAGTCCAGTATTCATCTGTCATGATGTTATCAACATTAGGTTTTAAAAACAGGGAATTCCACTCCACTCCCATACCTATGAGCTCTTTGCTTCACCATATTTACATCATTTCGGGGGTCATCACAGGTTGGGTGGAGTGGCAAAATAAATGCAGCCGTAACGCTAGTACCCGCATTACCGAGTTTGGGCGGAAAGTGGGAGATTTACCTAATCATTTTTGCTGGAAGGTAAATCTTGCCACTTTCCGCCCATTTGTGGCACTATTACCACGGCACTAATATCGCCTAGAATGGACCCAATGGGAATGGGGACTTAGCACCCGGCCCCACGGCAACTCAGGATCCGGCGCCAATAGCGCCGGACCGAGTTGCAGTAACGCAATTTGCGTTGGCGGTATCCCGGCCGATTTACCGCCAAGGTTGTGACAGAGACCTTAAACACTAACTTCCATTAGTACCCTAATGACCCATCAGCAACCTTCTTGAGTAGTGTAATGTCTTATGTACACTGACAAAACAAGGTACACAAATATATTTGGGCTATTTCTAGTTTGAGCTAACTGCCACTGCCGCAGATATCAGGCTCAAAGGATATTTCTTTAATGTTTTGGTGGGCCTGCACTATCCTAGAGCAGTTTGCAACCTCAGCCGTAGATCACAAGAACGAATATAAGTCAAATTGGACCCAGGCTACTTGCGCCTCTATACAACTCCTAATATTCTTAATGGGTATTATTGTGCGTGGAATTTATGATTATGTATGGCTTTATTATAAAACTGTCTTATCTCATTTTAAACTTATGAGTTGAAATAATGGCATCCAAATAACTAAAAATGGCGTGTGATAACTGTAAAATATATTGTTGGAATTGATTATGTAATTCAGCTCGAGGACGGCCATCAGGTGTCCGAAACACGCATTGGCCGTTATAGATTTTGTAACATTGACGTTAAGAATTTTAGGAGTGTACGGGGCCAATTTGATTTATAATGTGATGAAACATACCATTAGATACAATTTTTTTGTGTACCACTGTTGTATTAAAGCACCTGTACTGCTTTGGATTATGAATTGTGTATTAGATTCCTGTTATGTGATAATTTGATTCGAAATTCTGAAATACGTTCAACCAGATAACACTTGGTTTTGGGTTTCATTAGCTAGCATACTTATGTGACCAGACCCTGCAGTGGAATCGCCATATCCACTTGTCCATTTGATGGGTACCTCTATAACATTTGCACTTACAGATCTCGTTTCTACTTCACCCACATCTTGCTCAAATAAGCTTGACCCCAAGCTAGAACTTAGTGGAGCAAATGTATTACATAATTCTCTATCTTCAGATACAAGCTATTGGGGATCCTCATTTCCCAACTAAACACTGTATTTCTCGTGGGGTTCTGGTTGCCCTACATCTACCACCTTTTTCAAAGAACGAACTTACATTGTAATTAAACAGCTAGATCCACCTTCTTGGCATGCCCCCTTAGAAATTTCATGTAGGGCTAACAAACTTTTTTCCTGGGCATTTAGATCCAGTAAACATCGTTTTGGAGCATTTTTCCAGCCACTAGACTTCGGCCTTTGCTCTACTTCCTCTGTGGCATCCCAGCAGATGGCTGCCAGGCTGTCCCACTTAGCACCACTTCGCTCAATGGGATTTCAGGGCACTTCTTAAATTGTGTCCATAGCGTAATCAATGTGCCTCACAGGAAAAACTTTACGTGGGCCTTGCCTCAACTCAAAGCTATCTTCTGCTGGAAGACTACCCCTTTTAACCCACTTCAGAACTGAGGAAAACATGGATATTCACCCATCCTTACGTCTATCTATAATACCCCATTCACCCACTTATTCACCCCCACATCGAACCATATATTTAAAAGGTCCAACCATATTCACCTCATCCAAACATGTTCAACCACCACATGTATCTATTCATCTATCCACCCACAATACAACCATAGTCACCCACCCTCATTCATCCACCCAACTGTAATCACTTACCACCCGTCCAACCAATACTTTCTTCCATTCACCCACCCATATGGCCACCCAGCCTAGTATATATATCCACTCTTCCATCCAACCTTATTCAACCACTCATTCAGCCTCCCATCCTACCATGTACACCGTTTATCCAGCCAACCGAGTTCAATCACTCATCCACCCTCTGCCAAACATTCACACACTCATCCATCTAAAGAACCGCTCACACTTCTAAAAAAACTAAGTGTTGTCTTTACCAATATGTTTTTTAAGTCGGTGTACAAAGACTGCTTTGTGCTGGGAAGATAGAAAAAAAGGTAAACGTAAAGAGAACACCTGAACCCAAACACAAAGAGGAGAAAGACTCACGCCTACGGAGTTAGTTAGCACTGATGGAAAACTCCCACTTTGCATAATATGTCAACTTAGTATCTTGGGAGACAGTAAGTTTCAGCGTATGCATAAAGTTGGAGTTTTTTGGAACAATAAGGATTGCTTGATGGCATAACTAAATACAGACATGTACGGACCGGACAGCGACCTTTGGCTACTAGTGAAAGCCTTGATAAGGACCCCGCTTTTTACATTTTAGTGCCAATCGAACTTGTATTTTCATTATAAAAAGCACTACAGCCAACCCAAGTTTCCAATGGTCAAAATGTAAAACTAAAATGAAAAAATTGAAGATAAAAAGGAAGAGGTTCCTACTCCACATAAGTGTATTTTCTCATTGATGCACGATGAGTCTGAAAGCACAATTGCATTGATGAATATTAATATTTGTTTCACACTAACTTCCAGAGGACTCATTGTCTCCTGAGCCACAAATATCCAACACTGGGTCCTTTATAAACACAATGCATTCCGGAACGTGTAGTTTTGGATGACTGCAAAGCGAGTACCACATCATTACGCTGCGTTGTAAAAAGAAATCCCACGCCATCCATCATCCGAAACCAAAGCTGTACAACCGAATAGTAGTTGGGGGGCAAACGTGGACAGCTGATCAGTAAGCTTTTCAAGAGAACGTGCAGATTATCCCTTCTGAGAAAGGATCCAACCCGACCCCTCCCCTGCGCGGTCTTGTGAAATCGGACATTCACTACAAAAACACTTAAACACATCAATTACGGCTAAAGAAACGCACCTGGATTTATATTTCAGTTCTTCCCGCAGAGCTGTAAACAAACGATAAGCGGTGTCCCGGATTTAACGACCAACATAGGCGGCGACGCACTTGAAGCGTCCACTTCGTATCTAGTTCCCATCCGATAAACAGAGCCTAGCAACGCCCCGCCCCCTCCTCAACACGTGACTTTCAGCACGTGACGTGAACTCCCAAGTAAGTCCTACGTCAGCGTGTGAGCTACCCACCGCATCTCGATCGCAAGGGCTGGCACTGCTTCGCAAATGGTGCCAAACTGCGCGTGGATGGACCTTGCCGGCTGAGCTTATACACATAGTCGTTGCCAATTCTCCAAGATCTGAACGTTTCTAAGGAAGTAGAGCAGGTGTTCTAATATTAAGCTCCACATGCCCCAAAATACATTCTCTTAGGGGCAGAGTGTTGTGTTCTACCTAAAATGGCTTTAATCTGTGTGTGTGTGTCTGAGCCTGGAGTGTTGGGGCTATGTAGAATGTGATGATGCAAGGCTCTTGGGAATTCCACAAGAGTCAGTTGGGATTTGGAGCTTGAGCACAGGGGGGCCGTGGATGCTTCTCTACCTAGGAACTATGCTTGTATCTCTGTGCAAGAACTTGCCTTGCATGTACTGTACCTACTCCTAATGTACTTTCCTGCAGTTGTGAATCCAGTAAAGCTGTTTATGTCACTATGGGCCCCAGAGTTATCTGTTTTACCCTAAAGGCTAATCTCAACACTGGCAACAAGGATCTTGGAAGGTGAAGAAAGCGATGAACATCAGATAAAGGGCAAATGAGTAAGACACGTACAGAAAAGGAGTAACATAGTAAGAGGCAGCTGAACCCAGAGGGCAAGAAGAGGTGGAAGGAAAAAGGTCCTAGAGAGCGACATCCACCGGAAAGGAGTGAAGAAACAGAGGCATCCACCGGCCCCTTTTCTGTGTGACTGTGAGGGACACCTGGAGACCCTTGGTGGGCAGCGCTGCGCACCTTAAGGGAAGCTGTCATTTTACTTGCGCTTTGGCTATTCGTGTCCATAATCAGGAGAGTCTGGTGTTTGGCAGGCAGTGAAGTGACCGCTGTCAGTGAGGCCGAGGCTAGTCTAAATATGATTTACGTTAAAGCTGCCATCTCATCATAAGGAATAATGCCGAAGTGAAAATGCCACAGTGATTCTACCAGAATTTTTTAGGTACTTTGTTGGTATGCACCTGCGTTGTGTGCATACAGCAAGATAGTGGGCAATCACCATCATCCGATGGTTAAATGTTACCATGGACCTGTGAGGCACGGTTGACGGTTGGTCCGGGGAGTTGTGTTCGTGGCTGCCCTCTCCAATGTAATGGTGACGTCACCATGATATGTGGGGTATCGGTGATGACTGGATGGTGGGAACTCTGTACAAACGTTCCTGAGTTCTGGAACAATAGTGTGTGCTGCAATGGGTGATGCAGAGTTCTGAGTAAAGAACGTTTCAACGTGTTCTTTGTGTCCATTGGAACAGTCTGAAGCACGCAACAGCATATTACAAAGAGAAGTACATTTCAATGCGGTTTTAATGTTGGTGACGCGGGTGAAGTTAAAAGAAGTCAGTTTTTCAATCGGACCATCAAAGAAGTGTATTGAATTATGCTTCCTGTCACATCTTTCGGTGTTTGACTGCGGTGACCTGCAAATTACTGCTTTGTTTTTTTTTCCTTTGCTGATGTTTGATTTGCATTCCGACCATCGGACCATCAGGATTTGAAATGTGAAGAGACTTCTGTCACATCTTTAGGAGTGTGACTGTGTTAACTATAGGGACTCAACCAGGATATACACGTTAATGCGGTTTATTTAGTAAGAGACCTGGTGACAGCAGGCGCTGCCTTAAGAGGCAGACTCCAACTGAAATCATGTAGAATACAGCATAAAGAAAAACACTCCATGTAGAACATTACATCACAACAATACATAGAGTTAAGAACGTACAAAGCTTATAATTCCATGACTACCTGTAGTATGCATGTAGTTAAGATTAAATAGGTTAAACACTCCAACAGACTGCAACGTAATCCCGTTTGCTGAAAGGTTATTTTCTGGTAACGCTTTGGGTACAATCGTATCACGAATTGCTGCAATGTTTTGTTTTTTTTTGGATTGAAACTTACGTGGTTATGAAAGAGGGAGGTCATCTGCCAGTCTTTGTAGGTGGCATTGCTAATGGTGACTGCTGTGTGCTGATTAGTGATTAATGATATGACTAATCACTGTTATAGTGCTTTGTGTTAACATGTCGGTTACAAATTTGGTATGTAATGTGGTATTTGGTATGTAGTTTTGGTATGTAGTGGTGCAGCTTATGTTGTCCTAATGGCGTTTTGAGGACATCTTTTATTGTGGGGGTTGCAATTCCCAGTTCTTGCTGATGCCAAAGTTGATGGCGTGTGGTGTAGTACTAGTGGTGACATGTTGTGAAGCCATGGTTGGTTGTGATGTTTGGTACTATATTTGGTTGTGATGTGTGGTGCCAAAAGAGATGGCATGTGTGTGAGACATGTCGTAAGTTTTAGCGTTAGTGACGCTATGTGTGGTGGCAATCTTGGAGGCATGTGAGGTGCCAAAAGGGTGTGGTGATTTGTGTGGTGCTGGAAGCTGTTTTGATGCTTGGATAACTAAGTGATTTGCTGAACTTCAAAACAAATGTTCAAAGTTGTTATTCTTTACACTGTGTCTCTTAACCTTACATTTTCCCCACAAGTACATGACCATGATGGACTCTGCAGGCTTAAATGTTGGATTCTAGTGTCTAGTGTGGCGCTTCTTAAAATTTATTTACCATGTTTAATGCTCAATTTTTCTATCTGGTTTGTGGTGGGGGAATGTGTGTGGTTGATGGTGCGGCTGAGTGTGGAGCATGTGGTTGCTCAGGCCAGATGCCAATTGTGGGGCGGGTTTCGGATGCCCAGTGTTCTGGTTCCAATTGGTGTTTGGGTTGGGGATGCCCGGTGTGCGGTGCCAATTGGTGCGAGGGTTTGTGGATGCCCTGTTTTGTTGTGACAATTGGTGAGTGGGGCTTGGATGCCCCACTATTGTGGTGCAATGGCGTGCAGGAGCTCTATGCCTGGCTATTGTGGTGCCAAATAGTGAGCGTGATTCAGATGCCCGCATATTTGGTGCAAATTTGTTGCGGGATGTTGATGCCCGACTGTTTGGTTGATGCCAAATGTGGATTGGAGCTGGTGATTTGCTTCAGGCAGTCAGTGGGGTTTGTAACCCTATGTTGTGTTTTGGCACAACAAGTTGTTGGCGGATGGAGAAGGATGGATAAAGGTGTGTGTTTGGTTTGTTTTGGGTTTGTGTTAGATGGTGGGCTTGTTCCCTTGTGTGAGTTCTATAGTAGGTCAGCTATAGTACTGTTGATGGTTCGTGTGGCGGCATAGCTATTTGGTTAGCTATTTTAAGGTTCTCTGGAGGGTAAAAGCTTTGTTGCTCAGAGCAGTTTGCTTGGTAGGGGACTTTAGAAGAATGGTCGATGTTTGTGGTTGTTACAAATGTCATTGCTGACTTTTCCTTTTGTTTCTTCCTCTTTGTGTGTGTGTGTTGTTATGTAAGGGGGGAGATGTGTTGTGTTCTACTTAAACTGGCTGTAATCTGTGTGTGTCTGAGCCTGGAGTGTTAGGGCTATGTAGAATGTGATGATGTAAGGCTCCTGGGAATTCCACAAGAGTCAGTTGGGATTTGGAGCTTGAGCACAGGGGGACCAGTGGATGCTTCTCTACCTAAGAACTATGCTTGTCTCTCTGTGCAAGAACATGTCTTGCATATACTGTACCTACTCTAATGTACTTGCCTGCAGTTGTGAACCCAATAAAGCTGTTTATGTCACTATGGGCCCCAGAGTTATCTGTTTTACCCTAAAGGCTAATCTCAACACAGAGCGATCCACAAAACTTGGGTGTGGGGGGCTGGATGGCAGTTTTGAAAGCTGGTAGTGGGTGGGTCCATTAAACCCAGGGCCGGCCTTAGCGGCAGCAGTGCCCGTAGCTTTCAACCTGCACGCTTTTGGCGGGTGTCACCCGCCTTGCAAACAGGTGACTCACCCACCAAGCCTCCTGCACACTCATTCGTTTCAATGGGCCTCTCACCTGCCAAAAATAAAATTGGGTGTTTTCACCCGTCTTTGCGACACAAATGGTGGAGAGCTATGAGCCCCCCTGGACTGGTTAAAAAAGAATTGGTTTAGTTTTAGTTTAGTTTATTACTTGTGTTGCACGCCAGACCCGAGGGTATCGGGGCACATTGCATAAAACAGCTTGCTTGGTTACATAAGGTACATTTTCATACATAGGTAAATTAGCAAATTACAAAGAATACAATCTAGGATAAGATGGGGTTACATAGTCAGGATAAAAATAGAATACTATATACAATTAAGGAAACATAATGTTATGTGCAGGTAGAGTAGTAGGTGGACCGGGATCATAAGCCAGATTGTTTGTCCGAGTCTTTGAACCAGTTTATGAGATTCTGCCAAAATTATGGGTAAGACTGATCTTCTTGCATGGGAGGGGGTAAGGAGTTCCACAATTGGGCTGCCTTCACCGGGAAACTGAATCTTGGGATTAAGAGGCAATTGGTGTATGAGGATCTGGAAGGTCTTATGGTGGTTTTTCGAGTGATTCTCTCAGTAAGGTAGCAGGGAGCCGCATTGTTAAGGCATTTGTATGTGATAGAGGCCACTTTCAACTGGATTTTATCTTGCATGGATAGCCAGTTGTCTGATCATCTTATTTCAGAGATATGATCTCTTCTGGAGATTCTGAGTGCAGCTCTTAGAGCATTATTCTGAAGGAGCTGGATCTTCTTGATCATTTCCTTGTTGGCCCCGAAGTAAAGAGTTACAGTAATCCAACTTCGACAGGACAAGGGCTCTTGCCAAGCCTAGGTGATGTAACTATTGTTGGACAGGAAGAGTTTGCCTGTGGCAGATGCCATTGTATTAACCTGTTTCTTGAAGGAGAGGGTCGAATCTAAGTAGAAACCCAGTGTTTTAACTTCGTTAGCGACTGTAACGGGGTTGCTGTCGATGTTGAACATAGAGTATTTGGGTCCCAGTTTTTTAAGGGTTGAGGAGGTGCCCAGAATAATGATCTCAGTTTTGTCATCATTCAGGCATAGTCCATGAGTGGCAATCCATGCCTGGATGATGAGATACACCCCGTTCACCAAGGCCAAATCCTTGTCTTAATCACCAGTAAGAGGTAAGAGAATCTGTGTATCATCCGCATCATCCATTGGTGCCCCCCTGCCTTCCCGCGCGCCACTTTTCAACAGGGCAGGTGGGGGAGGGTAGGGGGGTGCAGGAGCATCACATATATTTTTTTAACTCCCCGCTCCCGCACCTGGCAGGGAGTTAATCACTAGACTAGGACGCTCATGGGAATGCATGAGCGCCCTATTCCAATGAAAACCGCCTTGCCCCATTGTCGGAGCGGGGAGGTAATCATGTAAATAGGGTGCTGATGCAAAGCAGCAGTACCCTATTGTTATTAAATGCACCCTGCTGCCGCGGGTGCAGTTAATAACAAAATACACACAATACACCTCCCCAATCATTTCTGCAAGGAACGCCAGATTGTGCGCTCGCACCACCAGGAGCACACCCACACACCTCCCAGCTTCTATCTTATTCAGAAACACTCACCTAAGCGCTAGATGCAGCATCAAGCACCACCTCTCCCAAACACCAACCACGGGCCCCACTCTTAAGTCAGCACCCAGTTCACCCACTCACGTACACACTTTATCCTCACGCCACCGCCCTTACCTAGTCGCTAACAACTTCCCTCCCCTCCCACTACCACTTCAGGACCTATGGCCGCAAAACTAAAAACAACTGCCGCCACCATTCCTACCTTACAATAACCCCATCAAACATCCAAACCACCCCAGGGTGCCCTTGTTAATGCTAGGTTACTACCAGCCCACACCCTAGATATAAATGACCTCATTACTGCCCAAAAACTAGACCTAGCCATCACAGAGACATGGCTTCACCAGGCTTCCGGCCTTGCACTATCTCTAACCCTTCCACCAGGCTACACCAGCATAAGGTGCAACAGGCCAGACTCCCAAGGGGGTGGCATCACCCTTATCTATAGGGAATCCCTTCAAATTAGACTCTGTAGCAACTCCACGGCCAAACACTGTGAACACCTCGCACTAAAACTGACCACATCCCCAACAGACTCCATCACCCTACACATTCTCTACCGGCAACCAAGACATACAGTCGCTTTTGAGGAACATATCAACCACCTGCTAGGCATCAACGTCAAATCCACCACCAGAGTTATAATCCTAGGTGACTTCAACCTGTGCCTACACGACCCCACTAATGCAGCAGCCACCACTGCAGCAAATGCACTTTCAGACCTTGGCTTCACACATTGTGTAACCTCTCCCACCCACCACAAAGGCAGGACCCTCGACTGGATAGCCAACCTGAGCAGCCAGGTCATCATCACCTCCAACATCCCATGCCCATGGTCGGACCACAACAACATCAGCTTCTCCTTCCCACCTTAAACAACCCATCGGCCCGCCACCTACTCTGTCCCATAGCTCGAGACTAATCACCAAAAACTCCATCTCCCCCTCACTCAAGCCCCTTACCTCAGTACCTCTGGAGATAACCGACCCCCAAACCTTAGCTGACCTATATGCCATCACTCTCACTAATGCTATCAACCTGGTTGCCCCTCTCATCCCCAGAAAGGCTAAGGCCACTTGCCACCTCGACCCTTGGTTCACTGCAGACCTTCAAACTTTGCACAGTTAGAAAAGACAAGCAGAAGCGCTTTGGAAAAAAACAGCTCACGAAGCCGCTAAAAACGGCCTTTAACAAATTCGCCAAACAATACAAACAAGCTATCGGAGCTGCAAAACCCCAATTATACAACACTAGAATTGAGAATGCTAATTGTTCAAAATCATCAGAGAACTTGAGACCCCTCCCACAGCCCCTAATCCCATTGACAAAGACGAAACGTGGTGCACAAACATTCAGTATGCTATGCTCTAGAAAATCTCCCTACTAAAGAAAGAAATTGAACAGAAACAGAGAAAAAACAACCCCCCTAACTCACACAACCCTCCAAAGTATACCCGTCACCCGCCTTCAAATTCAGACAATTATCTGAGACTGAAACGGCCACCATCCTAAATAACCTTAAACCCTCCAACTGTAAGGGAGACATTTGCCCAGCAGCTACTTTCAAAGACTGCTCAGAGCACCTAGTGCCATTCTTCACCAAATGTATTAATGTTTCTTTCGCCAACAACACGGTTCCATTGAGCCTCAAGTAATACTGGGTCCACCCACTACTTAAACTTAGACAGAGCAGCATACAACCAGATCCAAGCCCATTTTGAATATAACCACATCCTAGGTATGCAGCAATCCGGCTTTCATCCCGGCCATGACACCGAAACAACACTATTAGACCTTAAAATCCAACTCGATTCCTTCAGAGACGAGGGCAAACCAGCCATCCTTCTCCTACTAGACCTATCTGCTGTGTTCAACTTTGTAGACCACCCCACTCTGTCACCATCTCATCACCTCAGCCAATCACTCCCCCGATGCCATATCTTGGATAGACTCCTTCTTGGAAGACAGAACAATGAGTCTTCTCAGACACTGCCAGTGCCCCCCATCCCTATCCCCTGCGGAGTCCCCAAGGTTCCTGTGTCTCCCCTTCCCTCTACAACATATTCACGAAACCTCTTTTTGACATCCTGGATGAATCGGCATATCCTACACCAACACACCAACTATGCCGATGACACCCAAATCCTCCTCATCCTCTTGTCAGGCTACTACAAAGAAGACACACGCTTGCTTAACAAAATCTATTCCACGATACAATCATGGATAGCAGCTAACTACCTATCTCTAAACGATGACAAGACCGAGATCCTACTGGCAGGCCCACCTGCAATGCTGCAGAAACTCGGTCCCTAATACACCTCCTTCTCCACAGACGGACACCAGATCCCAGTATCAGCCGCAATAAAAACATTGGGGGTCTACATAGACTCTGCGCTCTCCCTCACTGAGCAAGTTAATGCGATTGCCTCCTTAGCAGCTTACACAGCCAAATTTATTGTTAGGCAAAGTTTGAATGCAGTACCCTCTGGGAACACTACAAACAACTATGACTACAGGTATAGGCAACCCAACCTTTGGTATAAGCTCGTACTACTCTGTTTTGGTAGCGTGTTGACCAGCCAGGCTTATCTCAAGAGGGGAAATGTGAGCTGTAGTGAAGTCACAGAAAGATTCACAGTTACAGGTATTCAAATAAACTATTACACTCAAGGTTTCCTGCATAAACAATTAATAATTTATTTGTCAGTAGTCAGTTATAAAGCCTTCTTTAGAAGGGAGCAATAGAATAGTAACACACAAATATACTTTAATACTGTACACTCTGAGTTTCCGGATCAGACAAGGCCTTTTTGGGATGGCCCACAGACACAACCTACACCCACAGGCGACTTCAGTAACAAGGGTGCTGGGTACATTAATACCTTACTGTTGGAATACAGAATACTCTCAATAGTTTGTAAAAGGCGAAGGGTATTAGAACATAAGAAATTACAAATATTCTTAAGCAGAGCAAATACTTTCAGATAACAAGAGAAGAGTCATTCAATTCAATAGGCTTAGCCACGGGTGCACAGCTTACGACCCACCCAAGCAGTATCGGCCGCCCTCCATTAGGAAAGTCTTTGTTACTCTTCCGGCCCGGACAAAACACTGGCACTCATTGGCTCAGGGCACACGCACCACGTGGCTCCTACAAATCATGTAGTGTGTGTGTGCTGCACCAATGGAGGGCCAGCACTACGACTGGCGGCCAGTAAGGCTTGATGCCGGAAGGCATTTCAGCCTTGCCACGCCCACGCCAGCCGTAGTGCCAGAGACCTCGCCAGCGTTCCAGCTAGCCTGCCTTCCAGCACATCCGGTAAGTACAGGGGGTGCGCTGTTTGCTTGTTTGTGTGTCTGGTCTGTCCTGCCTGCATGTTTGTGTTTGTATTTTGAGATGATGGTGTCGGGTCTGCCTGAGTGTGTGTTTTTGTGAAGTGCTGTGTATGTTGTGATGCGGGGTGGGGGGGGTGTCGGGTCTGCCTGAGTGTTTGTTTTTGTGAAGCGCAGTGTATGTTGAGATGCGGGGGTGGGGTGTGTGTCGGGTCTGCCTGAGTGTGTGTTTTTGTGAAGTGCAGTCTATGTTGAGATGCGGGTGTGGGGGGTGTGTCAGGTCTGCCTGAGTGTTTTTGTGAAGCACAGTGTATGTTGAGATGCGGGGTGGGGGTTCAGGTCTGTATGAGTGCATGGTGTACTGGTGTATGCTTGTGAGTTTGTATGCTGAGTTGGGGGTTGGGGGCTCAGGTTTGTATGGGTGCATAGTGTATTGGTGTATGCTTGTGAGTTTGTATGCTGAGTTGGGGATTGGGGGGGCTCAGGTTTGTATGGGTGCATGGTGTATTGGTGTATGCTTGTGAGTTTATATGCGGAGTTGGGGGTTCAGGTTTGTATGGGTGCATAGTGTCTTGGTGTATGCTTGTGAGTTTGTATGCTGAGTTGGGGACTCGGGTTTGTATGGGTGCATGGTGTATTGGTGTATTGATGTATGCTTGTGAGTTTGTATGCTGAGTTGAGGTTCGGGGGCTCAGGTTTGTATGGGTGCATAGTGTATTGGTGTATGCTTGTGAGTTTGTATGCTGAGTTGGGGGCTCAGGTTTGTATGGGCGCATGATGTATTGGTGTATGCTTGTGAGTTTGTATGCTGAGTTGGGGGTTCGGGTTTGTATGGGTGCATAATTAAATTGGTGTATGCTTGTGAGTTTGTATGCTCAGTTGGGTGGCTCGGGTTTGTATGGGTGCATGGTGTATTGGTGTATGCTTGTGAGTTTGCATGCTGAGTTGGAGGGGCTCGGGTTTGTATGGGTGCATGGTGTATTGGTGCATGCTTGTGAGTTTGTATGCTGAGTTGGGGGGCTCAGGTTTGTAAGGGTGCATAGTGTATTGGTGTATGCTTGTGAGTTGATATGCTGAGTTGGGGGGCTCGGGTTTGTATGGGTGCATGGTTTATTGGTGTATGCTTGTGAGTGTGTATGCTGAGTTGGGGGCTTCGGTTTGTATGGGTGCAAGGTGTATGCTTGTGAGTTTCTGTGCTGAGCTGGTGGTGGGGGTTCGGGTCTGTATGGGTGCATGATGTATGCTTGTTAGTCTGTATGCAGGGGTGGGAGTGGGGGTTTGGGGTCTGTATGGGCATAGTGTTTGGTTGGGGAGTGGGGGCCATGGGGAATAGTTTTTGGTTGAGGGGTGGGAGCCATGGGGCATAGTGTTTGGTTGGGGGTGGAGGCCATGGGGCATAGTGTTTGGTTGGGGATGGGGGCCATGGGGAATAGTGTTTGGTTGCGGGGTGGGTGCCATGGGTTTTAGTGTTTGGTTGAGGGGTGGGAGCCATGGGGCATAGTGTTTGGTTGAGGGGTGGGTGTCATGGGGCATAGTGCTTGGTTGAGGGGTGGGGTCCATGGGGCATAGTGTTTGGTTGGGGGTAGGGGCCATGGGGCATAGTTGGTTGGGGAGTGGGGGCCATGGGGCATAGTGTTTGGTTGTGGTGTGGGGGCCATCGGGCATAGTGTTTGGTTGGGGGTAGGGTCCATGGGGCATAGTGTACATATTCTTTTTCCATGTGTTTAATAAAATTGGGGGTTGAAAAAGCCTCCTGCCACGCCACGTCATGCTTGCCGCGCTTACCACCCCACCCACATTTACTTTTCGGCCCACGATAGCCATCATGTAAGGTACTTTCGGCCCTCTGTCAAAATCAGTTGTGCACCCCTGGGCTAAGCCAAAGTCAATGGGCAAAATCTTTGTATAGGATGCAGCACTTCAGGTAAGTAAATGGAAAAGTCTTTGCACAAGTTCTTAGGAGTCTGATAAAAAGAAGAACCAAATGTAGGGCCACAAGCTGATTAGACTTGTGAGTTGCAGAAGTTACAAGCACTTCCACAGTAAGAGGTAAGTTCTCTTAGGCTAGTTTTACAGTACCTTAGTAAAGAAGAAAAAAATGCAGATGAAGACTTCTGTTTCTGTACAGCTCTGCAGATCTCACTGTTCATGTGCCTCAATCCTGTGGACAAGAGGGAGGACGTCAGGGGACTCCTGCACTGTATTGGCACTGTCAAAGCTGGCAACCGGCAAACTTTACTTTCAGTGGCTGTTTCGCTTTTCAGCTCCTGTGGTACAGTAAATAGCAATAAGCGCAGTTTCTGGCGTCAAGGTGGACGAGGTCCCGCACTCAACTGAGGGGGATCAGGCTTGGTCAGTATTGCTTTGTGGGAGTCCGGAGGATCTCTGCCAGCTTACCAGCAACTCACACAATGTAGTGTCCCTCTCCCTGTCTCTATGGTTTCCTGCAGCACTCTGAGGAAATGCAATCAGCTCCGAAATGGGTGTCCAGGTGGCTTACTTGGGAGTTGATTGATCCCACCAACTCAATGGGAGAAGTCGTCCTTGCAGGGCTTGTCTGTCGATGCGAACTTGGCGATTCGGACCTGCAGCAGGGCTTGAGGAGGAATTGAGAGCCGTTAGATTGATGACTTTTCAAACCAACAGTCCAGGAGTTGCAGCAGCCGTCCTCTTGAGGAGAAAAATTCGAGAAGGACCTTTCCACAAAGAAATGGTGAAAAAAGAAGACCGGGGGCCATTTTAACAAAGGAGGCTCAGCTTCATTTTGAAAAACATGGCTCCCCGCGATTTAACGTTACGGGCTCTGCGAACAGTTCGTAGTTGGGGTAAATCATGGTAGTTCATTGCAAAACCACTGCCACCAGCCATTCTGAGAGGAAAGGATAACATATGAATGTTACATGAGTAACTAGACAAAGGGGGATACTAAGTAACCCCTCCAGCACTCTATTGTAAGATAGGGTGTGCTGGGTCTAGAATTTTATAGGACTAAGTGAAGTCAATTTCACTCCATGGCTCTGGGAAACAGTAGTTGATCCCAGAGTAGGTATTTAAATCTTGGGAAATCTGGAAGACTTCACTGTGGCACTGTACTGAAGGTGCTGTGTGACACAATTGTAAAATATGATGCCTAATGAGTTGGTTAGACTCCATAACCAAAAAGAAACACAGTGTATAAAATCGCAGTAAAATACATGAGAGAGTGGGAAAAAGGGTCTCACTCTCTCCAGGTTAAAAAAATCAAGTCCTCAAAATCCAGCAAAGTTGCTGGGGTCTCTAAGGTAGAGGGAATTAGCACATTTTTGAGATTCCGCCCTAACACTTATCAACGCTGCAAGACAATTCTTAACCCCACAGAGCTGCTTAAACATCGCCAGAGCAACGACAGGAGCAACACTGGACTATTGTAATGCTATTTTTGCATGAACTTCAAAAGAACATTAACAAACTCCAAATAATCCAAAATAATGCCCTTCGATTGGCCCTAAACATCCCCAAGGAGAGACCACATATCAGCCGCCAGAAGAAAGGTGCATTGGCTTCCAATTAAAGAAAGGATCATTTTCAAAACGCTATTGATGGCTCACAAATGTTTGAGCAGAACATGGAGAGATCCAAATCCAATAGACTGGTAATGTCCACCTATGCCCACGCCTCAGCCCTACCTAAAACCAAAAGAGCAAAAGGATGAGGGGTAAGCTTCCCAACGATAGCAGTCATCAACTGGAACTCTCTCCCCACTGAACTAAGAGCTAAGAGCTCCTACTGGACATTCCGCAAAGCTCTAAAAACATTGCTTTTCACCTAACTGATAAGCACCCACTCTTGCCTTCTGGCCTCTGAACACTGTTTGCTGTCCTTAATCTTCTATTTATGCTGTTCTATCCTTTAATGTGAAATGTGCTATTTAATCTGCTAAGATTGTATCATGTAACTGGTCTCGCATCAGCGCCTTGGTGCCTCAGGGTTTGGTCGCTTTACAATTGTAAAAAAAAAAATACATCAACATTCCGACGCACCTGGGAGGAAGATTTCGTTCAAGAGATTGGGAGACAAAAATGTTGCCATAGGCATGCATTGGGGAAATCATTAGTTTAGGCGGGGGAACGTGAAAACTGGGGTCTTCCATTAAGAAACACACACGATGGAGTGACGTAACTGTCGCGTGTGGAAGATAATAAATGGGGTGATCCCTGTGGTGCCTCAGAGCACCTGCAGAGCCTGGACGTAGAACAAGTTGCCTTGTGTCATCTGTGGGGCCGGGGGAGGATTTACCGTGCACACTACCCACTAGGGGGCATACAACATTGGCAACAAGGAGGTTGACTGCTATAGCACTGGCCCGCTGGGCTAGGCGGCAGTGATTCCGAGTTGCGACTTGGAGGAAAGAACGTGGACCAGTCGCGGAGCCGACGCTTGCAGTGCAGCGGCCCCAAATCTTGTTGTGTGAATCACAGAGGATGCGGCTCTCAGGGGAGTGCTTGTGCGCCTGCCTGGTGATATTTTGGGACACTCCACGAATGCATGGACATTTTGGGGGAAAAAAAGGAACACAAAAGCTGGAAAGAGAAAGTATGACGTTCTCCATGATCTTGATGTTGTTTTGCCTGCAATTATAGAGACAACGCAGGAAGGCCTGAAGCTTAATTTTGGGCACAAGTAAGAAGTTTTGTGGGAGGATTTTTCACAGTGACATTTTCTACTGCACAGGTGGGTGCGGACCCAGGTGTGTTGAGGAGGGGCTGTCCTGACTAGTGAACTTGAAGTGGACAGTGGTGGGGTTGGACGCTCCACTTTTTCTTTTCTTCCTGTGTGGGTTGTGGCCCCTGGCTTTTGTGCACAGTGAATCACGTGTAGAAGGAGGGCATTCGTCCGCATACACAAGGTTGGCTGCCGGCTAGTGCCATCCACATGATGCCAGAGATTTCCGGATGCTCATAATAGTTGAACAGGCTTCATTGAGATAAGTATAACATAGAAAGACCCCCAGCAGAGCTAGCACAGCACCAACAATATTGCTGTCCACCAGCTGCCTAATATAGAACTCCCAATAGAAAATAAACAAGTACATCATAACTATAGAACAGTGACATCACACGATGACACCTGACATTCCAGCCTCAGCAGAAATGCATCTCAATGCTTACAAGCAAACACTAAACAGGTCATATCACCCATCACCCTCTTCTCACAACAGCTATCCTATCCTTGTTCCACACCTGTCCTTCTACCACACGGACAGCACCACGCATCACGGCCACTACCCTCACAGGATCGGAGTAAAGTGACTCTCCTTTCCTCCTTATCACACCATTCTTGATCCTCACCATGTCCCCACATTCAACCCACAATTATTTCTTACCTCTCCTCACATTCTCACTGACCACCCACATTTCTTTCTTCCTCTTCAACTCTCTTCTCACACCGTCCACCACGTAATCGCTCTCTCTGCTTCTGCCCAACCACAGAGGACTAACTGCAGTGTTGGCTTTTGGCCTCTCATCAATTCAAACAGGCTTATTCCCGTGGTCGCATGTGGCGACATCCTCATTGCGAATAGCCTTTCCTGAATCGCCACCTTTCTTTTACACCCTGTCTGTGTGGCCATACGTATGCTTTCCATGATGCATCTATTCATTCTCTCGACACATCCATTAGTTTCAGGATGATACAGGGCCGTTTTCTTGTATCTCATGCCACACCTCTTCAAATACCTGCTAAAACAACCACCTGTAAACTGGGGTCCATTGTCTGCCAAAATACTATCGGGAATACCTTCCCTGGAGAACACCTCCTGAATCTCCCTCACCATAGCTTCCCCTGAGATTTCCCTTACGATACTAAAATCACACCAACAGGAAAATAAATCCATAATGACCACCACAAATTTTCTTCTCCCGTTACCCATATCAACTGGGCCGAGAATATCCATAGCTAAGTCTTTCCAGACAACCCCTGGCACACCAACTTCAACTAGGGGCTGTTTTCTCACTTCCTCTCCCTTCCCTATTTTGATGCACAATTGACACTCCAATAGCCTCCTCTCTATATCTCTGTCAAAACCCGGCCACCAGTAGTTGTTCCGAAAAACACCCTTGGTTTTGGTGATTCCTATGTGCCCTCGATGACCCTGTTGCGTATCCCTTTGGGAACTACAGGACGTGCCCATCTAAATATCACACCATCCACCACACTCAACTCATTCCTCACCTCCCAAAACGGTATAATCTCCTGCTGAATGTCCGCCTTTCTTGGCCACAACCCAGACTCCACATACGCCTTAACTACCACCAAAATCCCTTCCTTACTGGCTTCTTCTAACCACTCCTCCTTAGACACAATACCTTCTGTGTTAACAAAAACAATTTCCGTATTCTCACCTTCCACATCAGCATCACTCCTCCCTCTTAACCTCGATAAGCTATCGGCTAACAAATGTTCCTTTCCTGAAATAATTTCAACAAAAAAACTACGGCACTGCTTACGCATAATCCATCCAGCCACTCTCATTGATACCTTATCCAATCCTTTATTCTCCAATATTTCCTTCAGAGGATTATGATCCGTAGATGAAACCAAAATCCGTCACCCGTACAACATTTCTAAACCTTTCCATGGCCCAATACCACGCCAAAGCCTCCTTCTCCAACACTGAATAACAAGCTTCAGCACCCCTCAAACCCAGAGAGGCATGAGCAATTCTTTTTTCTGTACCCCCATCATCCATCTGAGACAAAACTGCACCAACACCCCTTTCCGATGCCGAAGCTTGGTATCAAAATGCCCCAGGGGTTGCGCTGGAACTATCTCATTCTTTAATCTCATAAACTCCTCTTCACACTTTGTGGACCATACATTTTCTCAATTCCACTAGTTTACTAGCATAATTGCACACACATTTCTGATAAAATTCTGTCATTCCTAAAAATGACCTTAATTGCACTTTGTCCTCAGGACTCTTGATCTCTTTTATGGCATTTACTAAACTATCCTTAGGTCTCACCCCATCAACGGATATCTCATGACCTAAGTAATCGACTTTGGTAACCCAAAATTTGCATTTCTCCTCCCTCAAAACGATGCCACTCTTTTCAAAAATCTGCAATACTTTATCAAGTCTGACATCATGCTCTTCTTTCGACCTCCCGCACACCAGCACATCATCCTGACAACAAAACACTCCACTTATCCCGCCAACTAACCTATCCATGATCTTCTGAAAAACTGCTGACGCGGACACAAGTCCAAAAGGCATTCGCCCGAATTGGAATACCCCCTCAAGGGTAACAAACGTCATCAACTTGCGACACCTCTCTTCCAATTCCACCTGGTGGTATGCCGACGCCATATCCAGCTTGGAGAACACCTTTCCTTGCCCTATTCTCGACAACATTTCTCGGATGACGGTCCACTAACACACACTTGTTGAGTTGGCGTAAATCCACACACAGGCGTAGCTCTCCAGAGCTCTTCTTAACTACAACCAAAGGAGAAGTCTAATCTACCCCCCTTGCTCTTTCAATAATCCCATATTCCAACAATTTGTCAATCTCCCTTTTAACTCCTTCCCTCACTGCCAGGGGCACGGGTCTCAATTTGGCCACAATTGGCACGCTCCCTTTCCCCAGTTTAATCTGGTGCTGCATACCCTTCATCTTACCAACTCCCTTCCTAAACACCCTTGGGTACCTACCCACAGCGGTGCCACCAATCTGTAACACCTGCTCAGCTTCATTCGGATCCAGCTTGATCTTTAGTTTCCTCTGCTCCCTCCACCCCAACAGCGTGAGGCCTTTTTTAGTTACATAAACCTTCCCTTCACACATATGTCCTTTAAATTTGAAATGTCCTATGGTATACCCCAACAATTCAATGGCATCCTGATTATACCCACCAGGTCTGATATCGGGCTTCAACAAACTCTGGACGTCACCTTTTACATCCCTCTCAAACACTTCCCTAGACACCAAGGTAATCTTTGACCCAGAGTCGGCCATCATCCAGACATCCCTTCCATTTACATTCACATTCACATAAGGATGTTCACATTCTTCACCATCATCATCACCCACTACATTTAGGGTATTAACGGTAATATTTTCCACAGGGTAATCAATTTATTCATCCAACGACTTCCGACCCTCTTCCTCAGTAACGTACAAGACCCTCCTCTGATTGAACTGGTAATTCTTGCAACAGTTGGCGAAATGTCCTTTCCTCTTGCACTTTGACCACGTCGTCTTCCTACCGGGACATATCGCCAGGGCAGAGAAATGGGTGCTACTGGCGCAATGATAGCATGAACGTTGTTCTCTTCCACTTCTTTCACCATTCTTATTACCAGCTTTTATATTAGTACCACCACGAGGCAATTGCTTCTCTTTGTCTTTCATCTTCTTCTTGGGTTCACTCACACTCAAAACCTCTGGCTTTACTTCGCTTGTCTCTTTTCTTGACAGTTTTGCAATGCACGCTAAAGAATGTTCCACTCTGCGGGCAATATTCAAAACCTCATCTAAGGTTGGCTCGTCCTTAAACCATAATTCTTCCCAAATTCGATCTGAACCGCAATGTGTCATAAATTGGTCTCGTAGATGTTTATCATAAGAACCCATAAATTTACAGGAGGAAGCCAGTTAACAAAGTGCGGTGATTACTCCTCTGCGGTCTCTCCCTGCTCCTGGACTCTCATGCAAAAGTTAGTGTTACAATATAGTGCTGGTTTTGGGGTTAAAGTGTGCAGCTTGGCGAATGCACCTTCAAATTCATTCATGGCATCACCCTCACCATGACTAGTGATCTGCAGAAGAGTCTCACAAATTCTTTGCCCCTACTAACCTAAATGGTGCATCAAGAGGGCAAGTTTCCTGTCATTAGAGAAGGATTTTCACCAGCTGATTTAAGGTAATGTAGAAATTCTTTCTTCCACTGTGCCCACTTGATCTTTATAGGTCCTGGGGCAGCCATAAACATTGGTGGCCCACTTACTTTGGACATTGCCATTTCAGGTTGACTGGTTTGTAAGTCACTCTTCTAGACTGTTGACATCTTCTTCCCCTGTCTCCTCTAGGGTACACTCCCCTTCAGGAAGTGAACATTTCTCTTCTCTCTTCTATATCCTTCTTTGTTCTTTCTTTGTCCCCTTGTGCGCAAATAAATATTTCCTCTCTTCTTTGGCTCTCCAAAATAAAGATTTTCTTCTCTCCTTTATTTCTCCTTTCTCCACAATGCACTTTCCCTGCTCCTTACTCCCCACTCCTTCTGTACACCCCTCTCTCTCTCTATTCTCTCTCTCTTCCACTCTCCTTCTGCCCCTTCAATCCCTATGCAGGTACCTCCTGGTCTCCAGACTCCTTTGCAATCCCTGAACTTCGGACCGATGCCGGGATATTGCGCAAGTAACGTGCTGCTGCACTTCGAATCCGCTGCCCCTCTATACCAAGTATTACGGTCAACTTATCAGGTAGCCCTGATCTTTCCTGAGTGGATTCCTGCCACTATCATTCCCATTCAGATTTACTCCTCTTTTGATTGCCTTGTCTGCAGGCTCTCACTCTCTCCTAGCCACTCTCTTACTGTTGCTACTCTCTACCGCCCCCCCGGGTAAATCACCTCTTTTCTCTCTGAGTGGGCCAACCTCTCCTCCCTCCTGGCCTCAACCACTCAACTCCTCCTCCTTGGTGACCTCAACATTCACCTCGATTCTCACTGTCCCTCATCGCTGCTCTTTCGCAATCTCTGCGATACCCTCTCCCTCTCTATCCTCCCCTCTGGCCCGACGCACTCTGCAAGACACACACTTTATGTCTTGATCTCACCTAGCCTCCCCTACTCTATTCCTCTGACCACCCCTCTCTCCTGGAGTGACCACTGCCTCCTCTCCTCCCATCTCTTACTCTCTTCTCCCCAAGCCAACCACACCCCAACACTTCCACTTACCTTCTCAGACTTCCGACCTATGAAGCGTGTGTCAGCTGAGGCTTTCGCTGCCACCTTCTATCCCCCTCCTCCTCCCCTGGCTGACTCACACCCCGACACAACTCTGTCCCTTCTCTACTCTTGCATCTCTGATACTCTTGATGCTCTTGCCCCTGTCATGAGGATCCGCTTGAAGTACAAAGCCAAGTGCAATTCCTGGTATGATTCCGACCTAGCTACACTTAAACGTAAGTGTAGGGCGGCTGAGAGGAAATGGAAGTCTTCTTGCTCGTCCTCTGACAAACTGGCCTGTCGCCTGCTCCAAAGGCAATACCGACTCTGTCCGCACTAAGAAGAGAGCTCACATTCAAGCCTGTGTCTCTGCGGCATCCAACAACTGGGCCAAACTCTTTAAAATCTGCAAGGAGCTTGCCAACCCTGCAGCAGTCTCCTCCCCTCCTCTTGCCCCCCAGGCTCTCTGCAATGCCCTTGCCTTGCACTTTATCTCTAAAACCCAGGACATCCTGTCCACCCTCGCCTCCCCTCCCCCTCCTATTCCCTCTCAGTCTGTGCTTGGAGACCCCCTTTTAAGCAACCCCCCACCATCCTTCTCTTCCTTTCCTATTTTCTCCCCTGACGAGGTCGCTAGACAAGTCCGATCTATGAAAGCCTCGTCAAAACAGGTTAATCCGTGTTCCTCCAAAACCATCAAGGACCACATTGACACCCTCGCTCCTGCCCTTGCTGATTTTTGCAACCACTCGTTTGCCTCAGGATCCTTCCCCTCCCCTCTGAAGCACTCCCTTGTGCATCCTCTTCTCAAGAAACGCACAGCTGATCCTTCCTGTCCGGCAAACTATCGCCCAATTTCCATTACCCCCTTTCTGGGCAAACTCCTGGAAAAGCTGGCCTTCTCTCATCTTACCTTCATTCAGATTCTGTTGGTTGTCTCCATGACCACCAATCTGGCTTCAGAGCAGCCAGAAGCACGGAAACTGCTCTCCTCAATATCCGTGAAGATCTGCTCTCCAACCTTGATTCTAACATTCCCTCTGTCCTCATCCTTCTTGATATCTCTTTTGCCTTCGACACTGTCAACCACACCATCCTGCTCAACCGTCTGTATGATAATCTGGGTATCACTGATCAGGCTCTGGCCTGGCCGACCTCTTTCCTCTCTGATCGACCCTCCCAGGTCCAACTGGGGTCTTTCCTATCATCCATCTTCCTCTCCACCTGTGGGGTACCCAAGGCGTATAACCTCTCACCCTGGCTTTTCAACCAATACCTGGCAACTCTCGCTCACTGCATTGCCATTTTCTGCTCAAATTTCCAGTGCTACGCTGATGACACTCAACTAATTTTTCGGCTGCCCTCGGCCACCTCCTCTCCCTCTCTCATCTCTGACTGCCTAACTGCCATTCAAAATTGGTGTGCCGCCAATGATCTTTGTCTGAATGCCAGCAAGACGGAGATCCTCCTCATCGGCACACCATCTCCATCCTTTTCCCTCACTCTCTGGCCGGCCTTCCTTGGCCCTCCTCCTACCCCTACCTGCGAGGCTAAGAACCTTGGCGTCATCTTTGACGCCACACTTTCCTTCTCGGCCCATATCTCTGATGTCTCTAAAAAGTCAAACTTCCGACTGCACTTCCTCAGAGGTATTCTGCCTTTGCTCTCCTTGCCACAGAAGCTCATGGTATCCCAAGCTCTGGTTCTCTCTAGCTTGGATTATTGTAACAGCCTCTTTCTAAATCTACCTGCCTCTACTCTCCGCCCTCTACAACTTATCCAGAACAGGACTGCGAGACTTGTCCTTGGCCTCAAGCCCTGGGATTGTATCTCTCCAGCTTTGAAATCTCTCCATTGGCTCCCAGTGGATGCAAGGATCTTCAGTAGTGATTTTAGATTTTAGCTTTTTTTCTTAAGTCCATATTGCTATATATACTTTTTCTTCTTTGGTGACATGCACAAGTATAGTTTGCTGTTCTCTCTTGTAATTTTGTTGTTCATCTAAGAATGAAGCAGTGCTGTTCTTGTCCAGTTTTATTTGCAAACGCTTCCCTCTTCTTGCAAAATGTAGAGTCATAAGTGTCTCTATATGCAGGACAATGCAGGAGAAAGTGTCTCATTGTCTACCTCTCCAAATTCCCTTTCCTGACAGTTGTCCCCCCCTAACCTTCTTATTTGATTTGTGTTGGTCAGTCCCCATTTCCAGCTTGTGGACATTTAGGGCCTCATTACGAGTATGGAGGTAGCCATGCTGCTAAAAGCGGCATGGCTACCCCCATACCGGGTACCAGGTCCGGGTGAGGGCCCGGTAAATCCCTTTCGCGGGACCCGAACCCGGTACATCCCCATTTGAGCCCCCATAGGGCTCAATAGGAATGGGGAGGAGGCTAAAAATGGGCCCGTTGATGACGGGCCCTTTGTTAGCATCCTGGACTGCTAGCGGGTCCGGCTAAGGACGCCTGGTCTGACCAGGCGTTCCTTAGTGGGACTCGAAGCAGTCCTCGTAGTAGGGCGGCCCGTAATGAACGGTGCTGGTCCCTTACCGGCACCGTTAATTATGTGGCCGCCAGGGTCCTAATGAGGCCCTTAGTCTGTATTTGGTGTTTGCCCATGCTTTTGTTATTAACAAATATTAGGTAATCTGCAAGTTTAAAGTTTTGCCCCAATTACCTGTAGCATTCCAGCTTGTTGTGCGGTCCTAGTACTGCTCTCTAGTACATGGTGTATTGCTTTTTCTTACAGCCTGAACTTTATTTAGCCAATCAGGTCCAGCTTGGGTCCTTCCTCTCCTCTATCTCTATCTCTACCTGTGGTGTTCCCTAGGGGTCTAGCCTCTCTCCCTGGTTGTTCAACCCATACATGGCACTTCTTGCCCACTGCATTTCCGCTCTCTGCCCCAACTTTCAGTGCTATGTGGACGACACTCAGCTCATTTTCAGGCTTCCTTCCGCCACCTCTTCTCCTTCTCTCATCTCTGATTGTCTGTCCGCTACCCAGGAGTGGTGTGCCGCCAATGATCTCTGCCTTAATGCCAGTAAGACTGAGATTCTCCTGAACGGCACACCTGCTCCCTCCTTTCCTAACGTTCTCTGGCCGGCCTCCCGGGGCCATTCCTTCTCCCACCTGTGAGGCTAAAAACATCTGGGACATCTTCAACTCCACATTCTCCTTCTCTCCTCACATCTTTGACTTCTCTAAGAAGTCACACTATCAGCTGCACCTCCTGAGAGGTATTCTTCCTTTCCTCTCCTTCCCCCAGAAGCTCACTGTCTCCAAAGCTGTGGTTCTCTCTAGGCTGGACTTCTACAACAGCCTCTTTCTAAATCTTCCTGCTGCTGCACTCCGCCCTCTGCAACTCATCCAGAACAGGACTGCAAGACTTGTCCTTGGCCTCAAGCTCAGGGATTGTATCTCTCCAGGACTGAAATCTCTGCACTGGCTCCCAGTGGCTGCGAGGATTAAATTCAAAACCCTCTGCAACCTCCACAAGGCCTTCTGGGGCCTGGGGCCTCAATACCTTCAACTCTCTCTTCCTAAATATCTTCCCTCCTGAGCTCTTTGCTCATCCGCCTCCACCTCCCCCAGGGTGAGTCGCTTCTCCAAGCAACGAGTTGGTGATAGATCTCTTTCTTTGGCTGGGGCCTCCCTCTGGAACAGTCTACCTGCCTCCCTGAAACGTGAGGAGAACCATCTCCAGTTCCAGAATCACTTCAAGACCTTCCTCTTTGCTTCTGCTTTCTCTCCTCCTCTCCCCTGCTGAACTCCTCACTGATACTGCACTGGTCACCTGGCTACCCTCTGATCTCGGGCCCAGGTCCCCTCCCCCACCAGCTGCGCTCCTGCACTGCCTCCCAGGCAACCCCTGCACTTGCGGGCTGTTTCTGTATCCCTACAGCCCCCAGCCCTTGACACTTGATGTCTGCACTTACATCTGCACTTGCCACAAGCTGGCCGCACTTTTTACCTACAGTTTATTTATTCTATTTATTATTACGGATGATCCTATGTACTGCACTGCCCCTTCCCCCTGCCCCTGCACTTTCCCTTCCCCCTCCCCTGCACCTGCGCGATCTCAATGTCACCCGGCCTAGTAAGATCGTTGTCCCTGTCTTCCCGCTCCCTTGTCTCGTCGCACGATTAAAAACTTGCATATAGGCGCATTATGAATGCCAACTCATATCATATATCATATCATAATATCTGGGGAGTCTGAACTCTACGGAGATATATGAAGCCTTAACCAGATTTGTTTTCTATTATGTACATGCAAACATATCACACTGCCCTCCACACTGCTCACACACACACACACACACACATGCACACTTCACAGTGCCCCTCACACACACTGAAACACAATGCCACCACGAACAATGCCTACACACACAGTGATCCCCACATATACTACCTGTTCCATGTACACACACTACCACTCCACCTACACACAGCGCCCCACATGCACTGCCCCACCATACACACACACACTGACTCCCCACACAAACTCCCTGAACACACTTTCCACACACGCACTGGCCACACACACACACACTCTGTCGGCACATGTAGGCTGCTCTCAAAAGTCAGATAATTTCAACACATATACACATTGCTCGCACACATGAGCTCACTACCCCCTCACACGCAGCCCACAAATGCACAGGCCAACCACATTGCCCATACACACCAATTCCCACACACAGTTCCCCACACTGACCCCATTCACACTCTCACCCACACACTGACTGCACCCACATACAGTGCACACACACGAGAAACTACTTCATGCACATATTGCACCCCACACACACTGCCTCCACATGCTAACCCAAAAAACTGCCCCTACACACACCTCCCTAACACATACACTGCCTACAGAAACAGTGCTACCACATGCACACACTCCCCCCCCCCCCCCACAAACACACACACAGCCTGTGCGCATGCACTGTGAGAAACCTGAGGGTATCCTCACTCCTAAACCCCCTGGATCCTCTTCTGAGGTGGCCAGGAAAAGGCCATTGCTTTTGGATCCTGACCCTGGGGGTGTAGAAATGAGGGAGAATAACCTGGGTTGAGGGTCCTCGGGGATTGGAAGTGGGGTGCCCACAGGCGAGACATGGTATCCCCCTTTCCCTATTGATGAACAACCTACCCCCAGCCAGGCCTTTATATGCTGTTGTAGATCAGCTTCATTTCCCCACATTTGAGCGCCGAAAGTACTGGGATGAGGAAGAGGCGACTAAGAACAATAAATACTCCAACTCCATTTCACTACTTTGGTACTGGGATGAAGAGAATGCCTGCAGAGAGCTGTGAGGGTCAAGCATGTCCCTTTAACTATGGTCAGGCAATTCTAATTGGGCATCCACACCTGCAACCTGTCAAGTGGTTGCAGGTGTATAAATGGAGGACCAGAGAAGAGAGCAAAACGGAGACCTCTGGGGGGAGAAACCAGCAGGAGGCCTGTGATGTGAAGAGGAGGCCGTGGTTGGGCTTGCGAGGAAGCCAGGATGCTGGCCGATGCCCCAAGGAGTTCTGGAGCCTTGGAGCGGTTCAGCCATGGGACTGCCACAGATATGGGAGCCTCAATATTGGGAAGCGTGTTGCTAATCCTGCCGGCAAGCAGGAAAGAAAAAGGGGCGCATCCACATCTGTGTCCGGGAAGCGGAGACCCTGGCGTGTGCAGGCGAGCACATGAAGTTCGAGCGGTGCTCACAGGAGTCGGTCTGCCAACAGGAGAAACAGACCGAAGGTAGGAGGAGCCGCCGGAGAGGATGCCAAAGTCCGGTGCGTGTCGGGCAGTCACTCGAAGCCAGGGGCGTCTTTGGAAGTCTGCGCATGAATAACGAACTGCCGTACAGTGTTTATTGAATAAAGAATGGAATGAAAACATGTAACAAAGCTGCAATATACATATGGTATGTAATGAGAACTCGAACCAAAGAGAAAATATGCATTTTAAACTCCTATCTGAATGAAAACCTGACCCAACCCTGAACTTTAAATATATTGAATACTGAACTGAATGAAAATGTGAAACAAGAACAAGTTATGCATATTGAATATGAGCAAAACATATAACGAATGAAAGATAAAAGGGAATGTGCCCAATGAAACGCAACCTTAACAAAAGAGCACAAGTGTGAAAGATTGTCACAGAAAGGTGGGGCATGAAGCATACCACCGCAATACAGTGAACATTATGAATGAGTACAGTGCTAAAAGGCGAAAGACTGGCACAGAGGTGTGTAACACATAATGGCAAAGTCAAGAAGCTGACAAAGAGAGGCAAGGGTTTGAACCTATATATAAAGCCAAAGGCCAACAAAGAGAAGTCAAGTGAAGGTAAATCTATACATGGGAGTAAAACAGAAGAATCTGCATGAGCTAAAGAGCATGGGGTTCCTGGTTGCGCAACCTGTGATGGATGGGCTGTGTGGTCTGACAACTGTGCCTAAACCAGGGAATCCTGAAGTGCCAAAGACATTGTGAAATATATCCATAAGAAGCACTACAATTAAGCTGGTGATGCAAACCAGAAGGAGGATCAAGTTGGCCTGGATTTATGTTGAACTTTGAAAGACTGAAACACATGTCAGTTGGAGTATTGAAGTCTTGGGAAGGGAACCCTGGGACCTGATGAACTACAAACACTGTCTTCAAAACGAAGCCTCATGACCTATTCTTTTGAACTGTGTTGCTTGGAACTTGGGGAAGGGGACCCCGAGAATTGTGTGGAAATGTATTGCCTTAAACTTGAGCAACGTAATCTTAAGACTTTTGTGGAACTTTCTTGAACTTGGGGAAGGGGAGCCAAAAAGGAGTCTAAGAGTTGGGAGAAGCTCAGACTTTGTGTTGAACACAATTTCTTTGATTATTGACATCCCTGCACATGGTTTAGATTTAGTTGTGAGGGCAATGATAGGTTGTGTACACAGACAGACTTTTAAGTTGAACTCTTTGACTCAGACTTTCCTTAGTTTCGTTAAGGTAGGGAAATCCCAATTTAGCATAGGGCAAGTTAGGCCTTCAACCATCCTGACATTTGTTTTAATACATTATCATATTTTTGAACTTTGTCTACTATGAGCATAACACAAAAAGCTGAGGTAAAAAATCATCCCAATCCTTGCAAACGGCTGAGAATGGAGTCCCATGACTCAGCGGTCGATGGTTCCTCTGCTTCGATAGACCTGTGTGATCTTTCCACGTACTGTGACGACGATGATGAACCAATTGACTGTGAGAGAAATATGTCTGGTTCATCGAAGGTTCCAGAACCAAAGAAGAGTGAGGCTCACTCCTCAAAATCAACAATTCAAAATGTACAGACACTTCTGATTGTGCCTAAGGTGACTCTCTTGTAAAAAACTTCAAATAATCCAAAGTCATCAAGAGCAGAGGCACAACCATCGATGTAAGTGGAGTCTGTTGACAAAACAGAAAAATTGCCTTTGGCCTCAACCGTAAATCCTAAACTAATTTCAAATTCAATGAAGTTCAGTCGCAAAAAAGAAATGCAACATAAATACTAATTCATCAATTAACAGATGGAAATTAAGGCTGGAGAACATTGAATCTGATGATAATGAGGTTCATTTGAATCGCAGGAACAATGACCAGTTGCATCAAAAATCAAACAATCATTACTCATCTGAAGATAAATATGTTTGTTCACATACAAAAAACAATAGCTATTATGACTACAAGAAGAAGTACCGTGTGGCTTATTATGTTGGAATACTAGAGGCATTAACCATCTGCTCAACGAATTCTCACCAAACTTGGAAAACAATGTTTCCATCGGTTTACAGGAAACCTGGCTGCATGAAGCACCAATAAAGAATGGTTACATAATCTTGCTAAATCCGGCAATGAAAAATAAATTAGGCCGACCATACTCAGGTTTACTAATGATGATAAAGATAAATAATTGGTGGGAAATAGTTGAATGCTTTAATCCAAACAATTTCGTGCAAGGCACGCTTATGGAATCTAAAGATACGGATCCTTCGCTTAGAACCCAACTTCTCATAATAAATACATACTGGAACCCTGTTATGATTTCCACAACCAAGTACCTAAATTCAGTGCCTATGCTAATAGATAAATGTTTGTTAGCTACACCAAATTTGTCTATCATCATATGTGGAGATATGAACTATTCTTGGTTTGAGCAAGATATCTCTTCATTATAGAACATATCTCGGAAAATTTGTCTTGAAAAACTAGACAGAGGCCAGAAGTGGCAAAATGCCCTCGAATCAGGGAAACGTGTGATACTCAATGGAAATATCAAGGGCGATTAGCCCTCCAAACTATACCTGGCATTGCGACCACAGTCATAGCATCTTAGACTATATATGGGTTTCAAACAACATATTTCCAAAACTACTGAGATGATCGTGATGCCCAACTCAAATAGTGACCATGATATATTAAAATTGACCTGGGAGATGAAATGTAAGCCGTTTGAACAAAGATATATAGTTCCCCTTGCAGTTAATTCTGGTGGTAACAGATTTAGGATTAACGCCTCTCAAATAAATGAAATATCGAGGGGCTTGGAATGTGGTGACCTGATGCAAGTCAATTACACACCTTTTATTGACAAAATTTGTAGTTCAATCTTTTTGTGGTATAATGCCGCTGCATCGAATAAACGCACTTTTAGTGATACAGTCAAATTGAAAAAAATGGCACTACATAGAGACTTAAGACGAATAAAAAAGAATGGCGATCCTAAAAACAAGATTGTATGTAAGCTCTACCGACAAAGATATCGGAATTGGTTAAAATCATTTGTGACTATACGTGACCAAGAGAGTGCAGAACCAATTTTACAGCTCATCGCAAACCATAGACCCAGAGAAATGTGGGCAATTTTGAATAAAGGACCAGGTCAGCATAACACAGTGATGTTTAATGAAGTCTCAGCTGGTTCTTGGGAAAATCATTTCACACAACTGTACCAAGTAAGTCATCTATTCCAGCTACAGTTGTGCCTGAATGGCCAGGATCACGGAACGCTTGTGAAGCAATGGACTCAATTATAACAGCAATACACCATTTAAAGAATTAACGAGCTGCTGGCCTAGATCTCATTTAGAATATAATGTTGAAGGCACACAAGGAACAATGGGCTCTGTTTATGCATGCGTTGTTTATGAGGATCTCTAAAACAAAGATAGTGCCTTCCTCCTGGTGCCAAGCTGTGGAGGTTCCAATCTTTAAAAGGGGCAGTCAGGCAGATCCTGCCAACTATCGCCCAATTGCCCTTTTGGACATTATTGGGAAAGTCTTTGCTTCATTCTTGGAGAAGAAATTATCGGTCTGTGCTGACAGCACAAAGAGGACAGACTGCAGGCAAACTGGCTTCGCTAAAGGTGTGGGGAATGATGTTGATCTTGTACTCCTAAATCTTCAGAAACTGGAAGCACTCAAACATAAAAAGAATCTATTTATAGCATTCATTGACATGTGCCAAGCCTTTGACTCCCTTGTTCGAGAACTCTTATGGATGAAACTTTTAACCTGGAATTGCCCTCTTGACATCCTCCACCCTGCACGTGCTTTGCATACCAATCCATCCATTCGAGTATGTTTAAACAACATTGGCGACTTAACAAATGAAATAATAACACAAAGAGGCGTAAAGCAAGGATGTCCTCTAGCTGCCCAATTATTCAAATTATTCATTTCTGACCTCCCAATAGCCTTGAGAGATGTGAAATGTTTTCCCCAAAAGTTAACGGGCAGACATTAAGTTGGGCAACGTACGCAGACGATCTTGTTATTATAGATTCTGCTCCAATTGGCCTTCAAAGACTTCTAAACACGCTGGATTAATATCTGGTACAAAATGAACTGACGATAAATACCACAAAACTAAAATCATGGTCATGGGTTCACTGTCGGGAAAGAGAAATACTAATTTTCTGGTGAAAGGCTGGACTGTGACTCATCAATTAGATATTTGGGAGTACTGTTCAATACCTCAATCCGTGAATGGCCATGGTACCAAGATCTAAAACATTGAATGACCACATTGGCCCTTCAAGGATCAAAGTTATATAGAGAATATGGGAAATGTACTCTAATTCCAATTCTGACATTTTACAGTCAAAAGGTAATCCCGACAATTACTTTTGGGGCAGAAACAGGCTGGAAGCTAGACAAACAAATTTGGCCCTATTTGGAAGGCCTATTTTGGTGAAAAGTGTTGCGTCTCCCAAGGTACATCTGAATGATTGCAATTCTTCATGAATTGGGATTAGATGATCTCCACAGTGTAACACTATACAAAGCAATGGCTCTATTGATAAAAATGCTTATCAGCAAATCAGATTCACCTTACTATATATTAGCCTCGTCTCCGAACTTTCCTCATACTGGACTTTTGAAAGACTGGCGAAACAAAATCGAAATGATTTTGGCTGCAGCAGATATAAAAGTAGACAGCCTACTAAATCTTCCACAATTAGCAAAAAAAAAAGCTGAGAAAGTGGTGTTGGTTAAAAAACTCAGAGAGAAGAACCATGCTAAGTACATCACTTACATTGGGATTGGTAGAAAATGCTCTTGATCACCAGACAAAATATTTGACTAAATTTCCCTCGAGATATCATCGTAACCAATTTTTACAGCTGTGTCACAATGCAATAAAAAATAAAGAGATGCTGTGGATGAGACTTGACAAAGGCACATCAAATAACATCTGCAGATTCTGCAATGAGGGAATTGAGTCAACAAAACATTTGATTATAGGATGCTTACGTATCTCAACCCAGCGGTCCTTGTTCTTAGGAAACCCGGCTCCTTTGAATAACAACATTGACGATTGGTGGTATACGGTTCTCTCGGGACATAATACGAGGTTAACCTGTACAGTAGTTGACTACATACACAATATCTTAATGTGACCATCTATTCCATAATAGAAGGATATGATCTATTAACTTTGTCCGTTCGACTATTTCACAATGAAATTCGGTGAAGCCTGTATTCCTTAAGCGATTACTTTGGAAAATTGCTAATGCTGCCTGTGATGAATTTCAGGTTTTGTTCCATTTTGTTTTTTTCTTTCTTTTTTTTCTGTCTGTTTTCTGTTATGGACTGTTCTTTTGTTCTTTTGTAATAAACGTTTATTTGTAAACTATAGATTACAATAAAAATAAAAAAATAAAGTCCTGTGTCCTGCTTCATGATGCATTCACAGCACACACACTGTCATTTCCCCTCACACATTGCCATTCCCCCAAAAATACTGCCTCCACACATGCACTGCACACTGAACCCACCACACACTGACCTTCACACATACTGTCTCCCACACAAACATTGCCAGCACACACTTCAACACACTCACTACCCAAACACACATGCAACCATTGGCAATACAATGCACACTACCCCCACAATATTTCTCTCCCCCTCACAATGGCCGAAAAATACGTACCCCACCACATTGCCCCACCAAATATACCCACCATGCCTCCATGCACATTGTGCCAATGCACACTAGCCCACCCATGCACACTGTACATATATACATACAATATCCCCAAACATGCACTCTCTCTCCTCACACAAACCCCACACACTGTGTTACGCTCACCTGGTATCCACAGGGATGCCACCCAGCCGGGTTACTCGCTGGTATACTTCTCAGTGGTGCCCAGACGTGGTCGGCAGGGAAGGTTCTGCCTGAAAATACAGGAGGGCTGTGTTCAAGATTGGCCGACCGGGGTAAGTATCCTCCTTCCAACCCTGTATGATGTCTGCCCCTCTGGGCCCTCTCCTCACCTTGTGGTAGAGTTAGGCGTGCTCTCCGTCCTGCCTTCTTTGCAGGGGCGCGTTGTCTTTCGTGGGCGTGTGCGATCCAGTTACTTCACTGATGCCGGCCCGTTTGAAATCGTTCAGGTAGGTCTTATTGCTGTTCTTTAGTATTTTTGCTATCCTGCATGCCTTTCTTTGTTTAATAATGTCTCTTTTTCTCCCTGCAGAGCTTCAGCGCGGCGAACTGGCTTGGTTGAGCCTCGCTGGTAAATGATGGCGCATTAAGAGCGCTATGATGCAGTAAGTAAGCGCTATGCGCAGCGCTGCAATGTCTTGCCTTTGCTAACCTGTTTTTTCCTTCTTTCCTTGTAGGTCGCGGTGTTCCTCAGCACATGTGGAATTTCCAGAGTGGTGCCAGCCGAGAAGCGACCAGCCAGGTAAGCCTTTAGAGCAGTTCGTAATTTGCAATGTCTCTTATGCCTTCTTTAATGTTGCCTCTATCTTCCTCTTTCAGGTCGTTTAGTCCGGGAGGCGTGCAGATTCAAGGAAGCTGTTCTCAAAAGCTGTGAGTAGCTAAAGATGAAGACTGCAGGTAAGATGCTGCTGCTAATGATGTTCCTTTTGTCTCCTTGCAGGTTCTGCTTCTCCGAGGTTCATGGGTATAGCTGGACACGGTGAGCGTCACATTGCAAAACCGCAAATTAACGCGAAGCGTGTTGTCTTGCTCGGGTGTTGTTTAAATAGCCCCAACAAAATAGTCCAGGTAAAGTAGTCCCTAGACTACCACACCCAAAACACTGGACCGCATAGCTTGGTTCCTAGTAACCAAGCTATGTGGATGCCTCCATGTTGGCTGACCACACAATAAACTAGTTCCCAAGCACATGTTTTTCATGGTGTATGAGCCTTGCACCATAGGCGCCAGGACTGGCCCCAGGAGGGCTTTTGAAGAGAATGCCAGGCTCTAGAGGCCCGAGTCCTGACTCCACCTGGCCAATGGATTTGCCAGAAGTGGTTTTGGGTGAGGGCCGTGACAGCACTCCCCCCCCCCCCCCTACAACCCCTCCCACAGTGTTCCTTCTGTCTGGCCCAGGTTTAGTTGGGAAGTTCCGATGGAATTTCCTGATTAGACGTGGTGCGTGGATGTTCTCACTGGGTTCCCAGGATCTATCTTGTGGTCCAAATCCTTTTCAATCGACGAGATAATATAACTTGGACCTAGAGTATTTAGAGTCCAGGATATCTTTTGACTTCGAATTCTGGTTCTCCGTCAACAAGTATGGGCTTAGGTGGTGTCCCAATCTACGTGCCGGGTTGCATTGGTTTCAAGAGGGACATGAAATACCGGGTGGATTTGTAGATTAGGTGGTAAATCCAGTTTCACGGCTACTGAGTTGATAATTGCCTTAATGGTATAGGGTCCTAAATATCTGTGATGAAAGGTCCGGGTTCCCTTGATGGGTACGAATTTAGCGGCTAACCTAGCTTTGACTACTACTTGATAATCAGGGGCCTTTTTTCGGTGCTGGTCGGCGAATCTCTTTTGTTTTTCTTTGACATGAATAAGATGTTCCTTTTGCCTTTTTGAAGGCCTGAGTAATGGTTGTGTGTAGAGTCTTTAACCGCTGTGCAGCATGCACCGTAAATATTGCTCGAGCGTCTGATCGGTTCTCTCGGTTTGGCCGTCCGTTTGGGGATGGTGACTGGTAGTGACTGGTAGATAGTCGAACGTCGATTTGCGCCATAGCACAACATTTTTTCCAGAAGTTGGATACAAACTGGCTGCCTCGATCAGAGACCAGAACTGAAGGGAAGCCATGTAGCTTAGCTAGGGTTTTGGTGATTCCAGGATGCCCTTCGATCAGTGAATCATGATAACTTGAAATAATATGCTGTTGTAATTCCTTCTTGGGTAAATATAGGCGAACCCTAAAAAAGGGTAGATGGTCCTTGATGGAATATTGTTCTCCTTGAGTTTGCCATGCGAGGAAAGCATCAGGATTCATTGTACGTTGAATTTCTTTTCGTAGTTCTGCTTGTGTTAAGGCTGTCGTGATACCCAAGAGTTTGTCTTCAGGTATAATAGGTACTGGGTCTGGAGTTGTATATACCATTTCATCTGTGCCCATATGAGATAAGGCATCCGCCTTTCTGTTTCTGACCCCTGGTCGAAACATGATTACATAATCATATTCGGCGAAGAAAAGGGCCCACCGTAATTGGCGCGAGGACTGGGCTTTGGCTGTTTTGAGATATTGCAGGTTTCCTTGGTCTGTGATGACTGTAATGGTGTGTCTGGCCCCCAGAAGGTAGTGCCGCCATGCTCTAAAGGCGGATTTGATAGCCAGGAGTTCCTTGTCCGTGATGGCATAATTAATCTCTGGAGGTGAGAACTTTTTGACCAGAAGGCCACAGGATGTAGTTGGCCGGTTTCCAGGTCTCTGTGAAAGGACAGCCCCCATTGATAGACTGGACGCATCAGTTTCAACAACATAAGGGAGGTCTGGGCGAGGATGTCACAGGATTGGAGCGGAGGTAATCCTTCGTTTAAGTTCCTGAAAGGCTTCTTCAGTCCAAGCAAACTTTTTATTGTTTTTTTTTGTAATAGTACTGTGATTGGGTGCACAACCTGAGAAGTCTGGGATGAACCAGCGGTAGAAGTTTGCAAAGCCCAGCATGCTTTGCACCCCTTTCAGAGACGTCGGTGAAGGCCATTTCAGAATGGCATCTACCTTGTGCACGTCCATTCTGATGCCTCCTGGAGTAAGGATAAAACCAAGAAACTCTACTCCGGTGACGTGAAAAAAGCATTTTTCAAGCTTTGCAAACAAGTGATGTTGATGGAGCTTGGTGAGGACTGAACGAACGTGCCTGACATAATCTTGTTTTGAGGCTGAGTACACTAAGATGTTGTCTTCGTACACTAAAGCGCACACATCAATTAACTTCCTCAAGATGTCATTCATGAAATATTGGAATGCCGCAGGAGTGTTGCATAACCCGAAGGACATAACTTGATATTCAAACAAGCCGTACTTAGTACGGAAGGCGGTTTTCCATTCATCTCCGTTTCTGACTCGGACCAGGTGGTACGCTCCTCGAAGGTCCAATTTGGTATAAATCTGGGCCTCTTTGACTTGGTCTAGCATCTCAGGGATAAGTGACAAGGGGTAGCGGTTCTTCACGGTGATCTGGTTCAATGCGCGGTAGTCAATACAGGTTCTCAAGTCCCCTTCCTTCTTCGGTATGAAGAACAAAGGACTGGCTGCGGGGGACTTCGAAGGACGGATAAATCCGTTTGCAAGGTACTGGTCTAAATAGGATTTCAAATGAAGGTTTTCGGGTTCTGTGAGAGCGTAGATCCTGCCGCAAGGGTTTGTGCACCAGGAACAAGGTCGATCTGACCATCATAGGGCCTGTGTAGCGGCAATGTATTGGCTTGGTCCTTTAGGAATACATCCTGGAAATCTTGGTATTCACTTGGCAAGGTATTAGTTACTCCCAGGGTTGATACTGTCGCTCCAGGAGTCATGGGGACACAGATGTCGGGTGTCTCCTCTTGATAATAGCAGGCAGGGGAGCAGTCTCCGGGGAAGCCCGCCAGTCTATCAAAGGGTTGTGAGCAACCAACCATGGCATCCCTAGTATTAGCCTGAACTGAGGTGCCCTGGTGAGATCAAACGAAATAGACTCCCGATGTCCGTCCTGGCACAGCAAGGTTACCCTGGCTGTTCACTGGGTTACTGGTCCGGAAGCTATTTCTCTCCCATCCACGGTGGTTACCTGGTCCATAGTTGGCTTAGAACACAAATGAAGCCCCATCCCTGCTGCCAGTTCTTGATCAATATAATTTCCAACTGCTCCACTGTCGATGTATGCTTCAATGGCATGCATTCTTGATGACCGTTGGTGGTTAATTAAGATCACTGGTAATGCAAAGTGCGAGGTCAGCAACTCTTTCTTCTCACTCGACAAACTGACCTCTACGTTTGTTGAGCTTGGTAGTTTTCCGATTCCTTAACTTCATCCTTCTCTGTGGCCCCAACTGTTCTTCTTGGGGGTTTTCCCGGGCAGTCCTTCAGGAAATTTCCTGGTTTCCCACAATACAAACAAAGTTGTTGTTGTCTTTTGTCCCGCTCTTGTTTTGTTAATGGAGGCCTTATCTCTCCAATCTGCATGGGTTCTACAGCGTTTTCAGGTACACGAGGTGTGTTTTCCCTTGGTCGAACATACACGGTCCGAGGGTCTGTTTTAGACTGGTCTGCTTTTTGGTCCCTCAACCGGTGGTTTTACTGCACGACCAGATTTATGAATTCGGCACAGTCTCTGGGTGGATCAACCACCTGGGCTAAGACGTCCTTTAATTCGGCCCGTAAGCCTCGATGGAATAACGTGGTTCTTTTGTTTTCTGGCCACCTAGCTTCGGCAACCAGTCTGTTGAAGGTAGCAATGTACGTTAACAAGTCCTGATTCCCCTGTCGGAGCAATAAGAGTTCATTGTCTACTGCTTGTTCCTGGGTAAAGCGAGCAAAACGTTTTTCCATTTCTCTCTGGAACCCCCCAAAGTCATGTAATAGAGGATCGTCATGGGTCACCAATGGCACCGACCAATCTGCTGCACTACCACTCAGGTATGATAAGAAAAAAGCTACCCGAGCTTGGTCGTTTGGAAATGCTCCAGGCCTACAAAGAAAATGAAGGTGACACTGATTGATTGAATGCTGCATACTTCCGTGGGTCGCCTGAGAACCTTCCTGGTGGTGCCAGGGGAAGTGTTCCAGGTAACGTGATCTGTACAGGAATGGGGGTAGTAGATGGTAAGGTGGGGTTTTGCATCAGTGGATTGCTCCCAGGCAGAGGAGTCTGCGCTGCCTGTGATTGCAGGATCTGCCTACTGATCTCCTCTGTACGATCTTTGGTCACTAGCAAGTCCCTCCGGAGAGCATTAGTCCCTTGTCGGGCAGAATGAACCTCAGCTCCAAGCTCTCCAAGATATCTCCATGGCACCCAGGTGGATTTGTTATGGTAGGCTTCGCGTTCTGTTGCGCTCACCTGGTATCCACAGGGACGCCACCCAGCTGGGTTACTCGCTGGTATACTTCTCAGTGGTGCCCAGGCTTGGTCTGCGGGGAAGGTTCTGCCTGAAAATACAGGAGGACTGTGTTCAAGACTGGCCGACCGGGGTAAGTATCCTCCCTCCACCCATGTATGATTTCTGCCCCTCTGGGGCCCTCTCCTCACCTTGTGGTAGAGTTAGGCGTGCTCTCCGTCCTGCCTTCTTTGCAGGGGCGCGTTGTCTTTCGTGGGCGTGTGCGGTCCAGTTACTTCACTGACGCCGGCCCGTTTGAAATCGTTCAGGTAGGTCTTATTGCTGTTCTTTAGTGTTGTTGCTATCCTGCATGCCTTTATTTGTTTAATAATGTGTCTTTTTCTCCCTTAGGTATGCGGAGCTTCAGCGCGGCGAACTGGCTTGGTTGAGCCTCGCTGGTAAATGATGGCGGATTAAGAGCGCTATGATGCGGTAAGTAAGCGCTGTGCGCAGCGCTGCTAAGTCTTGCCTTTGCTAACCTGTTTTTTCCTTCTTTCCTTGTAGGTCGCAGTGTTCCTCAGCGCGTGTGGAATTTCCGGATTGGTGCCAGCTGAGAAGCGACCAGCCAGGTAAGCCTTTAGAGCAGTTCGTAATTTGCAATGTCTTATGCTTTCTTTAATGTTGCCTCTATCTTCCTCTTTCAGGTCGTTTAGTCCGGGAGGCATGCAGATTCAAGGAAGCTGTTCTCAGGAGCTGTGATTAGCTAAAGATGAAGACTGCAGGTAAGATGCTGCTGCTAATGATGTTCCTTTTGTCTCCTTGCAGGTTCTGCTTCTCCGAGGATCGTGGGTATAGCTGGACACGGTGAGCATCACGTTGCAAAACCGCAAAGTAACACGAAGCTTGTTGTCTTGCTCGGGTGTGGTTTAAATAGCCCCAACAAAATAGTCCAGGAAAAGTAGTCCCTAGGCTACCACACCCAAAACACTGGACCGCATAGCTTGGTTCCTAGGAACCAAGCTATGTGGATGCCTCCATGTTGGTTGACATCAAAATAAAGTAGTTCCCAAGCACATGTTTTTCATGGTGTATGAGCCTAGCGCCATGGTCTAACACTGTTCACACACATACACATACACTACCCCCTATGCACTACATACACAATACAGTGCATGCACACACACAGACATAAGTGTTGTGAGTACTTGGGCATTTCATGGAAAGTCATGCCAATCACGTACCTGGATATTTGAAGTCAATCCCTGGTAACAATGCAAGTGCTTGGACACATGTGGCTATTAGCTGCAAAAAGGTGCTAGTAGCTGAACACTGGATGGTAATACCTGACACAGTGTGGGTATGGAGGGATGGAGCTATAATCTGGGTGTGGGTCCAAAAGGAGGGAGGGGGCCATATGGATGTGGTTCTGAAGGGAGGTAGGGGCTCTCTAGGTGTGGGTGTTGAGGGAAGGAGGGGGCATCTGGGTGTTTACCTGAGGGAGGGTGGGTCAATCTGGGTGTGGTTCTGGAGAGAGGTAGGGTCTCTTTGGATGTGGGTCTTGATAGAGGTTGCGCCATGTGGGTCTGGGAAGTGGAGTGGGCAATACCATCTGGGTGTGGGTCTGGAGGGAGGGTGCGCCACCTGGGTGTGGGTCTGGAACAGGGAGGGGCACCTTAGCGTAGTTCTGAAAGGAAGGAGAGGGTAGGGCTATCTGATTATGGGGATGGAGGGGGGATCTGGGTTGGGATCTGGAGGAAAAGCGGCATCTGATTGTAGGTCTCGGAAGGACCGAGACATGAGAGTGTGGGTCTAGAGGGAGAGGGGCCATATGTCTCAAGGCTCTGCAGAACTCTGCAGCCGGAGTTGTTACTTGTACACCCCCGAGAGCATATATTACACCGGTTCTCTGTGGTTTACATTGTCGCAATGTGGCTAAGCACATTAAATTTAAGTTCCTTTGCCTGTTCCACCGAGCATTTCATAGAATGGGGGATGAATATCTGCAGGTTCAATTTCTCCCCTACGTGATGTAAGGGAGGCATGGTATCAACAGTAAGACAGACACAAGTGATCACAGTTCAAGGGTGTTTATTGAACTTGCACAAGGGTGTGATGAATGCCTAAACCTAAATCTACAGATGGGAGCAAGCTAAGATCATCAAAAAATAATAATGCAGCCCTAGTGGAGTCTTGTCAAATAAAAAGGGCCTATACTAAAAAAAAATATTGCCAATTCTTACCATTAATTTACAAATAATGTGGGGTGATGTTCATGAAAAAGCAAAAAGTGTTTACAAAATGATAAGTCAGGATATTCGGCCTTTGTCCTCCCTGCCCCATGTTTTGAGCACGGGACAAGGCAGTTCACTCAAGCAAAGCACACACTCTGGCTTCTGCGGAACAAGGATACAGTTCCCTTTTCACAGTTCAGGACCTTCTGTGTCCAAGCCTCTTTACTTCTTGCAAGTCTCTTGACTCGGAGTGCCTGGTATACAAAAACAACACAAAAATGTTCTTTTCCTTTTCTAGTATTCAATTTGGGTGTTCCCCCTGGATCCCCCTTAGCCGGACTCAGACGCTTTTCAAAAACAAAAGTTCAACTTTGGATCCCCCTCTTCCGGGCTGAGACCCCTTTCTTGTATTCAATTAGTCTCCCTCAGCCAGGCTCAGACCAATTGTGATATATTTTAAACTATCGAAGACTTTTGAATGTGCATAGGGTTTAGCTCGACCTGTTGCATGACCACTTTGATCTTGATATTTCTTTCTGTCACACTCAGCATCAGTTGGATACCTAACAGAGACTTTTGAATGAGCACCAACTTGGCACCGGACCACTCTGTGTATGATATCTTTTCTTGGCCTCTGAAAGTTCAATTATACAGTTCAATTACTTCCTTTGGCTCCCAATTATATTTGTGCCGCTTGCAACCTTGGTTCAAAACACAAGCTGGCTTGGCGTCAGTCTTTCTGACTCACCCGCTGTGCTGTGTTTTCTGACGCTGCCTTGTTGTAGGAGCCAAGGACAGTACCACAGTGGCAATCTCTCCTCCCTGCCTGGGTTTTCGATGCGGGAGAGCCCCGGATACCTCCGACACACTGTGCAGGTTTGAACAGCCTCAGTTCCTGGTCTTTGTTTTCTTACTTTGCAAGGCTCACAAAAGTAACAGTCTTTGCAGGTCAAGGCGTTCTTCCCTCCTCACAACCCTTTCTGGTCTTGCTTTCTTTCTCCTTGTATTAAACTGCTATCTTGGAACTGCTGTTTCCTCGTGCGTTTTGCCACGCTCAGAGTGTGTGTTCGTGCTCCACCTTTTATCCGTGTGGGGAAGTGTGATGGAATTCAGGTGTGTGTAATGATCCGTAATTGCCTGACTTTGCCTGATCATAGTGTTGGGGACATGTCAAGTATATGGCTCTGGTTTTCGTCCGTTGCCGCTCATGGTGAACTGTCCATGAGAAAGTGTTTGTGTCGGGAAGGGAGGGGGCAATTGAGTTCGTAGGTATCCCACCTGACCGTTTCCTGACCACCTGGATGACAGATCCCCGGCGACTAGTAGGTGAGACACCTTCAGGTTTCTCACAGTGCCCTCTCGTACTCTTCAATCTGGGGATGCTTGCCTCATTCAGACCCCCCACCCCCGGTTTACGCTCTGTGCTTTTTTTATAGTGACTGCCCAACTATGGAATTCTCTCCCCTGTGTTCTTCAGGATATAGAAAATCATATGGTGTTTAGGTGCGCTCTAGAAACTCTTTTGTACTAAATCAGATACTGCTTTCGGAACTGCCTCCCCTCTCTGCAGTCCATATAGCGCAAGATGCCTTACGTTTTGTAAGGAAGGCATGGTATCGAGTAGTAGACACAGACACAATGGATACAAGTTTTGAAATCCTTTATTTAGTATTTTAGTTTGGTTGGTAGAATTCCTAACTGACTCTAACTCTAGAATGAGAGTAGTCCCGACCAATAAAAAAAGAACTAACAAGTCCAAGTCAGCCTAGTCAAAATAAAAAAGGCCTATACTAACAACACCCAACCTAACCTTGCCCTCCTTCTCAAAATGACAAATGTGTTAAGGAAATACTAAAAGAAAAAAAGGTCTCAAAAGAAATGTCAGAATGGCTTGAGTAACAACTCCCTTCCCACCTTCAGCCCCACAGGGTCTAGAGAGTTTCTTAAAAAGGGTAGGTGGATGGCACAGTATTATCAGTTTTGCACACTTTGGCTTACTGGTACAATTAAACAGAGCAGTCTTGGTGCTTCAAACCTCTGGTGGTCCAATCACTTCCTTAGGCTTTGTCCGCCTTGTCATCAATACTCTGTTCACATTCACTTTCTCAATTTCTCACAGTTCTGCACAGGCTTCCCTCTGCTGGGCTCAAACCTGTCCATTCATCTTTCACTTTATCACACAGCTCTGCACAGGCTTCCCTCTGCCAGGCTCAAGCTCATGTTTTATCTTAGGTATCTTTTCACTGTCGAAGACTTTCGAAACTGCAAGGATTTTACATAGACCTTTGCATGACCAATTCGACCTCTCTTTCAACAATTCTACAATTCACAATCTTCCTCATCTTGTAACACCAATGCCTCTTGGTACTTGCAGTTCTTATTCACTTTAGTTTGCCCACTTGGCCTTTTCCAAAGTTCATATACTTTGCACTCTTGGCATAATTAAAGTTCACATACTTCGCTTTCCTCTTATTCAACTTTCTTTCCTTATCGCGGTTACTTTCTTTCCTTATTGCGGTTACTTTCTTTCATTTGGTTCCCGCTGTAATATCTTTCAACTCTCATAACATTTCACACGGAGACTTTCCAATGTGCGACTTTGCCTTGCAGGACCGCTCTCTTACTTCGTATCGTTTGTGTGTATAATTCAGCAATTGTCCTTTTCATTCGCTTTTTATTGGCATACGTACAACCTTCAACTTTCGAATTAGTTACTTTTGCTTTCAACACCACCAGAACTTTTGTTGCCTTCGATAACTCACCGGTCATGTTAATTGGTATCTTTTATCTTATTCATGCAGCAGTCAAGGCTGTTACCAATGCCTTCTCTCCTCCTCCCCAACTTCGCCATTCACCGGGGAGGGTCACGGGCCGCTTTCTGCCAACTTGAAGGTTTCTTTCCTCCGCTCACTTGATTTCAGTCTTACAATGCTTACGGCTTCCCGAAAGTCTAGATTTTTCGCTTGGCTCCCTCTCGATCCTTGCCTTCCAACTTCCGTTGGCCTTCCAACTTCCCCAGCCTGGTTTGCATCAGTCCTGAAAGAGCTGTTCCTTCTTGTACCCAGCCTTGCTCAGAGTGTGCCTGTGCACATCACCTTTTATCCTCATAGGGAATGTTAACACGTAGCAGATGTGCATTGTTAGGACGTATGTGCCTGACTCTGCCTGGCCTCATTACAGGGACAGAGCCAATGCAAGTCAGTGGAGGTAATCTTTTTGACCTCATCCCTCATCTTCCTTGGCTCAGTACTATTGCCAATGTAAAGTGGGGAGGAATTATGGGAGCTGTAGTTTCCCATAAAATATGCAGGGATAAGGGTTAGATGGGTTGTGGAAAAAGGTGGATACCATGTCTCACCACTGGGTGCTTGTCCCCACTCCCTGAGGACTCCCTACCCAGGAGATCCTCCCTCGCTTGTCCACCCCTAGGGATAGGATCCAAAAGCAAGGGCCTTTCCCTGGCCAGCTGATTACAGGATCCCTGGGGACTGGGTTGTGAAAAAACCTCTGGTTTTCCACATACCCTTATCCTATGCGATGTGGACAAATCTGTTTCACAGGGGAACCGTGAAAGGAAATCCACGTTGCTCTTATCTTTACCTTTCCGATGTTCTACTGTGAGACAGTATGGTTTCAAGTCCAGAAACCATCGCATAACACGTGAATTAGATTCCTTTTGCTGACTTATCCAGACAAGGGGAGAATGGTCAGTAACTAGAATGAATTTTCTTCCCAAGAAGTAATATTCGAGGTAAAGGATGGCCCATTTGATGGCTAATGCTTCTAATTCTAACACTGAAAGCTGGGAAATAACTTGCGACTGGCAAATAATATAGGGTGTTCTAACCCGCCGTGTTCTTGGGACAATACAGCCCCCAGTCCAATCAGATAGGCATCAGTCTGAAGTATAAAATCTTTTGAGAAGTCTGCCACTTTCAATATAGGATTCTGACATAAAGATTGTTTTAAACTATTATAACAGACTTCATCCTCATCAGTCCAATAAATATTTAGCGGTTCAGCCTTTTTTAGCTGGTCTGTCAGTCGGGATGTTTTTTTCAGTGAAATTAAGGACATACCTGCAATAGTATCCAATTAGACCCAAAAAAGCCCTAAGGTCTTGGGTGTTTGTGCATTTAGAACGGCTTTTACTGTCTCTTGCTGAGTCTCTATACTTCCATTTCCTACAAAAACGCTTAGATATTTTATAGCTGATTGAGCTAGCTTACATTTTCTAGCGTTAGCTGTCAGCCCGGCTTTACGTAGGGCTCTCATATATAGAGATGATAGAGGTATAGAGCGGTATAAAGATGATAAAAATTGTGTTTCCATGTTTGGCTATAAACAATAATATCATCAATATATGCCCTGCAGAAATCAGAATAGGGCTGTAAAATCCCATCCAGTAGTCTTTGGAAAGTCGCTAGTGCACCGGGTAAATCAAAGGGTAGGACCTTGAATTAGAAAAGTCCTATCAGTGTTGAAAAAGCTGTTTTTGTTTTGTCTCGGTCACGTAAAGGAACCTACCAGTACCCCTTAGTTAAATCTAATGCTGACAAGAAAACGGCATTCCCCAACTTGTCTATCAGGTCATCTATATGAGGAATAGGTTATGCATCAAAGTCTGAGATACCGTTGACTTGCCTAAGATCTATGCAAAATCTCCAAGTCTCGTCTGGTTTGGTCACCAGTACAATAGGGGGTGACCAAGGACTTGAAGAAGGCTTGATAACGTTAGCCCTGAGTATACTCTCCACTTTGTCAATAATGATCTTTTTCCTTGCCTCTAGGAGTCTATAAGACTTTAAATTAACTACTTCCTGGTATACAGTGGTAAGTTCTGTGTACCCTCCCCGGTGTCTCACAAAATACATCAGGAAATGCGGGAACAAGATCATTCAAACTTTGTTTCTTATCATGGGGGAGTTCTTGGGGTATTAGTTCTACATTATCAATTTCTTGGGGTGCCAGACAAGAAAATATGGGAATGTGGGAGAACTCTGTATTTTCTTTCCACTCCTTTAGAAGGTTGACGTGGAAGATATGAGTCTTTCTTTTGGCGTCTGTCTGGTTGGGCTACTATTTAGTTGCATGTACCCAGCTTTTCCAATATCTTGTAAGGCCCGTGCCACTTTGAGATTAATTTATTCTCCATAGTTGGTAAGAGATCCAGAACGTTTTTACCCACTGAAAATGTTCTTAAATTTATTATTTATTTTTTTTAATTTGTTTTGATCAAAACTGACCTTTACAAAATAGCAACATTAAATAAAAATGTACAATTGTATTCATTATCTGAGTGATAAAAAATATTAAGTACATTTCATAACAGAATTTAAAAATGTCATTTAACTAAAGGGATTTAAGAGGTGAATGGAGGAGTCCGTCAAAGAAGAGAGGAAAATAGAAAATAATGATCATCCAAGCCGGTATGGTATTTTTGTCTTTTAACAGCCTCATTACTGCCCCATTTTCTGATCTTCCAGCCAATTTTCTTATGGTTAAAGTCCAAAAACCAGTGACAACCTAAGGCCACTTCTTTGGCAAGTCTATTTATTTATAAGGGCAATGCCGAGGCTCAGTGAAAAATGATCGTGATTAATACCGGCCTTCAAGCTTCTGTTGGTATTCAGCTTTTTTCATGTGGGTATGGACTAAAGATCTGACTAGGTTCATGTGTTCTTGTAACCGATTAGCGGTTTGAGACAGTGATATTGGGGCCTTCTCCCTGTTTTCCCAGGTTTCCCTGAGCATGTTCAAGACATCCCTTGGCTCTCTGTCATACAATAGCTCAAAGAGTGAAAATCCGGTAGATGCTTGAGGGGTTTTTCTCACATCAAACAAGGCCCATGGAATCATACAATCCCAATCCTTCCCGCATTCATTAACTAACTTTCTTGGAATGGTTTTCAGGGTCTTATTAAATCATTCTACCAATCCACCTGTCAAAGGATGATCAACTGAGGTTCTTAACCTAGTGATATGAAGTAACTCTTTAACTTCTCCCATGACCTTACTCATAAAATGTGTTCCTTGATCAGTCACAATTTCTTTTGTGGCAGCAGATGTTTTAATATTTGCTGGGTCATACTATTCCTCATGGGGAAGGCCTCAGGATATCTGGTAGCATAATCAACAATCACTAAAACACATTTATTGCCCAGGTTAGAGGTTTCAAGGTGCCCAATGATGTCCATCCCTATTCGGGAGAATGGGACCTCTATTAGAGGTAGTGGATTTAAAAGGGCAGGTGGAGGAATATTTGTGCTGGTCTTTTGAGATATCTCGCATGTCTGCCCAAAGTTTTTAATATCGGCATATATTCCTCGCCAATAAATCTTTCCACTGATATGGGCTTCGTTTTAACTTGTCCTAGATGTTCCCCTGTTAAATTTGAGTGGGCAATTTCCAGAACTATTTTCTGATGGGTTTTGGGTATTACCACCTGGGTTTTACACCTTGGCCTGAGGTTTCCTGTTGATATAACAGTCCTTGTTTTAAGAAAAAGAAGGGACCTCCTTTATCATCCCCCTCAGACCCTGGGATTACTTGTAAGAAATCCTCTGCTAGTAATGGATAATTTCTCTGAGTAAAATGTAAACCTGGAATGACAATTGGTTCATCATCATGGCTAGCATTGATGTTAGGTCTCTCATCGGCTTCTCCAAAACCTAGATCTCCTCCCTCCATCACCTCCTGTTCTGTCTCTTCTTTTAACTGGGGAAGTAAAGCCCTTTCAAGAATATCTTGTGTCAAGATCTCCAAAACCCTCCCGATGATCCTCCTCACCTGTGTCTTCCACCGAGCTGTCGAGGACTTCTGAATCCTCCTTCTTGCCGAGTCTACGAGGTTCCTTCCCCTTCTTCTCTTTCTTTTGATGCAAGTAGGGGCGAGCTCCCCCGGAATCCACCTTGGCCGGATGTACCACCAAGCCCCAGAGGACTCCAGGGAGCAAGCCCCAGAAAGTTCAGGGAAAAAGGAAATCTGTCATAAAAAACCCTGATTGAATGTTCAAGTGAAGGATGGTGTAATTCTTCTCCTTCTTTTGAGAGTAGTTGGAAAATTCTCCTTAAGTGAACACACAATAGGCCACTGGATGCAGTAAGAACTCCTCTGAAAACACTGTAGAATGACAGAAGCACCTTGCCTTGAAATAATATAAACTCCAAGTCACCTTAACCATGGAAGACTGAAAGTGGCAGATAAGTGAAGCAGCAGCCGAGAGAAAACCAACACAGAACCACAAGGCGCGGAAGGCTGAAAGCAAAAAGTAAGTAAAGTAGTGTATAAAGGTAAACGGATCAGAACCGTGAGGAGCGGAAGGCAGAAAGCAAAAGGTAAGGTAAATTAGCGTTTAAAGGTAAACAGATCAGAACCGTGAGGAGCGGAAGGCAGAAAGTAAAAGGTAAGGAAAGCGTTTCCCAGAGGGGACGCTTTCCGGAACAAAAAAAAAATACAGGCGCAGACTATCCAATAGAAAACTAAGCAAACAATCATATAAGAAAGAAAGAAAAAGAGGCAAAGTAATGCGAAGAGTCGCGGATAGGGAATATACTGAAGGGGATGAACCCGAAAACGGGTTAACAGAGAAGGTTGAAATAACTGATATCGCCTGATAAACAATAGAAAGACAAACAAAGAGAAGACCGGAATGATCTGGGAAGAATTGGAAAAATAACTTAGCCAAACAGATAATGGAGGGTAGCAAGGAAACCGGTATGAGAACTGGCGAGCGTGATACTTAAAGTAAACAGATACAACGCACTCCAGTCTAGGCTCCGCCTACCCTTATAGAGGCGGCAGCCATCTTAGGGGAAGACTAGACCGGTAATCTGGTTTCAAGGCTTGTGTTTCCAATGATGCCATAGTTTCCAAGGACGGCGCATGACAGTATGCCTCTTCCCATACTGACATCCCCCCGGTTTACTCGGTACAAGAGGTGAAAGCGGTGAACTAGCCTAGAAACCTGCACATGGGATCTTGGTTCCCATGTTCATTCCACAGCAGGGTATCCTTTCCAATGAACAAGGTATTGTAGTACCCCCTTTCTGTATCGAGAGTCAACCAGACACAATACTTCATATTCCTCAGTGGTATTTGGCGGATCAATCTTGTGGCGGTTCACCTTCCATTGGTATGGATCCTCCTTATAAGCCTTGAGTAAGGAGGAGAGGAACACTGGGTGAACTCTTGTGGCTGGGTGGTAAGGATAGACGGAAGGCAACTGGGTTGATCTTGGCCTGAATGGGAAATGGACCAATGTACCGCGGTAAGAACTTTCCTATATGGGTCCACCTTGGAAGAAACTTAGTGGACAAACAAACACGGTCTCCTAGTTCCCATTCTGGATTGGCCAGTCACTTGCGGTCTGCATATTGTTTATACACCTTGCAACTGTTCTCCAAAGATTCCCTTGCTTCTATATGAACCAATTGGAGATCCAAAAGCAGACTGTCCACCGCCGGGGGCATGGAAGAAGTGAAACTTGCCCATGGTACATGTTGAGGGTGAAAACCATACGTACACTGCAAGGGGCTCATCTTTATGGCCGTGTGATATGTATTATTGTACACAAATTCGGCCATCAGCATGTAGTTTACCCAATCATCTTGCTGTCTATTACAAAATGCCTGAAGGTATTGCTCCAAATTAGCATTAAGTCTTTCGGTTTGGCCATTAGATTGGGGTGGAAACCTGATGACAAAGCCCTATGGATCCCCAGCTGATCACACAAAGCTGACCAGAATTTGGAGGTGAACTGAGATCTGCGATCGGACACAATGATCTGGGGTAAACCATGTAGTCTCACAATGTCCCGAAGGAAAACTAATTCAGTCTCTGCGGCAGAAGGACGCCTGGTAAGACTGAAAAGTGTGCCAGCTTGCTCTAAGTATCGATAGTAACCATTATAGCCGTCATTCCTCTTGAAGGGGGAAGTTCAACTATAAAATCAGTTGAGATATGAAGCCATGGTCTCAAAGATAGCTGGATCTTGTTGGAGCCGTCCCAGAGGTCTGGTATGGGTGATCTTACTTGTGGGACATGAAGACACATACCTCTTCACATCTTGATGGACTGAAGGCCACCAAAAATTCCTAGATACCAGTTCTAGAGTGTTCTTTTGGCCTTTATGGTCTTCCATCGGGAGATCACAGCACCAATATAGAGCCTGTAATTGCTTGTCTGGAAGATAGTGCTTGGTTATGGAACAGGTAATCCCCCTTCCGTTTCAAGGGAAGACCTGGACGGTCTCCTTCATCCTCCACTTGAATCTGTTTCTTGAGCTCTTGAAGGAAAGGGGTTATCATAGACAGAATCTTGCTCTCGGGGAGCAGTCTCTCTCCTGAATCATGTTCACTGTTCTCAACGAAACTGCATAAGAGGGCATCAGTCACTATGTTCTGCGATCCCGGGATGTAAGTGATGATGAAATCAAACAATGAGAAATAGTACGCCCATCTGGCGTGCCTTGAGTTCTTGTATTCCATCTGCTGAATGACCTTTAAATTACGGTGATCGGTTCTAACCGTGAAAGGATGTGAGGCTCCCTGAAGAGATTTCTCCATTCCCTACAAGCCAGCAGCTCCTTCTCCAGGACCGAGTAGCTCCTCTCACTGGGAGTGAGAGTACGTGAAAAGTAGGCCACTGAATGTTCTACTTGGTCTCAATCCTTCTGCAATAGTACTGCCCCTAAAGCCCCCTCGGAGGCATCCGCCTCCACAATGAATGGTTCAGATTGGTCAGGTTGCATGAGTATAGGTGCTGTGGTAAATAGAGTCTTAAGTCTCTGGAATGCAGTTTGCGCTTCCTGGTTCCAAGTTAATCGCACACCCTTCTTGAGTAAGGATGTGATAGGTAGAACAATCTCAGAGAAGCCCTTGATAAATCGGTGATAAAAATTTGCTAGTCCAAGAAACCTCTGGACCTCCTTCACAGAGGTAGGTTCCTTCCAGCGTAATATCACCTTAGCTTTCTCCGGATCCATCCTCACCCCTTCAGTAGATAAGATGAATCTTAAATAAGGAACTTCGGATATTTCAAAAACACATTTCTCCAATTTGGCAAAGAGCTGGTTTTCTTTCACTCATGCAAGTACCTCTCTTACATGTCAACGATGTTCCTGTAAGTTGGCATAAAAGATGACGATGTCGTCCAAGCATACCACTACTGAGACAAAGAGAAGATCTGAAAAGAGTTTATCCACAAACCTCTGAAAGACCGCTGGAGCATTGACCAAACCAAAAGGCATAAAGAGTTGAAATAACTGATATCGCCTGACAAACAATAGAAAGACAAACAAACAGAAGACCAGAATGATCCAGGAAGAATTGGAAAAATAACTTACCAAACAGATACTGGAGGGTAGCAAGGAAACTGGAATGAGAACCGGCGAGCGTGATACTGAAAGTAAATAGATACAACGCACTCCAGTGGAGGCTCCGCCCACTCTTATAGAGACGGCAGCCATCCTAGGGGAAGACTGGACCGGTAATCTGGTTTCAAGGCTTGTGTTTCCAATGATGCCATAGTTTCCAAGGATGGCGCATGACTCCTTGTGCTATTTTTATCCCCAGAACGTATGACAAATGATGTCTCCCCATGACTGTCTAAAAAGTACCATCACATCTCCCCTGAAATCTGGATCAATAACTCCCGCAAGTATATCTAGTCCGAATTTCCAAGCTAAACCCTTTCTCTAGCCCGGCATGCTAGCACTGTAGGGGAAGCATGGTATCACAAGTATGGCACTGACACAATGGGTACAATTTGTATAACCTTTATTGAAATTGTTGGGGTTGGAGAAACTCCTATTCTGCCCTATAACTAGGATGGGAGTAGTCTCCACCATCAAATAATAAATAATGCAGTCCTAGAGGAGTCTGTCAAATCAAAATGGCCTATGCTAACACAACCTAATGCCTGCCCTATCCCTTGTACAAAAAGTGCAGGCAGGATGACACATTCTGGCTTGGCTTCCAATACAATAAACAGTTCTAGAATGTGGATCGAGGCCCGTCTGACTACGTTTAAGTTTCTTTTCTCAACTTCAAAATAATGTTTCAACCAAAAAGTTCACAAGATCCCCCTCTGTTGGGCTCAGACCTTCCACCACACATTTCTCGTCGGTCCCCCTCAGCCGGGCTCCGACCTCTCACGATAAGTTTCAACACAAACTTGCCACGGGGGCTCCCTTCCACAAGCTTATTTCACTTCAGGTCTCCCTCAGTCGGGCTCGGACCGCTTTCGGATGTCAAAGACTTTCAAATGTGCGTGGTTTACCTTCTAGACCACTGCAGGACTGTTTTGACTCAAAGTTTACAGTTCAGCTTTTACGCTCCCCTTCTCTAGGAGTGAAACCTTGTTATTTCACTTTTGCTGTTCTTTCAAACTATTTACTTTTCACAGAGACTTTTGAGTGGGCTACTTCCCTTCACCGGACCACTCTGTTACCTAGTATCTCTGATTTTGCAGGTATCTTTTACTTCAAAGTTCATTCACAGGTCTACCTTTCCTCGCGTCTCACTCACACGCGTGCTGCCTTCACATGCGATAAAATGTTGCTATTCCAAACTTTAGCACACACCGGTCTTTCAGTTTCAGGTCTCTTGCCAACTCACCTCATTGTGTGTCTTTTTCTTGGTTTTGCGATTCCCAATTCAAGAGTCAAAGTTAGAACCACAGGCTTGGTCTCACCTCCCCAACTCTACAGTTCATCAGGGAGGGTCGCTGGCGTCCTTGAAACACAATGCATTCTTGACTTGCAGGATCTGGCCTTCTCCACGTGTTTTCCGTGGCTGGTTGGAGGCAACAACTTCTTGTACGGAACTCTTAGGGTTCTCGACCTGCTGCTCTCTCCCCTTGGTCCGTCGCTCTGCTCCAGTAGGGTTGCCTTTATCCCAGAAGTTCTGCTCATACTCGTGTTCTGCCTTGCTCAGAGTGTGTCTTTGGGTTCTGCATTTTATTCATGTGAGGAGAGCTAACTGGTATCAGGTGTATGCACTTAGTGTAAGTGCCTGACTTGGCCTGACCCGATTAATAGGACATGTCCAGTACGATGTGAGAGAATTAGCCTGGTTACTTTCGGTCACCCTCTTCCTCGGCCCAGTGTTTGTGTAAAAAGGGGGGAACTGGGTCCTTATAGCATCCTAAAACATAGGATGGGTTGGATAAACAAAATATGGGGGAATACTGCATCTCACCATCGGCTATCTCACCCCCAGTCCCCGAAGACCCCTCACCCAGGTGATCCTCCGGCACTGGTGCGTCCCCAGGAACTGTATCCAAAAAGCAATGACAAGTCACCGAGGACTAGCGGGTGAGACACCCTTTGGTTTCTCACAGCACCCAGCCCTTGGAAATGGTTTGATGACTTGTTTTGTCTGCCTGTATTAGCTAAGGCACCTACTGTTCAAGTATCTGGACTTTATTCACCTGTACTGCAGGCTTAAGGTTGTGCCCTTTGATCATTATAATTCACTGAAAAACCTTAGTTAAAGTGTAGTTAAATTGCACAGGTTTAACGCAATAAAACCCTTGCAATTCAGTAGATGTGGGAAGTCATGACCAGCTTAATTCAGCGCGCTCCATTTGATGTCCTCCATAATGCTATTTCCCCCATAATGCCATTTTGTATGTCCTTGTGAATCTCTTCTCTTATAATATGTCTGTGCTCATGGGCTTTGCAACAGGAACGCGCCAAGGTAAACTGGTCATGACTTCCCACATCTGCTGAATTTCAAGGGTTTTGTTGCGTTAAATCTGCGCAACTTAACTGCACCTTAACTAAGGTTTTATCAGTGAATTTCAAGGGTTTTGTTATTCCATATTGTTTTTTACAGCCCACTAGCCATTGTCTTCGGACGTGTCCATTGTACATGTTCCCCCAATATGTTTCTTTTGGATCCACTAGGTGACCACGGCCACTATACATGACTTGAAAGGCCCACTGGCTAGGGCCTTAGCCTTCGGTCATGCCCACTGTATATTTTAAAATGCTACCATACTAACTAGCATGACCTTGCCCATGACCATCTCCCATTACATGGTGCCCCAATAGCTTTCTTCTGGTCCCACTAACCATGGCCCTCAGCCGTGGCCACTCTACATATTGCTCCATTAGGTTTCCTAAACAGGCCAAATAGCCATGGCCTTCGGCCCTGGCCATACCACTATGTTTCTTTTGGGCACGTTTGGGCCATGCCACCACGAGTTCCTTACAGGTTTCAGTGACAAACTCTGTTTGAAAATATCAGCCAAATCTGTCATGCAAGTCAAAAGCTATTAGCAGTTACATTTTTGGGTTTCATATGGAACTTGATACTCAACTATAGTGCGGCGACTGCTGCCCTATTATAATGCAAACATCTTGTTTGTTGAGCTCACTGCCCATCTCATACCTAACGCTCCATCTAGAAGTATTACACTTCACCATCTAGAAGTATTACACTTCACAGTGTGACCGTGTTAAATTAATTGAAACTGGCTCACCCAGCATGTTTATTTGGGTAAGGGATGTTGTTCTGCTGCGTGGAAACAGTTGTCTGGATTTTACAGTGATATCCAGTCATGCCTAACTAGCATACCTTATAACGACAAATGAATGGCTGCTTGATATGCTTTGAGAGTTTTTAAGCAGAGTGTGGTTACTGCTACATCCCACGTCTATTGGCTATTTCAGTGCAAAAAGTGTCAGGCGCTATAATCCTCTTACCTTGTTGAAGCAGATAGTCTCTGAATCCAACCTGCTTTAAGAATTTAGTACCCATTTAACCCTCTTCCTTATAAACATATGGGGCAATAAACAGCCCTTCTTGCATCTGATTTTTCAAGTAAGTTAAATTAAAATTCTTCACATTGAAAAATAAATATATGTACTGCATCCTGCGCACAGCATTTGATAGAAATACATGCGAGGAAATGTTGTATGTCAGCAGCCCATCTACAACAAGAGTGTATTTGTTCATAGAAAATGGCAAAGCCAATAAAATAAGTCCTTGCAGTTATATGAAAGTATCCAGCAACCTTTATTAAAGGGAGAGTAGTCAAATCTGGGCTAGAAAAGCATAGCATATTATAGAAAAGTAAATAAATAAATTGAGGCCTGCATTGTGTCTGTTTTCTTCTTTGCTGGCCTGAAAATTAGTATGAGAAAATCAAAACCAATAGAGAGTTGAAGTATAAATCTTTGACAGCAATGATTGCAAACATGTTATAATGGTGACCCTCTTTAATATGACAAATAGTGTGTAAAGGTGGAATACAAAAATGACTTTGAATGTTACATCTGTGAATGAAACTTCAACATGGACTAGAAAGTAAAATGGCAATTTCTTCAGGAGTAGGGCTTGGTGGTGGCTTTCCCATGAGAAAAGTCTAAACTCAGGCTTTGAGGCTGGACTATAAACTTTACGACACTGCCTGGATCACTAGTTTTGCTATAGTAACAGGCCATGGGAGGTAACCAAATGCTATACTTTAACAAACCCCATTTGTCATTGGGACTAGCAAATATGCCCTAAACAATCAGATATCTATTCTGAGAACTGTGCCTGCTGTGGTCTTTCCCCAACTTATCAGACATGCTCATCAATTAGGTCTTCCAAGCAGGATGCTATTCATACCTGCAGAGACATGGAGTCTGACGTCTGTGACCACCAGATGGTGGAATCACTCAAGGGGCAGGCTGTGGCAGGAGGCTGACCCCCTTGCTGACTGATGGCCACCTGTTCCTAGAGGGGGATAATTGAACCAGTCCATAAAAGGGTACCCAGCTGTCTGTGGGACAACCAAAAGAAATTCCCATGTATGTATGATGCCAAAGGGAAATATTATTCTATGGGGAGATATACTCTAAAGGGGAATAGATTAAATCCCGGCCCCACTTATTTGTGAAAGTACTGAGGGTGGTTGAGGGGATATATCAATTGATTGTACATCCTGGGAAATTAGTACATATTTCAGAAATGTAAGTGCTTCTGGAAACTTTGGATTTAATAAAAAAACCTCAAATTATGTGTATATTGGGAGATCATTGACCCCTTTTCTATGTAATGGTCAACTACAGAATTTAATTGAAGTAATTCCATAGTTATATCAGAGAGCAGGAGTTGGAACTGAACTCTACGAAAATGTGAGAGAATCTTTTACTGTCACCCATTTGTCCCACATTACCAATTGAAAAAATACCAATTACGCTTTTTACATAGTAATGTAACAGAAACACCATTGAAGAGACTCTTGTAAATATAAATGTTAATATATACATCTTTCTTTTTCAAGCGATTTACATGCACAAATTTCAAGTAGCCTGTCTTTACATTGAGTTTTCTAGAATGATGTTTGACATTCGGATATGTCTATTGATTAAGGGGGTGGTGTTTGGCTGCAATAAATGAGACATAGGCACTCATTACAACCTTGGCGGAGGACCATGGTGCTACTAGCACCATGGTCCATGCCGCTAAGGTTACGATTCCGCCATGGTGGATGGCGGAATTACCGCCCCATTCCAAGGTGAGTGGGGCGGTAATTCCCCATTCACCATTTGCCCTTCCCCATTCCCATTTTTGCCCCCATAGGGCATAATGGGAATGGGGAAGGCGCTAATTACGGCACCGTAAATTACGATGCCGTAATTGGCTCCAGAGTCCCTTTGCGGGTTGGATTTTTAACGCCTGCTAGAAGCAGGCGTTAAACACCAACCCGCAAAGGGACACTTGTAATCAGGCGTTAAGGGTTAATGGCACCGACGGCGCCGTTAAACCCTTAACGCCTGAGTTGTAATGAGGGCCATAGAGAGATTTAGATAGGCGTGGATGTACTGCTTTAAATTTTATTTCTAGAAAATGAAAGTTTTGTCTTGAATCCTCCTTTACTTTTCAACGTATGGTGAATATGCACACATGGTAAAACAAATGTACATAGGGCGATGTGTGTGATTTTAAAAGTCTAGGTTTAGCTTAAATGCAGCTTTGGCAATTTAGTTAACCAGTATATGATCATTCATCATTGTATTAACCATTGCCATTGGAATTTCATAGAGAATGGAAAAGATGTACAATTTGTTTATATTTTAAATTGGTTTGATTGTATTTCATTAATAAATAGACCTTCTATGGAACCCTGTGTGTTTCTTGTCCCGAAAGGGGATGGAGGTTGTAGAGACTGGATACTGTTAAGCTGGCATATCCAAGGTTCATAAAAAGAGCTTTGTTAAAAAAAATATAAATTGTGATATTTCATTTGGATTGCTCTTTCCACCGAGCCTCTACCAGCCCCATTGTGTGAGTGTATGAATATTTTTAGCTTTGACTCTAGCCCCCTACCCTCTCATACCCCTCCTTGGAGATGCTCCGTGATCACTGCGTCAACTTGTTGAAATCCCATGTCATTAGTGTCGTTTCTGGAGGGCCTGTACAAGATAGGTTTGTATGGAACATGAACATTGAGGTCATTATATTAATGGCAGTTCCTTCAATTCTGACCATGGCTAGTAGAAACCTAGTGTCCCTTTTCAATCTGAAGTAGTAGGTACTTGTTACACATCATATCTATCATCCCGCTTCCTCACAATGTTTTAACGAAATAATCGTGCCACAGAGTCTATTAACATATTATGTTATGTATGTGTTATAACGCGTTGAAATCCTGCAGGCATCAGGGCGCGGAGAAACCTGAGATGCAATTTCACAACCTGAGCCCAACTCGCAGCTAATAGATAATGAGAACTTGCCTTTGATATTAGAGTTTATTGAAATAAAAAAGTTATTCGATGCTTTCCTAAAATTCAAATAATTTCCATCTTGTCGAAGGGTAGCGGGCAGCGTCTTCCAGTATTGTGCTGCCTTTACCAGAAAAGTTGTGCCACGTCAGGGCTGTGGGTACTTGCTACCTCACATCGTTTGTCATATTGGCCTCCTACACATTTTAGCTTTCTTACATTGTCTTGTCTGCCCATGTGCCTCAAATGTTATGGCTATTGGTACATGCACTTTTGATGTCCATGACAACCCCTCCGTGGCTCACCCACTTCTAAAACATTGAACCATCTGTCCCCAATGAGAGAGTTTTTTTTTAAAAAATCACCATGTGGTGAACAATGATTATCTGAGATCCAACTTGAGCCTGGGGATGCTTCAGCTGATGCAACTGCCTTTTTTGGCCTCTCTCCTCCTGGCATCCAGTAGCACACTATGCAGTGCCTCCTCATTTTCCGGGGTCTCCAATTGTCTTTCTAGGTAAAGTAGACCTCTTCCTCCACTTGTCACTGCCCCGATAAATGGATTACTATGCCTTCACCTCATACTCAGTTTCCTGGTGTACACTGACACCAGGGTGGCCCTCCCACATCTACTGTATTTGGAGGATACTCTGATAGATGTCATTGAGACCCTTGCAGTGACTGAATATCTGCATCCTCATCTGTGCTTTTCTTTGAGCCTTGACCAGCAGTCTTTACTGTACTACAATTGTATTATCTGCTGAGACCCTGCCAAAATAGTCTCAGGCGTTGGTCATCTAACTTCTTTTCAATTTCACTGGGACCATCAAAATGTAGCAATGTACCTTATCTCTCCATTGATGTTTTACCATTCATACAGCATTCTAGCCACTTGAAAATCACAATCCGATCTCTGAAATTGAAATGCTTTGATACCACTGCCCTGGGTGTAAGGCAGCACTGACTGTAAACCACTTGGGTAATCTGGCTGGGTAGGTTTTCTTTTTAAAGTCATCTCTGTAAGAAATAACTACATTCTCCATACTGTTGCTTCAGGTAGCCCAAGCAGATGTATATTGTTCCTACACAAGTAGCTGTCAGCTTCCTGTCCTCTCTCTTCAGCATTCCTTGATGTCTTGAGTTACCTCGATAATTGTTGTGTCAGCAGCGAGGTTTCCAATGTAAATATGATTCTCCAGCATATGGGGTCTGGCATGGATTCACATGCTCATGAATATTCCCCTTCGTCAGGCTGGGAATCCTCGGTAAAGAAAAAATCAGTTTCAGTTTCGTTTCTGAACTGTCTTTCTTAGTAGTAACCAATCACTGGTCTCTTAGTCATACTGCCCCCAGCCATTGACTGCCCTCTCCCTAAGCCCCTCCCCTGGCAGCCACCCCCAGATTTTTACCGCACGTTCAAGTGCTGGGAGTCCTCGTCCTATAGCTCTCGAGTTTTACTGCGTTTTGTGATTTTTCAAAGAGTTTAATCTCATTTTTTCGGTCAATCGAGCCTCAAGCTCGACCGTTTCTACTTCCGATCAACGAGGACCCGTTTTGGAATTTTCTACGCCCCTCAAGGGCGGAATTATCGTCAAGTTTTCACTTCTTGGAGGATTCCAGAAGATCTTTGAGGCCTACCCTGTGTGGACATGGCCCAGGACAAAGGAAACACGACACCCGGATCCAAGCTGTTCAGGAACTGCCCTGGATGCGGACTACAGAATGTCTTCAAGGAGGACGAGCATTCCCGATGCCTCTACTGCCTTCACGAAGACAAAACGCACGTGGAGAAGGACTGTGCATTTTGCAAGAACATGTCGGAACGGACTATGAAGGATCGGCTTATCCGTCTCACCAACTGGCTGGAAGGAAAGAGCCCAGCAGGTGAGAAGAAGAAGTCTGAGCGGTCTTCTAAGTCCTTTGAGGGCGCTCCGGCGACGGGGGCCCAACAAAAGGCAAAGCACCGCGAGTCCGCGGGCACCGGGAGCGCCGATCGTTCGGGCTCCTCGGCTGCCAGGCAGGGCGCACTTTCACCGACGCCATCAACCACGAGCCAACGCTCTGGCTCGGGGAAGAGACGGAGAACCCGGGTAGGCTTCTGGAGAAGTCCCAGTCGATCCTGACCGAGACAGCCGAGGGGGAGCGAGGCGGTGACCCCCCCCAAGGTGAAGGCCTCGGGTGCGCCTAAAGTCGTGAAGGCCCTGATTCACCCGGCTAAGGCCTCTATTGAGGGAGTCGTGGCGGCCCTGGCGAAGCCCGTGGAGGTTACCCCAGTGGAGGCAACCTCAGGGCCTAGAGTTTCCCAGCCACCGCGGAGGGAATCCTCTTTTCAGCCCATCGATAAGACCCCCATGAAAACCCTGGTGGAAAAAGAGGGTGGGGGCCGGTGGCCATCACAGACACTGATACAGCCTCTGAAGAGGAGCTGGCTGGAGTCGCTAAGATCCTGGACATAAAGTTCAAGGAGGTCCGATCCCACAGGAGGGATCCCAATGAGGTGGACGAAGAAAGCAATGATGGCGCCGACGAGGGGCTAGTGGAGGAGGAGGACTCCACTCCTCAACTGTCCTGCTCGTCGCAGCCGACACCTGGGCCAAAGGACAACTCGGGAGCAATCTTGATGGCGATCCAGGCCCTTTGCACAGAGATAAGGACGAGGTTGCCCTTACCTCCAATGGATCCAGCGGATCCTGGACCATTGGGAAGTCCTCCAAACAAGCAGAGGAGAACTCATCCCCCCCGCCTTTCCAACCTTCACGGCCTTCGCAGCCTTCATCCCCATCCCCTGATCTGAGGGATGACACAGGAACAGAGACGGCCACGACGGGGACAGATGACGAAGGTGGTGACGACAGGATGGGCCTTCCATCACCACCTCCTCGGGCCTCCCCGCCCGATGAAATTGGCTCCTTCCACGCCATGATCGCCAGGGCATCCAAGCTCTTCCAGCTCTGCCCCGAAGAACAGAAGAAGGAAGGCTTCCTCTATCAACGGCGTGAGGCCAAGAGGAAGACGGTCCTTTCGGCTCGTTACTTGACAACATCTGGGACGAGGGACTGTCGCTCCTGAAGAACCCATCCACGACTCCCGCCAAGAGAGACCGGTACGAGAAGAAGTACCGAGTCCTGGATTCCGCCCCTTTGTGCCTTAGGGCACAGACGACCCCGGATTCGGTCGTCTCGGCAGCGGCCAAGAAGAAAGCAGCGGGGGCGACGGGTTCAACTTCATCCTCCTCGCCGGACGGCAAGGGGAAGAAACTGGACGCCATGGGACGACGGGTCATCTCGTCGGCGGCGACGACAATCAAAGCAGCCAACGCCCTAGCGATTGTGGCCCGATACGACAGGGAGCTTTGGTTTAAGATCACTCTTCTGCTGGACTTCCTTCTGGACGACAAGACAGTGGAGGCCCTGGAGATCCTGCAGGAAGGTGAGGTGGCATTGGACCACGCCATAACGGTGGCCATGGACATTGCTGACACCGGTTTCCGCCAGTTGGGCAACAGCGTTTGTCTTCGACGGCGGGGGTGGCTCAGGGGGACCGATTTCCGCCAGGACGTGCAAACCAGAGTTTTGGACATGCCCTTCGACAGGAACAACCTCTTTCGCAAGACAGTGGATGAGTCACTGCAGGCCATCAAGGCCGACATGGAGACGGCGCGGGCCTTGGGAGTTTTACAGCAACGACGGCCACCCTTTCGGAACTCTGGAGGCAAGCAAGGTGCCTCCAAAGGATTTGGCGGCGGTTCCTCGACGTACCGCCAGGCGGCCCGCTCCTCGTCGCAGGAGGCCTACAGAGGACGCGGCAAGTCAGGAGGATCTCGTCGTCGTCGCTAGGGAGGCCAAGGCGGCAAGGCCTCCGCCAAGCAGGACTGAACCGGCCGTAGCGTCAGGCCCCCACCTGAGCACCCCGGTGGGAGGTCAGCTGGCGAAGTTCGTCAGCATGTGGGAGTCGATCTCCACCGACCGTTGGGTGCTGGATGACCTGGCACGCGGGCGCACTCTCGAGTTTCTAAAGAAGTGCTCCCGCATTCCTCCCGTGGCCAGGAAGGAAAACCACGTCCCTCAACTGCTGCTGGAAATAAGGGCAATGCTGAAGAAAGGAGCCATTGAGCTCGTCCCAAAGAGGCTCCAGGGCTCCGGAGTATACTCCCGATACTTCCTTGTAAGAAAGAAGACCGGTGGCTGGCGACCCATCCTGGACCTTCGTCGTCTAAACAAGTACATCAAGTTCCAGAAGTTCCGATTGGTCACCCTCCACCACGTGCAGGGACATCTGGAGGAAGGCGACTGCCTATCGTCGCTGGCCTTGGAGGATGCCTACTTTCACATCCCCATTCTAAAAGGACATCGAAAGTTCCTGAGATTTGTAGTCCACGGGCGGCACTATCAGTTCAAGGCCCTTCCCTTCGGATTGAAGTCGGTGGCCAGAGTGTTCACCAAGTGCCTAGCACCAGTGGCGGCTGCGCCTGCAGGGGATCCACAGTGCAGGCTGCGGATGCGTCCATTGCAAGATTTCCTCGACGCACGCTGGATGCAGGCAGCAGGCAACTTCGAAGACAAGATCTCGCTCAACGAGACCTTCCACCAAGCGATCCGGTGGTGGGGCAACCACGCGCATCTGGCAGTGGGTATGGACTTCCAGACCCCGGTGCATCAGGAGACAGTGATGACGGATGCCTCCCTGGAGGGGTGGGGAGCGCACACCGGAGATCTCCACGCAAGAGGCCTTTGGCTCCCGTAGGAGAGGTCACTACACATCAATGTCCTGGAGCTCCGAGCCGTGTTCCAGGCCCTCAGGTCGTTCCTCCCGTCCCTCAAGGGCAAGGTGGTGAGGATTTTCACCGACAGCACCACCACAATGTTCTACATCCGGAAGCAGGGAGGCACCAGATCCCCAACCCTATCCAAGGAAGCCCAGGATCTGTGGCACTGGGCCGTCCCCCCAGGGATGTTTCTGTTACCCTTCCATCTGGCAGGAATAAAGAACACCATTGCCGACTCACTCAGCAGGGAGCTGCGCTCGTGCCATGAGTGGGAACTGCATCAGGATCAAGTGGATCTACTCTTCCAACGATGGGGCAATCCAAGATCGACCTATTCGCGGCGGCGACGGCGGCGAACACCAAGTGCCGGACGTTCACCAGCAGGTTTCCCCAGCCGGGGAGCATGGGCGATGCCTTCTCATTCCCCTGCGATGGCCTGTTCCTGTATGCGTTCCCGCCGTTGCCGTTGCTGCTGCGACTCATCGACCACCAACTCAGACGGTCCAAGTGCAGGATGATCCTCGTTGCACCGGCATAGCCGAGACAGATCTGGTTCCTGGACCTTCTGGACATGTCAGCGTCTCCCCACCCCCCCAAGTGAAGCTGCCGACGGACGCAGTCCTCCTCGCCAGAGAAGGAGGCACCATCCTCCACCATGACCCGGGGTTGCTGAACTTGCAGGCCTGGCTCCTGCAGCACTAGACTTTGGAGAGTACGATATCCTGGCGGACTGCAAGGAGGTGCTTGCAAAGGTCAGGGCGTCCTGAACTCTCAAGTGCTATGGACACAAATGAAAGAGATTTTCTGTCTGGTGCCGGGCACAGAAGATTAACCCTCTGCGGATTATGGCCCCTCAAGTGCTGCCGTACTTGCTATCGCTGGCCAAGGTGGGGCTGGCCCACGCCTCAATCAAGATCCATCTGGCGGCTATCTCCCGCTACACCAGAACTCCAGGGCGCTTATCGATGTGGTCCCATCACCTGGTGAAGGAGTTCATGAAGGGATTGTTCCGATCGTTCCCGCCGGTGAAGGCTCCGGCCCCGGCGTGGAAGCTCAACGTGGTGCGCACCAGGCTCTTGGGGCTGCCATTCGAGCCTCTGCATTCGGCTCCGTTGAAGTTCCTGTCGTGGAAAACAGCGTTTCTTGTAGCCATCACCTCCGCACGACGAGTGGGAGAGATCCAGGCACTCTCCTGCAAGCCTCCATACCTGACTTTCCACGAGACGAGGGTGGTGCTGAGGATGCACCCCTCCTTCATGCCCAAGGTGCCGTCGGACTTCCATCTCAACGAGCCCTTGGTGTTACCTGTTTTCTTCTCGTTGCCTTCATTGCTGGCCAAGACGACTTTGCACTCGCTAGATGTAGCTAGAGCGCTGAATTTCTACGTGGACCGCATGAAGAGTTTTCGGAAGACATCACAGCTGTTTGTGAACTTTGGACCTGTGAACCAAGGGAAGGCCCTCTCGAAGGCTTCCATTTCCAGATGGCTCTCCGGCTGCATCATGCACTGTCACTCGTTGGCAAACCGACCGTTGCCCAGCTGTCCGAGAGCCCATTCGACCGGAGCGGTCGCTGCTACCACGGCGTTCCTATCTGGTGTGCCCCTGCTGGACATCTGCAGGGCTGCTACGTGGAGGTCGACGCACACCTTCATGAGATTCTACTGCATCGACCGGGATTCCAGGGAGGAGTCCAGGGTCGGCCAGGCTGTGCTACGCAACCTGTTTGCCTGAAGGTGGGCCTGGTGAGGAGGTAAGAGATGCTTAATGTTGAGTTGATGATATGCTTAATGTTGAACCTTGCCACCTCCCGTGGTTGTGCATGTGTGTACTGCTATGTATTCTTCTATTCATGAGTATGTGAATCCATGCCAGACACCATGCTGGAGAAGGAACAAGTTACTTACCTGTAACTGTTGTTCTCCAGCATGGGTCTGGCATGGCATGGATTCACATGCGAACCCTCCATCCTACCCTTCTGCGGCTCTTCTCTTGGTCCTACTGCCACTTTATGTGCTACCAAATCTGAGGATGGCTGCCAGGGGAGGGGCTTAGGGAGAGGGCAGTCATTGGCTGGGGGCACTATGACCCAGAGACCAGGGAACTTGTTCTCCCGCATGCAAACAGAGAGGAGCCGCAGTACACTGAAAGACGTCCGACCGCCTGGAATTACTCACAAGGCTGGTGGGATAAAGATGGCATCCGTTTCGCAAAATTGTGCACCGGCCCAGCGTGAAACTGCTCAGTGACCCAGTGCCGAATTGAACAAAAATTGACTAAAGAATTCGCAGGTCGAAAGAGAAAAAAGAGTTTCCCTGCTGAGAACAACAAGACAAATGACATGATGGCAGAGTAAAATCGTGTAAAGTCTGCTAAAATATCACAGAATCAATCTGTTGTATGACACCATACATGGAAAAGGAAGCGAGTTCCCACTTCCTTCGTTACATCAACTAAAACTTGAGTCCAACCACAAGAGCATAAAAAGAATTGGAAAGTGTGAAAAATCCGGGGATTTTGTTGAGCTTTTTTGTCACTTCTGAAAAACAAGATTTCGTCCTGAAGAGGGCTAGAATTATAACAGCAGAACACCAGGGATGGTGTTCATGTAAATCCTGTGCCGAAACATATGTAGACATCTAGACACGAAAATCTGTGTCTTTATACAGCATTAAAACTCCCGTGCTGTGCATTTCAAGCATGTTCCCCCGAATATAACAAGACAATTAATGCTTTAAAAATTAATTTGTCAAGGTGATTTACTACACTCTGTCACTACTAACTTTAGACACTACGAGTAAAATATGTGTTTTTGCTGGACTTTTTAACCTTTGTGTGATTCTAACCTGCTTTAAATATTTGTAGGTGTCTTGTGGAAAGCACCAACTATATACCTTTGTATGTTTTTTAATTGAATTCATTATTAAAATGTGTGTTTATACTTTGTTTATCCTTAGTACAATAATATGTGTTTTATGTGACCTCTAGATAGAAAAAATAGACAATCTATCATTTTGCTCTCCTTGTCCCTGACTCACATGTTAGGTGGACTAAAATAGGGGTAATTGAGTTTTGCTTTCTGTTTGTTACTTCACAAATTAGTCCCTATTTAAGCTCAATCCCCCTTTAACAAAAAATTGGGACTCACCCTTTCTTACGCCTATTTCAGAAACGAAACTGAAACTGATTTTTTCTTTACCGAGGATGCCCAGCCTGACGACGGGGAATATTCATGAGCATTTGAATCCATGCCAGACCCCATGCTGGAGAACAACAGTTACAGGTAAGTAACTTGTTCCTACTCTTGTTTCAGCTTCTGTGATATAGTTGGACCCCTTGCACATGTCTGCTCTGCTCAGCTTTTCTTCTTCAACCTCCCCAATTAAAGGTTCCACAGCCAATTGGGTGTCTTCTATTCCCATGAGCACTTATGCATTTTTCATCTCCACTGTTGGTCCTACTGCCACTTTGCTGCTGTTGGATTGGGAAGGAGGGGTGGTCTATTTGTCCATCTTGAGTTGTTAGGGCTTGTGTTTTTGTCTTTTTCCATTATGTGCCTACTTGGTTTCCTTGCGTCCTCACCAGCTTTTTCAATGCCAATGCCAGGTTAGTCGGCACCCTGTTCTGTCTTCCTGATTGCAGCAGGCGTGATCCCTTGTCTTTCACTCCTTACCACAGATACACCACCATCACTTTCAATGAAATGTTTCAGGTCCCCAGAGGTATTTCTCCAGGCCCTTACAGGTTGCAGAATGTTCTCCAAGTAGGCACATGCTGGTGCCTCACCTCTCTGCTAACACACATACACCTTTTGTCTCGTGGATTGGTTCTACTGTGATATTCGTAAATGGAGTGTAGAGCCGTGCCTGTGGGGCAAGGTCCAGTAGGCATGCCTCTGGGTTTCACCTCTTGAATACTTCACATCCTCCCACCTTCCACTGGTCTAGCAGCCCTGGAGTAACCCTGCTGCGATCGACCATGATCACACATTCTCTGCTGCAAACCTCATTCCATCTTCTTCTCTGAGTGTGTGTGGGAGGCTCATTCAAACCTGCCACCCGTGACTAGATCAGTAGCCTGACCTGGTCAAGAAGGGATCAACCTTTAGTGGGAGGTCTGCCAGGGTGGAAACCAGAGCCAGTTTCACCCCAAAGGGTAAATATGGCAAATGGGAGTGCCCCAGCCCTATCCCTTCCATATTCGCCTGACTGACTATGATACCACTCTTGATCACCCCATACCTCTGTTTACAAATGCTGCCAATTCTTTCTGTTTTGTCTAGTGAACTACAAGTATCAGCAGCTTCAGTGGTGGACTGGAGAAAGAACAACCGATCAGAGCTGCCTAAAGGATCCCGAGTGTCAGCTCACAGCAACCAGAAGCTTAACTGCACAATATGAAAAAGGTACCAGAGCGAGTGTTGAATACTGCCATCCCCTCCCCAGAGCAGCAGCAGTCACCTGCACCAGAGACGCTGAGCTGCATTCTGAAATGGACAAACGCCTGCAACCACTGCTTACCAGTAACAGAGCGGCTCTTTAATAGAAACAATCACATTACAGATCTGCACTCCCAGACGAACTGTAGTGGACTGCCATTAACAATATGCAGCAGACCCGCACGAGAGAAATGGGTGGGCTTAGATCCCCTTATATATACTTGGAGGTTTGCAACAACCCCAGGGGAAGACAGGTCAGGATTGGCCTACGGAAGCAGAGGGGCTGAACCAATCGAGACAGGAAGGGGAGGATAAAAGGAGCAACATGAAACAGAAAGATGTGGGTTGTTGGGTGAGGTCAGAGGAGGAGGAGGCGGCAGACCAAGATTCCAGACGGAGGAGGGACAGTGGAAAGGAGCATGCGAGGCAGTTTATAGTAAAGGTGATGTATTGGCTGGTGAGAGAAAGTGCTACTGTGCAGGGGAGTTGCTAGGTCTGGAAAAGATCTGGGGCTATGCTGATGCCAGGAATGTCGGGACTCGGGGCTAGCTAGCCTTTTGGTTGTAGCCCCTGAACTTCTATCTGAGGCTACAACCAAAAGACCTGGGGCTATATCCTCCTGAGCCCCCCCATTCTCCCCCAGCAAGGCTTCTGCTACTGTTATGAGTGTTCGTGTAAGGTGTGTGAGTGAAGGTGGTAGTAGGAGAGTATGTAGTCAGTGAAGGGTGACAGAGGGAGTGATTGAGTAGTGTGTGTGTGTGGAGTAGAAGAGGTCTGTAGTGGTGAGAGTAGTAGGAGGCAGAGTAGTAGCAGTGTGGAGGTTGGAGAAATAGGATTTGTAGTAGTAGTGTGGAGAAACAGAAACGGTAATAGGAGGGGAGAGTAGTAGGAGAGAGAGAGATGGGTGAAGGTAGAATTGGGAGGTAGACTTGGGAGGAAAGGAAAGAGGCATCATAGGAGGGGCAGAGAAAAGGAGGGAGAGCGGTAGTCCTGAGGGAGGAAAGAGGGAGGAAAGAAGGGAGGGGGGTAGTGAAGCTAGGAGAGAGAGTAGCACAGTAGGGAAAGAAATAGAAGGGCATGGACGATGGGACAAGTGCCGAGAGTGAGCGGAGGGCACCACCCAACTGGTGTCCCAATGGGTGTCACCTACATAGTTCCCTGAAGAAGTCTAGATAGATACGGCATTAGGCCATCACTTAGAGACAGATAGCTTTTAGATAGTATGGTTTAGCGATCACTAGAACCAGCCCAGGGCCGAGGGAAGCCTGTGGCAGGGTGGCATTGCTCATCCCTACGTTAAAGAAAGGAAGACAGCTAATAGACACGTCAGAAATCAAAATCAATAGCCCTTGAACCTCATCTGGGAGTTGGTGTGTTCTTGTGTCCATCTATGACAATCACCAGATTCTCTATTAGCCTCTGGCGCATCCTGCTGTGTATTCAGTCGAGTCATTGTGGCGCTATTAGCCAGCCTAGTTTCACTGTCTTCTTCTCACCAGCATGTTATAACAAGGCTTCATGGATTGGAGCTCAATGCCAACCTCTACTGAAGTCTCCCACATTGCGTTGGCAGGGTCAGGCAACCCTGCAGTGGGTCCAAAACCGTACCCCATCTCATTGGGCAATGACCGTCAACCATTTTGAGGTTAGGCAGCAGTTTTCTGACCCGGGGTAGGCAGGTTATTTTTCTTCTATTTCCATGCCTCTGGGAACCCCTTTTTCAGCTTCACTTCGGCCTGCATGCTGGGACTTTCGACACCCCAGCTATAGGGCAGAATAATAATTGGCACCGGGTTCCAAGCCATGCCCCTTTTACTACTTATCTGAAACACGCCGAGACATGTGACAGAATGGTATGTATGAAGTTGTACTTTTCTCAGTGTTTTTGTTTTGTGTAACACAAACAGAAAGTGTTTTTTTCTGCATGACAGCGGGCTCTAGTAACCAGACACGCTTCGTATATATGCTCTATCGTTACATCTGAGCTGACTTCTGGCTCAGTGAGTGATTGACCTAATCACTGCCGTCCATGTAGTGCATTCATGTACACTTCTCCTGTGTCCAGTATAGAAACGCCAGCAGCTGAAAAGTGAAATCCCAAAATTTCAGATAGAAAAGTTACTTGCAGCTTCTAATGTGCACATGAGAAACATTGTATTGACTGTTCATATAGTCCTTTCGGGTCTAGGTTCATGCATTAATATTATACGTTGTCTTCTGCTGTCCCTGAACTTCTCTGTACCAAAGGAAAAGTCACATTGGAAAGTAAAATAGTAATTAGGAAACTCTGATACGTCCACAATCTCCCTGGCAACATTGGTGTTTTATTTAAATTCATAAGGCTTCATGTTAATTGGTTGGTAATTCCAATGTTTAATTACAACTGCCGGCAGTGTCGTACCACTATACAAATTGGAAGTATGGCAGAAATAAATATAAACCTACATTCTTCCAAAGGAGCGTGGTGTAGTAGTATTCGAAACAGGTATAGCCTAACTGGTTTCATGCAAATTAAGTAACTAAACTTTCCTTGTACTCATTGATTGTCAAGATGAAAAGCTTCAGCACATTCTAGGAAGTGGTTTGTGGTCCCCAAGTGCCAGTGTCACACCTCACATGGATGCGACGGCAAAGGCTTCTAAAGATTGGGCTGACCCCAGAAACTAGCCTGTGGAGCCAGTTCAGCATGGGATGACCTGGACAAAGGAAGATGGGTTCAGGGGGTGCTTTTTGCCAGAGGTCAATCTTCCACCTTATCGCCCTAACTTGTAGTACGGCAGTGGGGTAATGTAGTGGTGAAGTGGCGGCAATAGAATTGCGGCCACATGACTGTCACTTTTTCCAACACCGCCGTACTTGTAATGAAGCCCCTTGGCTCTATTTTGGAATGTGGAACCGAGATTCGGCTGCAGGACCACTTCATTCACCCGACTTTGTTCTGAGCTCCACGCAAATGTCATGTCTGTTCAGCTATCTGGTTCAAAGCGATGAAGTTGCTTGCCAAATTTGAGACATCTGGACCAAACCTTCCGCTTCGTCACCCTGATGAGGTCCTCTGTCTGGCTCTAGGGACATCCAGTTGAGTGACCAAGAGGGCGGGTGGCATGCGCGGTATGCTAAAAATCATCTGGTCACCCCAATTTAGTCTCCACTTAATGGCAGGAGACAGTCAAACGAGAAACTTCCAGGTCAATATCCCTTTATGGGAGACAACCATTGTCCATTATGGAGCCATCCGGTATAAGAATGAAGCAGAGACCATTCTTTAACCATCCCTTTAAGATGTCTGACAGTGCGAGCAAAGTAGCTCATGCAACAAAAGGAATAATAACCCTTTGCTCCTGCCGTCAAACCTCCATTCGAACATCAAACATGCACTGTATTTCCCTGCAACACCTGATGGGCGAGTCTGGTCTGGACCAAGGGCACTATGTTCAGCTGTAATACAGCTTAAGTCACAAACGCTCAACCCGTATTAGGTTCCCTTTTGCCTGGACCCAGAGGGCTAACGCAGGGAAAGGACGCTAGATTCTAAAATGCTCATACTCCAAGCTGGCAACTCTCCTGCAGTGTACGAGCAAGGGCTTTGGTCCACAGAATCTCAAGCAGAACAAAGTGGCAGCAACACTAACGATAGTGAAAGACAAATCCAAAATGGCAGATCTGCCTTTTAAAGTTGTGGCCCTACCTGAGAGGGCTGAACGTACACTGATATTCTTGTTAAGAGGAACCAATCAGAACTGCTTAGTCATTTGCCCTAACAGCTGCAGACTCTCATAGAGATCCCAACCCGAGCAGGGGAACACAGGACTATAAATACCTAGGGGCCCAGTCAGGCAGTAGGATTGTTTACAATAGGTGCTTCTGGAGAACGTTTGGAGTGAGTTCGAGAGTTATTCAGGAGGCTAGCAAAAATGAGGAGACGATTGGAGGTTAGAGGGGGAGATAATTCAAGAGGGGTGAGAAGCCGTTAGGAGTGGGTGGGATTGAAAGCTGAGGAGATGGGAACAAGTCAGCAGGGGGAGCTATGGAATGCTAGCTAGGCTGGGCCATAGCTACCAAGAGCAGGAAGGCACAAGAGGGCAAGTCTGACCGAAGGCAGGGGTTGGGGTGAGATCCTGATCTCAAGGAGCAGGCCTACTGCAATAGATGGTACGAGTATGGGGCATGGGCCTGAGTAGTAGTAATGAGGTAGTGAAAAGAGTAGGAGATAGGATCCCAAAGGAAGGATACTTAGTTAAAAGTTAACAATTCTCCTAGAATTTTCGTACAGGGGATGTTAAATTCGTCTTCTCAATGATTCACAGATCGGACACGTAAAGACCAAATAAAATATAGAGGGACCACAAGACACAAGAAGAGTTTAAACATTTTTATTTAATGTGTCTGCTTACTAATGGACCTACCTGACTGTACCATGTTCCCCACCATGGGGGACACATGGAACTTGGAGGCTGAAGGACAATGACAGGTCTCCTCTGCCAACCAACAGAGACATGGACTGAACTCACCTGGGAGAAAAAAAGAACCGTTACAAGTGACAGTTGAAAAGAGAGCCTGGGGAAAGAAAGACAGTGAGAGAAAGGGAGAGTGCAAAAAGACAGAATGAAAAAGAAAGAGTTGTGTTCCATATGGGTGGGGGGGGTTGCAGTCTCAAGCGGGTCCCTGGGGCTCGCTGATGGGGTCGAGCCAGCCTGCATCTGCAAGCTGCAGCACAGCATGAAGATACACCCCAGGCAGCATGTGTGGTGCGACCCCGGTGAATGTAATACTATGGCCCGGGGCCACGTGTTACTGTGATCCAAATCGGAGCGTGGCCAGTCTGGTGCATGGTGCGACCCGGGTGAAATAAATCAAAGGGTTTGCAAAGCCCTGGAACTTCTGTTGCTCTGCATTTTCACTGCCACTGAGGAAATATGGGCTTGTAAGCCCCAGCATGGGCTCATGGGCTCCCAAAGCCCAATATGGACTCAAGGGCACCCAAAGCCCAAGGAGAGGAATTTGCGTGTGTGCACCACCACAGAGGAAATTGGGGTTTCAACAGCCCATGCGGACACCAGGGCTCTCAAAGCCCAACCAGGACACAGGGCTGCCAGAGCCACCAATACGCCCTGTGACAGCCACCCGCAGAGTGGGGGTTTGAGTGCATGTGTGCAGAAGAACAGTGATGGCACCAACAGAAGGTACTGTCATTTACTGACTTTGTTTTATGACTGATCAATGAAGATTGTGGTTTAGTTAACAAGGGCAGACTGCAGCTGCCAAGGTTGTTCGAAGTGTCGGGTGATAAGGTATATGGGGAATGTGGGGAGGATGTAATAAAAGTGCTGCCTGGAGTGAAGTAATTAATAATCTGCTTAAGGTTACATGCATAGGTGTTTCAGCAATGGGTATCCATTACCTATATTAATGCATCATCAAACATGGAATGGGAATATGGATTGGGGGCAGTGTTTGGCTTGAAGGGATCAGTTATACTTAACTGTTGCATTTCATTTGATATAAAAGCCTGTGAGGGCACTAAAACTCCTCCCCAACGTACTGTGCCTTATTTAAGATCTGGATCTCAGGATTGTGGCCCATCTCCTGGTTTAACATCGTTTATTTTGCAGGTTGCCTAGCCCCCACCAGAGCAGCTGGTCTGGGATGGTGGGGTGGTGCAGTGAGACCCGTCCCTGGCTCCGAGTATTTCCTATAATACTGAGCATTCCCGGGACAGGGAAAAACAAAAACCAGGGGCTACATATGTCTGTGGTAAACACTGCACATTGGGCAGTTGTGTTAAAACCCTTGCAGTTTTCCTATGCTGTGCGGGTCCTAGCAAGGCTGCTGGCATTGTCAGAGCCGAAGAAGAACAGAAGCAACCTTGAATGGTAAATCTCGCCCTGGCTTCCATGTTGCTATTGCGTGATAAGCGGTGTTTTCACCGGGTTGATGTTCTGGACATCTTTTAGATCTCATTTCCTGCAGTCGCTGGAGTTATACTCTAAAAAACACATCAGTGCTCGTTACCTGAATCTTGTCCTCTCCTCGTCCTGTTAAATAATTGTTTACTAAATCAACTTACTGCCTGTGTCTTTTATGTTAGCATCTATTTGTCTCCTCCCCCTGCTCATCCTTGAGTTCCTTACTTAAAGCTTGGGTCCTCTCTCATTTTTTTCTCCTTAACCCATTCGAAGGTTAATAGGGATAACAATTATGAGTTTGGGTATTATGAAGATTGTTGTGATAATTTACATGCATAGGTGTTTTGATACATATTTACTCAACATTATTTTCTGATAGTATTGTATAGAAATGTGTACTCCAAGGTTGAGTTTTATGACACTAATTTATTAAGTTGTTAAAATAGGATTTTTTTTGGTCAGTGGGAGTGTTTACTACAAATATTATCACTCTGTCTACTCAAGATAAGCACCTCCATGAATACCTCATAGGGTAACATAGCAAAGATGAACAATTACATACTGATAATGTCCACTGCATATATTACTTGTATCACCGTAAACTGATGGAGATTGGCCCCTCTGTCTGTAGAGGAGTTGAGCACAATGAAGATCAGGGAGATGTAAAGGATCGCCCTTAGGCTCCACTGGTAACCGGGAGAAGGGGTAGGTGCTTAACGATATGGAAGATTGGAAATGTGATGGTGTTGTTGAGTTTGACAGTGCACCCTTTGGTTTGTTATGTGATATGGGGCCTCTTCACAAGTAAATCTGCAGTAAATCCACGCAATCACCACAGGGTGCAAATAGCGTTACCGCTAGGTTGTGCAGTGGTGTAAGCGCCACATCACAACCTGGCGTGCATGTGCCTGTCACGATTCACTCCCTTTGCTCCTGTTCCTGCCACTTGGGGGTCTGATTTGCGGTTTATTTCCTACTGGAGTTTCCTTCCAGACTTCATGCGACAGTGCTGTGGTGAGTTGGGAGCGCTAAATCCTTATTTTCTATTTTACTTCCCTTCCGGATCCATACCAGGTTTCTGGCAGACAGTATGCTGCTTTAATCAAATAACTATGCTTCCCAGAATGCCTGTTCCATTGCTGTATCTCTACCCTTTCAGGACAAGGTTAGGTGGAGTATAAGCGGCACCTGTGGCTGGCAGGTTTAGTCCAGCGCTGGTCATTGATAGTGTTCCTGTTTGCGACCGATCCCTTGTACCTGGTTCTTACCTTAGTGTCTAGTTTGTAATTTCGTGTTCGCTTCTCCCTGCATTTCGAATTTAGTGTGCTTATTAGTAATATCTGCTTCCTGGATTCCCTTTCTGTCTTCCTCTGTTTTGCAGTCAGCACTTCCAGGTGTTTTCCTTTTTCTGTGCATCCCAGTTTGTCTGTGTTCTTTATTCCTTTGACTTTGCCCTATTCAGCAGTGAAATCGTGATCCTTTAGTCACCCCTCAGTTATAGATTTAGTAATTTGTCCCAGTTTGCCTTTCCTTCCCTGGGTGGGGAGAGGAGGGGGTTTGCCCTTGTAATTTAGTTTCTCCTGCTCCTGTTCCTTTACTTTCTTTTTTTTTTTTTGAATTATTATTATTATTATTATTATTATTATTATTATTATTATTATTATTATTATTATTATTATTATTATTATTATTATTTATTGAATATAGTTGAATGTAATCAACTTTTTTTTCAATCATTACAATTTTATCAATCAATCACTTAATACCAGTGACTAAAAAGACAATTTTTCACATTTTTACTTTCTCTTGGAGTCGGTGCCAGGTTTTCCCTTGCACTTCTCCCTTTGTTCCCTATTGATTGTTAAATGTGTGCTGTTGTAGCCAGCTCCCGTTTTCCTCACTATTCTGTAATCACTATTCCTTCTTGTCCCGTGTCAGGAGTCTGATGTATTAAGTTATCCTCCCTTTACTGTTAAACCTTTTTGGGTCCCTGTTTGATCAACAGGGTCCGTTGGCTTTGCTGACATTTCAGGTGGTATTTCTCACCATCGCGAGCATTGTCTTTAAGTTACCTTATGCAATACCATCAAGAGTTAGCTCACATATCCTGTTGTTGCTTGCCCTGTATGTGGGCTTAGCACTGACAGTACCACCTGTAACAGCAATTGTGGGTAAGGAGCACCTCTAATACATTTTTGGAGGCCCCAGCGAGATCCTCATTTCCCTCGACTAACTGGGGTTTTCGGCCACCCTCCTGGAGGGCGCTGGTTTGGCGACCGCAGACCAGTTCTACGTGCACCACAAGGAGGCCCTGCAGATGCAGAGTTTGCAAAGGTCTACCTAGTCCTGAGCGCTGCCTGCACTCGCTGCCCGCACTCAGGGGGAGGAGCGAGCCAGCAAGGAAGGCTTGGTGCCGAGAGGGCTCGAGGATCTCCAGGACACTTGAGTATAGCCCTGCATGAATGCGCTGCATTGTGGTTGCATCCCCACGAGGGGCGAGGATTTTTTCTATTATGGTGTTTAGGACGCATCCTCAAGGTGGGAGGACAATCGGGCATAGTGGAAGTAGATTTTAGTTCCATCCACCCGATAGGGAGTGGGTGTGTGACGGGCATTCCTGAGGTAGAGCAGGAAGGTGCATAGTAAGAGGTGGACCAGTTAGTTGGGAGTTGCAAGTAGTGCATGCAATTGTAAAGTGGTGTAAATTGGGGGAAAAGGTTGTCATTTTTCTTGTATTTGCTGAAGTAATATTTAGTTGTTGAGTAGGTTCCTAGTGATAGTTTCGAATGACATCATTTCGAATGTCAAAGTGTCTAATAAAATGCGTCAAAAAATGCATTTTTTAAAAATAAAATGTAAGGGGGGGTCCCCCCAACCCCTGTTTTTTTACCCATTAACACCAATTTTAGTAAAAAAAACCTTTACCTACTAAACAAATTCATTTTTTGATGCATTTTTTTAGAAACTTTTGTCATTCGAAACTATGTTTTCGAAACAATGCCTGGATACCGTTGAGTAGTAAGCGAAGAGCGCTTGTCAGTGAGTATTGTTTGTCTGTCTTGTAGTGTGGATCAAGGTAGAAGGGTCAACTGCAAAAAGTAACTGGTGTATATTGTTGCACATTTTAGCAGTGGATGTCAACACAGGGGAAGGGTGTAGATGGACATTCTCCTACACTAATATAAGTAAAGGTGAACCAGTGGAGAGGGCCGGTGATGTACTAACATGAAGTGAGTGGGCGAGTCTGTGGAGAGTGCCAGTGTGCGTGAAAAGGCATGCATGGGTGGGCCTGTGGAGAAGGCCGGAACAAGAGGGTGTGTAGGGCGTGTAAGGGCAAGAGCGGTAAGTTTGTGTGATTGAAAAGTGAATAAAAGTGTGGTTGTTAAAAGAAGAAAGGGAGAGATAAAAAGGGGGAGGCATGGGGAAAACAGAGAACGGGCAAAGGAACCATTAGGACCTAACACAGGGGGAAGGGACGGGGAGAATAATGGCATTTTGGCATAGTCCCCTCCATCACATGTGTGAAAAACGACTTCAATATCGCGATAAAATATAATTTTCAATGAGTTCAGGAAACTGCAGGACAGTGTTTTTATGCATGGCAGGGGGAGGAAACATTTGATAGTAAAATAATAGAACATATGTTCTTGTACCTACCAAGTACAAGAACTATAAATTAAAGAGTAGACAGAGTACCTTGGGGCTCTGGAAGTTATATGAAGACAAAAGAGGACAAGCATACAAAGCAAAAGATTAAACAAGAAGACGTGACCAACCTAGTGCTGCGCCCCCGCTGTATGGAGCATACCCAGCATTAAGACCTGAAGCAGGGTACACAAACCTGCAGCGGGTGTCCCTGGAAAGAGAGGAGGTGGGGGGGAAGGGAAAAAGAAAAGCAGGGAAACGCAAAGACTAGAAACACATGACAGATGGGAGAAGTAGTATCTAGCTGACATAGAAAAGAGCACACAACAACAGGTGGATGCAGTTTTCAAAGAAGCAGAGAGAGTTATCGAAAAGGAGACACAAAGAAAGACAAGGGAGAGGGGAGACACAGGGGTGGAAAAGGGTAGACAACAGGGAGGATACAATTTAAACCGGATGAAGAACAAGACAGGGGGGAGGAGGAGACAGAAATAGGGGATGACAGTATTGTGTCAGAAGAGGAGATGAGGTGGAAGAGATGAGTGAAGGGGAGGATGAACAATGGACACCAGAAAAGGAGAGAAGGGGGTGGAGGCAAAGGAGAAGGGAAGAAGGTGAGGAGCCAAGAAGGGACCGGTCAAGTGTCCTACGCAAACGGAAGGAGAAAGTAAAGATAGGACTGCCACAGGCGACAAGGGGAGGATCAGAGACGGGGCCGAGGGCAACTCAGATGGCATTATTGCAGAAGGGGAGAGGGGATGCAGGCTATGTACCTTGGCAGACAAATGGACAGAGAAAACCTCATTTGTAGTTTACCCTCCCTTATGGCAGGGGCTAGCAAATGGATATACGCGCCCAAGAAGGAAACTGCAGGAGTGACATAGCATGAAAAGTTTATCTGCAGCAATAATAGGAGAAAGAGGAGATATGATATGGGAAAAGGCAGGATACAAGGGGGTGAAACTAAGCATCCACGTACAATGGAGCTCCCTTTATTAACTGTCGAGCCCACATGTAGAATGTATTGAGGAGCATGTAGCCAGACCGCTTTGACCTAGGAGGCGTCATGACCCATAAGATGAAGCCATATGAAGATCCATTATATAGAACAGGTCCAAGAACTCTGGACATAGGAAACGTGAAAATCGTGGAACAAATACATACCATTGTTCTACCATATATTGACAAAGGACTGCCATCAGATGTCCAAACTTCCCTAGATAAAATAGTGGGAATAGAGGCCAAGGGATGGCCAGAGATACAGGCAACAATAGTGCACTTCTGTAAGAGGAAGCAGGAGAGTGCGAGACAGGCAGCTGAAAACGCCACTAAGGTAGAGAATAAGCTGGTTCAGAAGAGGTTTGTGAGATATACAATGGAAGGGGTCATCCTCGTACCCAACGCTGCCACAGTGGCTCCTGCCCAACTGGGAGGGTTCCTTTTGGGGAACATGCCCCCACCTTGGAGATATGTGCCACCATCATACGCCCCACAATGGGAGGGAGCACAGCAGCAGCAAGGCTATCCACAAGGGGGAATGTATCAACCCGGTGGGTATTCCCAACTGGGAGGAGGGGACCTGCAACAAGGGAGAGGAGGAGGATATAGGGGAGTAGGGTACGGGTCATAGGTCTGTATTTCATATACAGGATCATGGGACACTTCACACGCACCTGTCCCTTTGGGCAGCAAGCGCAGGCACAGGCATATGAAGTGACGCAACAGGAAGGTTCATCTGTGCAGCAATTTCAGCCCCAGACGACACTGCCCTTACAAGTGCAAATTCAACCAGGACAGTAACCGCTCCCACGGGTGCAACCACAAGCATCCACAGTGCAGGTTGGGAGCAGAGAAACAACCCCAGGTACTAGGGAATGTGATGGTACTGGGACAGAATGTGGTACTCCAATTCTCTGGGGGGAAAGGTGTGGGAGAAATCCCTTCCCCTTTCCACCGAACATAGCACCACAATAGGAGAGCCTAAAGGCAGTGTGTGTGTCCAGTCGTAGCAGTAACTGAAGACCCTGAAGAGCAACCCGAGGTGGCAGTGAAGATAGGACACAGAGAGTTTTCATTTCTAATAGATACAGGGGAAACCAAGTCATGTATAAAGGAGGGTGGGTTTCCACCATCAAGCAAATGAATGGACACGCAAGGCTTCTCTGGTACAATTGGCACGTTCCAGTAACAATAGACTTACCATGAACGATAGGGACACAGCACCTAGTGGCACCCTTACTATTCTCAAAGGACACACCAATAAACATATGGGGAGGGATTTACCGAGCAAACTGAATTTCACAGAAAAGGGGATGTGTGCTCAACGCTGGGCGTGTACTACACCTGAGTGGCAACGCTGCTTCTGCTAGCACATTCACATAGCACACTGCAAGGATACCCCATGTACACCTGGTTATTTCTGTATGTGGTTCAGATACTGCTGAGATGGATACCAGGGATACAGGGGAAGGTGTTCAGACTTGTATCTGAATTCCTGTTTCGACCCCCAGTATCAGAAGGAAGATGCATGAGCACAACCATAGTATTACAGCTTTACAAAGTAGTGATCCGCAAAGACATGGTGATCCTATGCGGGACAGATGCCGATGACATGGAGTGGGGTACAGTGCTATGCATTGATCCAACACTGACAATAACAGGGGTAACAGACAAACAGCTCTTTTCCAAGGAGGAAGAAGAGCAGGGAAAAAGTGTATTAGAAAAGCTGATACTGAAACTCACACAACTAGTGAAGATAGAGAGCAGGCACACACAAGAGGATCTAAAGAAGGTTCCACAGAAACTGGACAACATGGCCCCATGATATAGGAGTACTGAAGGGGAACAGGGGCTGTAAGAATAAAATTGATAGAGGGAGCATTTCTGCTGCGAGCCAAACAATACCCACTGTCCCATCAGGCAGAAAAACGGATAAACTCCACGGACTATGGCAACAGGGCAGAATACAGACATTAACGTCCCCATACAACATGGCCATATACCCGATAAAGACATCGAAGGGGGGATCATGGTCATTCATACAGGAATTTACACTCCCTGAACAACGTTGTGGAAGCAGAGTTTCTACTTGTGCCAAATCCTGTCACAATATTATGTAACATCCCGACCAAGGCAAAATACTTCAGCCATTGCCCTGAATAACACCTTCTTCCCCATCCCACTACATCCCGATTTCAGGTGCCTGACCTGAATTCAGGATGTAGCGGGGATGACCCAGACGAACCCTGCAGATGAGGCTGCATAGAAAACTGCTGTACACTACATAGCAGTGGGGTGGGGGAATATTCATTCAGGCTGACTGTCTCCAGCAGACAGCAGTCGCTGGGAACAGAATCAGCCGATACATACAAGGTCGGCTAGCCTGTCTCATGGGTGCATGCAGAAAACCAGGGGAATTAAATTGAAAAAGATATGGTCAGGGAGGCACACTCACGGCATAATTGGCAGATGGGTCTTTGAAGGATGTGGGATGAAGGGGCGATCCAGGAAGAGCCAATCGGAAGGTGAGTTTTGGTGTTCCTGAAAGGCAACAAGCATAATAGGTCCTTGATGATGACTACAAGGTCCCTCATTGGTCGGATGCTGTGTGTCTCCCTTCCTATCAGCTTAGGATGTATTGTGTTTTTCCAATGTGTGCTGACCAAGGGAAGGTTAATAAGGTTCTGGAGGTCAGCACAATTACCCAGTGTTTAGCAATAATTAATCATGGGGTGGAGCGGGAAGGAATGTTGCACCACAAGAGGAGGTGTTGAACCAGGGGACTGCAGGTCTGTTTGCTTCAATCATTTTCAACTAACCTATGTCTAGCTATAGGGTACTGATGTGGCCCCACCAGTTGGCTTTGTGGACACTCGATAACTCGTAACGCAAATTGCAACAATGTTTTTTTGTTATGCCAACATTGTTTTAGCTGTATAAAATATCTGACCACAGTGGGCGGTTATGTCAGTCTCCATCAACCAGTTCTGTTCCACTGTGCTGTTGGATTTGTGCTCGCTGAGCTGTAATAAACATTGTTACTTCTTGCCTGAGTACGCTCCTTTTTGGAATACTTTTGGTACATTTCTGATTACATGCTCGTAGGGGACTCCTAAAACACCTCATTCACCTGTTTTGGTAGCGCAGACCAAAGGCAGGCTATATCTTCAGGGAGGGTATCAGCTGATGACAGTAGCAACCCAAACAAGTACAATGAATCCAAATTAAGAGAATGTCCAATTAAGTTTAGATAAAAATATAAACTTTTAATCAAACTATGAAATGCAATCAACTCATACAATGTGTAACGCTTACCTTTGGTGCCCTGCAGGAGCATCTGGTCTCAGTCCTGGAAATGTGGCCTTCTGAGGTGGGATGCATAGTCCAAGCCACTCACTCCCCACTGTTCCACTGAATGGCTATAGCCCAGTGTACAGTGCAGTTGGGAGTGGTTTGGAAAGGTTCCTTGGTACTGCTAGTGATGGTGGTGGGACAGTGTGGATATGAACCTATGGACAAACAAGTGAAGGGCATTACTGTCTTGTCTTACTACTCCCCCGCCCCCACCACCCTTCCGCAATTCCTAGATTTGCTGGCAAGACAAGGAGACTGGCTCACCTTTTGTACTAACTTTGTGCACCCAATGTGCCAGGTAAGCATTTGGTCCAGTTATGATATGATAGGTTAATTATAACACGCTTAGGTTTCTAAATGCGGATCCGGGGATCGAACCTGTGCTGCTTCATGTCGTCTTGCTTCCAAGGCGAGCACGTTGCCCCTAAGATGTCCTCCCGAGACAAAAGTTCTGTCACTGGCGATTGGTGGCACAGTCCAGCTGAGACGCACAAGATGCTCTTAACAGGTAAGTGTCTTTATAGTTTTACGAATGTCCTTTTCCCAGGTTCTATGGCTGATGCTGCGTGATGCACCATTTGTGCATTAATAGTGTTCTGTCTCTTTCTGGTGTTTCCCCTGCAGGTGCTGTTGAGCCGTGTCTTGCTGGCAGCTCTTGCGCTGAGGGGGCGCTGGAGCCCAAGCGGATGGAGAGCTATATTTTGTGGGATCACAACCATAGGTAAGGGAACTTTAAAGGAGGGAGGGCTCGAAGAGCACGTAGTTCCGAGTTTTTGAATGCTCACTGTGTGTTTCTTTATTCCAGGAGCAGAGCGGCACTGCAGTGCAGGATTGAGGGAACGTTCCATTCCTAAGTCAAGTCCGGGTAAGTATGCGAGTCGACGAGGAGTACAGAGAATCGAGTAGACTGCAGGAATCCTTTTGATCATGGAATCAGGTAAGCAGATGTTCTGGTGAGCAGTCAGAATGCAGGAATCCTTTTGCACGTGAATCGAGCAGAGCAGCAAGCGTTAGACCTCTTGCAAAGTCAGCAGATAAAATGCTAAGCACAGGGTGTGGCCCAGGGAGTGGTTTTATAGCCCTGGGCTGCACTCTAAAACACTAGACCACCAGGGATACTTTGAGGCATGGACTGTTTGGGGCCATCTTCAGTTCCATATTGGGTCCTAGCCTGGTGGCCATCTTGGTGGAGGCTGCCAGTGTTTGTCAATAGATGCTTACGCCAGCCAGCGACCATTAGTGTCCAGCCTTTACCCGTGTTGCTGTGCCCCCCCACTGTTGTGTGAGTGCGTGCCCTGTACTCTTCTGGGGATATGATACAATGTCAATGTTTAAGAATATCTTAGAAGAAAAGGGCAGAGAACGGGGGCAAAAAGTCACTATGTTTCCAAAGGTAGAGCATGGGGGTGAGGCCTCTTCACAGTACCTTATTCATGTATTTGCAGGCTTGACAGCATGGAGACTGGTTTCTAGGAGTTTCCTGAGGTAGTGTCTCAGCATCAGTTCAGGTAATGCCCAGTTAGTTGTAGCTCACAAGAAGTTCAATGCGGCATCTGTGCCCAGAGCTGTTCCTTGACCTCTCAGTATCCAGAATGCCCAATCCAGGGTCTCCAGGGACAAGGATAGTCCTCTTTTCTGCCACTCCAGTCACTGTGGCTGTCACGTACAGGGAATCCTTCACCTCCAGTGAACAGGTGCCTGGTTCCACTGCAGCCGGTACAGAGGCCTTGGTCCAGCAGCAATCACCCCCATTTTTCTCTGGGGACAGTTTGGGGACCAGCCTCTCCTCCACGTTGGATGCCCTCTATCTTCACCTCTATGCCAGATGACTTTGGTATGGACTGCTCTCCCAACATATACCCAAATTTGTCTTTCCTTCCTCTCCTGATGGTCCATAGATGAATCTGAGAATGTGGGGGTGTCCTTCTCATTTTAAAGGCAAAATGCCACAGAGGACTGCTCCAAAGCAAGCCTGCTCTAAGGAGCCCAATCCCCTTTGTTGTAACAGGCGCTCTTTACCTCATGACGCCACAGCTGAAGTAACTTGCTTGCAGGAAATGGAGGGGACATGAAAAGTAAGAGAACCCGAACAGGAAGTGAAATGTTGGGAGCCTTCTCAGCGCCTAATGTCCCTCTATGGCTACTCCAAACACTACCCCCTTCTCATACCCACAGGCTTCAAAGGGACTCCAGTGATCAGCATCCTGGCATGAGGCTGGCTTTGTATTGATAGTGCTGCCTCTAAAGCACCATTCCCAGAAGACCTCCTGGGGGAAGTTTCTATGCCCTGATGAGAGGCTTTTACACCTCCAGTGATGGCCATTTGTCCCAGCTGCTCTCCCACACCCATCTCACTGAGAATGTGGTGGATACGCAAGCAGACATTTTGGGGGGTGAGAGATGTTGCTGACCAGAGGTTTTGGCCATGCACTGTTTTACTCAACCTAAGGCTAGGGGAACCTGTCATGGGTGGTGCTGTCATTGCAGTCTTTTCTTGGGGGATTAACAGTCAATTTGAGTGGGCATGGAAAAATGTGAGGTGGGAGACAGGATGGAGATTCCTGTGCAGGCCCCAGTGCAAATGATATGGACCATAGAAAAACAATATTATACTGTTTTATGAAAACAGAAGCAGATTTGAACAAAGGCTAATGAAAAGGTCCATGCACCATTTTGAAATCTGAAATACAGCCCCATATGTATATCATATATTGCTGCAGGAGTTCACTGCACCATTAAATAAATGTGTGGGGAAAGAAGTGGAAGAATAATAATCAAAATAAACTATAGATAATACATAAAATATCATGTTGAGTCTTTACCTGGCGCTTGCCTCCGACACAGACGAAAAGACAGTCACATAGGAGATGGGCATAAGTGACCAGACTGACAGACAAATGTACAAACTGGACAGAAAATATAAATGGGATAGCATAAAGTGGAACAAAAATGTGCCAGAACTTGATTTTTTATTTTTTATTTTTGGGATTTATAAGGCGCTGAAACCCACAGGCATCAGGGCGCGGATAACCCAACAAAAGTGGGAAAGCCAGAAGCAGATAGGCCTAGCAAAACATTATGGGCCTCATTGCGGCTTTGGCGGTAGCCATGCCGCTATTGGCGGCATGGCTGCCACCAAAACCGTGTCCGGGTTCCCAGATTGGGGAATTACCGGGCCATTCCGAGTTTGGAGGGCCCGGTAATTCCTCCCTCTGGTAACCCGTGCCCGAACCTTCCCCATTCCCATTTAAGCCCCCATAGGGCTCAATGGGAATGAGAGAGGGAGCTAACAATGGGCCGATTACAACTGGCCCATTGTTAGGTCCCTGGTCCCCTCGCTGGACCCGGTAAGGACGCCATTTTGCGTAATGGGTTTAACGGGTCCGCCTCCATTAGCGGAGCCCGTTAACCTATTACGCAAAAGTCGTAATGAGGCTGCATGTCTAATGAAACAGGGTAGTCTTCAGCCCCTTCCTGAAATTCAATAAGTCTGTCTCTGAGTGTAATTCTTTAGGCAACTGATTCCAAAGGATAGCGGCTTATTGGAAATGAGAGGCGCATCTGACTCACTTGCTCTAATGGACCTAAGGTGATGCTGAATTCTAACAGTCGCTCAGGTAATCCGGAGCCTTACCATGCAAACATTTTTGAATGATAGTCAGGGCTTTAAAGTGAATTTGTGCTTACACTGGGAGCCAATGTAAGTTTCTCTGTTGAGGGGAAATAGGCTGATGTCTAGGGATCCCCTTAACTAGGCCCACTGCATCGTTCTGGAGGACTTGGAGACGCCTGATACAATTGTTGCTGTCTCCAATCATCAAGACATTGCAATAATTGATCCTCGGCATAATTACGGCATGTACAAGCATCTTACAATTTGACTCTGTTAAGTATGGTTTCACTCTCCTGAGTAACCTGAGGAGGCATTGAGCTTTGTTACAAATATGGTCAATGTGCGATTATGGGCAAGGATATGTTTTCAGTTTCATAACCAAAATGTGCAGGCAAACTAAAAGTTCAAATATGGCTTTCTTGCGGCCTTAGAATGTGCTGTTTTTTTCCCTTACCTGGTCAACAGTTCATCATAAACAAAAAATAAGCCTTTAAAAAAAGCCTTTGATTATCTGGGACTGGCCTTGTTCTTAAATTCATGGATGGTCCTCAGTAATCCTCGTGCTCATGGGGGCCTCTTCCTTTTTGTATTGCTAGTACTCGATTTATGTTTCTCGTCCTTTTCCTCCTGCATCTCTGGCTTTGGCACCTCAGGCGCCCTACCTCTGTGGGAGCCTCCAAATATTTAGTGCAGGGTTTGCGTGGCATGGGAAACAGATGTTCTCCAGCATGGGATCTGGCATGGATTCACATGCTCATGAATATTCCCCGTTGTCAGGCTGGGAATCCTCGGTAAAGAAAAAATCAGTATCAGTTTTGTTTCTGATCTGTCTTTCGTAGTAGTAACCAATCACTGATCTCTGCGTCATACTGACCACAGCCAATGACTGCCCTCTACCTAAGCCCCGCCTCTGGCAGCCATCTTCAGATTTTTACCGCACGTTCAAGTGTTGGGATCCTCGTGCTATTGCTCTCGAGCGTTAGTGCTATTTTCCCGTTTTTTCTCAAAAAATTTCTTTTTTTTGTTTCGGTCAAAAGAGCCTCAAGCTCCACCGTTTCTTCTTCCGATCAACGGATTCGTCAACGCCCCTCAAGGGTGAAGTTTTCGTCGAGCCACACTTTTGGAGGACTCCAGAAGTTTCTCAGGCCCATCTCGAACATGGCCCAGGAGAAGGGAAGATCGACGCCCGGAAAGCTGTTCAGGGTCTGCCCTGGATGCCAGCTTCAGAATGTCTTCAAGGAGGACGAACATTCCCTTTGCCTTTACTGCCTACATGAGGACAAGACGCACGTGGAGAAGGACTGTGCGTTTTGCGGCAATATGTCGGAGCGGACCATGAAGGACCGCCATCAACGTCTCGCCAACTGGCTGGAAGGAAAGAGCCCGTCAGGCTAGAAGAAGAAGTCCGAGCGGTCTTCTAAGACCTTTGAGGGCGCCCCGGCGACAGGGGTCCAACAGAAGGCCAAGCAGCGCAAGTCCGCTGGCACCGGGAGCGCCGAACGGTCGGGCTCTACGGGCGCCAGGCAGGGCGCATCCTCCCCGGCGCCATCAACCACGAGCCAACGCTCTGGCTCGGGTAAGAGGAAGGCCGAGCACCCGGCGAAACTCCTGGAGAGACCCCGGTCGTGCCCTAAGGCCCCATCGAAGGGGAGCGAGGTGGTGACCCTCCCCCCAAGGCGGTGAGCGCACCTAAGGTGGTGAAAGCCTTGATCCATCCGGCCAAGGCCTCTATTGAGACAGTTGCGGCGGCCCTGGCTCAGCCTGTGGAGGCTACACCAGTGGTGGCGACCCCGGGGCCCAGAATCTCCCTGCCACCACGGAGGGAGTCCTCTTTCGTGCCCATCGACAGGACCCCCGTGAAACCTCCGACGGAGAAGAAAAAGGGAGGGCAGGAGGTCGTCGTGGACTCGACCTCAGCCTCTGAGGAGGAGTTGATCGAAGTCTTAGGCCACGGCTCTGGCGTGGAAGAAGGCCATCCTGTCGGGGGCAACCCCGACGTGGAAGACGACAAGGGCGTCGAGGATGCCGACGGGGCTCCTGATCTCCCGTCTGATCTCCCTCAACCAGTGCCGCAAGACAACTCGGCGGCCATTTTGTTGGCTATACAGTCCTTATGCTCGGAAATAAGGACGAGACTGCCGTTACCACCAACGGAGGAACCGCTCCCGACGGGGGACCCAGAGCCAGGCCCTTCTGGGAGCCCTCCCCCTAAGAGAAGAAGGATTCACCCTCCACCTCCTTTTCAGCCATCGCGCCCTGTTCAGCCCTCCTCCCCGTCCACGACACGTGGGGATGATACGGGGACTGACACGGCCGCAACGGGTACAGACGACGAGGTTTACGACGAGGATCTCCCGTCGTCACCTCCCACCCGGGCTTCCCCGCCCGACGAGATTGGATCGTTTCACTCCATGATCTCCAGGGCATCTGAGCTTTTCCAGCTCTGCCCGGAAGAGAAGAAGAAGGAAGGTTTCCTTTATCAATGGCACAAGACCAAGAGGAAGACGGTCCTCGCTGTGCCTCTACTAGACGATATTTGGGATGAGGGCCTCGCCCTCCTCAAGAACCCATCCACGACGCCGGCTAGAAGGGATCGGTACGAGAAGAAGTACCGGGTCCCGGACGCGGACCCCTTGTGCCTTCGGGCACAGCCGACCCCGGACTTGGTCGTCTCCGCGGCGGCCAGGAAGAAAGCGGGGGGGCACAGCCTCTACATCAACCTCCCCGCTGGACAGCGAGGGAAAGAAATTGGACACGATGGGACGCAGAGTCATCTCGTCGGCAGCGACGACGATTAAGGCGGCCAACGCCTTGGCTATCGTAGCCCGCTACGACAGGGAGTTGTGGTTCAAACTGGCCCCCCTGCTGGACTTCCTACCAGACGACAAGAGGGCGGAAGCCCTAGAGATCTTGCAGGAAGGAGAGGCAGCTTCGGACCACGCCATCACGATTGTGACGGACATCGCTGACACAGGATTTCGCCAGTTGGGCAACGGCGTGTGCCTTAGGCGGCGTGGATGGCTCAAGGCTACTGACTTCCGTCAGGACGTGCAGACCAGAGTCTTGGACATGCCGTTCGACGGAAACAACCTGTTTGGGAAAACAGTGGACGATTCCCTTCAAGCCATCAAGGCGGACACGGAGACGGCCCGGGCTCTTGGGGTTCTCCAGCAACGGCAGCCGCCCTTTCGGAGCGGCGCAGGCAAACAGGGTGCCTCCAAAGGTTCCAGCGGCGGATTTTCCACCTACCGTCAAGCGGCCCGTTCGTCGTCACAGGAAGCTTACAGGGGACGAGGCAAGTCAGGCGGACCCCGCCATCGTTGCCAAGGAGGACAAGGCGGCAAGGCCTCGTCGAAGCAGGACTGAACCGGCCGTGGGGTCGGGCCCCCACCGAAGCACCCCGGTGGGAGGCCGGCTGGCGAGCTTCGTCAGCGTGTGGGAGTCCATCTCCACCGACCGTTGGGTGCTGGACGCCCTAGCTCAGGGTCACGCGCTCGAGTTTCTAAGGAGGTGCCCGCGCGTCCCCCCTGTGGCCAGGAAAGAACATCACATCCCTCAACTTCTCTTGGAGGTAAAGGCGATGCTCAAGAAGGGCGCCATCGAGCTCGTCCCAAAGAGGCTTCGGGGCTCCGGAGTTTACTCAAGATACTTCCTCGTGAAGAAGAAGACGGGAGGATGGCGTCCCATCCTGGACCTGCGACGACTGAACAAATTCATCAAGGCACAGAAGTTCCGGATGGTCACTCTCCAACACATCCTGGGTCAACTGGAGGAGGGCGATTTCCTGTCGTCGTTGGATTTGGAGGATGCCTACTTCCATATTCCCATCCTAAAGGGACACCGAAAGTTTCTCAGGTTTGTGGTCCAAGGGCGTCACTACCAGTTCAGAACCCTTCCCTTCGGATTGAGGTCGGCACCCAGGGTGTTCACCAAGTGCCTCGCACCGGTGGCGGCGCAGCTGCGCCGAGAGGGGATCCACGTCTACCCCTACCTGGATGACTGGCTCATCCGAGCAAGGACGAAGGAGCTCGCTGTGGAGCACACGGCAAGGACCATCCAACTACTCACGGACCTGGGATTCTCCATAAACTATGCCAAGTCCCACCTGGTGCCTGCGCAAGATGCACTGTTTCTGGGAGCGAGGCTCGACACAGTGTCGCTTCTGGCCTCTCCGTCAGAGGAAAGGACGAGGGCCATCTTGGGCAAGGTGCAGCGGATGCTGGTTGCGGACGCGGCCAGGGTGAGGTCCATCAAGTCCCTCCTCGGAATGATGTCTTCTTGCATTTACCTCATCCGCCTGTGCAGGCTCCGGATGCGCCCGTTGCAGGAGTTCCTGGACGCGCGCTGGATCCAGACGACGGGCAGCTTCGAGGAGAGGATCACACTCGACGAGAGTTTCCAACGAGCGATCCGGTGGTGGGGCACCCGCACGCATCTGACGGCGGGCATGGACTTCCAGACCCCCGGCCACCAGGAGACAGTGACCATGGATGCCTCCCTGGAAGGGTGGGGAGCGCACACCGAAAATCTGCACGCGAGAGGCCTTTGGCTTCCGACGGAGAAGTCCCTCCATATCAACGTCCTGGAGCTCTGTGCAGTGTTTTGGGCCCTCAGGTCCTTTCTTCCGTCCCTCAAGGGCAAGGTGGTGAGGATCTTCACCGACAACACCACCACCATGTTCTACATCAGGAAGCAGGGCGGAACCAGGTCCCCAGCCCTGACCAAGGAGGCGCAGGATCTGTGGCATTGGGCCGTCGCACAAGGGATGTTTCTGGTGCCGTTTCATCTGGCAGGGATAAAAAACACCATCGCCGACTCGCTCAGCAGAGAGCTGCGCTCGTGCCACGAGTGGGAACTACAACAGGATCTAGTGGACCGCCTCTTCCAACGGTGGGGCACACCCCAGATCGATCTGTTCGCGACGGCGACGAACTCCAAGTGCCGGAGGTTCGCCAGCAGGTTTCCCCAGCCGAGGAGCATGGGCGATGCTTTCTCGTTCCCCTGGGAGGGCCTTTTTCTATAGGCGTTCCCTCCATTGCCATTGCTCATCCGGCTCATCAACCAGCTCAAGAGGTCACCGTGCAGGATGATGGAGCTGGTGGCCAGGCAGGCAGTTGAGTCTGTGTACCGCAACAGAAAACTGTATCATTCACTGAATGTGCAGATGGTGTGTGATGCCTGCCACATCATCACCCATTGCTGTGCGTGATTTCCCGGTTCTACCCACAACTCCATGGTACTGCGCAACTCCACACTGCCTGGGTACATGGCACGTCATGTTGGACAGCATACCTGGCTGCTGGGTAAGTCTAATAACAAGGCTGTGTGCACAGTTGGATGTGGGGGGAGGAGGGAAGCAGACAACAGTATAGCTTACCCGGCTGCTGGGTGAGTCTAACTACAAGGCTGTGTGCAAAGTTGAATGTGTGGGGGAGGGGTCAGAAAACGACTTAGGTTACCTGGATGCTGGGTGAATCTAACTACAAGGCTATGTGCACAGTTTACTCATGGCCATGTATAACACCCATCACCAGTGGCTGTGCTCATTGAATGGTTTAATCCATCTTTCATCCCACTTGTCTGGGCTCAGAAAATTACAAAAACACCATGAAATTGCACAGGTGCCGGATAGGGAGGTCAAAAAGGAAGGACCATGAACAAGAGCAATGATCATCATTCATGGCAATAGGACAACACGTACAGTTAGTAAATGGAAGCTGATAAGTACCTACTTTTATTTTGTGCGTGCATTAAACGTGAAAGACTACAGGTGTCACTCAAGGTGGAACACAGTAATAGCAAGGCTTTGACAGGCGTGTCACAATTTAGGAAATAGATTCAATGCATGCATGAGAACACCAATTCGATGTAGCTATAAATGAAATAATTACATGTACCAGAATGCACCAAGACAAATTGAGAACAAAAAGCGCTAACACAGTCAAGCAAACACACAGCACCTGATGCACAGACAGAGAATACCTCTGCACTCACCCACATAACAGCGTTTGTCAGCACACCAATTGTCCAGGTCCCCTGCCTGTTAGAACCACACAGTAACACATGCATCTCATCAATAATCAAAAGTTCCTTGGTACATGGTAATCTTGTTAGAATTACTTTGTAACACAATAATGACATATCCAGCAGTTGAATTTGTGTCAGTTGTACTAAAGGGTCAGAGGTCATTTTGTCTGCGAATGGGCCATGTCAATGCCACTACAGACCACTCAACCCACACGCTTCTGGACATAGTGCATTTCAGGTAGCTGAAACGGGGAATTTTCTAGCTAAACGACATTTTGCATGTGCATGTCTGTCTAATCAAATGAACACTATAGAGCCTGTGCCAGCATGACATGGCCAGAAGAATGACAGTGTCCACTTTCTGTTGCCCCCGTTTAGGGGCTGGTTACCCCCTGATGGCATGGTTGATGACCCCCGTGAGCCAACCACACAACATCCATGAGCAGGCATACAATCGTGCACATGTACGTGCTCGGGGCACCATTGAATAGAATTTGGCCTGTTAAAGGGGAGGTTCTGCTGTCTGAGCAGATCGGGTGGAGCACTGATGTACAGCCCGGAAAAGGTGGGAAAGATGGTGCTTGCCTGTGCCATGTTGCACAACATGTGTATCAGGCGCAACGTCCCCCTACCTCTGACATGGACATGCACCCACCAGAGGCTGACGACGACAGTGATGATGATCAGGCAATTGCACAGCACCGTGATGGCATGGATAGACGTGTTGCACAGGATGAATTTATACAGCACTACTTCTAATCAGCTGTCACACACACATCAGAGGCCAGCTACTGCACTGGGCACAGAACATGAATATAAACACTCACACTGAATAATCAATGTCCAGTCATTAATTCTGTTTGTAACACAACTATATTTTGTGAAAAGAAAATAAGTACAAATGTGAAATGATTACAATACTTATACTGTACACCCCGACTATTCCCTTCGTACTCCTCCTCCCCAACTATTCTCTCCCCACCCCCCCTCGCCAACTGTTCCTTTCCCACTTCCCCATCCCAACTATTTCCTCTCCAATACCCCTCCCCATTCCCCATCCCCCATCCCCAACTGTCTGTAGCCAACTCCTGTCCTGTTGCCATATATAAATTGGCACGAGTCCCAGACAGGCACCCTAACGGTCCATGGCCTATTTGCGGCCCCTTTTAGCTCTGGTGTGCGGCTGGGTGCAGGGATGAGACAGCCGGGTGTTGGGCTGGTTGAGGGTGCGGGTGGTATTGCCAGGGGCCATCAAGGCCTGGAGCAACAAGGCCATAGTTTCAGCGATTGAAGACATGATGCTGTTGCCCTCCCTCACTCTTCGTGACATTTGAACTATGGCACATGTTCATCTACCAAGTGCATGTGCCATTTTGCATTAGCTGTGCCTCCTATCCGTGCCGCTGCCTCAGGGATGTGAGTACATCCTGGCGCTGCTCCATCCTGGTTAGACGGCCTTCTATGTCCCTCACACTGTGGAAGGGTTGAGATGGGGGCTCATTGGGCCCATGGGGCTGAAGGGCAGTGCCTCATTGATGCTCTGGTCTGTGTTGCCAGTTTAGATACCACCCTCGACCGCTGAGTTCTCTCCAAGACACACATGTGCACTTCCTTGTGGCTGTGGTAGAGGTGCCACAGGGAACTGGGGTGGCTGTGGTGGAGGTGTCTCACGGATCTGTGGTGGCTGTGCTGGAGGTGCCACAGGGATCTTGGGTGGCTGTGGTGGAGGTGCCACAGGGAGCTGGCTGTGGAGGAGGTGCCACAGGCATCTGGGGTGGCTGCGGTGGAGGTGCCACAAGGATCTGGGGTGGCTGTGGTTGAGGTGCCACAAGGATCTGTGGTGGGTGTGCTGGAGGTGCCACAGGGATCTTGGGTGGCTGTGGCGGAGGTGCCACAGGGGTCTGGGGTGGCTGGAGGGATGCAGCTGGGGTAGCACTTGGACGTCTGCCTGTTGAGGCTGTAGAGTCCTATGTTGAGGTGGTAGTGATCCTTTGGCCTTGACGCCTGGTGCCCCTTGATGTACTGGGCTGGCTGTCCTCATTGCTAGATGATGTGCCTGGGGGAGTCAGAAAGGTAGGGCATCAGTGATGCATGTGGATTGATGCGACAGACATTAATGCTTTGACTTTTTGATGACAGTGCTGTGTCAGGGACATGGCGGGGAACATGGCATGGTGCACACATACTTGTGTCATGGATACAGTGCCGGTGGATGTGTGATGTGTCTACATGGTGTGTGCAGTGCCAGAGGTACTTTAGTGGTGTACTTGTGATTTCTGGGTAGGGTGTTAGGGGTGTGGCACACAAGCTGTATGATGTTGTGTTGTGGCGGGTTGGGCCATGGATGTGGTCCCCATTTGCCTGCTGCCTGTGGAACGTACTGCCTGGGTGAAAATTTGGCATCATGGGTCCGGCTGGATGGGACGAGGGAGTCGCATGTTTCCTTGTTGTGTGATGTTGGTCATTTGTGGCTGGTGTAGGTGCTTGGCACTGACGTGACTTTGTGCTTGTGCTAGCACAGTGGGAACAACACAAGTTATGCTGTGGCAGGGGGGTGTGTGTCTGAGTGCCAGCAGGAGCATGTTGTGTTGTCGATACAGGGTGACTGTGATATGTTGTATGTGTGAATGGGATATGAGTGAGGTTTGGGGTGAAGGTGTATGTCGTTGTGTGCAACGAGGTTGCAGGTGAGGGTGGTGCCTGGCAGGGTTGTACTGGTGCTGTGCACAACACACTAGACATATTTTGCTACTATGGTGTGTGCAGGGTGGACAGGGAGGTTGATGTGACATTGGGGTTATGTGTACTCACCACCCTCCTCGGATGTCACGCCCCCGTCCTCCGCAGCACCAACTCCCTCGATGGAATCAAGGTGCAGCACACTGCTGCAGGTCTCATCCCAGGGCTGCAGCTGGATGGGGGATGCGCTGCCGCACCCTGTGGCCATACCTTGGGTGCACTGTGCTGACAGGAGGTTGCGCACACTCAACCACAGGTCATCCCACCTTTTATGGTAGTCACGCACAGTGCAGGGGGATGTGGCAACTGCAGTGACTTTCTGTGCCACCTCCTCCCAGATGGCCTTTTTTCCTAGCTGTGTCTGCCTCCGCAGGTCTGTGGAGAAGAGTTGGTTGGCATGCTCCACAATGGTGTCTGCCAACACTGTCAGTTCTGCCTCGCTAAAGCGTGGCTTGCGCCTCCGTGCTGCAGCTACCCTTGATGTCATCTTGATTTTGCAAGATCAGTGCTCAGGAAAAGTGTATGGGCCCTGTGCTCTGAGGATTGCAATGGATTGTGTTTTATTAATGGCCGCCGGTCGATTTCCTGTTCCAGCGATCACTGTATTTCTGATCATGGTAATAGCGGCACGGTTGTTATTGGTGCCGGCGTTATCGGCAGAGTGATACCGGATTTGGAGTCGCTGGCACTGAGGGTGGCAGTATCAGCATTTTCGGGGATGTTTGGTGTAATTACTGGCATGCCAGTGTGACAGTATCCGGCATGCCGTAATGTGGGTGCACGCCAACACAGAATCAGCCGTTGTTTCCGGTAGCTGTGCTTCACGGACATGGTATCACCGGCATGCCGATAATTACGATTTCTTACCGGCAAACACGCAATAAGGCCCATAGACTCAACATAGAAAAATTGACAGTTGAAGACATTTTGGTAGAAGCATCAAATTATGAATAGAAAAACAAACCATTAGTAGCACAAATCCCAGTGCACAATAACAATAGCAGCCATGGTTAACCAAATTAAAAATAGGGTCATGAAAACATAAGTAATTAACGCAGCCACAAAAATATATATAAAGAAATATGCAATGATAAGAAAAGAAATTAGAAAATGTAGAGAAACCAAGAGAAATGATCATTGGTTATTACATCTACTTATGTCAATACTAAGTGTCACACCTATGGAATAAGTTATTCAATATCTTACCTATTGTCAGGAGATACACACAGCACCCAGGTAGGTTTGGGGTGTACATGCTGATATAAGGGGACAGGCAAGCGCATACAGCAGGAGGGTAAACAAGAAGGAAGAACAGACAAGGTAAATCAGAATAATGGAACAAGAAGGACGGGCAGACTATGATGGTGAACAAGAATGGATGGGAACCATGAACTGGGCAAACAATCGGGAATCCCAAAAGGTATGTACACAGGTTCGACTCTAGACTATCCACAGGAATCAGGGATGCGCAGTGCCTCTATGCAAGTTACTCTTACAGGTACCACTCCCTGAAGGCACATGGTAGGGGCAACAAGTGTGGCTTCTGCATCTATATCCTAAGGCACAAACAAGTAGTATACTTACACGAGAAAAGCCAGGGTGGGTTCAGCCGGAACATTAAGTGGATGCCTTCTGTGGAAACAGAACACAACACACTGTTATATGAAATACACTATAGACTACAGGCAAAACTAGACAATGAAAGGGGCAGAGATTGCTTCCTAGGGTGTAGGAGCCAGTCTTTGTACAAATGTATACACAGAGGCAGGGGTACTGACACCATAAAATACCAAAAATTGCAGACTCTAAGAGCCCCAAAAGGGGAACAAGAGTTCAGAATAGGAAAGAAGTAACTATGAATGCAGAAAGCTGGAGTACGGAGCTGGTACAAGGTAATAGAAGCAAATAACTGGTACAAGGTAACAGAGCAGGGTACTGGTACAAGGCAACTGAATCTAGGAAACAAAATCAGGCTGGAAAACTGGACTGGAAACACACAAACTATACAAATCAAGACTGTGGAAAACAGGACTAGAACAAAAGGGAAAGGGTACCAACAGAAGCAAGATACACAAAGACTGATTGATGGGGTAAAGCTTGAGAGTAAATAGGCTGTAAAGCAAGGGAAGGGCCGAGCAGGGAGCAGAGAGGGAGAGTGAACGGAAACAGTGAAAGTAATAGAGCAGAGGTTGATAGCTGCAGTGACACAGTACAGGGGTTGGAGCTGGGTGCTTCAGGAAATCAGAACACAAAACAGGGGTTAATTGCAGCAGGGTTACAACACAAAGGGATTAAGAAAACCTACTGGCAGAGGGAAAAGGACTGAGTCTGCGCAGCAAGGCTTTAAGAACTGGAGCAAAGCAGCAGAGTAGCAAGGAAGGGTCAGAGACAAAGCACACGGCCGAATAGTCCCCAAGGCAGAGAGAGATTCCAAATGAGTTGCAGCTGCACAGGGTTCAGAATGCAATGTAAGAACAGGGAGTTTGAGCGTGTGGGAGCTTGTAAGCAGTGCTACCAGGAAGGAAAGCATGGGTGGAGCTGCATGATTGGGCTGCACACAAGCAGTCACAGGTGTTGTGACTTGGCCTTGCGTGGAAAATGGCTTAAAGGGGTCCTTTAATGGAAGCTGCTGTCATATGTGTGTTGGAGCTTCTGCAGATGCTTCACTTTCAGCGGGAGCCACAACAGACATGCAAAACATTAAGAGCTGGTGCAGTGCTGATGGAGCGGATGACTTCTAGTGAGCTCCATTCTACCATTCCCCATGAGAGCCTAAAATAACGACGAAGTCGGCCCTGCTGGCATGCAGAAAACCGAGATACAGAAGCAAGACTGACGAGCCTCTCTGCCAACCGTGCTGATTGCACTGTGACCGATATTGAGGAGGGCTACATCGGCACACCGGTGCAAAGCGGCTGGCATCAAGATGGCAGGCCGAACACAGTGAGGAGACCTGGTGCGGAGGACGCGCATGCAGAGGTGACCCGACCTCCTCTGCAGGAGTAGTGGCAGGAGAGAAGGCGTGAGACAGAGGAGGAGTGGCGATATGAGGTCCCTGCTGCCCCGGGGCACGCAACAGTACCACCGGAGGCAAGTGCCTGACCTTAAGATGGCAACTCCTAGCCACTGATGAGGAAGGACAGCGATAAGCGGTCCAGTTCAGCAACCCCTGTGGGGGTCAAAGTAAGTTGGGAGCTCAGACATGGTTCAGTCATCGGCGAGGGGAGGATCTTGCTGCTCACCAGGAAAGAGAATTCACCACTTGGTGGAAGGATATCCCACACTACAGAAAAACAGTACTTTTGGGGCTGAGGGAGTGAGGAGCAGCTAAACGGTGCAGACCAGCGGTTGGCTAAATGTGTAGTGCAGAAGCAGACCTTACAAAACCCTAGATGCCAATGAATGGAGGAGACAGGCCCATGGAGGTATATAGGAGTCAGGGGAGCCCGCTTCTTCACCACCAGCAACTGTGGAGATCCCAAACCTGATCCTGCAGTGCATAAAAATAACTGGCTGCAGCTCCCAGATCAGTGACTTCTGTAGCTCCAGAAAAAGCAGACTTGCTCACTTTCTGTGTAGAGCTGCCGTAACAATGTAATCACAAGAAATGCCTTCTGACTGGTGATTTATGACTTTTTCTCATATCCAGAGAAGTTTTTATCCCTCCTGAGCAACCTTCTTTTCCTCCTTCCTGCTGGAGCAGCAAGATACTCTGTTTGGCAACCGGTGTGTCGTTGTGCACCTGATTCGTCTGCACCTGTCTTGCTGCTAGGCTGCCTGGGGAGTTCATTGCACATTGTGCAGTTTCTCTGACTCTTCTCCTCCCCATCCACCTGCGCCCACCTCTCTGCCCTTGCCCCCATGGTGCTCTCCATCTATCCTATTTACTCTAACTGCTACTCTATCACATATCCTTCCGCTCTTTAGAAGCCAGGAAGGAAAAGGTTCAAGAAAGATCTCCTGGTCTCCAAACCAGGCCTGCTCATCGCTGACACCTACATCAACGCTTCTTCCAAGCAGACTGTCACTGACATTCTCTTTGTCGCTCCCTCTCCGGACCTGTGGACTCCCCATATGGTTTCAGTCCTCTCCCCTTTCTCTTTTTCGCCCATTAATGGTGGAACTAGATGGGAAGTACTCTTGGCACACTTCTCATTCTCTAGGTGCATTATCAATGCCTACAAGAAGGTGCTGGCATGGTCCAGGGATCACAGCCCAACCTCCTCCTTCTTGATAGGTGTCTGCTGTCTCTCATCAACTTCCTCCCTTCTTCTGCCACTCCTCCTTCAGCCACCCTGGCCCCTTAACCACCACCGATGCGGGTACCACATCCCTGCACCCCTTCTTGGAAGACCTTCAAAGGTGGCAACCAGCTTCACCTAGTTACCTTCAACTCTCGCTCTGCTGTTAAACACTCCTCTGACATCTGTCACCTCCTCGAAGACTTTGACCTTGACGTCCTTGCTCTTACTGAGACGTGGTTCAATGCCAGCTCTGGCACTGCTTTTGACACTCTCCTCCCTGAGGGCTAGAGGATTCGCTTTAATCCCAGGCCTAACCTGCCTGGAGGCGGAGTGGCCCTGATCTTCCCGAATGGGTCCCTGCTACAATCATAACCATTCAGTCCCACTCTTCCTTCAAATGCCTCGTCTGTAGGTTTAGTATCTCTTCTATCCTCTCGCTGACACTTGCCACCATCTACAGGACCCCTGGCCCCGTCTCCCACTTCCTTTCAGAGTGGGCCGACCTCACCCCTTCTCCCCTAGCCTCTACCTCCAAGCTTCTCCTCACTGACTTCAATATTCAACTTGACTTTCCTGATGTGGCCACTGGACTCTTCTGCAGCCTGCATGACTCGCCTTCCCTCACCATTCTACCCTCTGGTCTGACCCAATCAGCCAGACACACCTTGTATGCTCTAATTTCAGCAGACATCCCCTTCTCCAACCCTCTCATTACACCTCTCTCCTGGTCTGACCATGCTCTCCTGTCCTCTCATCTAGATCTTTGGGTCCTCGGGGCTAAGCCACACTGACAGTCTCCTTCTCTGTCATGCTGCTACTTTTGTTGCCACTTTCATTCCCCCTCCCACTCCTTCCACAGACTCTCAGACGGACTGTGCCCTTGCTAATCTTCACCTCTCTATCACCAGCATCATGGACATCCTTGCCCCTGTCATGAGAATCTGCATGAAGCCTACCTCTAAGAGCAACACCTGGTATGACTCTGACCTAGCCTCTCTGAAACGCAAGTGCAGAGTTGCTGAGCGGAAGTGGCAGGAATCAGGCACATCCTCTGACAGACTGGCCTGCCACCTCCTCCAAAGGCAATACAGACTCTCCATCCGCTCAAAGAAGCAGGCCCATATCCAAGCCCGCATCTACGGGGCCACTAACAACATGGGGAATCTCTGCAAGGAACTCGCCAATCCTACTGCAGTCTCCACTTCTCCACTGCCATCCATGACGCTCTGTACTTAACTGGCCTCCCACTTCTTAACCAAAACTCAAGACATCCTGTCCTCACTCTCTTCTACTGCCTTCCCTCCTCCCTCCCCAGCTCTCAGGCCTCCCTTGGCACCCCTCTCCCCTCCTATTCTCCTCTTTCTCACCCATAGCACTGGATGAGGTCTCCAGAGAAGTCCTTTCTATGAAACAGGTGCTCCCCTGCTCATCCAGAACTATCAAGGATAACATTGCCTCCCTTGTGTCAGCCTTGGCTGATTTCTGTAACCACTCCTTTGCCACTGTCTCCTTCCTGCTCCCCCTCAAGGACTCCCTTGTGCATCTTCTCCTCAAAAAGCCCTCTGGCGAACCCTCCTGCCCCACAAACTACCACCCTATCTCCATAACCCCCTTCCTGGGGAAACACCTGGAGAAATTAGTCATCTCCCAACTGATCCAACACACTGAATCTGTTGAGTGTCTCCACAACCACCAGTCTGGGTTCAGAGCAGCGAGGAGCATGCAAACTGCTCTACTGAACACCCGTGAAGACTTGCTCTCAAATCTCAATTCCAACTCTCCATCTGTTATTATCCTTCTGGGTCTTCCCTCTGCCTTCGACATAGGCAATCATGCCACCCTGACAAATCAGTTCTGTGACACCTGTAGGTGCCTTTCCCCGGCTTACTACGTGTGAGAGAAAATAAAATAGCCGACACAACCCCTAGTCGGGGAAAGAGGCACTGAGACCCAGCTGCAAGAGTTCAAAGGATGGTTTATTTCTCCAGCTAGGAAATAACCCAAAAAAAACCTCCCACCAACATTTACATCAGTGCTAGTATATATATATAATTAAGGTAACTCTAACAAAAAATGCTAAATGGACCCGATTGGCCAAGCGGTGTGGTGCTGTAGGTGTGGGTGGCACCTCTTCCTTCTGGTTGGCTGAGTGGCTGACGAGATGACAGATTTCAAATATCTTGTGCTCCACGCAGGTCAGGTTCCGGTCACTGTGGTCACTACCAAAGCTAACATGTTGCATTTGAAAAACATTAAATAACAAATGATCTAAAACATTTTATGCTACTTTTCATATTTCTATACAAGTTACTCATAACAATTATTGTCAGTACAATTGGGTAATTCATGGCTTTAATTGGAGGCCTTGACCTTATTGTGCATGTGAAAGAATCAGGCTGTGTTTCGCATCTTTCTAAGGCTTCAAACTCATTAGTACAAGTAAAAACATATATATAGTAGTAAAATCCTTAAGGTTAGTAGTGGGTGTTTTGGGTGGGTTTCGCAGCACAGGCGAGGGTCTGGAACTTGAAAGAAATACTTTACAGGGGGCGCAGGGTCAAGATGACAATAAATTGTTCTAAAATGGGGGTGGGTGGCTGGCATGTTTATGGGGATGAATCGAGCAAAAAGTGTTTAGCTCATTCTGGTTCACATGCCGGTTCTCAGGCGAGCAGTGATCTCAGAGGAAGAAAACTGTAGCATATTGATTGTTGCAACTTTCTCCGGCTTCAGCGTGAGAAATGGAAGCGCAGAGCTTTCCCTCGCAGGGGGAGTGCAAGGGTGGGGGCCCAACCAGCTGCCTGCGCGCTTTGTGTGTGTGTCTCTGTCCTTGGCTGCTGCGGTGGAAGGGGAGCTGAGCATTGCTGTACTATCGCAGTGAGGCCTATTTACTCAAGATGGAGTCGAAAGGGGACACAAAAGAGGATGCCCTGTGTCCTGCTCAGTAGTCCCATCTATGTAGCGGTCAACCATGGTTAACTTTACATAAGGGCGAGGGCAATCCCACCACCGGAGGCACATGGTCCAAGCCTTGTACTGAGGAGCGTACGACGCGAGGGGGCCTAAGGACCCCTCGCTCCCATACATTCCCCCCTTTTGTTACATCTAAAGTAACAAACTACTTATCCCATTCTTTCCGTTCTCCCTTCGGTAGCGCTCAGCTTCAGCCACAGCCTCATCCCAAGCAGGTGTGCCCTTTATTGGCATCCATGCTTTACACACTTCTTAAGCTGTTACCTCTTCTTGCATATTCTTCTGGGGTGACCATTAAGTATATTCCACCATCCCCATCTAAATCTATCCAAACCTCATTATACCACAGCAAGTTCTTTGGTTCTTTAATGGTAGTGTAATGTAGATGATTGACCAGGTCCCCATACTGCCTATAGATGGCAGTCATTCTATACTGCGGTGTTGTGTATTCTCCAGTTTGTACTTGGGCGTCTATCATGGTAGCCACCGTTGTCTGCCGGCCCACTGTTACCATCATCATTGCTAAATTAGGCATATTATTTTCACAGCATCTTAGTCCCAATTGGCACACACAGAATATTAGGAGAAGAAAGACAATAATGGGAATGAGTATCTTCGCTGCTATGTTCACCCATGATGGTATCCAGCTGAACAGATCGTTGAACCACGTGTTGTTGTCTGCTCCACTTTCTGTTCTCATTCTTTCTCCTAAATTATGCACTTCTGTTATCACGTGTGACAGTGTCCCGTTATCAGCATCTGAAGTTGGTACGAACGTGCAACACGCCCCCCCAATTTTTTTGCAAACACCACCGTCCATCACCGTGATAAGATCTAAGACATATCTGTTTTGCATCGTCATCAGGCGCAGTGCACAGAGCTCTATTTTTATGATGTTGAATCCTTCTTCAGTGTCGTTGGCCAGCTGGATGAGCTCCCAGCGTGTTATCTGCAGCCATTTCGCGTTTGCCCTTGCTTGAACGCCTGGTGCTAGAAATGATGCAAAGAATGTTTCTGCAGATGAGAAAAGCTTGTACTGCTGTGGGATTTCAGCAAGGAGTTCTGACAATTTGGATGAAATATAATTGGATCTTTTGCTGCGTGACAACTTGGTTCTTAATGTTTCTTCTGATAATAGTTTGTATGCTGGGGGCTCAGTGATTGTCTCATCGGGCGCTGTCGATGTTTCAGCCGATTGCCCTGCTGCCGATGTGTCAGCCGATTGGCCTGCTGTCGAACTGTCAGCCGAAGGCCTTGCTGTAAACTGAACGTGGCTCTCTGGTATCACCATTAATGTTGAGTGAAGTGTGGCTAGGGCACAAGTGCCCCTCCAGGATGCTGGGAGATGTAGGTAAGCTTGTTTGCCACAGATCCAGTATATGTCCATTAATGCAGCAGTGCCTTTTTTCATATCTGGCATTAATAAAGTCTTATTGCGCTGCTGCACGGTTCCCATATTCAGCTTCCCTTCTCCATGGAAGCAAAGTTTGTGCGGTATTTCCTTTTGAATCTTTATGGGTCTCCCCAGGGGTGTGACCCATGTCAGCTTGGTGATATGCTGTGACCAGATGGGGATGCACGTTTCTTTTGCCCACTCGTATGTTTCGTCTGGCAGTCCTCGAAGCCCCTCAGCTTTGCATTTAATAATTTTATCATGCCACTTGTCGTCTGCATACCTTGTCCCTTTTATGATGAAAAATGGCTCTTGGAGGCAGATTACTCCTTGTCGTCTGCTGGTGCATGTTTGTTCGTTTTCCAATTTTTCCATGGCGACTGTGTGTGCCTGAAATGTCTTTTTTATTTTACACAGCATCAGATGAATAAAACATTGGGCCTCAGACAAGGGTACTTCCTGTGGGATTAGCATTTTTGGGGTTCCAGTTGCATGAGGAATAAGTGAGCACACATAACAACTTTCATTACTTGCTTGCTTTGCTGCGGCGCTCATGTCTGAATACCATTTATTTGATTGGTCAGGGTGTCGGGGGTCCTCTATTTCATCTAACCCCAGGTTATGATAAATATTGTATCTGTTTTTTCCCACCCCCCTTTTCCTCCTCCTTTTGTCTTTTAATTGGGTACCAACTCGTGAATATTGCAGCGGGAATATTCTAGACCATTCTTCATCTATGTTGTTCGTGGTGACATGTGTGTATTCAGTAGTGGTTTCTGGTGCAGTGTGTGCGCATGCTTGTATTTCTGGAGTTAGTCAACCAATAGTAATTGTCATTTACATTCCATCCAAGCTCTATTTCTTTAGCCATAGTATTACTCAACAAAGGAATAGCAGTTTTGTTTACATGCAATTGTTCATTGTGTGACGTTGTCTTTATACTATTCGATTAAATGTTATAAGTGTCCTTAAAAATAGTTGTTGCTTCAGTCCATATTAGTTTAGACCCTGGTTTTGTCATTTTAGCCCCGTTCTCCCCTTTGTTCATTTCATTTGCCACGTATAGAACAACGTTATACCAAATAAAATAAAACATCATTATTGCAAATAGTATGGCAGCATATTTTATAACACATTCCAAATAATGTAATCTACTGGCCCTAGTGGCATCCCTATTTCTATCTAACATCTCAGCCTGCTCAGCCGTTTCGTCGCATTGGCTCATGTTGAACCTATGTGGGCGAGACAAATTCATTAAGTCATCATGAAAATAAACATATTTGTAATTGTTCATTCTTTTTCATCTCCTTGCTCAATTAGGCATTTAACAATTTCTTTTCATTTATCATAAAAATAATGATGAAAAAATAGAAAAAACAACACGATTTATATGAGATTTAAAAAGGAAAAAGAGAGAAGACAGAATATATAAAAAAACATTTTGCTTTTTTGCTATTCTTTCCCTGTTTTAGTTGCAGTTTTCATAATTTTAGACCGTGTTAGTGATGGCATCCACACTGTCTGTTCCATTTTGGGGGAGTGCAACACTGCACACCCTTCTCATATCTGAAAGGTGCACCCAGTATTTTAACCCTTTTACTTTTACTGCAGTTGGGGTGCTGTACACCACTGTGTATGGACCATGAAATCTTGGTGAATTCCACCTTCTTACAAAACTTCTGACATAAATATGCTCCTCTGGCATTAAAGGCCCCTCCCGGCTATCTGCTGCCAGCATGGAGGTGTCTGTTGCTACATCTTCAGTAAATGGCGGAGCAATTTGTTTTGCTATGTTACGTACTGCACGCGTTAGCTGTGCTAGGTATTCCTTAAACTCTTCCCCCAGCACTGTGGCAGCCCTGTGCGCATCAGACGCCCTCCTAACAGGAGAGAGCAGCGTGTGCATTCTTCTCCCCGTCACGATTTCGTGCGGGCTTAAATGGTGATCCCTGCATGGTTGATTTCTGAGTTGGAACAGTGCTAGGGGCAAACAATATACCCAATTCTTTTTCAACGTGCTGCATAACTTTGATAATTTGCTCTTGAGCAGCCCATTGATCCTCTCCACAACTCCATTGGCCATTGGATGATAAATCGAACATAGTTTATGTTTCACCCCCAGAAGGGAGGTTACTTCTTTGAAGAGGTCATTTACAAAGTGCGTGCCGTTGTCTGAACGGATCACGTCACAGATTCCCCACCGCGAGAATACTTCTCGCACAAGGAACTTGGCAGCACATTTTGCATCAGGATGGGGACAGGGGCCCACTTCCACCCACCGTGAAAAGGGGCATACTACCACAATCAAGTATCTGGCTCCATTACATCTTTCTCCCATATCGGCATAGTCGATATGTAATTCTCTAAATGGACCTGTAGGGCGTGGCAAAGTGCCACGCAGAGTTCGTAATGTCATTCCTGAATTGTAAGTTTGGTATGTAGTACATTCAATCACAAATTTAGACAAGTGTTCATGCAGATTAGGAACAAACCAATCCTCCTGACTATCTGAGGCGATGTGTTGTTTTGCAACGTGAGCTGGGAAATGCAATTGTTGGAACGCTACTTATAATTCTACATCACTACCTTGCCTGTCGTTTCCTGTCTCCAAATGAGATCTGTGACTGATTGTTTACATCCTCGTTTGCCCCACAACTCCTGCCCTTCCGGTGGGGCCTTTCTCTGGAGTTCTATCAATTGTGCTATGGGCGTGTTACTGTATGCTTTTGCTGTTTGCTCTACTGTGGCTCTGATGTTGGTGTCTTGTTGAAGTACGAGGCTTCCTTCGCTTCTGCGTCGGCTGCCGCGTTCCCCAATGAGACGGCGTCTGTGTTATGGGTATGGGCTTGGAATTTAACCACTGCTACTACTGACGGTTCTGCTAAAGCTTCTATTAGTTCATTTAGCAACGTGGCATGTTGTACGGGGGACCCGTCTGCTCTTCTGAACCCTCTCCTTCGCCAACGTGATAGCCCTGAGTGAACTGTGGTGGTGACATAAGCTGAGTCTGAATACATTGTTACGGCACAATCTTTGGCTGTGTGTAACGCGCTGATTAGTGCAGTCAGTTCGGCTGCTTGTGCAGAGTAGTGTGAGGGGAGGCGTTTTTGAACAATCACTTCATATGTGTCTTCTTCCATGCGCACTACCGCCATCCCCACATGTTTGTCTCCTGTCTCTGAGTTTATGGATGCTGACCCATCTATGAAATACATTTCTCCTTCTGTAAGGGCATGTTCTCTTGCTTTAGGAATGTCATCGCCCTCTCCCTCATATGTGCTACAATCGTGTTCCTGTAAATCCTCAGTTGTGCATGGCTCTGTAATGAATGTGGCTGGGTTCACTGTCTTGCATCTGACCACATGTACATTTGGACTTGATATTATTATTTCATAAGATGAGGCTCTCTGTGTTGTGAGAGTAGATTTTGATCTTTCCAAGATAGCAAATAACGAGTGTTCCGCATATAGCGTCAATGAACATCCCATTACGATCGTGGCACTTTTCTCAATGGCGAAGGCCGCTGCAGCGATGGCCTGTTCGCAAGCAAAATGTCCCTGCATTACTGGGTCTAATACTCCACTGTAGTACGCTAATGGTTTGTGGCCTAGCAATGTCTTTTGTGTCAATACTGCTGTCATCAATGTTCCATTGCTGTGTGAAAACAGGAAAAATTCCCTTTCATAATCCGGATTTGCAAGGACTGGGGCGTCTGAAATAAGGTCTTTTAATTGAGAGAATTGGGCAATTGTCTCTTGTGTCCATTTTATTGGGGCTTTGTTCTTTTGTGCTTCGTTCAGTGCTTGTAGCATTGGCCGTGTGTATGCTGCGTAATCGAAGATCCACGCTCGGCAATAGTTACACATGCCAAGAAATTTCTGCATGTCCTTTACTGTTTTTGGTATGCTAATGTGTCGAATGGCAGCAGCTCTGTCTGGTAGTATTCTTTTTCCATCTTTAGATATTTGCTGACCAGGATATACCATGTCTGCAAGGCAGTATTGTAACTTTCCTTTGTCCACCTTGTATCCCTTGGCAGCCAATACATTAAGCAGTGTTATCGAATCTTCTCTACACTCTTCTTCTGTTTTGCTGCAGACGAGTACATCGTCTACGTACTGTATAATGGTGCTCCCTACATCTATGTTGCCAATGTCTTCTCGTAGTACTCTGTTAAAAATGCTTGGGCTCTTGCAATACCCCTGTGGGAGCCTGCGATGTTCATATCTGCTGTTTCCTAACGTAAAAGCTGTAAGGTACTGCGACTCTGGTGCAAGCGGCACAGAGAAAAAGGCATTTTTCAGATCAATGACAGTGAAGCTAGTTGCCTCTTTTGGTATACTGCACAATATTGATGCTGGGTTAGGCACTAATGGGAACTCTTTTTGGATGATGTCATTGAGTGGGCGGAGATCCTGGACCATTCTCCACGCCCCTCCTTTCGCTTTCTTAATCGGAAAAATCGCTGTGTTGCATGGGGAAGTTGATGGCACTAAAATACCTTGGCTTAGGAGTGCATTCACTGTTTCTCTAATACCTTCCTCTGCTTCTTTGGATATTGGGTATTGTTTCACTCTGGGTGGGAGGGCACCTGGTTTCAGTTTTATCTTTATGGGAGTCACCTCATGCAATAATCCCACATCGTGGGGCCCTGTGTCCAAATTTCAGGTGCTACACTGGCCATGTCTTCCTCAAATATTGTCGGTTGGGCCTTTATGTTAGCCATGAGTGGGTTGTGTATTTCTCTGTATTGGATCATAATGTCACATGGTATGCTTATTTCCATTATTATTTCTCCATCTCCCTCGTAATCAGTAAACAATTCTTCATCAGTTATATCTTTTAGCATTATGTTTGGCTCTATGCATAGCGCACTTCTCCACTCGCGTCCCTGCGTGTCCAGGCCTATGACCACAATGCGTTTGTTGGAAACTTGAACTGCCTCAATGTCTATAGATACAATTGTGCCTGGCACTACATCTTTTGGTGTGATTGGGCGGAATATGAAGTCTGATGGTATTCTCCACTCTTTTTGTGTTATTTCAGGCACTACTCGGGTTAATACCTGTATTCCATAGACGAACATGTCCATGTCAATGGGGATCCCTCTTACTGCAACTTCCTTTGTGATTGTGCTTATTATCAAGAGTGCTCGTACGCGGCATACCCCTGGCGTCGACCACACTATTCCTCTTTCAGTAAAGGCTATGGTCATGTTTAACTTACTGAGCAAATCTCGTCCCATCAAATTGATTGGCGCGTCTTTGTAATATAATAAGGGTGCATGCACAGTTTTTCCCCCTACTGTTACATCAAGATCTTTTGTATAAGGAACTTTTAAAATAGCCCCAGAGAACCCCTTCGTCTCCAAATTTCTTCCCGAGAGCTGAAACCGCCCTTCTGTGAGGCATGATTTTTCTGCTCCAGAGTCTATCATAAAGATAAACTGCTTGTTTCCTATCTCTGCCCCCACTAGTGGTTCCTCATTTGCACTTTGTGTGGTGGGTAGGACTGGACACGCAAGTGTTCCCTGTGGGCTGTCCTAGTCTTGGTATCTTTGCTGTCCTGGCACTGAAAAAACGTTGTCACCTACGACTGTTACGCCACGGAATGGTGCAGGAGCACTGTTTGCGGCTGCTGCAAAAGGGTTATTGTTTATGTTCCCTACTGGGTTTTGTCTTGCCATGGGCTGTAGTGCGTTTTGCTGTTGTGGCTGCTGCTGTGGGGCTGGCTGTCTTTGTTGCATTTGGGGGTCATAGCAGTACTGATCTTGTTGTCCCCCCCCCTCCCCATTGGAGCTCCACAAGGGCTACCTGGGTGTGGGCAGCCCCGCCCCTGTTCATTGTACATGGGTTGTTGCTGCTGCCCTTGAAAATACCCTGATGGTCGCATTCTACAGTCTTGTGAATAATGTCCCCATCTTCCACAATTCCAACACGACCCCTGTTGTCCCCCTCTTAGTCCTTGCCCACCATACCCTCTGTTTCCCATTACTCTGTATCCTCCCCTCTGCCCGCGGTACCCACCTCTTCCTTGGGCCGGCCTGTTCTGCCACTGCGATCCTTGGCATGGCTTTTCCTCTCCGTTCCACTGTCCTTGGTCCTCTCCAACCCACTGCGCTGCTATCCCAACGGACCTTCCTCCCGCGTTTTCCTCTCCTTCGTTTCCTCTGTCTGCTGTTGCACTGGCAGTGATGGCGGCAACCTTCACTAATTTCATCTGTACTAATTTTGCTTCGTCAGCCAGTCTCTTTTGCGTGACCTCCTTTTCCTTCTCTTTGTTCCTTCTCCAGTGGTGTACAATTATGCTCTGTATTTCAGGCCACCCTTTGGCTTCGATCCCAGCTATTTTGTCCAAGGCTTTCTGCACCTCTTTCGGCAACCCCTTTTTAATGATAAAATAGAATAAAGCTGTTGATTGATTCCATGCCGTACCAGTTTTGCTTCTCCATAAGTCTTGCACTCGCAAAATGAATTGTGCAGGATCCTCGTTCTCCTCCATTGTGCACTGCATCACTGCATGTAAATCTGGAACGTCTGGAAATACACGCCGCAATGCATCCCACACTTGTGCTCGAACATTGTTGAATGGTGATCCATCGTGTCGGTCACAGCTCATTGTTACTCCCGGGAACCCTGCTCTTTCCCAGATTGTGTCTGCTTGTTCCCCGATTGCTGATACTAATAAGCTTTTCACATCACCTATAGCTAACGGCACGCCTGCCGTGTTCTTCTCAAATACATGTATCCACTTACCTGCCCCTCCCGTCAGCGGGGGGAGGAGTTTTAACAGGTTGGTTTTGTCCATTTGGGCCCACGGGATATAGTTTGGCCTACCTGCTCCTTTATGTATCAGTGGCATTTGTAGTTTCTGTTTCTTTCCCGTTTTGCTCATCCTCCCTTTTTTCGTTTTACTTACCAGTATGTTTTCTGTCCTCCCTGTTCGTTGTCTTAATCTACCTTGCCATAATGGTGGCGATAGTGTGTCTGGGTAACGGCAGTTTGGCAGTGGGGAACCCTCTGCGGCAGCTGCCTCTTCATATTCATCTAAATCATCCCATACTTCTTCTATTTCTGACTCTAGCTCGTTGTTCTCCTCCCAGTTTTCCTTGGGTTCACTTCCTTGTCTTTCACTTTGATCTCCACTTTGTTGACTCTCCGGTGTATGTAGGCGTATAATTCTCATTGGTTTGTTATTCAATTGGAACAGGAACTGTCCTGACTGCCATTCTTGTTCTTGTCTCTGCTGCGATGACGTCCCTTGCGATGCTATAGATTGCCCTGATACCGAGGCTGCTGGGGTTGCATTGCTTGCTGCCCCTATCGGAGGTGTGAGATCTGCCAGTGACAGCGGGGGTACCTCCCCTCCCCCTGGCAGCATTTGCCCTTTGTCACATAAAGCTCTTAACCGTGTTATTTCCATTTGTGCGTGTGCTAACTGGCGGTCTAAATGACCTGTTAAACGTGCTATGTCCACAAGAGGCGCACTCATGGGGTCGTACAGGCCTCCTTTGTCATATGGTGGAGGTTCGAGGGCTGTTGCCCCGCCCTGAGCAGTGGCGGTGGGTGGTATATATAGGGGTTCACTAAACCCTACCGCTGGCCTAGTCATTAAGGGATAGATTTTTGTTACTTCGTTTTCGGTTGTAGTTGTTGAGCATTCCCCTTTTGGTGTCCCGCCTACTTCTTCAGGTTTTCTCTGCTTTTCTATCATTCGGCTTGTACTTACCTCTGCCGTGGGGGTGACTTCCTCGAACATTTGCCATAAATCTAACACTTCTCTCCGGTTCTGTAACTGTTTCCCTTTGTATCGTGCTAGTAAATGTGTTGATACTAGATCCAACACTCTTTTGTCAAATGACCCTCCTTCTGGCCAAATTGGTGTAACCCCGTCTCCTTTTATCTCAGTGATCCATTGATCTTGATACTTCTGTATCCTGTCGCTATATAGTGGAAGGTGCTGGCAAATATGTGCCAGTGGTGTTACTCCCCCCATGGCAATGTTTCTTTTCCCTTCTTGTGTGTTCTGGTAACCTTCAATCTTTTCCCACCTCTTACTTGGTATGTTAGTTACAATATGTGGAAATAATACGCTCTTTATCAATGCTCACAATTACCATATGTCGCATTAGCTTTCTGAGAGGTGTTACCTGGTCACCTCTCACAATTTATTTCTTTGCTTATTTTATATCAATCACAAATTACTTGTACTGGAATACTTTAGCGTGTTCAACAAGACATATACAAAAAAGCAGACCAACAAACATATAGTCATGCAACATACACATGCACTGCCTGCGCGCGTTTGTTCTTTCCCTATTCCCGTTACTGTCCCTGGCTTTTCTTCTTCCCTATTCTACCTACTATTTCGCATTCACTCCCCACCTCTTTCACCTTTATTATGTCTCGAGATTTCTTACCTTCACGGAAAAAGAATATTCTAAAAACTACTCCGAGTCTACTCGAGACCCCTACTTTTTTCTCTTTATCTCTAGTCTGCACTTGGTCGGGACAAATGCTATACGGCGCCGCCTTCTACCCCGTACGGGCTAGGATACCACTTCTCCTCTTCTCACTTCTTACAACACCTAATGGCCATATAAAGGATAGAGCAGGAAAGCCTCACCGTCACTCACGCAGACCCTATTCTTAACTACCTTCCCTTTGTTGCTAATCCCCTTCTTCCCCTATCTCCCCTTACCTTCCTTTGGGGTCTTTGCAACCAGGACTCCACGTGTTCAGTCAGGTACTCCGAGGGTCGCCGCTCACGGCCGGACCTCGCTCAGCTCCGTCCCCCAACCAAGCCGTGGCCTGCCTTGGCGAGCAGCTTTTTTGATCGGGTATTCGTCAAACGGGAACCCTTGACCCTTTATTCTTGGTGTGCACAGTCTGGTCAACCGCGGAGGTGATGATTCTGCTGGGGGGCGCCCTGGATCTCACTGCTGGGCGGTGCAGGCCTCAAGGCACCTACCTAAATCACATCGGGGTCACCAAAAATGTAGGTGCCTTTCCCCGGCTTACTACGTGTGAGAGAAAATAAAATAGCCGACACCACCCCTAGTCGGGGAAAGAGGCACTGAGACCCGGCTGCAAGAGTTCAAAGGATGGTTTATTTCTCCAGATAGGAAATAACCCAAAAAAAACCTCCCACCAACATTTACATCAGTGCTAGTATATATATAATTAAGGTAACTCTAACAGAAAATGCTAAATGGACCCGATTGGCCAAGCGGTGTGGTGCTGTAGGTGTGGGTGGCACCTCTTACTTCTGGTTGGCTGAGTGGCTGACGAGATGACGGACGTCAAATATCTTCTGCTCCACGCAGGTCAGGGTCCGGTCACTGTGGTCACTACCTAAGCTAACATGTTGCATTTGAAAAACATTAAATAACAAATTATCTAAAACATTTTATGCTACTTTTCATATTTCTATACAAGTTACACATAACAATTATTGTCAGTACAATTGGGTCATTTGTGGCTTTAATTGGAGGCCTTGACCTTATTGTGCATGTGAAAGAATCAGGCTGTGTATCGCATCTTTCTAAGGCTTCAAACTCATTAGTACAAGTAAAAACATATATATAGTAGTAAAATGCTTAAGGTTAGTAGTGGGTGTTTTGGGTGGGTTTCGCAGCACAGGCGAGGGTCTGGCACTTGAAAGAAATACCTTACATGGGGCGCAGGGTCAAGATGACAATAAATTGTTCTAAAATGGGGGTGGGTGGCTGCCACGTTTATGGGGATGAATCGAGCAAAAAGTGCTTAGCTCATTCTGGTTCACATGCCGGTTCTCAGGCGAGCAGTGATCTCAGAGGAAGAAAACTGTAGCATATTGATTGTTGCAACTTTCTCCGGCTTCAGCGTGAGAAATGAAAGCACAGAGCTTTCCTTCGCAGGGGGAGTGCAAGGGTGGGGGCCAACCAGCTGCCTGCGCGCTTTGTGTGTGTGTGTGTCTCTGTCCTTGGCTGCTGCAGTGGAAGGGGAGCTGAGCATTGCTGTACTATCGCAGTGAGGCCAAAGATGGATGCACTGTGTCCTGCTCAGTAGTCCCATCTATGTAGCGGTCAACCGTGGTTAACTTTACATAAGGGTGAGGGGCAATCCCACCACTGGAGGCACATGGTCCAAGCCTTGTACTGAGGAGCGTACAACGCGAGGGGGCCTAAGGACCCCTTGCTCCCATACACACCCTTGGCATCATAGGCCTGGCACCGGACTAGTTGACCTCTTTCCTCTCCAATTGACTTTCTCGGTTTCAACTGGGCCTTTTTCTCTTCCCTATCAAACTCTCCACTTGCGGCGCCCCTCAAGGCTCTATCCCCTCGCTGTGGCTCTTCAACATCTTCCTTGCCCCTCTGGCCCACCCCATCTCCTCCTTCTCACCTCACTTCCAGTGTTATGCAGATGACATGCAGCTCTCCTTCAAACTTCCCTTTGCTGCCTCCTCTTCCTCCTCTCTCATCCCTGTCTGACTGCTTTTCAGGCACAGTGTGCCGTCAATTATATCTGCCTTAATGCCAGTAAGACTGAGATCCTCCTCAATGGGATCCCAGCTCCATCCTTCCCTCCTACCCTCTGGCCGCCCTCTATGGGTCACCTCCCCTCACCCCCTTGTGAGGCAAAAAACCTTGGTGTCATCTTTGACTCCTCTCTCTCTCTCCTCACATCGCGGACCTTGCCAAGAGGGCCCACTATCAGCTGCACCTCCTTATAGGCATTCTCCCTTTCCTCAATTTTCCCCAGAAACTCAATGTCCCCAGAGATCTAGCCCTCTGTAGGCTGGACTACTGCAACAGCCTATTCCTCAATCTTCATTTTTCCTCCCTTTGACCCCTTCAGCTAATCCAGAATAAGACTGCAAGACTTATCCTTGGCTTCAAGCCCAGGGACCGCATCTTTCCAGCCCTAAAATCTCTCCACTGGCTCCCGGTTGCTGCTAGGAGCAAGTTCAAGACCATATGCATCATCCATAAGGCTTTCTGGGGCCTGAGACCATGCTACATCCAACTCTCTCTCCCTAAATACCCCCCTGCTAGAGCTCTTCAGTCTTCTAGCTTCTAACTCTCTGTGCATCAGACGCATCTCTAAGCAGAGAGTGGTGGGTGGATCTCGCTCCTCTGCAGGAGCCTCCCTCTGGAATGGTCTCCCTGCCCTCTCAGGCTTGAACCGGATCGCCTCAAGTTCTGGAAGCTCCTCAAGACCCTCCTTTTCTCTTCTTCCTTCCCTCTCTCCCTCCCCTTCTAACAACCCCATCTGCTGCAGTGACTGGCTGCCTGGTTCCAACTGGGCTCTACAGGGCACACACCCCCCAGCCCGCTCAGTCGACCCCCCCCCTCCTAGCACTTAGCATGTGGACCTCACCCCTTGCAACCAATGCAATCCCTGGCATTTGCCCTCCTGGCCTCCATTTAGCACTCGCCTAGCCCCTGTCGCCCTCCTCCCCCCCGCCTACAATGCCCCATTTTCACTTGCACTCTCTCCTCTTTACCCTTCATGTGCCTTCCCACTTGAGCAATTTGCATTTGTGCAGACCGGCACTCACCCCTTCCCCTCTCCCTTCTTGATACTGCACTTGCATGATCCAAAAGTCACGAGGCCTAGCAGTACCATTATTGTTACCTTTCTCCCGTGTTCCCCCTCCCCCTTTTTGTCCTGTGGTGCCTTGAAACACCATTTGTTGTATAGGCGCCTTACAAATCTATCTATCTATCTATCTATCTATCTATCTATCTATCTATCTATCTATCTATCTATCTATCTCTCTATATAAAAATGTAAATGTTTGTTTGCTCAAAATCTTAAATCTCCGAATGTTCTTCACTGATTGCTTTGAAATTTTGACACACCGTTGCATTCAACGGCGTGTGTTTTTATATACATACTATACATAGATGTCACACCTGTGACAGGTAAAAACATGCTTTTTCTGAAAAACAGCACCATCTGTTGGACGTAAAAGCAACACATGCTATACTAAATATTTTACTGAAAACAGCGCCATCTGTTGGATGTAAAAGCAGCTTCAGATCTGCTTCGTTCTCAACAGAATTAACGCGACAGGCTGAAAGTGGCTGAAAGACGTCAACGAGAAACAGCAGATCCGCGTCAAACATGACTCCATGTTCAGCAATAATGCGATTACAATCGCCTTGCATTCCGGTACAACCCAGCTGGTGATTATAGTTTGAGCCGGCATGTTCTCATCGGCACCATGACTGAAGTGTGTCCTTATTGCAAGGCTCGGAAATTTAATGGAGAAACAAAAGGAATGTGTTGCACCGCTGGGAAAATTAAACTGCCTCAACTTGGAGAACCGCCGGAGCCATTAAAAACTTTGCTTTCCAGATATACCGCTGAATCAAAGCATTTCCTATCTAACATCAGGAAATACAACTCATGCTTCCAAATGACGTTGTTCGGTGTAGAAATCGTAACAGCTCAATTCATGCCAACTTGCGTTAGCAATCACCATCAAGAAAGCTCAAGGCCAATCGTTAGAATTGTGTGGTTTAGATCTAGACACAGATTGCTTCTCACATGGACAATTACATGTTGCCTGTTCTACAGTCGGCATATCTGCACAGACAATGGAACAACAAAAAATATTGTATACCCACAAGCATTGTGAAATTAAACATATTAGAAACGTGCGCTTTCTCCACACTGAGCCAAAGAAATGCGTGGCCGGGGACAGCTAGTATCCAATAAATAAATACATAAAATAAATCCCTGCCATGTACTTTGGGAGAGGATGCAGTGCTGACAAACTCCAGGAGTTTTTGTATAGGAACAAAAGCACAATAATTGCTGTGGTGTTTTGAATGTTGTAGTCCAGCAAAATGAGTCTGTCTGCTTCTAGTCACAGTGAAACAAGCATGCATGCAACTTAGATTCCAAACGAGTTTCGGGATTGGGCTGCCGGGTTTACCAGATATCTTGCAGGTGTATTATGGGAATGGAAGTCCATGTTTTCAGAAATATAGATTTGTGAAAGTCAAAATTAAATAACGATTCAGGGGCTTCTCTGGTGATGTTTGACAACGCCCCATGGGTCTGCAGACAGTGCCACCCAGAGGCAAAGATGCAGAGACATGACACCTATATATGTGCTGCATTGTTGTGATGTGGAGGGAGTTGTTAGTATAGCAGGCTGGTATAGATAGTGACTGGGAGTATGGTGGTTAAATATGTGGAGGTGTAGTGCTAGTGTGGAGTTGCAGGGGAGTGGAGGCATAGGGGTGAGGACAAGTGTTGGTGGGGAATGGTGTAGAATAGTGGTGGTATAATGTTGAGTGTTGTGGTAGTGTAGAATAGGGCTGGATCGGGGTCTGCAGTGGTGGTGAGTTGTAGGGGTGTGGAACTGTAGGGTTGTTGAGGTGTGTGTGCTGTAAAGTGGTATGGTGGAGTGTGGTACGAAGTGGAGATGTATGGTTGTCGAGATGTACGGGTGTTGGGGTGCATGCGGATGTGTAGTGTGGTAGTGGTGGTATGGATCTGTGGAGTGGGGGGTTGACTCCCTGCAGCCGAATATACCTACCTGCCTCCCTACCCCACTACCCAAGAAGAATATCCTTATGTGTTGTTTGGAATCTGGAGAAACATCACAACCCACTCCATTGTTGGATTTTTACACACAGTTCTGTAAAACATTTAAGTAGCGCTTGAGGTTGAAAGTGTCCATAACCCTATACTTGCTCTCCTTAACTTCATTGACACAGCAGAAACTATCATTCTGGAAACCGAAATAGAATTGGCCGACCCCCTTGAGATAAGGGCAAGCAGAAATCAAATCCTTTGGAAGGGGTCTACCGCAGAACCCATGCATTATGAAATCATGGAAGCTGCTCTTCCTGAGCCGGAGAATATCTTAAGCCACGCACCATCTGAGAAAGGGTAAGTAGATCAATACATGCGGTTAGTGGAGAAAGTATCCACTAAACGTTCTTAAGCAGTCCAACAATCTGCCCTCTAAGGCCGAAGGCCTAATTTATCTACAAAGAGAGGATTGTTTGATAAATATTGCCTATTAATAAGAAAGGAACTCTTGAAGGCGCTAACAAATTCTTCTCCAACCAAGAAGACTAATATTGAAGAGAAAAGAAAGTCCTATTAAAGATTGATCGCTTTGAAAAAAATGCTATTTTCAAATGCAACAATGGGAAACTTTTGTGAACGCTGCAATCGAGGATGACCAAAAGAGCTTTTCCAGAGCTTTTGCCTGCAATGAAAAGGAGTTGTAGACCTTGGACGCATGTATCTTTGCTTTAGTGCCTAGACCAGTTTTCATTGCTGTATGTAGCACCAAATATTTCGAACGTACCCTCTCTCCGTTACCATTGTCTCTTGCACCCACTGAACTAGGTGCACCTGACTTCTAATTGGATGAAACAGTAACAGCTACTTCAACCCAACATATTGGAAAAGCTGCTGGATGGGATATTATCTCTGCAGATCTGGCAACATTGGATATGATGCTCTGGAGCGAAATTCTAACTCAATTTGTTCCACTCTCATGGAAAACTGCTGAAATCATTCTAATCTTTAAAAGATGGAGATTGCCATAGTAATGATAAATCTTCCTAACCAGTGTCAACCCCAGACCTTTTTGCTTTTACTGGTGGATTATTTTTCCTTATACCTCTGTGAATGGGAACCTTTTTTCACATTCACAGAATCTTTTTACTCATTTTATGGTGTCATTTTTAAGACTCTCCATAGTGTCTTTTAAAAGTTATCCTCTTTGACAACTTTTTAGCAATAAGTGCCTATTGTTGCTGGGTTGCCCTAGGGGCTCCTCTTTTAACCTTTCTCTGGCTAACCTTATGAGAACTACAGTTTCTAAGGGTAGAAAGGATCTTTGGCCCTTTTACATTTTATTCGTAGAGACCAGCACCCTCCACCCCCCTATGTGGAGTGCTGGGGAGATATTGAGTATCCCCTTTCTCATTTTAAATGTAACATTTATGTTACAAGGATACACCTACCTTTAATGGCTGGTGGCAGTAAACCTTTTTATTAAGTTGCTGCACCTTTACTGCGGGCTATTTCCACAGCCTGGTAAAGGTACCCATGGGTGGTCGTTTTACCAAAATGGCCCCTGTGTTGTTGCTTCACCATTTTAGTACTCCTTGTCCTTTCTTGTTCCTTCTCCTGACATCCAGGGTGTGAAATTCCTTTGTGTGACTTTTTTTTTTTTATTTTTATTTATTGTGATATAACCTCATTTGGGTTTTTTTTCACATACAAAAACAATACATATATACACATAAGAAAAACATCATATTTATAAAATATATCTAAATAACATTTAAAATCAGTTCGTCACAATTTTTTAAAATTAGTATATTAAAATTAAATTCATCACGTCAATATCTAATTAGTTTTCCCTTATTTTGACAATAAATCAACAGTATTCTGACGAGATAAAACCTGTCTTTTGCAAGACCCTTAAAATATTTAAGGTTAATTTTGTTTCATGACCCGCAATCATTCTTTCCCAGAAGGCATCGGAAGATAATCTATCCAATGACCCAACTGAATTCCCTAAATATTCCACCCTAATTTTCCAAGTGCCTTTACAGAATCTTAGCAGGTGCTCTAGCGTTTGTTTACTTGAATCTGAGCATTCCATGCATAAACTACGAGCCCCTTCAGTGCCTCCCCATTTGGTTAACACTGATCCAGTTTTAATCAAATTTAACCGTACCCTCATAAAATTTTGTCTTCCTTTTGGGTTAGGGAACTTCATCAAGTATCTTGGTACTACACCCTGTTTTTTCCCGTACTTAAAAAACCCTTCAGGAATGGAGGATGATCTCACCATGTCCCCTGTTGAGATCCAGTCTCTCAGAGTTAAGGACTTCTTAACTTTCAGCGGGTTTGAACTCAGAGTTAGTTTATCTGATTCACAATAAGTCAGTAGATTTTCTGCTATCTTTTTGAGTTCTGTCAAAATGAGTGAGGAATCTAAATTCATATTTTCTAGGAGATTTTCATATAATGTGTTAGTCATTGGCACAATAATTGATCTATACAAGGACAGGAGTTTCCAATCAACTGCGTATTTTAAAGATTTTAATCCAAGCTCGTATCTGAGAGTTATCGTGTGTAATCCTTTAGGCAATCCTAATACCTGTTTCCAAATGTACCCTTCTATTTTTTGCCAGTCTATTGACCACAACAAAGGTTTAGATTCAATTCCGTACAATAGTACTGGGATTACTTTGGCCACATAGAAATTTATGACAGGCATGATTGAAAATTTGCCATGACGGCTGGCAATCTTCTTCATCTGAGCTATTTGTTGTGTCCCTTTAGCCAGGATTTCACCGTACTGTTTCCCAACTGTAGGGGTCGCATACACAGTGATGCCCAGATACATTACTTCTTTTACAACCGGTATCTGGTTACTGCCAATTGACCACCGATATTTTGTTTCTTTGCAACCTTTCTGCTCAAATATTACGATCTTAGATTTATCTGGGTTTACAACCAGGTCATTTAGTTTCATATACTTGTCGAGAGCATTCAACAATCTTTGTAGACCGATGGGAGTCCTATCAAGGAGGACTATATCGTCCGCATATATAAGCCATCTTACGACCAAAGACCCCACCTTAGGGCTTATTAGTGATGAAGATTCTAGGGCATCTTCAAAATCGCTCAAGTAAAACATAAAGAGAAATGGGGCAACCATACAACCCTGTCTAACCCCCCTATCTATGCTTATGTATTCTGACAAATATCCATCCATATTTAGTCTTACTCTTGCTGTATTTCTTTCGTGAAGTTTTACTAGTATGTTAATTAGAGTTTTGGGTGCCCCTTGTTGTTCCAGCTTGCTCCATAATTTATCTCGATTTACCATGTCAAAAGCGCTTGACAAATCGATAAATGCTCCATAAAGTCTACCTTTATTGATTTTATCTTTCAGATTTGATAATGAAGCTAATATTATACCATTCAATGAAGTTGTCAGAGAGCACCAAAGTATTAACTGAAAAGGATACGGTACTCAAAAGGATACAGGTGGTAGGGTCTTCCGGATCCCTGTTCACGCGATTTGATAGTTGTGAAGTCAAGTTAAGACCTTCCAAATGATACAACACTCTGACTGGTAAAACAGGCAGAGCGATGGATCACTGGAAAGGGCGTGGGTAAGGTATAGGAAGTCAGCCTAGAACAAAATAAAGTATCATGAATAACTGCCCCAACCTGAGTATGATGGAATAGAAAATGACATGAATGCACACACTGACCTTGAGTCTAGGGCCGATGAATCCAGCAGAGTCTCTTGAGGAAATCCAAGGTAGAACAAACGACAAGGAAGGGAAGATTAGTAAGGGAGACTTATCCCGAACGGAACGAGGCTCACGCTAGATACCGGGTTGATGCACCACAGGATAGCGTCCAAAGTACTGTTCACTGTCACCTTCCAATAATCCTTGAAAAGCTTCCTTCCCACGTAGAGTAAAGTATAGAAGTGAATCAATCCCCCTGTTAATATCACAGGTGCAGGAGTTGGAAATAGCGCTCTTTTTATGGTATAAACAAAGTACACGCGGTTCTGTACAGCCGCGAAGAAAATAGCGTGTGCGTGTGGATTTACACGCGATTAGGATTCACGCAGTCCAGGCCAACAGCGCTTGAAGACAACGTGCGCGTGTGGATTTACACGCAACCAAACAGCTCCAGGAATCAGCGTGTGGCGGAAAACACGCTATAGAAGGCCCAAAAAGTAGCTGTAGTAACCTGCAAGGATGCAGACCGGAGGTTCAGCTACACAACGCCAAATGATTCGATCAGAAGCAGCGAGTGAAGTTTCCACGCTGCTTAAATACGTAATGCCGTAGTTCACGTGACGAAGCAGAATACACGTGAAGTTAGCGACGTGAAAAGTGCAAACGTCGTTTTCCCGGCAACGTATCGAACAACCGCCATTTGGAATAGAACTGTCTAGCTGTTCTACGAGCGTAGGAGGTAGGACCACGTCCAGCATGCATGACAGACGTTGAATGGCCTTTTCTAAATCCAGTCTGCTGTTTAGGGATTATGTTATTTTGTTTCGCCCATGTTTCAAGTTCTTTTAATATCAGACTAGTAAACAACTTGCTTTCTACATCAAGCAGTGTAATCGGCCTATAACTGATAGGGTTTTTGCGATCCCCCTTCTTAAAGATCGGGATTATAATTGCTGTCTTCCAAGAAGATGGAATTATTCTATTAGCGATTACTTTCTTGTACAGGGTATATAGGATTTCCGCCCACAGTGTCCCATTTCCTTTGAGGACTTGGTAAGTTAGTCCATTTGGGCCCGCAGATCTTGACGCCGAGGATTTTAGGATCAAATTTAAAATCTCCTCTTTGTCAAAATTTAAGCCCCAATTTCCATTATCACTTCTATATTTTTGTCCTCCCATTGGTTCCTGATATTTTGTGCTGAAATAAGTTAACCAATTAGCTTCCGACACATTATTCGTCTGTGCAATGGTTTGATGTAATAGAGGAGCATTTATTAATGACCAGAAATTTCGCGAGGAATTATTTTGTAATGCACACAGCGCTCTTCCCCATCTTTCTGCCATAGTTTTCCTCTATGTTGTCTAGTCCAACTCTTCAAATCATTTTTAATTTTTTTTGATACTATCTCTAGATCTAGTAAACTTTTAGCCTGTTTCTTGGCGAGTCTTAATTGTTTTTGCGTCTCGCGTTTTCTTACCCAGACTGCTTCATCAAAAAAGTGTTTGTGTACTCGCTGCGAACCCTTTTGGGTGCTTGACGGGGATCAATTGACCATAAGAATTCATGAAACCGTGATGGGTCACAGTGCTGGTGCCAAATATGTTGTTCTCCTAAGATGGCGAATCCATTCAGGGCTTTATTTAACCGCTCTCCTTCCCTCTTGTATTTTATCAACCGATTTTTCTGTGCATTGATTTCTACTCTTTGGTCCCAAATATCTATTTTTTCCTCACTAAACCAATTTGAATGGGCGACTAATCGCTTGTGATCACTTGTTCCACCGTCGGCCACTGAAAAATATATACAAGTATCGAAACATTCAGTTGATAAAAGCATGTAATCCAGTGTCGATTCCGAGGAACCCCTCTCCCACGTTGTGACCGATGGAACATCACCTTCTATGGAGCCATTTAGGAATTTTAAATTCCAGTCCTCAAAGAAGTTCGACCTTTTTCTCCCATTATTCGTTGCTTCTTTCATTTTCCATGTATGGCTTTTGGATTTGATACATTGCGAATTTAAATCTCCTGCTACCAATAGATGTGCCCCAGAGTACGTTATGTTAATGTCACAAAGAGTTATTGCAATTGACTCTAGAAACTCTGAGAGTTTTTCCCTCACGGGATTCCAATATAGATTTACAATTATTATCTCCTTGCCTGGAGAACTTTTGGGGGAAGTGACCACTCTCACCACCAGTATTCCTTCATGTTTGCAAGGTAACATTGTTATTTCTTTAAACAAAGTCTTTCTACAGGCGATCAGCAAACCTCCCGTCGGTCTTCCCTTGGCTTTGCAGTTAGCTGGTTGTGCTATCAATGCAAAGCCTTCAAGTTCCGGGGTGTTTACTAACCATGTTTCCTGTAGCAAGATCAAATCGTTTCCCCCAAATAACAACGCTCTCATTTTATTATTTTTGAATGAACTGGATCCCCGAGAGTTCCAACTAGTGATTCTCAATTTGTCACTATTAAAGAGACCTCTGTGATACACCCAACTTCTGGCAGACTTGCATAATTATCTCTGGTAGCATTGACCAAGATGTTATTTGTGACCCATCATTAATCATATTTTCGTTTTTTCCCCGATTGGTTTCATGCAGTGAGGAGGTGTTTCCCTTAGTTAACTCGTGTTCCTCAGTTTCGATCATTTCTATTACATGAGATGGCAATTGCTCATATACTTCCAAAACCACCTCCCTTAATCTTTCTTGTAGGTTTAAAAAAGCTTTTACCCCCAATTTGGAAACTAATCCAACTTCAACTAAACTGATACAATCTGGCTCCGGGAAACGAACATATTCAATGTCTTTTGTGGAAAATAAATATAGTTCTGGGAGTTTTTTAACCAGTGATAGAATCGAGCTCCTATTCAATGGTTTACCAGACTTACGATTTTCCTCATTTGTAAGCCACAGTCTCGGGATTGCATATGGATTCGGATCATCTTGGGGATTTGTTGTTCTTTCAGTTACCATTTCAGAGGGTGAGTTTCCCACTGGGATGTTAATAGTCTCTTCTCTTCTTACCTCTTTGGTTTGATCGTAGTCATTTGTATTCGATGTTGATGTTTGAATGCATATTGTATCCTCTGCATGACCCATCCTAGAATCCTGAGTAACCACCAAATCTCCGGTCTTTATTTTTGTTTGGTTGAATATTGGGGCGATTCTTAGGCCAGTCTGGGTCTGCATTGGTACTTTGAAAGCCTTTTTTTGTTTTTGAAGAAATATAGGAGCTATTTTTAACAACTTCCCTGTAGTCTCTGATCTAATCGAGTCATGTCGAGGTTGATTTCTGTCCAGGTCGGCAGTTTTCCCTTCTGTTTGAGTACTCATTGTTTTCTTTACCAGGTGTACATCTCCTTCTACTTCGGGGATTCTATCAATCTGATGTCTTTTCCTTTGTTGTTTTCTGGGTTTGTTTACCCCGGCAATTCTTTCTTGTTGTAGAGAGTCGTTACCTTTGCTTCTACCATCTTTATTCAAGATATTTTGATTCTCCTTAATTTCCGCAGGATCTGAAATCCCCTTAACGAAGCTGTTTACCTTTGATTTATTTGATCTAATATTCTTCACGTTTTTTGTTTTCTTTACTTGTCGACCTCGTGAATTTGAGTCTGTGTTATTTTGTTTTTGGTTCTTCCGCCTTTCTCTCCTCCTTCTCTTGTAAGATTGTTGCGAACTCTTCTTCCACATATAGTTGTTTTCTGCCTCATCTTCATGGTTCTCTATAGTTTCCCGTCGATCTTCCGTCAGCTGTTCCACCGTTGACTCAGCAATCTGTGCCAATCGGCAGAATTCTTCCATTATTGATTCTGATAGGGGAGTATCATCCCCGAAGATGTTCAATTCGGGGACTGAATCTTTTGTTTTAATTGCTAGGTCTTGGTTTAATGAAGAAGTCGGTACATTTCTTTCGTTAATTTGCAATAACAGATCCTTAATCTCCTTATTCTCACTCATAAGAGAAGTCATTTGGTGCTTAATTTCCATTAAATCTCCACTATGCTTTGTGTAGTTATCTTCCATCTTTATCATCAAGGGCAGAACTGAACAGTTTATTACATTATTTTGGCCTACGACTGAAAATTCGAGTTGTTCGATATCTTTTGTCATTTCCATTAAAATCCCTGTATGGGTCTGCACATCTCTTTTTAGAAGGTCAAAAACCTTCACCAAGGAATTTAAAACAAAATTTAGAGCCGAGAGAGAGGAGTCACCATCATTTGGGTCTTGGTTCTTGTTTCCCTGTATCGTACTTGGTATTTGCACTGGTAGATTCAGTAAAATTCCATCAGACGCGACCGTGTCCCCTCTTGATACCACTGTTGAGTTTAATCTTTCCTCATACAGTTGTATATTCTGCACCGAATTCGACAGATGATTTGGGGTCCTTGAGAATTCCATAACTGGGATGAGTGGTTCAGATCCACTGGTCTCCGTTTGTAAGTTGATATTTTGATTAGAAGGTTTTAGGGAATGTGGCATAGATTTATTTAAATTTTCTTGTGCAGATTTCTGGAAGTAGTAATCAATAGTCCCTTTTATATTAGTTGATGTCAGGGTAAAATCTTTCACCTGTCTAAATGGGGTGTTCCTGGTTGAGTCCCTTAAAATTTCTCCCTCCGTTAGTTTATCCACTTGAAGTTCTTGATGGATTTGTGCCTCTATTATGTTGTTATTTCTTGTCGAGGCAGTCGGAGTTTGAGAACTTACGGGGTTCACATCCTCGTGCAGGGACTTTTCAATATAGGAACCATCCCATTCTGGAGCTCTTAAATCATCAACGTGTTGTCCACTCCTTAAATTATAACGGGCCATTTCTTACCCCTTCGTTGACTGAAAATTAGGCCAAAGAAATATGGGGGATCAAAGGAGTAAAATCTCCCACAGTCTCCCCCTTTTTTGCTTTATATAGCCTAAATCCGGCCCCGGTCACTTCCTTTCCGCTATCCACTCCAAAGTTTCTGTCAGCGAGCTGCAGATTGTCTCAGAATAGTCTCTGATGCTCTCGTTTAGGGAGACTTATAAAAGGGACTTGCGGCCCGAGATCACTGCTGTCTAAAAATAAATGACAACAGCCCACCCTTTATCAATACGGGTATCAATGTTTATATATTAGCACAAGCCCCGGTTCACTCACTGTTTCTCCGACAGACTCAGGCTCGTGTAAGGGTACTGTCGGTATCAATTGAGCCGGTCAGGGTGGCTGTCACTATTTGGCAAATTGACTACGCGTTAGTGCTAATACTAATACTAATACCAATACTAACGCTAATACGTGGCCCACCGGGCGTGATAAACTATGGCGATGGCGGATATGGCAGGGGTCACCACCGCGGGCTACTTCAGGCCGCTGTGAACACTCACCTCTATATCTCTGTGCCTCTGTGCCTCGCGGGTGCCCCGCGGGTTTGTAAATGGCGTGAGTATCACAAGAGAACGCTAGGCTGAATGCTGAATGCTAGGCTGGGCTCGCGACCACAGGCTACTTCAGGTCGCCGCCACCGCGGACCTTGCCGCGGGCACCCACCTCTGAGCTTCTGAGCCTCTGCTGCCTCCGTCTCAACCTCACAGGTGTGCTCGACACACAGGAACTATCGAGGCCGCCGTGCTTGACACACAGGAACTATCGAGGCCGCCCTGAGCTCTCTGAGCTCAATCTCCACTTTTGCTCCGTCTCCGTCGCCGCCGTCTGCTCAGTCAAGGGCAGGTCCTGCAACTTCCTGCTAAAGGAAAGGACCCACACCCGCGCGCACACGCTTTACTCGATCCCAGCAGTCAAGCCGCAGTCAAGCCGCACTGAGGATCTGTACCAACGACTACTGGTGTACAGAATGTCAGCCGCTTCCGACTACCTTAGGCAAAAAGAGTAACCTCCTTTCAACCCCCAGCCACACCTCTAGGGTGTGACTTTTATATTCGGCGGGAGTCCTGTGGACTTCGCGCCTAGGCTCCAGAGTGACTGTGAAGGCAGGAAGGGAGGGAGGAGTCCAAAACTCTGCATCCCTTTGTCTTCCAGCCTGAGTGAGAGATTCCAGTTCAAACTGGGAGGGTGACTGTCCGGAAAGAATTATCACCCCCTCCAGGTTTGAATGTTGCAAGGCTGTTTGATTGGCTGGGTTCCTGCATAAAAGTCAGAACTTTGAAGCTGAAGCGGTAGTCTATCACTGAAATCAAAACTGAAGAGGAAGATGAAGAATTTGCAACTGAAACAATTTCCAGCTACTGGAGAGCCTGCTGTGTAACCCAGAGCCTGCTGTAGCCCTTCCAATCGGCCTGGGGGGGACTCTGAAAACAAAGACCCTGACCCAGAGCCTTGTGAAATCCACTAAAGTAAAGAAGACCTGTATTTTGAGACATCCCACGCTGTGCTGCGACCTTGCGGGCTTCAATACCCCAATACCCTGGGACCTCGAGCCGTTGTGCGGTACACAGTCTTCCGAATTCCAAATCTTGTTGAATCTTAATGAGCATTGTGCTGGATCTCCAGAGGAACAATTCCAGTCTGAAAAGTCAGCTCACCAGAGTGCTGGACCTTGCAAACAACGAGAATCCGACCAGCAATATTCTGTCTTTATCTGTGCTCCTGAAAAAGGTGCCAAATCCACAGAACTGCATCCAGCCACCATGAGGAAAACCTTGCCAAGAGCCTTCAGCCTGATCCTTGCTGCAAAAGTCCTTCAAGTGTCCTGTCTTCTGTCTTCACGATGAAGGAATTCAACAACCAGGTATTTGGGTGCAATCTTCTTTTGTGCTGAGTGGCAGTGAACCTTTTTATTGCTTTGGTGCACCTTTACTGCGGGCTGTTTCCACAGCCCAGGTAAAGGCATCCATGGGTGCTTATTTTACCAAAATGGCCCCTGTCTTTTTTTTCACCATTTTAGTGTTCCTTGTCTTTTCTTGTTCCTTCTCCTGCCATCCAGGGTGGGAAATTCCTTTTTGTGATTTTTGTGTGATTTTTATCTTCGGCAGGAGTCCTGTGGACTTCCCGCCCGGGCTCCAGATTGTCTGTGAAGGCAGGAAGGGAGGGAGGAGTCCAAAACTCCTTAGCCCTTTGTCTTCCAGCCTGAGTGCGAGATTCCAGTTCAAACTGGGAGGCCGACTGTCCGGAAAGGTTTGCCAACCCCCCCAGGTTTGTATGTTGCAAGGCTGTTTGATTGGCTGGGCTCCTGCATAAAAATCCGAACCTTAAAGCTGAAGAGGTAGTCGACCACTGGAACCAAAACTGAAGAGGAAGATGAAAATTTGCGGCTGAAACAATTTCCAGCGACCGTAGAGCCTGCTGTGTAACCAGAGCCTGCTGTAGCCCTTCCTTCTAATCAGCCTGGGTACTCCGAAAACAAAGGCTCTGACCCTGAGCCTTATGCCGGTCCGATAGCACAGCAAGTAGAGCGCTCGCTTTGACATCTGTGCAGAGCCTGCTGACGCAGGTTCAAATCCCAGCAGGGCCAAAATCAGCCTTTCATCCTTCCGAGGTCGATAAATGAGCACCACACACTGTGGGTAATATTAAGCAGTGCTCAGGTACCTGAGGTGTTCGTAGCGCTATATAAATGCTAAATTATTATTTTATTTATTATTTATGAAACCCACTAGAGTCAAGAAGACCTGCATTCTGAGCCATCCCACTCTGTGGTGTGACCTTGCGGGCTGCAATATCACAATACCCTGGGAACTCAAGCCATTGTGTGGTTCTGAATTCCAAATCTCGCTGAAACTTCATGAGCATCCTGCTGGATCTCCAGAGGCACGGTTCCAGTCCAAAAAGTCCCCTCAACAGAGTGCTGTATCTTGCAAACAACGAGAATCTGACCAGCAATATTCTGTCTTCTTCTGTGCTCCTGAAAAAGGTGCCAAATCCACAGAACCACATCCAGCCATGAGGGAAACCTTGCCTAGAGCCTTCCTCATGATCCTTGCTGCAAAAGTCCTTCCAGTGTCCTGTCTTCTGTCTTCTTGATGAAGGAATTCAACGGCCAGGTATTTGCCTGAAGATCCTGAAGTCCTCCTGCTGCACAATCTTCTTCTGTGCTGAAGTATTGTACTGGCTTGGCCATTTACTTACCTTAAGTCTGTTGTGATTCCTGTGTAGTTTTGGGGTGTTTTCTGTGATTGGGAGTCCTCTCGTCCAGTGCACCCAGGTGCCTGCTGGAGTCCTCCTAAGGTGTCTTCTGTGAAGCCCCTGGACCCCCAACTAAATCTAAAGTAAAGTACTTACTCGTTGTAACAGTCTTCCTTGGGAACTCTGACTTTTGCTACTTAAGAACCTATCCTGACCTGCCTGTTGGACTCTAGACTCTAGTGACCCCCCTTCTGCCACTGAGAACACTCATGCTCCAAGAATAAGGGAAATACTTGTAAGGATTGGGCCTTTTGCCTAGAAAAGAGAATACGTATTTAAAAGTTACTTACTTGCAAAAGAAGTTGGTTGGTAACTGTAACTCTTAGAGTGAACAGTTACAAAGGTTAATACTTACCTTAGAAATATTCTGCCATCCTGAAAAGTATATCTAAGGTAATTACTTACCTTAGAAATATTCTGCCATTCTGAAAAGTATATCTAACATCTTTCTTTCCTTAGAAACTTTTTCACAATTCTAACAGAAATTAGATGTACGGCTATATTACTCACCTGTGATTTGGTTGTGCCTCTTCCCAAAAGTAATGCCAGTGGTTTCACTTCACTATTCCTATTAGGATAAATGTATGAGTGTCCCCAACTGGGTCTTGTTTCCCATGACTTGTTGTTAGCCGGTCCAGAAGAAGTCTGCATTAGGTTTTACCTACCTAGAATAACTTTGGGTCCTTCATAAAGTCTAACACTGGGTTTTGCTTTCCCTGATCGGTTGTAGACCGACACAAAAACTGTAACGCTCACCTGATTCCCACGGAGGCGCTGGTCTAGGCAGGAAGGAGTCTGTGACTCGAAAAGTGATGTGCAGGACTTCTGGGGCTGAGCCTCTTCGCACTGTGTGTCGAACTCGAAGGGTGAGATTTCTGCAGATGAAAGAATATATGGGGTTAAAGATCTGGGCAATTGAGTGTCCTTCTCTCTCTCTCTCTCTCTCTCTCTTTCTCGTCTAAGCTTCTCCGTAGAGCCCCCAGGTCAACATGCTCACCTTAGATAGGTGAATGCTGGGCTCTCCATCTGGGTCTGGTGCAGGGTGCCGTTGCCAGTTCCTTCACTGGGTGAAACGTAGGCCTCTTAACATCAGAGGATCGCAACCGCCGTTAACAGCACGAGCGGTGAGTTTCCGGACACCTTTTAGTCCATATAGTCTTTAGGTGCGTGGACACATAAGTATTGAACAGGGCTCGGAATAATGCTTTGTTCTATTTGTTTTGCAGGGCTCTAGCGTTAGAAGATTGAATGAAGAGAGCCAAAGCTGGAGCCAGAGCCTTGGAAAGAAGCGCTTGGAAATGCGTGAGTAAATGCAAGCGCTTTAACTGTCTCTTTCCTTCACAGCTGTGAGTTCGTGCTGAAGAGGTGATGGAAAACGCCGGAGTAGTTGCAGGCGCTCTATTGTGGAGAGCGCGATGGGCGTAAGTAAATACCTGTCTAATGTCTCTTCTTTTGTCTTTCAGATGCTGGGTTGCAGTGTTGAAAACATCCCGAATTCGCGGATTGCTGTTAAGTAATAACTATGCTTTTGTCTCCACAGGCGGAGGTGCAGCGTGAAGAAATGGTAGCTGCCGATGGACCAGGTAAGGAATGCGTTGCATGTGAAGTTGTCGTGCTAACCTGTTGTTTCTTGTCTTTTACAGGCGCTGCTGAAGACTGGATACTGGAATGGTAAGTATTGTTCTTGCAGGTACAGGATCGGAAGAAGAAAAGCTGGAACAGACTCAGTGAGCGTTCTGCTGCCGATGCAGAATAACGCGAAGCACGCTTCATCAATCGGGTGTGGTTTAAATAGCCTAGGAGTGATGAGGCGTCTTCCTCCACGGCCCCGCCTAGGTAAGAAAAGAGTTCCTGTTCCAGAAGAGTTCCAGTGTTGTATCCAGGGCGTGGAGCTTGCCCCACCCAGGTAAGAAAATAGTTCCGGCTTACAGAGGATTCCTATGTAGCTGGTAAGTAAGCAGCATGGTCTGCTGCAGGTAAGTCCACCCAAGCATCTTCACACATATTATGAGCCCGGCGCTTCCAGTGCCGGGACCGATGGCTTTGATGAGCCTGGTGCCACCGGCGCCAGGACAAGGTCAAAAAGGTCCCAGTAGGGACCGGCTGGTGCCTAGGCTTAGGATTAGGGGCCTGCTTCCAAGGACGTTGGGCTGGTCCTGGCTCCTTGGAAGCAGTGATCATGACAGCACCCCCCCTCAAGGCCCCTCCTAAGCGTGTCTTCTCCGGGGGTTTGGGCTTGTCGGGGTGATTCAGATGGAATTTTTTGACCAGACGAGGTGTGTGGACATATTCTGAGGGTTCCCAAGATCTTTCCTGGGGGCTGTATCCTTTCCAATCAATCAGGTAATATAATTTAGATTTGGCGATTTTGGAGTCTAGGATGTTCTTTACTTCGAATTCAAGTTCTCCTTCTACCAAAACAGGTTCTGGGAGTTTAGTCAATCGGGTTTCTGGTTGTACTGGTTTTAATAAGGAGACATGAAAGACTGGATGTATTTTCATATGCGCAGGTAATTCCAATTTGACAGCCACCGGATTAACTATGGCAGAGATGAGATAGGGTCCAAGGTATCTTGGGATGAAGGTGCGGGGTCCTTTTAGAGGCAGGTGCTTAGTGGATAACCAGACCTGGTCTCCTACTGCGTAGTGAGGGGCCTCTTTACGGTGTCGATCTGCTCCTTTTTTGAATTGAGCTTTAGCTCTTTGCAAATGGGCAGTGGCTTCCTTAAAAGCACGAGTGATCTCCGAGTGCAAGTAATCCACAGCAGGTGTTTCGAATTCTTGGGGAGGGTCCAGGTTAGAGGTTCTAGGATGGTGTCCGTATAATAGGAAGAAGGGAGTCTTCCCGGTTCCAGAATGAGTCGAATTGTTGTAAGCGTATTCAGCGATCCAAAGAATATCCTTCCAAGGGTTTTCAGTTTGTTGGAGCATGCAACGTAGATATTGCTCTAAAGTCTGATTTGTCCTCTCGGTTTGTCCGTCAGTTTGGGGATGGTGACTGGTTGAAAGTCTTACATCAATTTGGGCTAGACGACAGCAACTTCGCCAAAAGTGGGAGATGAATTGACTTCCCCTATCGGAGACCAAAACCGAGGGAAAACCGTGTAACCGAACGATGTTTTCTAAGAATTCTCGGGCCAATACTGAAGCTGAAGGTAGGCCCTTCAGGGGAATGAAGTGAGCCATCTTGGAGAATAGATCCACGACTACTAAAATGTGTATGGAGGTAAGTCCGTGATGAAATCCATGGACAGGGTATGCCATGGACAGGGAGGGATGTCTAATGGGTGTAATAGGCCGGCTGGTTTCTCCTTCTGACTTTTATTCTGGGCACACACACCGCAGGAGATTACAAAGTCTCTAATATCCTTCTTCCATGATGGCCACCAGAAATGTCTTTTGATCTTTTCCATGGTTTTGGTAATGCCAGGGTGACCCTCCATTAGAGAGTCGTGATAACAGGAGATTACTTGTTTTTGTATTTTCTCACAGGGCAAGTACAATCGTCCTCGGAAATATGGTAGGTCTTGATCCACTGAGAATTCTTTTCCCTTTAATTGCCAGTCCTGCAAATCGGCCGGATTTAGGAGTGATTTGACTGTAGTCTTGATGTCTTCAAAGGATTGAGCGCTGACCAAACCCAAAATCCTTTGTTCTGGGATTATGGGTATTGGTTCTGGATTGGTCAAATGTTCATCTACTCCCATCCGGGAGAGAGCATCTGCTTTTCCGTTTTTACTGCCTGGTCGATAAGTAATTATAAAGTCAAACTCAGCCAGAAACAGAGCCCAGCGAAGCTGTCTGGAAGACTGAGCTTTGGCTGTCTTCAGATATTGTAAATTGCGGTGATCAGTCATTACGGTGACTGTGTGTCTGGCTCCCAAAAGATAATGCCGCCAGGCTTTAAAGGCCGATCTGATGGCTAAAAGTTCCTTGTCTGTAATTGAATAGTTGATCTCGGGAGCCGAGAATTTGCGGGACCAAAAGGCTACAGGATGTAATTGGTGTGTGACCGGATCTCTTTGTGATAAAACTGCCCCCATAGCAAGGCTAGAAGCATCAGTTTCCACGATGTAGGGGAGTTCTGGGCGAGGATGTTTTAGAACAGGTGCAGAAATGAATTTAGCTTTTAAGTCCTGAAAAGTTTGTTCTGCTTCAGTAGACCACTCAAAACGTTTGTTCTTCTTTAACAGAGCGGTGATGGGCTGGACTATCCGAGAGAATTCAGGAATGAATCTGCGGTAAAAGTTAGCGAAGCCTAACATGCTTTGAACTCCTTTTACAGAGGTTGGTGATGGCCACTTAATGATTGCATCGACTTTCTTTGAATCCATATGGACTCCGTCAGGTGACAATATGAATCCCAGGAACTCAACTTCAGTTACGTTGAAAACGCATTTTTCAAGCTTAGCAAAAAGGTTATGTTGACGCAATCTCTCGAGAACCTCTTTGACGTGTCTCTGGTGTTCCTCTTCAGATGATGAATAGACGAGGATGTCATCAATGTAGACAACAACACACACATCTATGAGTTCTCTAAGGACATCGTTCATAAAATACTGAAAAGCGGCAGGAGCGTTACAAAGCCCAAAGGGCATCACTTGATATTCGAACAGCCCATACTTGGTGCGGAATGCCGTCTTCCATTCATCGCCCTCTTTTATTCGTATCAAGTGGTAGGCTCCTCTGAGATCCAACTTTGTATAAATACATGCGTCTTTGACTTGATCCAGGAGTTCAGGGATCAAAGGTAACGGGTATCTGTTTTTAACGGTGATTTGATTCAGGGCGCGGTAATCTATGCAAGTCCTAAGGTCTCCTTCCTTTTTCGGAACGAAGAACAAAGCCGAGGAAGCTGGAGATTTTGAAGGACGGATAAACCTGTTAGCTAAGTATTGGTCCAGATATTGTCTGAGGTGAAGATTCTCTGGCTCGGTGAGGGCATAAATCCTACTACAAGGAGGAGTTGTTCCGGGTATCAGGTCTATTTGACAGTCGTAGGACCTATGAGGAGGCAGGGTGTTAGCTTGGTCCTTCCGAAAGACGTCTTGGAATTCCTGGTATTCGGGAGGTAATTTGGGAACCTCGGAAGAGATCGCTGCCAGTGAACCATCAGGCCGAGGATAACAAGTGGTAAAACATTCTGGAAACTGAACCGTCTTTGCTCGCCAATCGATCTGAAGATTGTGCTTCTCTTACCAAGGAATTCCCAGAATGATCTGGAACTGAGGGGCCTTGATCACATCGAACACGATTTTCTCCCGGTGTCCATCTTGGCTCACTAACGTCACTTCTTGGGTGGCATGCGTTACTGGTCCGGAGGCTATCTCCGTGACATCCACTGTAGTAATGACGTCTTTTACTGCCTTAGGGACAAGAGGTAGATTCATCCTTGATACCATTTCACGGTCCACATAATTACCGATTGCTCCGCTGTCGATGTAAGCTTCAATTGCATGCAAACGATCCGGACGTTCTGGGCTAATGAGGACCATAGGCACCACGAAATGCGAGGTCACGGGACAGATTTTAACGCTCGGCAAGAGGACCTCTACACTTGTCGGGCTAGGTCGTTTCCCTGCTCAGAATTTTGGGTACAGGTATCTGCGGTTCCTACAGCTTTCTTAGCTGGTTTCACTGGGCAGTCTCGAAGAAAGTGCCCCGAGTTTCCGCAATAGAGGCATAATTGCAGCTGTCTTCTTCTTTCCCGCTCCTTTTGAGTTAAAGGTCCTTTCATGCCCCCTAGTTGCATGGGTTCCATGGTGTCGGCTCCCCTAGTTGAGGTCTGTGGTTTAGAAAATACTCGGGTATCAAATTTGGAACGATCAGCCTTCCTGTTCTGTAATCGGTGGTCTAATTGGACAACTAAGACAATATAGTCTGAGCATTCCTGTGGAGGATTCACAATTTGAGCTAACACATCCTTGAGCTCTCCACGCAGGCCTCTGTAGAAAAGCGTTATTCTTTTATCCTCCGGCCATTGAGTTTCCACTATAAGTCTATTGAATGAGGCAATATAAGTCAAGAGGTCTTGATTACCCTGTCGTAACGAAAGGAGTTGATTGTCCAAGGCCTGCCCCTGGGCATGTCTTGCGAACAGTTTCTCCATGCTGAACTGGAAGGCCTGAAAATCGTGAAGGACCGGATCATCCTGAGTGACCAAAGGGATCGAACAATCTGCGGCACTGCCACTGAGATAAGAAAGCACGAAAGCCACCTTGGTCTGGTCTGTTGGAAAGGCAGCTGGGCGACATAAGAAGTGTAGGCGGCACTGGTTGATAAACACTGCAAATTTCTTTGGGTCACCAGAAAAGCGTTCGGGTGGAGCCAAAGGCACATTACCGGGTAGATTGATTTGCACTGGATTTGAGGATGCTGAAGGGTAACTTACTCCTGGAGCGGGCAAAGGAGTCTGTCCTGCCTGCGTTTGTAGTAATTGCCTAGCGAGGTCCTCCGTTCGCTCTTTGTATATTATCAGCTCTCTTCTCAAAGAGTTTGTTTCCTGACGAGCTGCATGTACCTCTGCTCTTAGTTCCCCAAGCAATCGGGCCAGTTGGTCTGTGTCCGAGGTTTCCATTGCGCCTGGGTAGGAGTTTTGTGGTGGGCTTCGCGTTCTGTAACGCTCACCTGATTCCCACGGAGGCGCTGGTCTAGGCAGGAAGGAGTCTGTGACTCGAAAAGTGATGTGCAGGACTCGATTGGCTTCTGGGACTGAGCCTCTTCGCACTGTGTGTCGAACTCGAAGGGTGAGATTTCTGCAGATGAAAGCATATATGGGGTTAAAGATCTGGGCAATTGAGTGTCCTCTCTCTCTCTCTCTCTCTCTCTCTCTCTCTCTCTCTCTCTCTCTCTCTTTCTCGTCTAAGCTTCTCCGTAGAGCCCCCAGGTCAACGTGCTCACCTTAGATAGGTGAATGCTGGGCTCTCCATCTGCGTCTGGTGCAGGGTGCCGTTGCCAGTTCCTTCACTGGGTGAAACGTAGGCCTCTTAACATCAGAGGATCGCAACCGCCGTTAACAGCACGAGCGGTGAGTTTCCGGACACCTTTTAGTCCATATAGTCTTTAGGTGCATGGACACGTAAGTATTGAACAGGGCTCGGAATAATGCTTTGTTCTTTTTGTTTTGCAGGGCTCTAGCGTTAGAAGATGGAATGAAGAGAGCCAAAGCTGGAGCCAGAGCCTTGGAAAGAAGCGCTTGGAAATGCGTGAGTAAATGCAAGCGCTTTAACTGTCTCTTTCCTTCACAGGTGTGAGTTCGTGCTGAAGAGGTGATGGAAAACGCCGGAGTAGTTGCAGGCGCTCTATTGTGGAGAGCGCGATGGGCGTAAGTAAATACCTGTCTAATGTCTCTTCTTTTGTCTTTCAGATGCTGGGTTGCAGTGTTGAAAACATCTGGAATTCGCGGATTGCTGGTAAGTAATAACTATGCTTTTGTCTCCACAGGCGGAGGTGCAGCGTGAAGAAATGGTCGCTGCCGATGGACCAGGTAAGGAATGCGTTGCATGTGAAGTTGTCGTGCTAACGTGTTGTTTCTTGTCTTTTACAGGCGCTGCTGAAGACTGGATACTGGAATGGTAAGTATTGTTCTTGCAGGTACAGGATCGGAAGAAGAAAAGCTGGAACAGACTCGGTGAGCGTTCTGCTGCAGATGCAGAATAACGCGAAGCACGCTTCATCAATCGGGTGTGGTTTAAATAGCCTAGGAGTGATGAGGCGTCTTCCTCCATGGCCCCGCCTAGGTAAGAAAAGAGTTCCTGTTCCAGAAGAGTTCCAGTGTTGTATCCAGGGCGTGGAGCTTGCCCCACCCAGGTAAGAAAATAGTTCCGGCTTACAGAGGATTCCTATGTAGCTGGTAAGTAAGCAGCATGGTCTGCTGGAGGTAAGTCCACCCAAGCATCTTCACGCATATTATGAGCCCGGCGCTTCCAGTGCTGGGACCGATGGCTTTGATGAGCCTGGTGCCACCGGCGCCAGGACAAGGTCAAAAAGGTCCCAGTAGGGACCGGCTGGTGCCTAGGCTTAGGATTAGGGGCCTGCTTCCAAGGACGTTGGGCTGGTCCTGGCTCCTTGGAAGCAGTGATCATGACAAAAACAGTCTTAGGTTTATACCTGCCTTTAAGTTGCTTATAGCTCCTGTAAAAAGTGTATAGGTTTACTTACCTTGAATATAACTGTTATCCTAAAATAAGTTAGAGTTATTGCTTCCCTTAGTCTGTGAACTGAAAAGCATCTGTAATTGAATATTACACCCCAAGGTCCAACTTCCCTAGAATAACTGTGTTACCCTGAATCAGAGTTATAGGTTTATACTGTTCCTAGAATCTGTGTTTCAATAGATCAGACAAGTATATTGTCCAGTTGATATTACTATGTGATTTCTTGCTGAGCGTCACGGTACAACAGATAGGGTCTACAACCCTGGTATTACTGAAAGTAATCTAAAAGTAACTATTGTTTTTGACGTCCCTAGAACTCCTGTTAGATGTTCCAAATTAGGTTATATGCTTTGGTCTGTGTAACCTCAAGCACAGTGTTGTGGTTTTATAATTGTAGTTATATATAATGTGATAGTACTTATTTCCCCCAGGATTTATCTGGGCATACTTGTATTTAAATAACCCATTTATTATTTACAATACATAGTGTTTCAGTGTTTCTTTGGACCATTTGTATTACATTTTCTTTGTACTGATTCTACCACCCTCTCTCGCTCCTAAAATAAGCCTGGCTGCTCTGTCTACGCTGCTCTGAACTCAGGTGGTACAGCTTATACTAAGTGTGGAGTCTTGTACTGCCTCGGTTGAATGGTTTTGCTAAACCCTTAGTTGGACTTCAGAAAATCTGTCCTAACAACCTGTTACCAGCCAGTTTCGTTAATTGACAAGCATGCAAAGATATTTAGCAGAGTAATATTTCATATATTGGTGCACAGGGTTAACATCAACACAATAATTAGTCTGTCAGCTTGGTTTCCAGTAGAAAAAAAGTACTCAAGATCTGTGACCCACATTGCATCTCTTAATTTTCAAAATTAAAGAGCTTAAAAAAGAGGATCTATGTTCGGCCTTTTTAGAACTATATGTTACTTTTCACTTAGTCAGTCATCGCAAGCTGTGGCAAAGTTTTGATAATATGAACATCCCATCAGATCGTTTAGCTTGTATGGCACTGTACAGCGCAGGGATGATAATCGTAGCAGGATAAGCAGGAGCTAAAAGTAGCTCCTGAGTATCAAGCATTAGCCGATGACCAGGACCTACGACTTGGGACAGAGGAGCTAGTACATAGCATTACGCAAATCTAACTTCTACATAAGATGCAAGCATGTAATTGTGTCCATTATTTGTGACCGCTTATGCTTTCAATGTTTTATAGATGTGTCCTACTGTTTATAGATTTCCAAAACAGGCAGAATTAAATTCACAGAGGTATGTGTTTGACATCAGTTGGCCTGAGGAGTCAAAAGTAGCTCCTTGTAGATGTTGCTATCTAGCTTAAGAGGCACTTCTAGGTAACAAGCAAGAGCTAAATAGCTCCCAGGTCCCCTCAATTTTGAACCTTGCAGAACCAATGAGGCATGGGCAAGGTTAGCCAGAATGGCCAGGGAATTGATCATTTAATTTAGGAGAGTAAGGCAGGGCTGTGTCCTTGCCCCATTTCTTTTCATATTATGCATCAATGCGTTGGGCACAACCTTAAGAATAGTGACACCGGATCTCCCCAAAATAGGGGAACCATCAACCAACCCTTTACTCCTCTTCGCAGATGATGTAATGGTTATGGCTAAAACTGAGATCGCATTATGCAGGCTGCTGTACACATTTGATACTTTCTTCAAAAAACCTGACCTACAAATGAATGTACCCTAATCAAAAATCATGATTTTGGAATGCAAAACCAAAACAAAAATGAACTTCTGATTAGACAGCGCAAACATTGAATGAGTTCATGTTTTCGATTACATGGGCTCTGTTGTTTCTGACAACACGTGGACTGCCCCTAAGAAAAAGACTGCAATATGAGTGCAGCAGACAGCGATGAATAGTTTTACAAAACCCACTATTATTCATCTCGGAAGCCATCATTAATGGTGTATAGTGCAACAAACGGAAGTGAAGTATAAGGTCCCCCTGCCGCAGACGAGTTAACACAAGCCAAGAATATTTTTCTCAAAAAGTTACTTCAAGCAACTTGATTGTGTACTTAGAACTGCACACCTGATTCTGCTAAGAATTTTGAAACTGCAAGTCTGAAGAAACCAAATCCTTATCAAATATTTTAATTAGAAGACTTTCGGCACACTATCCCATACAAAACATTTCCTGGCTCAAATTTCTGAAATCCAGGAACGCTGAAGCTGGCAGAAAAGCCTGGTCAGTGCTCCGGGAGATATTGGTAGGCACTCAGGCTGTAGCCTCAGAGATAGATCAGTGTCAAAGAGGGTACACAGCATATGGCCGAGAGATTGCAGTAGGTACTTGGTTACTATCTTAATATGACCAAGTATTTAACCAATTAGTGTGTACTTGACCTCGTACCGTTAAGGTATAACAGTGTTTTTTACACAAGACTGTGTCTTAACCAATTACCCTAACAACCCATTAGAGCCAGATGGCTGGAAGAACCGTTGGAACATTGAGGTCTCTGTTTGTACAGCATGGGCTATAAAGAGACAAGAGTGCACTTTCTCTTTTCCTGTCCCTGGTATAGCACGCTGAGGAAAAAATGGCCAATCCCTCTCTTACGCTTTCTAGATTCAGTGGTCTATCTAGATGGTGGGAGATGTCTGCTTGCTCTTCATGCACTTTTGGGCTTGCATACACGGATCACCTGTACCAAATTCACCCCAAATAGAAGAACCTTGTTTGGTCCAGGCATCTTGACCTGTTGAGGAAACACTGTGAAACGGGAAAAAAGATACGAGTGGAGCGAAGGTTGGAGGTTATGCACTGTATTCTGATATATCATACGGGCACTATTTAATGGGTAAATGGGATTGGCGGTTTCAGATAGCAAGGTCATCCATGACATTGGTTAGATTTGGTTATCATGATTAGCTGTCCCCAACTGCTACAGAGATGAATGTATTTGTGGCCCGTGTCCTCTTATACGAGGTATACTGGATGGGATTTCATTAATTTTAACTCGTTGTATTACTCTGTTATTGTAATTGGTCATTTCAACATGTTATTGGGCTGTACAGTGTTCATGGGCACTAGCCCAAAATAAACAACCTTTATTGATACCTCACGTCTTAGTTCCCTTTCAAAAGGGAAGTTAGGCCTGGTTCCTCGAAAGCAAGTCACATTTGCAACCTGCTACGATTTTCTGGGAAAATATTTCTTGCGACAGCAGGGCGAGCGAGTAAGTTTCATCTCGGGAAGAAGGGGGTACATTTATAGGAAGAGCAACGAGAGGGCAGGGGTTTCAGAAGACTAAGTCACAGTGGGCAAGGCCGAGCTCTCTTGCAGCGCTGAGCTGGGAATACATCGACTGGAGGCACAGGCGGGGCTGTGCAGGATCAAACAGAGGACCCCTGCAAACCAAAAAAGAATGAGAGCTTGTTAGAGCTTGTGGTGGCCCGCCTCCGGTCACCGGGGCGGGCCACAAGTGCTGTCGGGATCACCCAACAGGGAGGGCATGCTGGGGGCACCCAGCGGACTGCTGGCAGGGGACACCCTACCAGGCCTGGATCACCAGGCGAAACCTCCGCAGTCTGGGGGATCACCCCCACTTCTCAGCAGTCGCAGCTCCAATGGCACTTGGGCCATGCTGCAAAACCAGGCCACGATCACATGGCGGACCGGCGAAACACAATGACACAGACAAGAGTTGCCGCTTCCTGGGGCTCTGCTGCACTGCCCTCCGCGTGCCAGCAGAGCCCCTTTTATTGAAGGAGCGTCATGACGCAGTCATGACGCTCACGTTGAAGAAACACTAGACCACCACACAACAGAGCTGGCACAGACTCCCGAAATCCATTGGCAGAACTCGGTGTCCCTGAGTCTGGAAAAGATCTGGGGCTAGGCTAATGTTGGGATTTTTGGGACTCGGGTCTAGCTAGCCTTTTGGTTGTATCCCCAAAGCTTCCATCTGGGGCTGCAACCAAAGGACCTGGGGGAAAAAGCCACCTCCCCCTAGCAACGCCTCTGACTGGTCCGGCCTTGCCCCATTCACCCGTGGCAAGCCAAGTGTTCATTGTCGGCGTATTAGGTGCACATGCACACTCTGGATTATAACAAACAGCAATGCCGGCTCTGATACCAATAGGGGAAGGGAATGGTCTAAACCATGTCCACTAACTTTTAAGGAAAAATTATAAACGGAATGGATGTCATGATGGGGCAGTAAAGATTTTTCATTTTCCTTTATCAAGGGAATTCCTCCCAGTCCTGACCCACCCCTTAGTTTCTTAATCTCCCCTCAGGACACATGCTCTGCCGTCCTAGTAACATATGAGAGAATCAAATAGATCAGGCTTTGCAGCAAATGTTAAACAAGAAAGGAACAGAGTCCAGCTCTGCATTCAGAATAACAAACACAAAGAAAGGCTAGGCTCTGAAGCCAGCATGAGATGGAATAAGAGGGACCAGACTCATCGTGAGAGGCTGGCCCAGGACCTCGCAGGGGCGCTAGGGGGGGCAGTGGGCTGCCCCTCTGGCCACCCCCCTGGGTCCACATACATCCCACCTACTAGGCATCCCTCGGGTCCGACACATCCGGCCGCAGACCTGGGGAGTGCTTATAAGGGGGTGGGCTTGCGATCGCTCATCCTCCTTGTTTGCTGCATCCCCCACCCCCGGAGGACAGTCAAAGCAGCAACATCACACACCTGGTCCCTCTACTCCCATAACAGGGCTTACTCAGAGGTACAAACAAGATTTCCTCTTTCTTTGAAACCCCCATCCTTCCATTCCAAGAGACACACACGTCTCCTTCACCCACACAAAAAAGTAGCAACTTGCAGTTGGTAGAAAAGGCTGCAACTCCTTTATTTGGCAGGTGTCCACTTACCGGTGATCTGCCTCTTAACGAGCTGGCGTCTGAGCTGTGGCCCACGGGAAGTAATTGTTATTTCCTCTCTCTTACCATGAGCTCATAGTCAGATGAAAAATCCAGAAATGCCACATACAAAGACATGTTCTTTGCTGCTGCATCCTTTACATTTCTTCTGTTTTCTTTTCTTCTTTTTTCTTGTTTTATACAGTGATATTTGTAATTTAATATGTACTGCTATTTTAATTCTAATTTTGTGAAAAGTCGAGTTCTTTGACTAAAACACAAAAAATAAATAAAGCAAAGTCCCCAAGATGTCCCCTGTCCCCCCCAGATTTGATGTGTCTCCTACGCCCCTGCCCCGTCCCCAGCATATCATTTTATTTATTTACTTTTGAACTTGGTAGGGTTGGGGGGCGGCGTTAGGACTACAGAACCGCGTTGGAGCGTCTAGTGAAAACATCATTGTAGCTATATGCATTGTTTTACACTATTTTCTGTTTTTACAGGAATGGAGTTTTTTGTAAGATCAGGGCCACTGTAATATCTCATCATCCTTTCATCACGAAGCTCCTCGTGAGCTTTCCTCGTGACAGAAGGATGAATGGAATGTGGTGACTGACGTGTAGAATCCGAGTTTCAAACCTGCATTCGTCAGTTGCTGCCCGCAGTCGGTGGGGCCTATTCACCCTTACTAAGCGTGTAACATTAATAAACAACGTATTAATTACCACGCCTTATTGTGTATATTTAACCACTACAAGTGGCGATGAGGATCTCCAGGCCCCACCGCCCCCATTTTGTCCCGAACAATTCAGCTTACCTGCCTCTGTTTGACCGTCTCCAGTTCAGGGCCTATGAGCGCGCAGCAGGCCGTGCAGCTGTGACAAAAGCTGTGGCCGCTCCGCTCTGCCTGCAATCAGCTCGACCTCCAGCAACGCTGAGCGAGTGGTTAATTAAGTGAGTGCCTCTTTCACTTTCACCCTGCATGTGTTTGTTTCCCGTGTATGCGGTCCGGACACGCCTCCTGGCCTGTTTATGCTTCTTTTTACCGTATTTCACGGTGTACAAGCACCATTTTGCCTGCTTCAAATCTCCTACAGTATTTCTCAGCATATGAGTGCAAAGGCATGGGAAGTGTAAGCATACAGGATATCAAATCAACAGTTTATTTGTACTGAAGCAAGGATCTGCTTAGCTGAACATATATTATCGTATTGGGACACATGATCCACTACATTTAAATGGAAAAGAAGACAAAGTATGACTACAATTGCCAGTTTCAAGCCTCCTACCGAAAATCTCAGGATATGAGTGCAGGTGCATGGGAAGTGAAAGCATACAAGATATTGAACAAACAGTTTATTTGTACTGCAGCAAGTCATATATTTGACTGGGCATATCTTATTGTATGGGGACTCAGATCCACTGCATTTAAACTTGAAGGGACAGTAAAAGGACTGCAATTACACTTTTAATCACTCCTTTCCAGCTGTGTGACATCTACCCTACCTCAATTGTCATGTCTTTCAGTGGTGTACCGCCGCCCATGTTCTTCCTATCTGATGTTGGTGAGCCAGCTATTCCATGGAAAAGATGGATTAAATCGTTTGAACATTACGCTGGCGTTGTGTGTGGTCAGAACTGCAGGGTGGAGAAGAGGAAGTCCCTTTTAATGCATTGTTTAGGCCCAACAGGGCAGGAAAAGTTTGAAGACCTACCAGATCTACTTCCTGACGAAGGTGATGACCTAAATGAATATGAGCGATCAGTGAAGAAGATGAGCAAATATTACGAAAGAAAATTGAGCACCATTTTGGAACGTTATAAGTTTGGGAAGAGAATTCAAGGCGAGGGCGAGAGCGTAGAACAATATATCACCAATTTGAGGAAACTCGCCAGAACATGTAATTTCAATGCTCAATTAGATGAGAGATTGAGAGATCAGTTCATGTTGGAGTGTAGGAGTAGTAAAGTAAGAGAAAGGTTATGGGCTGAAGATGACCCTAACCTCGACACTGTCTTACGTGTGGCCAAGGAAGTGGAGCACACTGAAAAATGTGTCAAAGAATTGGAAAACAGGATACAGACTACTGATATTAAACATGAAATTTCCAAAGACAAGAATGTAACAATTACTGCAAGCAGGGATAATGAATCCATAGCTCAAGTATTAGGAAATCCCAATAGGAGGTACAAGTCAGAAAGGAGTGGGAGATTACCTTGGAATGATGATAAAAGAAAGAAACCTAGTTCCAGAGCCAACAACAGTGATGGGAGAAAGAAAAGTCCACGCAGGAGAGGAGATGACGCTAGAAAGAAAAGTACAGGGAGATGTTTTAGATGTGATAGCGTGGATCATTGGGCGGATAACCCGGAATGTCCTGCTCTGAAAATTATATGTGGGAAATGCAAAGGCAAGGGACATTATGCCCGATGTTGCAGAATGCAGAACGCTTCCACTAATTGGATAGGAAATGATGAGTGCAGTGATGAAGATGGCGAAGAATGCGTGTTTGTCGTAACTGACGAGGAAAATGAACAAGAAATGGAAAGTCCCAAAGCCGTAGTGTGTGTAGATGGAACCGACATGCACACGATGATTGATTTGGGAGCTAAATATACTTTGATACCACAGACTCTCTGGGACAGGAAGAAACACAAATATCTATATGAGCCAGACAGAAAACCCAGAGCGTATGGCGAGGTTAAAATAGATGTCATTGGATGGTTCTGGGGAGCACTCAAATTCAAGGAGAGGAAAGCCAATGGGAAAATATATATAACAAAAATGGGGAGAACGCCGTTGTTAAGCTGGACCCACCAAAGCAAACTCAAAGTGAAGTTGGATGCTGCATCGGACGAGTCTGTATATTCTATTGAAAGTAATGCTGGGAGAATTCAAGAAATTAAAGAAACCACCAGAGATGTTAACATGATGGAAGAAATTTTCAGGAAGGAAATTGGATGTCTGCGTGGGTTTGTTCATGAGATCAAAATGAGACAAGGACATGTTCCCGTAGCGCAGAAGTTGCGCAACATCCCACTCTCGATGAGAGAAGAAGTGAGACAAGAGATCAAATCGTTAGAAGATCAGAAGATCATTGAAAGAATAGATGCCAGTGAATGGGTTTCGCCATTAGTTGTGCTGAGAAATAAATCCGGGAAACTGAGAATATGTGTGGACATGCGAGAATTAAATAAGAGTGTGATCCCGGACAGACATCCACTCCCTAATATACAAGAGATTGTGTCCACTATTGGACCCTCGAAGTATTTTTCTACCCTGGATCTAACATCGGCGTACCATCAGGTTAAGCTTCATAAAGAGTCCAGGAAATTGACAGCATTTATCACACCGGATGGACTATACCAATACAGAAGACTACCGTTTGGGCTGGTATCAGCTGCTTCGGTATTTCAAAGAATCATGCACAAGTTGTTTGAAGGTGAGGAAGGGATCATCTGTTTTCAAGATGATATATTAGTACATGCCATTGATCAAAAGCTACATAATGAAAGATTACAACATGTCTACAAAAGGTTACATGAAGCAGGTATGACTCTCAGTAGAGGCAAATGTAACATCAATCGCAGTGAGATCGAATATCTAGGACACACTATTTCTGCTGGCTGCATAAGGCCAAAGAAGCAACTAGCCGATGCCATAATGAACATGCCGAGACCTATGACAAAGGAAGGAGTGCGTACGTTCATTGGAATGGCAGAGTATTATTCGAAATTTATAAGAGATTTTGCTATACATACAGTTCCCCTCCGTGAACCTTTAAAGAAGAAGTCATTCGAGTGGAACAGGGAATGTGAAGAGGAATTTGAAAATATCAAATCAGAATTAAACAGAGCACCATCATTGAAGAACTTCAAGAGTGAAAGGAAGACCATAATAACAACAGATGCAAGCAACCTGGGTTTAGGGGCTGTTGTCACCCAAGAAATTGACGGAAAAGAGGTTCTTATTGCATTTGCATCGAGATTTTTAAAAGGCGCAGAAAGATCATAAGCTGCAATAGAAAAGGAAATATTGGCCATCAAGTGGGCGACAGAAAAGTTCAGAAATTTCATTTGGGGAGTGGAAGTTGAGATTCGCCCTGACCACAAACCGTTGATATGTCATTATGAATAAAGGTTTGGACAATGTATCTAACAGGATCAAAAGATGGGTCGTTCTGCAGGAATACAACTGTACAGTACGATATGTACCAGGGTTGAAAAATCCTGCTGCTGACTGTCTGTCGCGGCTTACAAAGAATTCTGAAACAGATGATGAAAGTGAAAATGATCCGGAAGTTGTTTTGAGTATAGAAGCACTGTCCATATCCAAAGCTGAGTGGAAAGAAGCAGAGAAACAAGATAATAATATGGGTCAGTTGAAACAAATTATACAAAGCAACAAAAGTTTAAGAAAGGTTAGATTTGAAGAATCTGCTCTCGTCGAATACTGGAGAGTTGCAGATGAACTCAATATAGCTAATGACAGGATTATGAGAGGAGATCGAATAATTCCACCTGAGAGTCTACGACAAAGAATCATTGATTTGGGTCACAAAGGCCATCAAGGAATAGTGAAGACTAAACAAAGAATACGTGATGATTTCTGGTGGCCAGGATGTGACCTGCAAATCGAAAGAACCATCAGAGAACGTATCCTTTGTAATCAGAGTGACAGAGCATGTGTGAGTGTGAAGTACCCGATGGTAATAACGAACATTCCAGGAAAAGTATGGGATGAAGTTGGTATGGATATATTAGGACCCATTTATTGTGATGGTAAGCAGCAATTTTGCTTAGTGGTTATTGACCTTCTGACCAGATTGGTAGAAGTCTTAATCAAACCTCATATGAATGCTAAAGTAGTGGTAGAATTATTGTTAGAAATATGTGCCAGGGAGGGTTTCCCAAGAAGCATATTAACGGACAATGGTGTCCAATTCAGGTCAAAGGAAATGGAGAGGTTCCGTACCGGTAATTCCATTGTGCCCAAAACTAGCGCAATATACCATCCACAAACCAATGGAGTAGTTGAGAGGTTCAACAAAGTACTCAAAGACGCCATTCGCTGGGCTTGGGCCAATGGGCTTAGCTGGGAGGAAGCAGTAAAAAAGAAAATAATTGCTCACCGTTTTACTCCACATAGTACAACAGGTTTATTACCTTTTGAAATAAGTAGAGGACGCAGAGCAAACACCAAATTGACCCCATCCTGGTTGGAGAGAGAAACTGTTGTGAGAAAGGATTTTGGAGAGGCAGTAGAAAGTATCAGGGACATCCAGCTAAAGAATAAAGCAGCTCACGACAGTCAAATAAGCAAAGAGAAAGAAAATGAGTGGGAGGTCCAGTGAGAATTAAACTGCCCCCTGCACTTAGAGATGGACCCTGCAAATGGTCCAAACCAGTGGGTGTGATTGAGGTCTTTAGACATGCGGTGAGAGTACAAGATGGTAGAGTCTGGAATATGGAGAGAGTCTGTGTGATGAAGTCATGCAAGAATGTGAGAACTAATGAAACAGAATGCAAAGAGCAACTAAGTTAGAGTAGTAATGGAAACATAGAGAGAAGTGGTGAGCATGTGAAACCAATGTTGAATAAAAATGTGATGTCGAAAATTTCCTTGCCAAAACCTAAACCAGATTCCTCGCGTGTGTCAAGAACAGGAAGAATAATCCGCAAACTAGACCACATGAAGGATTTTGTCTAATGATGCAGAAGACACGGAAGAAGTATACACACCAGACTGTGTCTCATAAACAACAAGAGACTAAGGAGGGGAGATGGGTAATATCTCATCATCCTTTCATCACGAGGCTCCGCGTGAGCTTTCCTCGTGACAGAAGGATGAATGGAATGTGGTGACTGACGTGTAGAATGCGAGTTTCAAACCTGCATTCGTCAGTTGCTGCCCGCAGTCGGTGGGGCCTATTCACCCTTACTAGGTGTGTAACGTTAATAAACAACGTATTAATTACCACGCCTTATTGTGTATATTTAACCGCTACAGCCACCAAAAGAGAGGGAGACAGACAGAGTGAGAGATGGAAAGAGGAAGACAGAAAGACAAGAGATGCGGCGGAGTCTGCCTTATGATCAAAACCAAGTCATAGGAGTCTCAACCACAGGTCCGTAATTGGCTGGGTTTCCTCCAGGGTACCCGGATTCTGTGTTCTTAGTTCATTGCTTTGAGGGTCCCTGTTTGCTACCCTATGGTGCTGTACTTGTAACCCGAAGCAGTAGGAAACATGTTCGCACCAGTTTTGTGACCAGGCGTTATCAGGGTTTCCAAATTATTCGAAAAGCTGCATCCATTAACTTGTCTCCTATGCTTACAAATGCATAGCGCTAATAAACAAGAACATCCGGGGTTGCGCATGGGTAATTCTCCACGCACTTCATAACGCTACTAATCACGTGGTAAGCGATGATGACGCACAATACACCACACTCAAGTCAGAACCCAATATTCCATTGTTATACAGGACAGCCCTTCAAGAATATGTTTCAATTAAGTGGCTGCCTGCGCGCCATTTTCAAAATAAGGTCAACTCTGCTTCTTTTTTGTTTGGTCAAAATGCAAGCAGAACGGCAGGCTGTACCATATTCTGTTTTTCGTTTCATGTTTGTTTTCCAGAGTTGGCTGCAGCGCACAACATTAATGTAGGTAGGCTGGCTGCTTTACTATAAGAGAAACAGGATAATGGGAGAAGGGGGGACACTGTGGCAGGCAGTGTAGAAGCGGACATCTCTTTATTTAACCTGAAGACTTTCTACAAAGCATCGTTCTCGAGGATTCACAGAATGTATGCTTGGTTCAACATTGTAATAATGCTCGGGCTGTTTCTATTTATTCAATATGATGCTTTAAGATTATGAGGTGTTTCTTGTTTTTCAACTTCTAGGACGTGCTTGTCAACAGACTACCAACGGAAGGGTGATTTGCTGAACTGCAGGGGACCATGCACCATGTAATTATTTTCTGCATAATAAGGCGTGTAACAGCAAGTATGCAATTTTCATGTTTCCATTGTACTAACATTCCTTTCTGGTTTATTGCCACTATTGAATATATTATATTCTTGTGATTTTAATCTTTACTGTACATGTGACGAAGATCACAATCGGTCCAAAAGGATAACGAGAGCAGGAGCCAAGATACAAAAGGCCAGGAGACAGGGACGGACCTTGCAATGAATCTCTCTAACAACCCTTGGTAGTTCTGAGATTTCAGTCTGCAACAAAGCATTCTCATTCACACCTATCGTTAGAAAACATGTTATTGATTTTCAGACTGATCTATTCGAATTTGCGAGGAAACTGAAATGAAAAACAATCTTTGTTCATAAAATAAGAACATATGAACCTCAGGAAGTACCAATGCCCAAGAGTGATCTCACAATTTCTGATATAGAAAACACACACTTAATAATGACATTAGAACCAGATACTTTGATTAGTTGAGAACAAGTTTGTGAAGAATTAGGGGTACATCCTAGGAATCTGGAAATGAGGGCGCTCAGGGTAAAATCCACATTTATCCCACAACTAACATCAGAGAGTGTTTTGGATACCTTTCATAAAGCAGTTATTAAGGAAATTCACCATCATATGGACACAACGTATACCACCAGGACATGTCATAATTTGACTATGGATGCAAAATTAGCATTAGATTCATTATCTAAAGATACCAATATTGTGATCAAAGAGGCCGATAAGGTGGGCATGTGGTCATCCTAAGCAGAGTAGACTACATTATCGTGGCACAGCAACATCTAGAAACCCCAGACTGTTATAAGAAACGGTTGTGCAATCTCCCAAAGGGAGCAGTTGAGGAGTTATGAGACCTTTTATAAAAATGGTACAGTAGAGGGGTACTCACTGAGGATGATAAACATTTCTTGTTGGTATCAGAACCTATTATGCCAACAATGTACTTCCTTCTGAAGGTTCACAAGAGGTTTGATAATCTACCAGAAGTTTGTCCAATATGAGTGAAATTGATTGGGTCACAGAGGATTTTCTCAATATATTGACAATGCTATTAGACAGGAAGTAATGACTTTACCCGTATACATCAGGGACACCACACAGCTGTTGCAAATTCTACAGGCTATTGAGTGGCAAACTGGGTTCTTTCTAGGAACGCTAGATGTTAAAGCCATATGTACTTCAATATACCATCTATTAGCTATTGAATCCATTGACTACACATTTAGGAACCATTCAGCATCCAACTGTATCCATATTGAAATGCTAAAGGAATTAATTGAATTCACATTAGACCACAATATCTTCATATTTAATTAGGACCACTATTTACAAATGGAGGGTGTGGCTATGGGTGCCAAGCATGTACCCTCACTAGCAAACCTATTTATGGGGCAATATGAAATAACACATGCACTCTATAATAATGAATACAGCAAATATGTTAAAGTTTGGAGAAGATTTATAGATGACATCATTAGTTTAGTTTAGTTTATTTATTTATAACGCACACCGAACCCTGAGGTAACTGGGCGCTGGAGCTTAAGCTAGAGTTACAGGCATACATAGAATTACGACAAACAGAAAGTGCTGAGTGACCGGCGGTTACAGCAGGCCCGGGAATGTAGGCGGGTACAAGTGAGACAAAAACTGGAGGTTACAGTTTGGGCGGCAGTGCCAAGCAGACAGTGATACATACATTGTTACAGATTAATTGAACATGCGCATACGTTTATTTACAGAGCAACTCGGCTAAACAGTGTTTCTTATTGAAAAGCCAGCTCTTTATTTTACCTCTGAAGGTCCACAAAGAGGTTTCCTTTCTGGTGGGGAGAGGGAGGGAGTTGCAGGATTTGGTGGCCAGTACCGAGAAACTAGCTCCACCAGCACTTTTTAGATTGAATGTTCATATAGTGAGGCAGTGCAAGTACTGAGTTCTGGTAGGTCTGGCTGATTTGGTGTTTGGAGAATTTTTCCGACAGGTACTTAGGGGCAGAGTTTGACAGGCATTTGTGAGTAATGACTAGGGTGCAGAGGGAGATTCTTTTACGCACTGGGAGTCAGTGGGTGTCCTGTCTAAGGCTGGTGATGTCGTTAGATCTGGGGACATTCAGCGCAGATCTCAAGGCGTTGTTTTGTAAGACCTGGAGTCTGTTGAGGTTTCATTCAGAGGTGCTTAGAAAAAGGGTGCTGCAATTGTCGATCTTGGAGAGTACTAAGGCCCTGGCTAACATAATGCAGCTATTGGATGACAGAAATGATTTGTAGGCGTTAGTCAACTTGTTGGTATAAGCAGTAGTGGAGGCGGTGGCACTCACTGGCACTTGCAGTACCAGAACACATTGTTGTGTGGTCTGGTACTGAGGAGGAATTCAAAGACTTTGTGGGATATCTCAATGTTAACACATTTGGAATGGAACTGATTGGGCAAGTAGACCAGAGTGCCATTGACTACTTGGATCTGCATATTTATGTGGAAAATGGCATGTTACAAACAAGAATTTTTAGAAAACCCACCGAAGTTAACTCAACTTTGTTCACGACTAGTTGTCACAGGCGTTCGACCATTGTAAACATACCGGTGGGTGAATTCTATAGAGCAAGACGCAGTTGTAGCAAGGATAAGACATTTGAGCAGGAATGCCAGTTGTAAGGGACAGGTTCCAGGAAAGAGGATACTCGAATATAAGTGTCTCACAGGCATATGCTAAAATACAACAAATGAATCGCACCAATATGGTACATCTAGCAGCTAAAGCTAAAACTGATGATACCCCTATCATTAGTATTATCACGCTACACTCCAGTGATACCAAAGCAATGCACAGAATTGTCCAAAAGCATTGGCATCTACTATTAATGAATTTGCATCTGGCCAAATACATTGATACCCAGCCCAGGTTTATATACACCAGGGCACCACCCATCAAAACTAAATTGAGTCCTTCTTATTTAAAGCCAGCAGAATCCAAAGTAGTCAGTGGCAGTGACTGGTTGAGGGACAAGAGGTTTCACAAATGCGGAAGTTGTACAATTTGCAAATATGCTCATCCTGACTGTGACATATTTTATAGTCAGGGAGGACCAACAGTACACATACAAGACGTTATAAATTGTAGATATGCAGTCATTTGTATCTGTCAGAAAATATATATTGGAAGTACCATCAGGCAATTAAGAGTCCGTATTCGAGAACACATGCACAGTCTAAGGAATCAGGTTGCAGAGGGGGTTGGTGAGAGCTCGAATGCAGGAGACATGCTGCTTTCAGAGCGGCAGCGTTGTGACAGGACTGGAGTCAAATGATGATGTAACAGCACTGTGAACGTCGGAATGTGAGCAAGTTGTGTGTCGACTAGTCTGGTACCTGCAGGAAGGTTCAGCTGGGTGCTTTATGTGCCATGGGCACAGAGCAAGCAATCAATGAAGAATAATTTGTGTGGACAGCAAGTACAGCTGTGCAGCTATGGCAGCTGCAAGTGTTCGGTATAGCAGGGAAAAGAACAACTAGGACGACCTGTGCCGAGTGAATTATCCTTTTTCACAGAGCAATTTTGGCATTATGCATTAAAGTGTTGCCAAATTTCAAGGAAAGAACTGGTGATCTATGCGATCTCCCAAAAAAAAGAAGAAAAACAGTGTGTGTTAAGAGTTTATATCCCGGGGAAATGAGGTAGAAATGCCACCTATTGGTGCTCTTGTGTTTTGAATTTCAAATTTGTGCATGGTACCAAGTTGTAATTCGAAGTTTGGTTTCGGATGGAAGTGCATGTGTGATGAGGTCCGTAAACTTGTACTGTTATTGTCAGCTAACCTCTTGAGGATTTCCAGGGTAAGTGCTGCATAGGCTGTGATGGACTTGCAGAAGTGTCCGCAGTTTAAATGGTGTGGGTGATGTCCAGGGGTGGAGATGGAATATAGTGTGTGTCAATTAGTTTGAGAAGAACAGCGTTAACTACTTAACAATTTTGGTGGCTTTGCAAGTTTAGAGCTGATGAAACAGCTATGGAATGTTTACAGATAACAGTTAGAGAAATTCAGAGTTAACTAATTTTGGACGATTTGTAGACCTAGAACTACTGAGACAGCTTTGGACTTTTAGGGAAATGCCTCAAAATGTTATCTAGCTGGACATTGGTGAAAATTAAGTAACTATGTTTTCTTACGTGAGAACTAGTGAGTAGGAGAAGTGTGGGACTGCAGAGTGTGTGTGGCATGTAAAAAGGTGTGCAAAATGGCAGGGGACAACACTCTAATGTGTATGAGATAGCATAGGTATGTGGAACTACAATGCATGTAGAGTCCACAGAGCGACACTGCTCTATAAAAAGGTGTGCCTGATTTGGTATGTTTAAGGGACTATGGGGGTCATTACAAGATTACAAGTTTGACAGTATCCCGCCGGTAATACCGGAAGGATACCGGCAAATGGAATTAGCATTCCCGTCACCTGATAATCCAGTTTTTACAGGATATTACAGGTGGCGGGAATGCCAGTAATTTCTCATTCCATCGAGTCCCATAGGAGTCCATGGGAGGAATTACATAGATTTTTGTGCCAGTGGGGGCCTGATTTACCTCCAAACCTGTAGTGTGGCGTGGCAGTAAACGTGCAGATAACGGATTTACCAGCATTTTGATCTGCACTTTTACTGCTCTGCCAAACTTGTAATGACCCCCTATGTCTCCAGTGGGAGGTAGTCGTTGGAAGAAGGTGGGACTTCAATGCGTGTGGTAATCCACGGAGCGACAGCTCTCATAAAAAAGGTGTGCACATTGGTATGGGACTATGATCTATGTGTGATGTAGTCCATAAACTCTTGCATGAAAGTTTTTTTTTTTTTTTAAATATTTTTATTTTATTTTATAAAATCAAACAAACACACTACAACTGTTTCAAAACATAGAAAGCATCATATTCCAACACATTTTCAAACTCCCCAACTCCCCCCTCCCCCCTTGAACTAGAGCCGGTTCTCACATGTCGTTTACGGGAACATCATTGGGTGGCACAATACTTAGGCAGCCATTATCCGGGTCCTCTGTTTCGTTTTCACCCTGGTGAGGGTTTGCCAACGAGGCCACCAATTGCCGCCAGGCCAGCAAGGGCCCTACTTCCTCCTCGCCCCCCCTAGTGACCGCTTCAAACCAAACTACGGATTCAGCTTCCGCCCACCTCAAGAGGTCTGTCCACCATAACTCCACCCTAGGTCTGTGGGCCGCCTTCCAGCCCATGGCAATCCTACGTTTGGCCAAGACATAAGCCAGGTCCTTTATCTTGCTTATGTGTTTCAAATGCCGTGGTCTAGGGAAAAGCCCAAGCATGCATGACCAGGCCGATTCCACATCCAGCACCACCCCCCCTCCGGCCAGTTTCGTCTTGACCTCGTCCCAAAATCTATGCACCTCTGGGCAAGCCCAGAACATGTGTAGCAATCCCACATTCACCTCCCCACACCTGGGGCATTGCTGCATAGCTGATCCCCCAAACTTTGCAATCTTCCTGGGGGTTAAATAAGCCCTGTGGGTAACATACAGTTGAAGCTGTTGGAATCTCGCGTTCCAGGACACCTTTTTGTGGTACCTCTGAGCCCGTTCCCACTGCCCATCCGTCATGGGTCCTCCCACCTCCTCCTCCCAATCTTGTCTCAATTGGAGCAACTCCTTCCCTGCCCTTACTCGCAGAAGCTCATATATCCTCGATATTTCGTGCCCGCCCTCCGATACATCATACATGGTTTCCAGGGAGGCGTCTGGGTCTTCCGCTAGCACTGTCTCAGGCCATCTTTCTCTAGTCTTTTTCACAAGCCTAGTGTAGGTTATATATTGGCCACCATGTACTCCCGTCTCTTCCTGCAGCCTCTGAAAATCCACTGCCTCCCCTTCCTGCCATATGTCCCCGAGGGTGGCTAGGCCTACCTGTTCCCAGTATCTGCGGACCGATTCAAGTAGTTGGGGGTCGCTCCCGCACAGCGCCGCCAAAGGAGCCTGCTGGGAGTATGGCTCCGAGTCCCCCCCAATCTTCCATGTCCTGTGCCAGATCTCCCAGCCCAGCCTCAGTTGCCGCCCCTTGCCCACCAGTTTGTCTCTGCCCAACCACACCACTTCTATCAGATAGTATGAGGCTGTATCTCCGCGCAGGAGCCTGGCTTCCGCCGAGTCTTCAGCCGAGAGCCACCTGGCCACGTACTGCAGCTGCCCCACCAGGTAATAGAGTTCGAAATTAGGCAGGCCTATCCCCCACCTGTCACACGGGTTCTGGAGCTTCCACAGAGCCACCCTATTCCTAGAGCTGCCCCACACGAAACCCCTACACACGCTGTGAAGTTTCGCAAATAGGCTCCTGGGTATCAGAAACGGGACGTTTACGAAGAAGTGCAAAAGTCTAGGCAGGACCACCATCTTGAGCAAGGCTGCCCTCCCCATCATGGTCAGGGGCAATCTGGACCAGAATACCATGCTGTTCTTGATCCCCTCAATCGCCGTTTCCGTGTTGTGCTTGTGTTCTGCCTCGACCTTGTGGTAAATATTTATTCCCAAATACCTAAATGTCACGGGCTGCCATGGTATTGGCAGGACAGGCAGCCTCTGCACCGGGACATTCCTATATCTGCCCAAGGGGAACAGACTGGACTTTCCAGGGTTCCCGATATTCCCGAGAGGATGGCATACCGTTCTATTACCTCTAGCACGTACTGTACGTTTTCCTCTGGGTAGCGCAAATAAAGGAGCATATCATCCGCATATAATGATATCAGATGCTCTCCACTGGCAGTGTTTATGCCCACCTCTCTTATTGTTGTCGCAGGCATATTGCCAGCGGCTCCAATGCCAGTATATATAGCATGGGTGACCAGGGGCATCCCTGTCTGGTCCCCCTGCCTAGTTGCCAAGAATCTGAGACTATGGACCCTGTCTTGACCCTCGCCATCGGGGTGCTATAAAACAACTGGACCCATCTGAGGTATCCAGGTCCCACTCAGTACCCCTTCAGGACCGCTTTCAGCCAGGGCCATCGTACCGAGTCGAAGGCCTTGACCGCGTCTAACGACACTATAGCCAGCTCGCCCGTGTCTTCCTCAATTTGGCCTATGACATGTTGTAGCCTCCTGTGGTTATCGCTGATGTTCCTACCTGGAACATATCCCGTCTGATCTGGGTGTATCAGTTTCTTAATCACCCTCTTCAGTCTATTAGCCAGCACCGCCATGAGTATTTTGCTGTCCTGGTTAAGCATGGACAACGGTCTGTAAGACCCGCGCTCCAAGGCCGGTTTGCCTGGTTTCAGGAGTGGGATGATTACTGCCTCACGGAGGGACAACGGGAGATCTCCCTGCTCATAGGCCTCGTTGAAAGTAGCAAGCAGTGGCAGAAGCAACTCTTGCTGGTATGTTTTGTATAACTCGCTGGGCAGCCCATCCGAACCCGGTGCCTTGTAAGTGGGCAAGTTCTGAATCACTACCTCCAGCTCGTCCGAGGTGACGGGTGCGTCTAACTCAGAACATTCTAGATCATCTAAGGTGGGCAGCTCAATGTCCCCCAATGTGTCCAGTATGTCTTGACCCATATCCTCCCCCGTGTCCTCATACAAGTGTCTGTAAAACTTAAGGAATTCCTCATTTACCTCTTTCTGGGTGTTGCATATGCAACCTCCCTCGCCCTGAATCTCACTAATCACCGAGCGGGGGGGTCTCACTCTTATACAGCCAAGCCAGCAGTCTGCCCGGCTTGTCGCCCCCTGCATGTATCCTCTCCGTATATTTCCTGTAGCTGAGTCTGCACAGTCTATCCCAGAGTGCGCTGCAGGACAACTGTAGCTCCTCTACTTTGGTTCTGTTATCATAAGCGGTGCTCTCGCAATGTGTGAGCTCCTCTAGCTCCCTTTCCGCCTCCCCGAGCTCCCTTTCGACCCCCTCCTTTAGCCCCTTAGCTTGGGAAATGGCTACCCCACGCACCACCACCTTAAACGCTTCCCACAGTGTGCCCACAGAGCCTGCGCTTCCCGTATTTGTATCAAAGTATTCTTCAATGCCATCCCTCAGGCCCTCCCGAAACCCCTCATCCTGCAGAGCCTCGGTCCTAAGTCTCCATGTAGGGATCCACGGTCATGGGGGCTGGTGTCTCCAGTCTACCACCAAGGGCGAGTGGTCCGACAGCACTCGGGCCTTGTATTCTGCTCCTTCTATATCTCTCACTATCTCGGCTGTTACAAACACGTTGTTTAACCTTATGTACAAATCATGTGGCGCTGTGTAGTGTGAGTACTGTCTATCCGTGGGATGTAGCCTTCTCCACGCATCCTCTAGGCCTAGGTCTTTCAGTAAGGTACTCAGCGCTTTAGCCGCCGGTGCCGTTTTTCCTGCCCTTTCCTTGGACCTGTCCATTCTGGGGTCTACGGTACAGTTAAAGTCCCTCACCCCACACTACCGTACTCCCTGCCAGGGGGCCAAGTTTACCGTAGAGGGTCCTAAAGTAAGCCGCTGTATCGGTATTGGGGGCATACAAATTTATGATGTGCACTTCTCTGTTTTCCAAGAGACCTGTTACCACCACCATTCTACCCTGCGGGTCCACCGTAGAATGAAGCACCCGAAACGGCACATGGGGCGCCACCCAGGTGACAACCCCTCTGGCATACGCTGAGTACGCCGCCCCCACAACAGTGCCCTTCCATTTCCTCCTGACCACCTCCAGCCTTTCCCTAGTGAGGTGGGTCTCCTGCAGCAGGGCTATGTCTACGCGCATCCTCTTTAAATACAACATCACTTTGTTACGTTTAAGGTAGCTGTTGAGGCCCCGTACATTCCAGGTCACGATTCTGAGATTACCCGATGCCATCCAGCCCCTTCCCATAATGTTCCCCACGTAGGGTCGTTTCCTGGCTCTTTCCCTTCTATTCACGAACAGTGCCCCCTTTCCCCTTCCCCAACCTCACACCACTGCACATAACCCCCCCCTCCCCGCCAACCCCCAACTATAGCCCAGCTCCATCCCTGGATCTCAGGCCTTCCCACGTCTGGACCCGTCTCGTGACCAAGAACAAGAAGCGGCTGGAGATAACCGCGGGGTGTCACCAATCTAACAGTGACCTAACTAAATATACTACTATCGGGTGCAGAGGTTGCTCCCCAGGAGCTCCCAGTCATCTATTTAGGAGAAGTGAATTCAACGGGACCTGCCGGCAGATGCCGTGACTTCCTCCACATAAGCACAATATCAAACTATATTCCAGTCCCAATGTCATAGCTATGGCCTCACGGGTGCCTCTGCCACGTGCTACTTATCTCCAGCCGCTTCTGTCTGGGCATCCTATTCCTGAGGTCGACCTTGCATATCCAACCATTCCATCGCTTTGCTCGGCGTCTCAAAGAAGAGGGATCTGTTCTTATAAAACACCTTTAACCTTGCGGGGTAAAGCAACATGTAGCGGTGGCCTGCTTCTCTAAGCCTCCTCTTCACCGTTCCAAAGTTCATTCGACTCCGTTGTACGAGCAGCGTATAATCCGGATACGCCGTTATATTCGCTGACCCCTTTTCTATCGTGCCTCCTTTCCGGAAAAATTCGAGAATCTTTTCGCGGTCACGATAGTTCAAGATCTTCGCGATCAACGGCCGCGGGTGGGCTCCTGGGGCCGGTCTCCTGGCCAGGGCCCTGTGCGCCCTTTCGACCGCGAACCCCTGGGTCAGCTCCCCGCCTGTAATCTCCTGCAAAAGCATGGTTTCAACGAAATCCGTGTGGTTCAATCCTTCCATTCCCTCCGGTACCCCCACTATGCGAATGTTGTTGCGCCTGGCGCGCCCCTCTGCCTGCTCTGCTCTGTCCTCCAAATTGCCCACTCATTGCACGAGGGCATGAAGCTCCTTGGCGTGTGTGTTGCACGCCTCCGTGGTCGGGGCCAACTCCTTCTCCAGTTCCCCAGTGCGCTCAGCGATCGTTCGCACATCCTGGCGCAACAGGTTCACCTCTTCTCGGACCGCTCCTATCTTAAGGTTTAGGCCCTCTTGCAGCACTTTCATGGCCAGGCCCAGCTTCGTCTCCCAGGCCACCTTCAAGTCGGCAATTGCTGCCAGCACCTCCTGGATAGTACCCGGTGGGTCCGTCGCTGCCGCAGGGGTTTCTTTGCTCTTGCCCCCTTCCGTGCCCGAGGGCGACCTAACGTAGGTCTCCATCGTGGGCTGTTTGATCCAGGGTCGCACCACCTTGGAGGACATCCTGCGGCGTCGGTTGGGCCCATGCGCCCAGCTGTATCCTAGCGGGGTTCGCTCGCCGGCCTCTTCACAGCGATGTTCCGCTGGACCCGGGTTCACTCTGCTAGCCCACCACGATCCAGGGCCTCTTCAGTGTGGGCTCGCCCTTATGTTTTTGCCTTCTGCCAGAGGCGCATGCGACCCGTCTGTCTGGTCGGGCTTGCCCATGTTCCAACCAACTTCCTCAGCTCATCGGACCATTTATGGCCCTTTGTCCACAGATGGCCATCTTGGGTGCTCCCCTTCCTTTGCGCGACCGCCACCTTCTTCAGAGTCTAGTTCCGTGGATATGCAGTCTCGCTGGTGGGGAGGGCACTCACCATGTGTCCCCCACTTTCATACGCCTTTGGTTACACCGTGGGCTCGAAAGTCCACCAAAAACCATCACTTCTTCCCAGGATCAGGATCGGATCATCGGGAGCTCCTCCAAGGAACGTCCTCTCACGTAGCCATCAAGCCACGCCCCCCCTCTCTTGCATGAAAGTTAGCAGAGTTAGAAGGAGGCACACTCCCCATTTATTTCCAGAGTTACACCTCTCTTTAAAAGGGTGTTGGTATGAGAGAGGAGTGGTGTGTGTTTGAGTATCTAGTCTTACTTGATAGGTTCATGGGAGTAGTGTTAGTTGTTTTGGAGGTACTTTCACTTTCTGTACAAGGGTAAGGACATATGGCCCCCACATGTCCTTGTTTCTATGTAGGGGTCTGTACTGCACCATCGCTATTACACAAGCTCCTGGGGCTGTCTATGTCGGCTGGGACTTGGATGATGAGTGTGAATGACGTGTAGGTGCCTGGAAGGAAGGGAGATTTGTTGTATAGTGCTTGGTTGCAATAGATGATGAGAGCCGGCAAAGGAAGGGAGATGTGTTGTATAGTGCTTGGATGGATGTGTGGAACATACAATGTAAAAGAGAATGCTGTGAGAATGTTGTTGTATGAGTGAGAAAGTGTTTGTGGATAAGGGTTCTAAGGCAGTTGGTGAGATCAAGCCTGGGTGATAGGTGACAGTGGGCTCCTATGAGATAACTTGATGTAACCTGAAGTACAGTAATAAAGGAACTTACTTGTAACTCACTTGAAGTGCTCGCGGACCTGCTTTATTTCAAAGCGATATGCTTGTCAGGATGAATCAAAAAAAAGTCCCAAGTCCAAATCCTATACTAGCCTACCACATTTATAGCAAAAGTAACACATACATCTAAAGGGTTTAACAACTAAAAGATGCTTGACTGCTGATCCTGTAATGGCTAAATGTTCCAAATGTAATCCTACTTGAGGTATATCAGTCTCTCTCTCTCATGACTCCTCTGGGTGCCATTTACACTTGTTTACCCTACTCTGGAGTGTTTCTGTTCTGCTCCTGGGCTTCACATACTCTTTGACTCCACTCAGGGTATTTCTCTCCTTCATCCCTGCTCCTAGGTGCCTTCAATCTCTCGCCCTATTCTGGGGTCCCTTGATTCTGGTTCCCTCTCTCTTCACTCTCACTCCTTCTCTTGAGATCTATTGACACTCGTTCCCCTTTCTCAGGGTATCCTCACTCTCACGCCCTCTCTTGGGGGATCTTCACTCTCTAAGGTTAACTTCACTCAGAACAAAGGGGATAAGTCTTTTACGTGACTCCTTCGCTTTGGCCTCACCCCTTCCCGCCTCTTGCCCTCCAGGAGTAGCCATGCTTCCCAAAGTCCCTTCTTCATTGGGGAACTTTAAGTTGCCTAGCCCCTTCAACAAGCTAGCATGGGCTGCCTTTCTTCCAGCTCCTCTGACCTTCTGGATCAGAGGGGTGTAGGTCTCTTCTCCCCCTCTGGGTTCAACTGGGCTATCTCAGGTTTCCCTCTTCAGCAAAGCAGGAGTGTTTGCAGAGTGTGGCAAGGAGGTTACTGGTGATCCCCGCTTGGCTGCAGGACCTGGAAGTCTATCTATTATTTCTGCAGCAGCAGCAGAATTCAAAAACACTTACTCCAAAGCGGAGCGTCGCAGAGTGTTTGAAGAGTGTGGCAAGGAAGTTACTGGTGATCCCTGCTTGGCTTCAGGACCTGGGAGTCTGTCTATCCTTTCTACAGCAGCAGCAGTATTCAAAAACACTCACTCTGACGCGGAGTGTTTGCAGAGTGTGGCAAGGAAGTTACTGGTGATCCCCGCTTGGCTGCAGGACCTGGGAGTCTGTCTATCCTTTCTATAGCAGCAGCAGTATTTAAAAACACTCACTCCGACATGGAGCATCGCAGAGTGTTCGCGGAGGAGTGAGCAACCAGGAGTTGGAGTTCCATGGAACCGGATCAAAGATGCCTACAACAGACCCGAAGACAGGTACATCTAAATCCTAAGACCCCTGTCCCATAGCAGTCTCCTGTGCTAACTGATAGCTCGAGGCCTGTTTCAAATAATTCCACTGTATATAAAAACAATCACGCAAACATCCTTATGGACCCCACAGACTTACCATCATGTGTCAGTAATAAAGAGGATCCTCAGGGTATCGGCGGAGACCCAAAACAACAAACCATCCGGGTCCGCCGCAGGAGAGATCTGACTTCCAGAAGTCATCGGACGATGAAATAACTTTGTTGCAAAGGGAGCCCGGGCACACCAAGGAAGAGAGGGTCAAAGCATCCTGTGATCGATTATGTAAAACAGGAACCCAAAGCCCTTTAGAAATAACAGGGGATGGAACTGACGCCAGATACTTGCTATGAGAAACGGCAATGCAATTACAAAGGGAGAACGGAACCCTAGAAGCCGTAATGGAAAAAGTCCTAGAGACTCAAAATAATGGAGGGGGCAAAGATCAGGATGGCAAAGATCAGATAAAACCTCAAACATCAAACGAAATGAACACCCCAGCTAAGATTGCACTGTTTATGAGCCTAAACCCCAACGAGGAACATAAAGTGGCCCTGCTGTTTAAAAAAATATGTCACTCGGTCTCTGACCTGGGGAAACTAAAGTGGCACTTCAAAAGGTCTGTCCTTCAACATCTTACACCCCAGAAAACAAGAACAGAAGGAAGGGAAAACCCTAAGTGTTCAGACCAGGATGGGACTGGAGGTTTGGGAAAATCTGGGATGATCCCTCAGACGAAGTGCTCTTGAGTAGTGGAATCTTTACAAACCCCGGCCAACTGGAGTCTCCACCCTACAGGATGGCGGGCATTGAAACAACTTGTGCAAAGATTTCTCCAGATCAAGAAGGGGCCCCGGTAAGAACCCCTGAGACGGAAGGCCGTATTCTAAATCACCCAGAACAACTAGATGACACCACATATAATGAGGCACCATCAAATGGGCCAATTATGGTCGATGAAGAAAATGTATCCTCTAAGGACCGCAACCATCTAGAGCGCACAATAAATACATCCGAAACCTATGAAACTCAGGTCCAACCACCCTTAACACCTCAAAAGGAAAGGGTGCGCCCTATTACCAACAAAAGTCCCGGAAAGGACTCCCATGTAAGACTGTCATTGAGTGATGACTCCTACCAACTGGACTGTGTGAAAGCTAGTGTGGACTGGGAAGCTTTTGGGCACCTGGAAGAACTAAGGAGGAGAAAAATCCTACATAAAGACGTAGGGGACAGCCCATCACAGGTTGCCCATCTTACAAAAGATATCGCTCAGTTGGCACTCCACCTATGCAAAGAAATAAGTCCCAAAAAAGCAAATCGCAACATTAAAGGAATAGAGATGATCTTGACGGGGCTGACTTGATCCCAGAGAAACAAACAAGAATCTGGGAGAGTGGGGTGAAACCTGGAGTTGTTGGGTCCATCAGAGACAAACCAGATCAAAGAAAGCATAATACCTTAGGGCCCTCTAAAGCCATAGGGTTTGTCTCCATACCTAAATCGTTAAGTGATAAATCCCCCAAGGAAACAGAGCCTCCCGAAGAATCGGACCTTGAGCTGGAGTGTAGAGGCCCACCAAAAAAGAAAGAACAATTAAGGTCAAAAGAAAAGAAGCGATTAATGGAGAACCAAAGTATTCAACCACCCTGGGCCATTAACTTGCATGCCTCAATACTTTCAGCAGTGACCATAACCCTGGCTCCCTATCTAAAATGATATGAGAACTTCAATGAAAACTATAGGGATCAAACAACGCTGATAGCTTTGATGAACTCAAAGTTAATCTACGTTGAATCTTTTATAGAATCCACAAAGGAAAAAAAAAGGAAGAGAAAAATATATGGGGGTGGAAGGGTGTCATATTGAAATCTCTAATCGATTTATTACAAAATGCTAAAACTGACAAACACATCTTTCTGGAGGGGGTCAGAGAAATTGCTGCCTCCTATAAGACTCAGAAGAACAAACCGGAAGATCTAGGCACCCGAGAAGATGAAGCAGTGGAAGAGGAGTAAAAAGACGCTGTAGTTGTCAGAACCCCCACTACCCGAGTAAAAGCAACATCTGGAGAATCACCAGGGAATAAAAACTCAAGTGCTCAAAATGGAAAGGTGCATGATCTTGCCGACGAATCATGTGCATTGGAAAATACAGTCTGAGCTACCTATGACCTTGGAGCCTGAAAGAACACCGGGGCCCCCACAAAATGACCGAGGAAGGGCCGGTAAGACGGCAGGAACAAATCCCATGGAGCCACGAAAGGTACGCAACATGACAAACCTTAAGAAAAACCCCTTCTCTGTTTCTGCGCCAGCTAAAATTAAAGGAGCTGACAAAACCATGGGCAAACCTGTATTACAAACTAAAAAACTAAAACATTTGAAGAAATCTTCCTTACAGAAACCCAGTGGCTCACAGAGTTTCTTGAGAAATCTGAAAAAACCAACAACCAAAACTCCTAGTGGAATGGCGCCAAGAAGAGAAAAAGCTGGCTCCTCACAACAAACAGATGTTAGCAGCAATGTCAAATCAGTTGCAAGCCCTCAATCCCTTCCTTGCTCTCAGTGCAGTTGGAAGAACATGAGGTGGACCTAATAGATTTGTCGGTTCATGAAGAAGACAAAGACATGGAAAGGGAGGGGGCTGTGGAGGGACATCAAGTCTCAGTAAACCAAAGGACACCAGAAAGGAGTTCTCCAAAGCTATTGGGAAAAAGCCCATTATCCCCCTTCCTTACTATGGAAGAAAAAGACAGAAATTAGGGACTTGCAAAGATAAAGAATATAATCCTTTGAAATGGGAACCACTAATGAGTAAATTACTCTTAAAATCTAACTCAGATCGTCTTCCTGTACCCCAAAAAACAATCTGGCAGGAAACAACGAGTAAAGGAAAAGCAGCCCAAAGAGAAAAGGCAAGCAGAGTTTGTAGTACTGACTTTGAGTGGGACCCAAGATACACAATCACACTTGAGAGAATCTCAAGAGCCTTTGATGGCCTAATATTAAATAGGTCAAAAATAATGACTCTTCTCCATCAAATCCCCAAGCTGAGAGTGGTCAATACAGATGACATCAAAATAGTTGACTTCCCGAAACAAAATAATACACAATTAGGTCAAATTGATCATGGGTACAGCCTCCCTGACTACGCTACTTGTCAATGCTAACGACGAACTGTGAATTTTAGGCTTTGATTTGAAGAGAGGCGAGACCCAAAGGGACAGCCCACGAGAGTGGAAGAGAAAGCCCTCAACAAAACCAGAGGAAAAGAAAGGTGGGCTTCCAGTTGGGTGCTGACAGAAATTCGATTTGAAATGTAGAATGGATATCTCATCCCCTCGATCTCAAAGTAATGAAAAACACTGCTTGTCCCAACTAAAGATCACCATACCGGGGAAGGATATTGCCGATAAACAAAGAAGAACAATGAACCAAGACCAGACTACCACCCCATCGATACAAGATCCACAATCCTGGAATTGGTTTGCAGGGGCCCTAGTAGTGAAACATCACGATTAGAGCCAGATGACGGGAGGGGCAAGAACCCTGGGATTCCGGTGTCATGATGCCTACCCCCGGGGAACCAGACCAGGTCCAGCAACCCCGGAAGCAGGAAAAACTTTATTTTGAGCAAGCCCAAAAACCCCTGCTAGGGGCTGTTTGGGTGCGGTCCTGGCGCCTATGGCGACAGGCTCATATGGAGAGTCGGTCCTGGCGCCAGTTTTTACTCGGGTGGGGCTGGGGAGGTATACTTACCTGGGACTACTTTGGCGGCTATTTAAACCACGCCCGAAGAGCAGCACACGCTTTGCGTTATTCTGCATCCAGCAGCGTAACGCTCACCGTGTCTGCAAGCCTGCATCCAGTCTTCTGCCACGCCCGCCTCGAGTCTGCAGCTCCTAGAAAAAGGGAGGAACAGAAGGAGAAGAGGTTAGAATAAGAGCAAAACCTTCGATCCTTACCTGAATTCCGGATCCACCGCGCCTTCGAGCTGGAAGAAAGAAGCATTTTACATGCGCCGCCTCGCCTGCTGCAGCGCCGCGCTGAACTCACCGGCCTTCGCAGCATCCTCACGATCCACCGCATCCTTCTGCACGTTCCCGCCGCACTCTGGCACCTAAGGGGAACACAAGAACAGCAAAGGTGAGCCAAGGGAATAAACAGAGGCAATAGTAACTACCCCTATAGACTTACCTGATTACCGCCGGGGGTACTATTCCTCTTCACAGGTCGGCGCAGTCTCCATTGCATCCTCGCCGTACCCCGGCCCCTAAGGGGAACAAAAGGACAACAAGGTGAAACAAAGGGACAAACCAGGGGAACTCTTCTCACCACAATAGACTTACCTAATTTTACCGCTGGAGGCATTATTCCCCGAACTTCATATTTTCTCTCCACACCTGAATAAGGGAGCAAGCAACAGGTTACATTCTGGCCTTATTTTATTGAACTGTGTAGGATAAGCCAAATCCTTACCTGAACTTCGTCAGCTACCACAAGGAACTCTTGGCTGGGGTCAAGCTGCAAACTGCAAGGAATCGGACAAGAGTGAAAGTCAGACATGTGAACTCTTACGAACTACATACTTTTCGGAGTCAATATTGTTCTGGAACTCACCAATTCCTTCGAGTCAGTGAAGCAACTGGTTATCAACGCGCCCCTGTGCTCAATGCAGGATGGAGAGCTCATCTTTTCAAACCATCAGGTGAGACTATAAGAGGGGACATGAAAGGTGATCTGTGGGGAGAACAGCGGGGGTGGGGGGATTTACGCTCAACTCCACGGGTGGTTAATCCCCTTTCTCCATTTGGAGAAGAATATTCCTACGGGCCAAGCAAACAAAGCTAGGTGGGCCAGTCCAGTCTGTCATCTCGGCCCTACACGTCACATTGGTGGAGACCGCAGCTGTCCAGTTCAGATCGACGCCTCTGTGGGAGCCAGGTGAGCGTAACATCGGGTCCTGGAACACCAGAGGACATACCCATCTTTTTAATGAAATGGACCCGGTAATAGCCAAATTGGATATGATCTGCATCCAGAAAGCCTGGTTGATGGAGGCCCAGGTTTCTGATGGATATTTAGTGTTGCTAAATCAGGCCAAAAGGGGCTTGACTGTCAGACCATCGTTAGTAATCCTGGTGATGATAAAAATGGCCTTAAAATTACAGTACGTCAATCCGAATCGTAATATACAGGTCCTACTTATTGGCTTAGAGGAACAGGAAAAGAAGGACTAAGACTTGCTGCTTCTATTCAATGTGTACTGGAACTCTGATGTCAAGGAGGGTGAGACATTTGTGGGCCTAGTGACAGATTAGATTGATGAAATGTATGCAACTCACAAGAACATTCGGCTGGTGATATGTGGTCACTTGAACTCAGACTGTCTTCCGAGAAGATCGGAATCCAGTGAAAGATTAGATGGCCCTAAGAGACATAGAAGATGTGAATGGGTGGACGAAATGGAACTGAGAGGGCTACATTTACTTATTGGAAACACCAAGGGACATATCCCGGCAACAACAACCTGGACAAATGGATCCAAAAAAGCAACCCTATATTACTTCTTCGTTTCTGCAAACTTCCTTCAAGATATAAGCTCTTTAACAGTACATCCAGTACAGCATAGCGACCATGACCCAATTATAATGCAATGCACTGGAATGGTGCAGGTAAGAAACGTCAAGTTAGAAGGAATGGGTCGAGCTGGAAGGAGGAAGAAATTGGTTACGTCTGCTGCCTAAAGATATCCCTTTACTAACAAAGGACCTAATGGCATGGCAAAATCAAGATACAGAAGACGTTGAATACGATAGGGTCGTGATAGCCTTTAGAGAAAACAGCCATAGAGATTTGAAACCATCTTACAAACCTTGCCATGTCTACGATAAGGAGGTAGTGGCACAGAAAAAACTCCTTAGGAAGGACCTACGAAAGATCCAGATCTCGACAGCCTCAAATATAAAAGCCCAACTCTGAAAAAGGGGGCAAAAATATAGAAATTAGATCATACAGCATAAAGCATTGATCATTCAAACCGACGCAGACGTGATGATAAAGGCTCTTAATAATTCCAATTGCAAGATCCTATGGCAGCTTCTAAATGAAAAAGGAACTTCAATATGCCCATATCAGCTAAATCTCATATCTGATGGCGCATGGTTAAAACACTTTGGGAAGCTGTTTGAAGCGAAAAATCTCAAAAACACAAAACAGGTGTCATCTGGTAAGAGATGGAATATCAAAATCGACCAGGAGGAAATTCTACTATTAATAAATAAAGCAAGTCATTCCCGAGCAACTGGACCGGATGGCCTCTCCAACGCCATACTGAAAGCGGCCCCAGAATCTTGGGCCGACTTTTGCCAAGTTTTATTCAGCAGAAATCCCAGAATCCTGGAAAGAGGCAATAGCAGTACCTATATTAAAAAAGGGAGACCACACCCTACGACGAATTATAGGCCAATTGCTCTTTTAGATGTTGTGGGAAAGATCTTTGCAACAATACTTCTGAGACGGCTGAGTAAGTGGGTACCAGCAACAAAGAACTTTGACTGTAGGCAAGCGGGCTTCGTCAAAGAGGTAGGATGCAGTTTAAACCTACTACTAATCAACCTACTGAAACTTCAAGCAACAAAGACCAAAGGAAAAATATACCTGGCTTGTATAGATTTAGAACAAGCATTTTATAGCATAGATCAAGATCTACTTTGGCAGAAGCTAAAAGCTAAAGGATGCCCAAATGACTTGTTAACAGCTATCCAAGATCTATACACAGGGATGAGCATGCAATTCAAGCTGGACAAACAAGGAAACCTGACCATTAAAATCAACATCTGAAAAGGCCTGAAGCAAGGATGCCCCCTAACCCCTATACTATTCAATCTCTTTGTTGAAGACTTGAAGATTGACTTGGCAAATACAACAACCTTCCCACCTAAGATACATGCATCAGCCTTGGGATGGCTACTCTATGCAGATGATCTGTTGCTAGTGGATCAGACACAGATTGACCTGCAGAGAAAATTGGACATCCTGCAGAAGTATGTAAAAAAAAAAAAACAGCCTGAAGATAAATGCGTCTAAATCTGAAATAATGATATTTGGGGTTTCAAAGAGGAAAAAAAAGAAGAGAGAAAGCTGGACCTTAAATGGGAAACGTCTGACTCCATCAAATGAGATAAGGTGCCTCAGGACAATCCTCAGTACAGCAAAGGGGGAAAGGCCTGGAGTGACTGCTTGAAAAGGAAAGTCAGACACCTGACTTCCCAGGGAATGATGATTTACCATAGATTTGGGAAATTCTCCCTGCAACCAGTCGTGACCTTCTATAACCAAAAGGTTGCCCCAGTGCTCACCTACGGGGCAGAGACATGTCTTGGTTTTAGTTGGGAGATGTTGGACAACCTGGAATGTTTCTTTTGGAAACAAATACTAGACCTCTCAAAGGCCCCGCCTGTGGCAGTGATTAGACAGGAGCTAGGCTTCCCGTTCCTGTACGTGAGAGTAACATGGAAAGCTTTGCAGCTCTACAGAAAAACCATCATGACAAACAGCCCCCCTGAATTTGACATAATCAAGATTAAAGAATCTGACCCATTGGATTGGACTTTAAGTCAATAGAGGAACCTCTGCATAACTATTCTACAGGACTTGGGGATCCAAAAGGATCCTGTGGGCGGACGACTGGAGGGCGATGGAAGAAAAAAAGTGCAAACTCTGCCACTCATACCCTTTCCAAAAATAACTATGGCCAATTAAATGTCATCCCGGATACTTGAAAAAATGTCCAAACAATAAGCAGCAAGACCTTTTTTTGAGATTCCAACGGAATATGCTCCATACTAAAACCACACTAAAGAGATATGGAAATAAACATCAAGATGAAAAGTGCTGTCTCTGCGCAGTGCAGAGGGAATCTCTAAAACACTTAACATTGTTTTGTCCCAATTTGAAGGACCTAAGATTGATCCATTTATCCAATCAAATATTTGAAAAGGTGGGACTAGATGCAGAAAAGTGGTGGGAGGTCTTGTATGGTGGCCAAAAGCCAGAAATCACATTTGCACTGGTAAAGTTCTTGGAAGCGACGTTTCAAAAACATAAAAAGCAATTAAACTTGCTTACCTGGATGGAAAACAGGACTTAAAGACGGAATGAAGTATATGTTGAAAGTGTTTTCCATTTTTATATCTTTGTTTCTTTTGTTAGAGGAATCAGATGAATGCATTATTAGAATTGTGAAAAAGTTTGTAATAAACAAAACAAAACAACAACAACAAAAAAGCAGGATAGCTACCAGACACAAGGCAGCCTTCCCCTGCTCCAGGCTTCTTCTCCACTGCTTTCCCTTGACCAGTGAGACAGGGAACCAGCCCCTGCCTGAGACAACCTGGAACTAAGCTGGCTCTCCTTTTATTCAATCCTTTCTCCCCCTTGCTGACTACTGATTGGCTGAACTGTCCGGCTTCACCATTGGTTTCCACCATATCCTTCCAGGGTAGATCACCCCTTATTGGTCAATTTGAATGACAGTTGAGTCAATTAGGAGTCCCAATTAACTCTCCTATATAAGAGATCTGCTCCAGTTTATCTGGTTTGCTCCTCCTTGGTAGATGTTAGGTATGGCTCTCTGTGTTCCTCTTGATTTCGGGAAGGTGGTTTTATTTTATTTCCGCATGCCTTTGTGGTATTGTAGATGTTATTTCATAAATTTAGATTAAGTTTACCCACAGTCCTTAATGGGGAATTGAACCGGGTCTTCTACATGAGAGATATCAGTTCTACCACTGTGCTATTTCAGCGGTGCTGCTATTCAGTGATGAGGGAGGCTGAAGAATTTTTCTTCCAGCTGAGAAGTCTTTTTCCTCTGTGTGTGCTGGCAGCGTGTTTTGCTGCATATTGCCAGCTTGATCAGCCGCTCCTCTCCCTTTTCCGCCACAGAGTTTCTTGATTCACCACACTACCTTTTGAAACGGGAACCAGCAAACTGCTAACTGATATGGTACAATGGACAAGACTGCAATGCGATAAAGAGAAGGGACAGAGATTTCCTGCTGGAAAACCCAGCGGCCAAACTCTGGACAAAGGAATAAAAAAAGCGCAAGTGTACAATGTGTGGGAAAAGCAGATGTGAATGTATATAATAGAATCAAGGAAGAGCGGTCTGAACTACAGACTGGCACAAGGAAACTATGGATAGAAAGTCTGGACAGGAAAAACAAAGACTGACCTGAAGACTGGAAAAAAAGAGGAACTGCAGCCAGATGGCAAGGACTGCAGGCATAAAGCAAGGAACTGCAGGCAGGGACACGAGAACTGGTGGCAAAAAGCAAAGGGTTGCAGTTAGGGGACAGAGGACTGCAGGCAGGGGAGATGGGAAACTGCAGGCAGACTGCACAGGGTTGCCGGGCAGAGGGCCCAGTGCTGCAGGCCGAGAACAGAGGGTTGCATGGCAGAGAGAAAAAGGAATCCTGGGAGAGAAACGGGGCTGCATGGCAGGGGGCAAAGGGTTCCAAGGCCGGGAGCACATGCTTGAAAGGTACTCGCCACAATTTATTTAGTCTACATTTGTCACCACAATAGGTAGATGGGTTCCGGTAAATAGAAAGAGGGGCTGTGGTGAGGAGGTGAGGGGTGTATGCGGTGGGGTTGTGATGGGTGTGTGGGTGGTCTTCTCTCACATTTTGTGGTAAAACATTTGGTAAATACAATTTCAACCATTTTACCTTCGACCTTAAAGATTCAGTGTTTTAACTTAGATCTGTTTGCTAAGAAGAGACCAGAAAGTACATGGTAAGGGCCACTTGACAGAGAGCTAATGATTGAAGGCAGACAATCATGGCCTCGGGGCAGGGCACAAAGGGTTGCAAGGAAAGGAACACCGGGTACTGTCTAAGGAAGGTATGGTATCAACAGTAAGACAGACACAAGTGACCACAGTTCAAGGGTGCTTATTGAACTTCAAAAAGGGTATGATAAACGTATATCTAATCCTAAATCTACAGATGGGAGCAAGGTTCCACCATTAAATAATAATAACACAATCCTAGTGCTGTTTTGTCAAAATGAAAGGGCCTATACTAAAAAACCTATTGCCAGTCCTTACCTCTCAATACAAATAGTGTAGGGAATAATGTTGTGAAAAGAAAGTGTTCAAAATGATATGTCAGGATGTTCAGGCTGTTGGCCTCCCTTCTGCACGGGACAAGGCAGTTCACTCGAGTGTAGCACACTCTGTGGCTTCTTTGGCATGATGACACAGTTCAATTGCCAGCATCAGGGCCTTCTGTGCCCAGGTCTCTTTACTTATCAAAGTCTCTTGATTCAGAGGGCCGAGGGCCTGATATATGAAACAAACAGAAAGTTCTTTTCCTCTCACAAGTACTCAATTCAGGTGATTCACTCTTCATCCTGGATCCCTCTCAGCCGGGCTCGGATCCCTTTTCTTACAATGTTCTTCACCTTTGGATCCTGCTCTTCCGGGATCAGATCGATCTTTATAATGTTCAGAGAATATTCTTTCTCAGGTGACTCATGGTTCATCCTGTATCCCCTCAGCCGGGCTCAGATCCTTCCTCTTACACAATTAGTCTTCCTCACCCGGGGTCGGACAAATTTCAGTCCACATTAACTATCAAAGACGTTTGAATGTGCACAGGGTTTAGCTTGAGCTGTTGCAGGACCACTTCGATCTCACAATTCCTTTTCACAATTGCCAACCAGTTGGATACCTAACGGAGACCTTCGAATGAGCACCCACATGGCACCGGACCACTCTGCTTACGGCATCTTTCTTGGCTTCAAAAGTTCAGTCACTCCTCTGTTTTTCAATTATATTTGTGTTGCTCATCACATACGCTTCACGCACTGTTCTCTTCAGATTTCTTCATACAATGTTGCCGCTTGCAACCTTGGTTCTAACACAGACCGGTCTGCTATCAGTCTCCCCGACTCACCAGCTGTGCTGACTCTACTGGCGCTGCTTTGTTGTAGGAGCCAAGGACAGAACCACAGCGGCAAACACTCCTCCCCACCTTCATTATCGACGCAGGAGAGCCCGGGGTAGCTCTGACACACAGTGCAGGTTTCTTCAGCTTTAATTCCAGGTCTTATGTTTCTTATTTTCCAAGGCTCATGAAAGTAACTGTCTGAAAAGGTCAAGGGCACTTCCCTCCTTGCAACCCACTCTGGTTTTGCTGCCTTTTTCCTCGTATTAAACTGCCATCTTGGAACTGCTGCTTCCTTGTGTGCTTTGCCTTGCTCATAGTGTTATTTTGTGCTCTTCCTTTTATCTGTGTGGGGAAGTGTGATGTTAGTCAGATGTGTGTAATGATCAGTAATTGCCTGACCTTGCCTGACCATTGTATTGGGACATGTCAGGTATACGGCTCTTGTGTTAGTCTGTTTTTGCTCACATTGAGCTGTCCGTGAGAAAGTGTTTGTGTTGGGAAAAGGGGGCGGGGGGTTGAGTTCCTAAGTATTCTACCTTGTAGGATGGGGAAAAGGTGTCACAGGGAAGGGGATACGGCATCTCACCATCCGGTGTCCCTCTCCCACTCCCTGAAGACCCCTCATCCAGATGATCCTACCGCACTGGTCCACCGCCAGGAACTGGATCCAAAAGTGATGGCTGTGTCCTGGCCACCTGGATGACAGATCCCCGGGGGCTAGTGGGTGAGGCACCTTCAGGTTTCTCACAACCGGGGCTAGAGCAGGAAGTGGAACTGGAGGTAACAGCTACAGCACTCGGGTGGAAACCATGGTTCAAAGCAAGAGAGAAATTCAGTGGAAAGAACTCAGTGTTTTTAGAGACTGCTTTACAAATACTGGTACACCCTATTCAGATGCAGGCTCGTTAGCAGCACCTGAAGGTAATCTGCATGATGCCTCTTTGGATTTGGGACAAAGAAAGCAGTACTGACCTATAGGGATTCTGGGGATTGTAGTTCTCAGACTGCTACATAGCAATGGAGACAGGTTAGGCGAAAAGATAAAAGGTGCATTATGGGCATGTGGTTAATAATCAGGTTTGAAAGCCTGGCAAAGGGAATCTAAAGTCAAAATTATGAATGGGTATAGTTAAGGATGGATTATAATGACTTGCAAGCCCCAGTTAGTCCACAACAGAGGACCCATGGTGTTCGAGAGACACAGTCATGACAGTATGTAGCTGCAGGTGGATTTGGTCCTCAACTGCAAGCCACATCAAAACACTTGAGCCTTTAAAATATGTTGCGCCTTTCTCGACAAAATGTTTGTTGAAATGCCAAGTTTTGAACTGCCAGCACTGTATTTTGACTTTTTTGGCCACGTCCAAATAAATGGGCATGTAATACTGGAATCTAGACAACCCTAAAGCCTGGACTACCAATTATTCAAAAGTTAGGGGTGGTTGGGGCTGTGAGGGAGGAGGGAAACATTTCGGATGTTTTAAACACATTTCTTTCTTTATTTATATGTATCTGTTTTTTTTCTGTAAAGTGCTACAAGCAAAGGGAAAGGCTTTAGAGCACTTGTCATGAGCGCCACAGGGAAGGAATACTAACTTTCAAAATAGCAGGGTTACATGCCAGTGGACATTTTGCAAGTGACCATCAGATCCGTCCTATCCATTTTGAAACAGTAACATTTCCATAATTTCAGAAATGGGCTTCTACAATACAAGGATGGGTGGTAATTTGTTCAATACATCTGGGCCAATCTCTAAATGGCAGTGACATCCCAAGCCGTCTCTTGGGTCAGCCGCATTGGAGTAGGCATGCTGATGTAGAGTGGGCAGCTCTTGTCTTGTGGGATTGGTGAGTTATGAGCAGCTTTGGAGGTAGGGCTCGTGATGCTTCTGCCTTTTTTACTGTATGTTCTGTTGGTAATGCACAGAATCTTGAACGCAATCCTTTGTTGAGTGATGAGACAATGCAGGTGCAGCGAGCAATGGTTTGCCATGCACTTGGCGGGAGACAGGTGTAGGCTGGGTCAATAAAACTCTTTTTTTGACTTATAGCTTTGCTCGTAGCCCTGCCCCATAACTGCCTCTTACGTCCCGCTCACCCTGCGTCCTAAGATAACCCAGGGGGCGCGGCACTGGGTCAAACGGGGTGGAAAGATGTTGAGTGCAGGAATACCTCAAACCCCTATAAAAGGAAACACTAGGTTAGATTAAGTACAACCCAACGCAAGGATGGGTGGACAAAGATATGCTGGTGTATGATCTATTTAGTGATAAGATGGTTTCATGAATACAATTGCAGTTAGCCCGTTATACCAGCAATGTTATGTTTTAAACAATGAAGGGGTAAATACATTAGACTTGACACACTACTAATAAAACCTCTCGCTAAGCATCTGCTTAGTAAAGTTAAAAAGTTAAAAGCTAAAAGAGTTCATACAAATATATATATATATATATATATATATATATATATATATATATATATATATATATATATATATATACACAGTCTATACAAAGTATACCTTATAATCTATACACATTGCATTCTTACTTGTAAGGCAAAAAACAAGGAAAAATAGTACTGCTACTGGCCAGGTCTATTCCCACTGTTTGTCAAAGAATGAAACAACTATATCATAGTAATGGGAATACTGGTATTGTTGGTACTAATGTGTGAAATCTCTAAGTTTATTGCCCATGAGATTGTCCAGATAGAAGAAGAGGGTTGAACAAGAAAACTCACATACAACAATGGTTGTGAATAAACGTGGTTTGTATTAAAATTGAAAACATTCAAACATAGAAAAGAAAACATTTATAGACAATTTACATGTAACCAAATCAAATAATCTTAACATAAATAAATAATGAAATCAAAAAGTACAGTTTTGCTTCAGTACACAGATCAATTCGAAATACTGAACATGTGGCATAGCATGAATAAATGGTGAAATCAAAGAGACTATGCTTCAGTGCATGGGTAGGTATAGAGTACTAACCATACACCTTCCGGGCTTTTTTTAGTGCTTGTTAAATATAAAGTATAGTGCATAGCCCGAAAAGGAGAGGTACACAATATTCAATAAAGCGTCTCATACTGCAGGTGCCTAAAGCATATCATATTACAGGTGCCAACGTGACGGGGGGACCGTAGTCAGATTCTTAGTATCAAGTACAGGCCTGACAATAGGTAGTTCATAGACCCCAAAAGTACTTATTGGTGCAAATGTCCCCCTTGCATATGGTACACGTATTGGCGGAGGAAGTATCCAACTCCAAATACATCAGCCGGATAGGTATTATTCTACAAGAACCGCCTACATCAGGGCAAATAGGTGGCCCCTGTAGTAAAAAAATCAAACACAGGAAAAGAATCATAAATACGAAATTCTTGTATATCAACACCTTAGTTCTTTCTGGACATAACTGGGTTAAATAGTACCTACAACTGTGTTGTGCAAGGAGAAACGTGTAGGCGGTTCTGTTAAAAACATTAAATAGAGTGAAGGGCACAGTAATGCAATAACAAGGGAGCAATCGCATGTTATTAAGATTATATGTGGTGGTGGAAAGATATACCTGACTCACCACTGAAACCTTGTCATGAATCTAGCTTGTGAGGCAGGCTCCCAGGACAGGTCGGGCCAGACAGTCAGCACTGTTGTGTCACTAAATGTGAAAAGGTTTGGCTGGAACCAGTCTTTGCACTTGAGTAGCCAAATGGCTGGCTTGCTCTCAAATGGAGGCAAAAAAGAGGGGGAGGAGGAATCAAAACTGTGCACGCTCGCACTATGTGTGATTCTAGTCCCAGGTGGGTGCAGGTAGAGCTTGGTGGGAACCACAGGCTGTATTGAGACCCCTGCCCCCGCAGGGTCATGATTATTGTACAGTCTAAAGCAAGCCTATGTGACCCCTGCTCGTATATAGGGGAAAAACAAATCATTGTAGCACCTAAATGTACCTTGGCTGGAAGGTAGGTCGCTCCTGGGAGCCGGATGCCGGTCATAGGGTGCAGCGGAGTGGAACCAAGCCGTCAATATGTCCGGAGCAGAGTTCTAGAAACTGAGCAAAGGTATCCCGTGCATCCTGATATAAAGGGCAAAAAGATATTTAGTGGGGCAAGGCATGCCCCTAACTTATCAGATTGAAAGTAAGCAGATGGGTAGTACTGGGCTGGAAACTGGAATGCCAGTGTTACCTGGGATGCATACCCTGAAGCACTGTCTTCGTGGTGCTGTCAGAGCGGGAGAGTGTGTTCAAAAAGCGTACGTCCGCTGTGCTGTGGCGAGTGTCTGCTGATCAGCGGTGGCTATATCCAAGACATATATCGTTCGGGAGGGTGTGTGTGTTTGAGAGCCAATGAGAGCGCGCTACGTGTAGGGGCCGGATTGGTTGCTGCCACGAGAATGCGGAACCAAGTGCATGAGAAACGTCGCGTCAGTGGGGGCGGAGTCCCCCATTCATGCAGGCCCTGGGAGTCCTGTGGGAGAGCCGAATCTGGGAAGGTAAGGGGGACACAGATTACTAAAATTGTGCCCCCACCGTAAAGTGTCACGTAACGTGTTGTACTACGGCCTGAGTTGCGGCGCCGTAACTCCGGGCTTCCATTCGCGAAATGGAGCCAGTGGGTGTGCGGCGCCAGACCAATCGTAGCGGACCAGGGCTACCTGAATGTCCACTCTGTGTACAAATGTAGGAGCTCCTGTGCCTTCTGCTAGTTGTCCAATTCCTCCCTAGGCTACATGTGGTAGGTGGTCCAAGAGCAGCAGCAGAATGCAGGGGTACCCAGAATCCTTACCCAGTCTGCGTATGTCAGGAGCAAGCCAGGATTTCTCTTGTAATGTAGGAGCCCCATTTAAGCTCTCCCTGGCCTAGCCACATATGTCAGGGGCAATCCAACACATTCAAGAGGCTCCTCCAAGGCCCTACCAAACTCAAAGATGTCATTAAGGTAGACAAACGTCTCCAGGAGGTTCATGCCATCCACCACCTTCTGTATTGTTGCTGGCTCACCAGAAATCTCATGACGCATCCTAAAGAACTTGTACAATTGTAAAGGGCAGATAAACACCATCTTCTCATGCTCTGCTGGGTGCATCAGGATTTGATAGTAGCCTCTTGGCAGGCACAGGTTCGAAAGCCACTTCATCAGGCAGTCCAATGCCTCGTCCACACGGGGCATGGTGTATAAGTCCTGAATAGTGCAGGTGTTAAGACGATGGTAGCATAGGGGTTCCTGGATCCCTAGGTGATCCCAGCCTGCAGAAGGTCATCCAGATGGTGGCGTACATACTCCATGTCTCTTGGGGACAGGCATCGCAATTGGTCCCTGAACTGCTCTCGTTGCTCCCACAGATCCAGTGTTCCACTCCATGGGATTCGCCAATGTCCCAGGGGCTGTAGGTATGCCTGCTGGCGCAGTGGGTGCATTGACAATATGCTGGCGTATCACAGTTCGGCCATCCCCTGACATAGTGCAGTCAATATGTGTAACATTGAGGAATTGGTTCATATAACCACCGGTTCACTACGACTACTGCAGACAAGATCTGGGTGTCGATGGGGGGAGTGACTCCATCTACATCATGTGCAAACTACAGTCGGACCTGGATGTACTCCAGGTAGTTGCAGTGGTTGCTACCACACTGAGAAGGGTCAGCCTAGCCAAGAGTTTTAAAGGGATTGCGCCACAGTCCCCATAGAATGCCTCATACACGACGGTCACCTGCAAGCATCTATCCAGTAGTGCTTGTGCCTGCCATTCAGCCATGGTAACAGTCACTGTTGCCTTTGGTCCTAGGAGCCCTTTTGGCACTCCTGAGATCGTTGGCTGCTGTGCTTGCTGGTAGTGAGTCTGCAATCCATCTTCCTCTCAGATGTACTAGCTGGCCTGGGTGGATACCAGTTCGCAGATGACTTGCCCACTGGTGGCATCACTTCAGTCTTGGGCTCGTCTGGTGGCACAGACCTGACATTCCTTGTCTCTACTCAGTCAGAGCACATTACTCTAGAGGATTTAGGTGCTCAGCTTATTGATCCTCTTTGGCATTTCCCACTGTTGCTCATACTGAGTTGTTCAAGGATTGAAACCTCTCTACGACCTTGTGTAATCTGGTGTGTTTGTGCACAAACGGAATGTGTGGCATTCCTACCCACACCTGTGGCAGAATTGCTAGGGCTAGAGAGGCACGGTTCACCATTGGTGCTCTTGGGACTGCAGTGGCTCTTGCGTGCATGAGAAGAGCTGGCATTAGCTCTCCCGGGATGGTGGTACAGAGCCTCTTCTATGCTCTGGTTGCGTGGGTGGTATCAATAAAGGCAATGTCATGGCAGGAGTCCTCTACACACCTGCATGATCTGGATGTTCTGCTGCAAATCCTCCACTTGTTATCTCAGGTCGTACTCTGGGGCTGTATATGGGGACACCAGTTGACTGGATAGGCTGTACACAGTGTACTCCATCTAACCCTATAGTGTATGCACCTCCTGGAACAGTCTCGAATGGAAGGTGATTTCTGGGTTTGTTCTAAGAGTCTCAGATCCATCAGCATCACCAACAGGAATCTTGCTCCATGCTTGACTTGTTGCAGTCTGACATGGTTCAGACTGTTTGGCTCAATCCCCTTCCATTGGAAAGCTTGCTGGAGAATCTGCTCCATCCTGGTCAGGTATTCTGGGAGTCTCTCAGCTGGTTGGAGGAGGATGGTGTAATATTTCTCCATCCGCTTTGAGCCAGATTCTCTAGTTCCAAAGACTCCATTCAGCATATATATTATATCCTCCGCTGTGGGGTTTGGATGCGTGGCAGGAGCACCTGGATGACTCTCATTGCAGGGTCTCACAGACTTGATCACTCGTCGCCGATTATCCTGACCACAAGCTCTCCATTTGTGATCATCTGATTGGTCTGGTCCACTGACATCTATTGTTCATAATCTTCTTTTAGTGTAGGCTTCTCCCCTAAGAAGGGTGTTGGGTGGATGTAGGATCCATGCTCTGATGGTGTAGCAATCTTCTCCTGCAACAAAACCTTGAAAGCATTTTGCCAAAGAAGAAGCAATCAGTCTTGCACCCCTATTTTAGGGTGTAGAACTTGCCCGTATGCTAGGGGAACTATGGGTGTCCATGGGCATGGCCATGATGGGACCTACACTGGGTGCTGCGCAGGGCCTGATTGGACCGTTGGCCGTTCGGCCCGTGGCTGGCCCAAAATCGTCCCTGGGGGGTGGGGGCTGGTTTCTGGCCATGCCTGGGCCAGTTGTGAAGAAAAAAAGACATTTTGAATTCTTTTTTTTTTTTTTTTAAAACAAAATATATTTTTGGAAAAAAAATAACACCTGCAACAGCATAATTCATCAAAGCAAGGTAGCAAATGTTACCTTGCTTTGATGATTGATTTGCATGCATGATGTGTGGTTCATAAATTATGATGCATGCATCATTCACATGCGTCTGCAGCATGCAAAGTTGAGGGGCCGGGGCCGCCGCCGCCTCCGGGCCGGCGGCTGTCACTGTACCGACACTCCAAGGGGCATGGTGTCCCCTGGAGTTGCTGTGCTGTTGTATTAGTGATAAATATGTATTAGTGATATTAGTGATAAACTACCAATTTTAGAGTAGAATAAACATTAATTTCGGACTATGTAGTTTGCCTTTCGTAAGTTGCAGTAATAGCATGTTTTTCTTCTGCCATTGTCTCTGTTACGATCTTCATAAGACATTCTTTTTTGGTGTCTTTGGTCACTTGACACAATCCTTGTGCCTAAAAGCTTCTGTACAGTGTAGAAATATTTGACCATAGCACATCAAGTGGCCATTGACTTCATTGTGCCACAATGAATGCTTTTTTGTAATGTGCCTATCTTTCCCATCTCCCTGGCATGCTGTTTAGGATGTTTGTTTGCATGTATGAGGTAACGAGTGCTCAGAGTATGGGATGTCCTGTGAGTGGGTTGCTTTCCCTATTTTGTCAAACTCTGAAGCCTGAAAGTACATGCATGCAGGCTTGGCATACGGCCAACTTTGCACCAGACCTGCAGATGAATTTAACTGGTCTGCTGTTAAATCTCAGTTACCAGTTTAATGGTCAGAAGAATTGCTCATTTTACTATAGCCGATATGATAGCTCAGTGGGTTGAGCACTCACTGCTGTGATGTGTGTGTAGGTGTTTGTGATCTACAGGTTCGAATCCCAGCCAGGCCATCGCAGCCTTTCATCCTTCTTAGGTCAATAAATGAGTACCAACACAGGTTGGGTGAAATTGTGTGCATATTTGTTCTATAAAAAAGAGCTTAAGCGTAAGGGCTATACAATAACATATTATCATTTGGCCTTGGGTGTCTGCTTGCATTCACAGTAATTTGACAATATGGATCTACACACACAGATATTAATTATACATATGGTGATCCATTCTCGTATGAAATGTATATCACATTAGTGAAATCATAACCATATTTTTCGTAGTGTACTTAGGAACAATGCTATTTGATGCCACTTCCTGTTTTGTCAAGGGGTGAAAGGTCATGTTTCATCGCTTCCCGGGATGTCACTTTGGGTTGGGGTCAAATGACATCACTTGCAGTGATGTTATCAGAAGTCAAGGGTCGTGAGGCGACGGGTGGGCGACTTTTTTGTGGCGAGGGGTGGGCCACTTTATTTTGTGTGTCCGGGCCTATTTCTTGTCTCAGTCCGTCCCTTGTGCTGCGTCACGACTGGGCACAGTGCTAGGTAAGGCAGGGCTTTGGCTAGGAACAGATGGTGGCTAACCTGCAACCCTGTCCAGGTGGTTAAGTCCCAAACAGTATAGGTCACTATTGGGTCAATATTCCCCGAGGCGGAAGGCCGATCCTGTTGGTAATGGTCCACCGCCAAGGAGCATATCGCCATTAGCACCTGTGTCAACACTATGGCGATGGCACAGGTGATAATGAGGCTAAACATGGTTTTGCAGCATACCTTGTAATGGTTCTCGTCTTGCTGTAAGGAGTGGTGTGCTTCTCTGAAATATTCCATGCTTGTTAATGCAGTGTCATGCGTAGAGACATATAAAGGCTGCACTGTGAATTGTACAGTAGGCGAGCTGTAATAGCAGCAGCCGTATTGAGTGGGGTGATATGAAAGAAACATTAAAGTATGGATTGGCACAAACAATGAATACAAGGCAGTATTTCAAATAAGGAAAATAAAATATTTATTTTAAATAGGGTTATAGCATAACGGTAATTTTGTTGATTATTTTGTTTTTTGAAACATTCACTACATTATTAAGAAAACATGTACTTACAATGTGAAATACTTTAGTATGTTATGGAGTTGTTGATAAAGGGAATATAAAAGAAGAATATATAATAATGGAGTAGTAAGCAAAAATAATGATTATGTTTTAGAAGTGGTGTTAAGGGATATATATAGTGAACATTGTGAAAGTAGTGTGTCAATGTGAGTTGAATGGAACATTGCCATGGAATGCCACGGTGCAGTTATGAGAATGAGTAATTGATGGAGCTGATGGAGAGAGGGAAGTAGGTAATATGATGGAACTTGAGATAAGGTTTGAAATAGTAGAATTATTTCAGGGTAGGAAAGGTTGAGAATATATAGGGGTTGCAACAGTAATTGAAAGAATTGATGACCATGTATTTCTGTCAGAAATGTGAGGGCGTCAATAGTTTTTAATAGAGGTTTCCGCTCGGTGGCCAGTCACAAACATTATTTGTCTGGTCTCCAATACTGCATTTGCTAGAAGTTGCACGGTTGTAGCTCAAATGCAATGCTTGGTGTAGGTAGTCGATGAATTGGCTTTTGGGAGTATGTATTTCATTGCAGAAAGTATATTTGTGCCATGTGGTTTGCATGAGTACCATATAGGACTGCTTTCTAACGGATGCTGGTTTAGTTTTAGTGCATATAAAAAAACAAGGTGCGTTAGGGCTTCGTTTTTCCATGTATAGTTACAAAGATGCCACTGGAGAGGTAGGGTTACTGTTCTGTGAATTGTCCCGCTCAGTTAGTGAGGGGTGACTTTTGTTTTTTTCATTGAACGTTAGTGTGTCATATTTGTGTCCATTTTCATCTGTAATTATGGTAAAGGCATTTCGGGGTAGTTCTCTGAGTCCTTCTCTTCCTCTACGTGCAAGATGCAATTGTATGTTGAAACACACTTTCCTTTCAAGGGATTCAGGGTTTTGATGGGAAAAGACAGAAGATGTGTTTTAGGCAATAAAGATCAATGGGCTCTATCAGGAGTTGTGCGGTATCCCAGCGGTAAATCTGCAACTTGGCCTGGCGGGATTAGCCGATCGCAAGTGTACGCCCCCATTTTTTTTTGTCTTTTGGACATTATGGGGCATTTTCAGTGCAATTACTGTGGCGGTAATTGCACCGAAAATGGGCAGAAAGTTGGCGCATTTACCTCCGGCTCAGAGTTGGAGGTGAATCCTCTGACTTTCCCCCAAACTGGGATTGGGCGGTGCGGTAATGTGGCAGTAATAGCGTTACGTTTACAGCTGCATTTTTACCACACCGCCCAACTCCTGATGAGACCCATGTCTGTTATGCATTGTTTTGAATGTTTTCCATCTCGTCTGCTTTTCTTATTGATTGCAGTAAACAGATGTATTGTGCATTATATTGATGTTGCGAGAGTGGGGTACAGTTTTAAATGCCTATTGATGCTAGAAAGGATTGATATTGAGCTTTGGGGGTCATATTCTGTCGCATTTCCTGTGCGTACTTCAGTGTAAAATCTTTTGAGCAGGTGTGCCAACTCAGTTTCTTCAAGATGTTCCAATGTAGTGCTTATGATTTTTCCTGCAAGCCACGATTTAAAAAATGTTTGTTGTCCATTTTGTGTTGTAATTTCGTTTATAGCTACTTCAAGGTCATAAGATCAGTTTCGGACATAGTATGATGCATTTTAGACGGCGGAGAGCCCTCGGGTGGACAAAATGTAGAATGCTCTTGGCTTCTTTCTTCTTCGAGATAAGTTTCAAGCGGAATTTTGCTAAGTGCGTCAAATGTGACAATGGTAGGTGTTTCAATATAATTATTCTGAACTTCTTCGTGAAGAGACGGATGGTGTGCACAGGTTCGTGTAGGTAGTAATTTCCGTTTCGAGGCACGAAGGTATGTTTCTGCCTGGAGCATGTTTAGTGTTTGTGTTGCCACCGTTTAAATAACAAATCGTAATGGAGCTGTGCTGAGGCACGTAGCGTAATGTATTGTACGCTGGGGTTAGAAGTGAAAGGTGAGGGTCACAGTGGGAGAGTGGATGGACATGCTTGGAGCGCGGCCTTATCCAGGTTAATATAGCCCATGTTTTGAGCATTTTAATTGGTTCACGTCACCGCCCAAGGTTCTAATGGGATATGCACCACATATTTCCCATAGAATGCCACATACATGACGGTCACCTGCAAGCCTCATTCCAGTAGTGCTTGATGTTATGACTGGCTTCCTTGCTTGGTCTCTGCTTCTGGAATGCATGGTGTGATGTCATGAATGGAATGTTCCGAGTGTGACTAAAGTGTTTGTGGTTGAAAGAGGTTCCACCCAAGCAGTTGGAAGATGTAGCCTGGGTGGTGGGAGCCAGTGGTCTCCCCTCTGTACTTCCTGATCTTCTGTGTACCTATGAACCTGATGTCACCTGATCCTACGATGAACTGAAACTGTAACGTGATTAAAGAAGTTAATCATCATACCTGCAGTCTTCTGAGTATTCATCTTTTGAATGTAACAACTGGCGACGTGCTGGTCTTTGATGAGGACCCACGGGAAACCAGAGGAGGAAGTCAAAAGGTACCTGTGAGAAAGAGTGCAGAGATTAGACTGCTGCAAAGGGGAGGGGGGGGGGGGCAGGAGGAAGTTGAAAGGAGAGGGGATCCACTGCCCCCCACAGATGTTGTTCCACCACCCAGGGAGCGAAAGAAGGACACAGAATAGATGCCAGATCGCACATCCAGGGCCCTTGGGAGGACCCAGGCTGAATGGAGGCACCAGAGAGCGACCTGTGAGCCTTGCATAGCTGTTGTCCCTGGTCAGAATGGATAAAAAGCACCCAGGCGGAGTCAGAGGCAGAGTATTGATCTAATTGTAATTGGTTATTTATAACACGCTTAATACCCAGAGGTTTCTAAGCACAGACCCAGGAATCGAATCCATGTTGCTCCATGTCATCTTGCTTCCAAGACGAGCGCGTTGCCCCTGAGCTATCCTCCCGAGACATGCTAGGAGGTTTGAGATTGCTGCCCTGACAGAGTGCCTGGGTATACTGGTCATAACTCCCCAAAACAGATAAGAAGAGACTACAGTGTGATTGGGGTCATCCAGCACCCAGGGCGTTTATAGTGGCAGAGAAGGGAAGCCAGGAAGGCTTATGGCTCATGAATACTTGCAATTGGCGCCTGGACAGAAGTTTCAGTGGTAAAATGAACTCTGGGAGTTTTGCAGCATTTATGGGAGTGCTGTAGGAGTTGTGGTATCCCAGCTTCAGAGCCTGTGGTGTCCGGTGAGCAGGAGGATGTTACTGGGACGCTTCAAAACTGGTGCGCAAGGGTGCCACTGTGGGTAATCACTACAGGATTTGCTGGGTTATGTTGGCTGGGCTGAAGTGACTGTGGGTGTCAGGGAGCTTGCTTGCGCTATGCTGCCACTCCTTTGTGTTGGCTGAGATGTCTGATGGAGCAGCGCTGCAAGAAGAAAAATAAAGGGGGGAACTTTGGGTCTTACCTGACTTCTTGTCTTGGCACTAGCCCCTCTGCCGGTTGGTCCCCAGAGTTCTACTCAGTCCCGCTGCGAAGGGCACAATGATGATGTTGGCGAGGATGCTGACAGTCTCTGAGGGCATGGAACGCTCTCTGCAGCCCTCGCTGTTCTCTGCAGTTGTGTTATGGTTTCTGAGTAAAGCACCTACAACCTGCGTTTGCGTTGTCTGGGATTGTAAGGATGTGTGCATACGAGAGCACTACGGGTGTTCCCATCAATTATGGAGTGAATTGCCAAGGAGTCATGGGAGCGATGGTTGTTGTATGGGAACGCAAAGCAATGCGAAGGAGTGTATAAAAAGTATCAAAGGAGTGTATCAAAAGTATCAAAGGATTGTTTCGGAGGTCAATTGCACAGTGCTGCGAGAGAGTTATGGATTTTGCTGGAAAAGCAGTGATTACCACCAGTAACGATGAGTTTGACATGTGTATTGTTTAAGTGCCATTTTGTCCAGGTGCACTGTTGTGGGAAGCTGCCCTAACAGAATATTTCTGAGCAATAGATTTTGTGAAGTGGCAGAGTGGGCTGCCGCATGACAAAAACTTACAACGTGAGGTTTGTGATGGTTTAAAACCAGTTCACTTTATTGCATGTGTAACGTGATGTATGCTGTATTCATACTTCGAGCACTGTTGCAAATGGAATACATGTGGTGGGCCTTCATGGCCTATGGTAATGATGACATCTGGGTGGAAATGTGTGAGGTGTGAATTGGTAGTTTTAAAGATGTGAACAGTGTCTCCGTAAGGTGCAGAAGTCTAGTGTTTATTATATCTAAGAACTTCTAACGTTTTTTAGGATTTGCAGGTATGAAGATAAAAGTTGCAAGATGGCCTTATTTCTTAACCTTTTATGGTAGAGGCTGCCAATGAGTGAAGTCATGAGGTGGTGTGTGTTCATGTTAGCATGTTTAGGTGGAATATGCTAGATTTAACCAGCTGAGGATTTTCAGCTTTAGAGTTGCTCAAACTAACATGTGCCCTCATTACGAGTTCAGCAGTAAAAAATGGTATTTCCGTGTTGCCGGTCCCACCGTTTCCAGCAACCTGTAGTGTCAGAATCAAGGGAGCATTACGCTTTGTCGGCCGTGCCCACTTCGGAATGCCAGAAATGGCCACACCGGCATCACAAAAACACGGGAAAAAAGGAAAATCTGGCCACACTGCCACTAAGGTAGCCGGTGCTTGACGCATCGGCACTGCAAACACCGGCACCGGAAACACCGGTTCCGGAAACACTGTGACTGGAAATAAAGTGAACGCCGGAACAGGAAACTGGTTGGCGGCCATCTGGAAAATAACAATCCACTCCAATCTGCAGGTTCCAGTAGCCATCCACCCCCACCCTCCGACTGCTGAATCACATCTCAAAACTTGACATCACACATTCTTGAAACCTGCCAGTGCAAGCCACGCTTCTCAGAGGCGTAGCTAAACATGCTGTCAGACACAGTAGTCCAGCATGCTGGGGAGCTGTTCTCAATGGACCAGCGCAGCAGAACCCAGCAGTGGAGGAAGGTGAACTGGGAGCAAGTGCCACAGAAGGTGTCAGCAGTGGGTACGACCCCACGCACTGTACAGGACTGCCACAAGGGGTGGGATGACCTCCGCATGAGGGTCAGGAACCTCCTGTCTGTACACTGCATGGGCACAGGTGGTGGACCATCCTCTACGATCCGGCTAATGCCCTGAGAGGAGAAGTGCAGCAGCGTGCTGCACATGGAGGGGTTTGAAGTACAGCATGTGTGCATGCCGTGCCACCACTGCCAGCACAGCACAACAATTGCAGCCCTCACCTGCACCCACACATTGCCACCCAACCATCAAATGGGGAGGGCATGAGCCTTCCACGCCTTTGCCAGCCCTACCACAAACCCCCCATTCACATACTGGGCCTGCAACTGGGTCAGCCATCAACTGTTGCCTCGCTACCTCCCAACCCCCCCCTCAACACCACCCACCTCACATAACATCTTAACACCCTACACACGGACAGACTTGAATGCCACCGCTACCACAAATGGTGGGTGAACATGCCAGTGGTCCCACTAGAGCTGTGTTGCATGTGCCATCATCCCACTACCTGCAGCTGATGCTGCACAACACATGCATGAGTGCAGCATGCCATGCACCACAGAATGTCCCCTCAACAGCATGCCTCATGATCACAATTTTGCATGTATCTGGGCATTTGGTAGCCACACTGGTCACTAACATCATGCCTTTCTTTAACACTCAAGCACATCATCTGACAGCGATGGAGGACAACATCCTCATCAAGGGGCACCAGACGTGGAAGGCAGTCAAATCAACGCACAACCCCCACCGGGACATGTCAGAACCCACTGTGACTGTCACAGCTGCCCTCACCACCCAGACAGCTCCTGCTGTACCCACTACAGCTGCCATCACCACCCAGGCAGCTCCTGCAGGGCAACATCAGAGGGACAGACACTACCCCCACCCCAGCAGCCCTATACATATGTGGCTGACTCCAGCGATGCAGAGGCAGCTGATGATGCCGATGACAACATGGGGGGACACCATGGACCAGGCCACTTATGAACGGCCAGAATTCAGCTCCATGAACCTGCCAAGCCCCCCACGCCCACCCTTCCCCAGTGTCAGGGACATGAACGGCTGTCTGCGCCGCATCGAGGAAAGGCAGGAGGGATTGTCTGCCCTGGTGCAGCAGCACCTTGAAGATTCCCACCTGATGTGAGGGGGGGCAGCCCTGCTACGCACTGAGGCCCAGATGATGCAGGAAAACGTGCAGACCACTGGGCGCCGCATTGAATGTGCCCTTGGACGTGCTACGCCTGCTATTGCACTCATGGCCAGGAGGGTCCACAAGGGCAACATTATCATGTCATCCATGGCAGAGTCGATGGCAATGTCCCTGTAGGTGGCCCTGGATTAATGGGCCAGTGAGCCTTCACACACGCCGTCCACAAGCTCGACGTCTGCTAATTCCCACCGTAGTAGCCCAAGGCGGAAGTCTATGCGCCTTTCTGATACAGGGCACAAGGGTGGGCCAGGTGGCAAGCAGCCACGTAAATAGGCCCTGCTCAAACATGTGCCATGGGTGTGTCTTGGACTGAGACATAATTGTGTGACACAAGTTGTGGAGGGTTAGTAGGGGGTTGGGTGAGTGGGAAGGGAAAGTTGGGGAGGGGGAGTGGGGAAGGATAGTTGGGGAGGGGAGTGGAGAGGGATAGTTGGGGAGGGTGAGTGGGGAAGGATAGTTGGGGAGGGGGCGTTTGTCCACCTGTTAATTTCCTTCTTTAATGATAATACACTGGGTGTTGCATTGAAAATCAAAACTAGACATTCATTATTGTGTGATTTGTTTGCTGTACAGTGTTTATAGTGGTTGATGGACTAGGCCATGAGCATGTGCTCTGTGCCTAAAAGTAGTGGGTACAAAATATACACTGGACGTTGCCGACCAGTAGCCCAACGCTGCACTCAACAGTGCGATGGAATCCCTGGTGTAGTTTTACAATCAGAGCGGGGAGTTTATCAACCCGCTCTGATTGTAAAACTACACCAGGCATTCCATCCCACTGTGAGTGCAGCGCTGGGCTACTGGTCGGCAACGTCCAGTGTATGTTTTGTGTCCTTTGCTTTTGGACCCCGAGTGGCCTCGAAGTCTTCCCAGCTGCACCCGAAGTATTCTGCAACTTTACCACATACACTTTCTACATTCCCTCTACCATTACCAATTAGAATTAGAATTTCTGACTTTTGGTTGTGCCTCCCACCCTCCACCTTTTCCATTAAAAGTACTGGGTAACCAGTTGATGGCATGTATCACGCCCATCCATGGCATCGCTGCGATGGGTCAATGGGATCTCATCCTCACTGTCACTGCCGTCGTCCACCTCTGCTGGAGGAATGTCCAAATCAGGGGGAAGAGGAATGTTGTGCCTGATGCAATTGTTATGTAACATGGCACAGTCCAGGACAATCTTGCCCACCTTCACAGGATTGACATGAGGGAACCCCCAGATCTGCTCAGGCAGCAGAACTTTGCCTTCAACAGGCTAAAAGTTTGTTCAATGGTGCACCGTGCTCGGAGATGTGCATGGTTGTATGCTTGCTCGTGCTGGTTTTGTGGGTGACTGAAGGTGGTCCTGAGCCATGGCATCAAGGGGTATCCGGCACCAGCTGCATGGGAGGGATACAGGGGGGCAAAGTCATTGTGGTGGTAGTGTCAATGGAGTCATGTCTGTATGTTGGTCTGTGTCACATGGTATTGCCCCAAGACGTAGCGAATGGCATAGATGACCCTAGTATCCAGTGCATTGTAATACAGGGGAGTGGTTTGCGGCCACATTCCCGGGAAACCATATCACACCCACCTTGCCCATCACCCCTATGACGACACAGGCTTCTACTTTGTCCATGTCGTGTGTCACTTTTGGTTGTGTTTGCATGTTGTACATTGGTCATCTCCCCCATTCATAAATCTGGGTTTGAACATTGTTCGGAATCATGTCACATGCATATGGGTGTGTCCACTTGTGACAGGCAGGTGATCTAGCTTCATGCTGTGGGGTACACTGCTGGTGGGGGGGTAGGTTAAATTAGTCTGGCATGGCAATGACACAGGTGGTGGGGGATGTGAACAGTGTGTAAATGCTGGGGTATGTGGCATAGGTGAAATGCATTCTGGTACCTATAGTGCATGTGATTTGCTTGTCCATCTGTGCTCAAATTGTGATGGTGTGTGCTCCATTTGCCCATGCACCACATGGCAGACATGCACTCCTGCTCATGCATGCATTCTGTTTACATAACATGGCATAACGGCTATACTGGTGAGAGTGGACAACCCCCGCCCCCTTTCACAGTGCACATGCTATGGTAGTTTGACTCATCCAACAGCCAGGTCAACACTCTGCTGTGTCGTGCCATGTACCCTGGGAGCGTGGAGTTCCACAGCACCATGGAATTGTGTGTGGATCCGGGAAAATGTGCGCTGCAGTGGGTTATAAGTAGGTCTGCATCACACACAACTTGCACATTCAGAGAGTGGGACAGATTTTGGTTTTGGTAGACTGCCTCAATGGCATGTCTGGCCACCAGCTAAACATGCGTGCAGTCTAGCGTACCTATTACGTTGGACATGCCTGCCAGGGCATGGAACCCCACTTTAGTGGCATACACCTGGGCAGGTGGTCTAGGGAGGGCAATGTGGTCAGACACGTGCCGCAGGAGGGCATCCAGGATCTGGAATAGCACCTTGGAGAAACAGGGTTGGGATAACCCATGCAGCTCTCCCACTGTGTATTGGAAGGTGCCGGTGGCCAAGAAATGCAGCACCAATACTACCTTGTGCAAGGGGGGTATGGCAGTCCTGATGTTGATTAGACTCTGGATGTCAACCTGGATTAAATCAACTATGTAGATTATGGTCTCCCTGTCCACCCACTACAGGGTGTGGATCTGTGCAGTGCTCAGGTTCCAGGGTGTGGCCCTTGAGCGGGGTATGGGTGGCTGCCTGCGGGGTGCTACCTGCTGGCCATTGTTCATGTGCATGGCCACCATCATTCTCCTTCTCCTTCTGTACCTCCGCCCCCTCAGCCTCTCTGCCTCTTCCAATTGAAGCTCATTTTGGATTTCTGAATGCAGAGCCCCCAACTCCATTACTGCTACTGCAGCTGCCATTGTAACAAGGGGGGTGTCCTAATAGTTTCTGAGATTATTTTTTCTCTATTTCATCATCCTTGCATGGTATATCAAATATGCATCCCCATAAAATGGCAATGATCCCATTAAAAAAACACAGCATAAGTCCTGTTTGGTTGATTTTTGGAGGGTATTTCTAATTACCCTGTGTTATTTATTTGTCTATTTTTCTTCATAACTGAAGTGCTACAAACTTCTTGAGTCTAATTAATGTGACTCCTTAATTTCTTTGGGACATTTTTTAGACATAAAACAAGTCATAAAAATATTTAAACAAAACACATAAATGAATATACTGTAAAAGAGCTGTGTGCACATCAATCAAAAGTGCAAAATAACATTCACAGACATATCATGAAACAAAGTTGAATAACAAAGAATTGATTCAATCTGACATCTACATCTGTGGTGTGTACATGGCGTTAAGGTCTGAGTAAAAAACCCTAGACCAGGTTTCTGTATGATTGAACAGGAGTACTTCATTTCCTCTATTGAGCCAGATCTATTTGCGTGGAGCTGTGTGTTTTGCAGGTAATTCAAGGTTAATTATGGTCTAGTGTCTATACCACTAGTCTCAAACACCAATCCTGTTAAGGATTGGTGTTTGAGACTAGTGGTATAGACACTAGACCATAATTAACCCCGAATTAATTAGGTGACTGCAGCACTTGCTGGATGGTGTGAGGTTGTTGTACATGCATGGTTTGCATGGTTGCTACATGTATTGCCTGCATATGGCATAGTGTCCAGTGGAAAAAGGCTGCATTTGTGGTTTGCTGGTAGAGATTGGCTCCAACTAAGGATCCAGTGATGAAGGCTGTTACTGGATGGAGGCATTTTGTGGAGTTCGATTTTGTACGTGGATGGGGGCTCGTATCCTCCGGTGTGGAAGTGAAAAGTGTGGAAAGATGGTGTTTTGTTAGTGTGAGCCCCATCTAGGACTGGTATATTATATCCAATTTTTTTGTTTTTCAGAATCATCTTGGATCCCTAATCAGATGGTTCTGGAGGATGTGGTAACACTCACCATTTCCCTGCCAGTGGTTCATTTGGTCTGTTTGTGGGATGTCTTCTGAGTTGAGTTTGACGTAGGAGGCTCGGAGTGTCCGGCCAACACTTTGGGATGTGGTATAGTTGAACATTGGTTAACCAAGTTGGAATTTGCTGAAGAGAGGGTTGCTAGAGTGCCCCTCTTGACCCCTATAAGCATGACAGCCCGAAGAACCAGAGTTGCAAGATGCCAGTCACTGTTTGAACAGCCCCCAGGAGGGCCAGTGACAAATACATATGCAAACAGATGTTCGAGGGGATTGGTCCTTCAACATATTCCATATCTATGACAGTAATCACCACAGCTGTGCTGCTTCGGAAAATCTTTTGGCGTCTGCGTCCTGCGTCGATGACATCGAGACGCCACCCTCGAGGACCTCCTCTGACCGTCGACGTCACTGGATGTTATAAGTAGGACACACGATGCCCGTAGCCTCAGTTCCGTTTTTTCTGCAAACGTGTTCGCTTCGGAGATCTCGGCGCGCCTCGACTCTTTGGAGTATCTGTTCTTTTGGTTCTTCAAACCTGTTCGTTTGTGAAGTTAAAGTCCTTTGTGATGTCTACCTCTTCTTCCACCCTGTGTCCAGGCTTCAAGAAGTGCGGGGTCTGCGGGTCCAAGATGTCGGTGACGGACTCGCACGACGCCTGCCTCTGGTGCCTCGGGGAGGCCCATGACACGGATGTTTGTGTCGACTGCCAGTCGCTTACGTCGAAAGCCTTGCGGGATCGCAAGGGGAAACTGTCGGTTGGTAAGGTGTCCAAGCCCCGGAAGGCGAGGTCCGCGGGGCTTTCGACGGACGATTCGAGGGGTGACTCTCCGCATCGTCGTCGGAAGTCCAGTGGGTCTCGGTCCCGGAGTGGGTCCCGCCACTCCTCTGCCTCTTCGAGGCACTCCTGAAAGCGCTGTCATCGGTCGCCTTCCCCGTCCTCATCCAAGGACTCCACCCGTCGGCGGGTCGCTTATCCCACCAAGCATGCAACGCCGGAGGAATGGGCTTCCTTCGGTAAGAAAATGCTAGCGATTCTCGAATCGCAGGGCACTGGTCCATCCGCACCTCCGAGTGGGGTCGGTAGTGATCGGACTAGAGACACCGCTCGTACGCCTTCGGGCTCGGGTGGTCGGCACGATTCGCGGGAGCGGTCCCGCTCAGACAAGGGGAATCTTTCTAGTCACGCCCATTCCAGGTCCCGGTCCTCGACGCGCTCGAGACTGTGTGAGCCTGTGATGTCTTCGAGGAAGACGTCGACGCCTGTGGTGCCGAGGTCGTCGAGGGACTCTCTTGAGGCTCCGCCTCCAAAGAAGTCGTTGATGCCATCGGCGCCCAGGATGTCGAGGGACATGCTCGGGGCTCCGACCTCGAGGCCTTTGTCGATGCCGTCGATGCTGTCGGCGCCGTGTTCGGCGTCGATGCCGATTCACTCGACACCTTTCGAGGCTGTTTCGACAGGGGTACCCCGGGGCACCGTGGAACCCCCTAAAAAGGCTCTGGCCAAGCTCAAGCATGGCTTTGTTCCCCATTCTGGGTGCACTTTCCGCCATCTTGAGTACATTTTGGAGGTGGATGAGGGCTCTGATGATGGCATGGTTCCTGATACGGGGCCAGATGAGATTCTCTCGGGCCAAAGCCAGATTGAGGACCTGCGTCAGTCCCTGCACGATGCCAGTGGTGGAAGGTGGAGTTTTGTAGGCCTGAGCCTGGCACCCATGACGACTCCTCGTACCGGCGCCTTATGTCTAGGGTCACCAAGTACTTGGGGTGGTCTGCTCCCCCAGGGGATTTTCTTCAGGATGACCTCATGGATATCCTCGATCAAGGTCCACCAACTGACCCAGTACTGCCGTTCCATATGGCTCTACAGAGGAGGGTGGCGGCGGCTTGGACTGCTCCGGAGAGTCTCCCGGCAGTGGGCAAGTCTTTGCCGTGAAAATACTGCCCAGCCAGTAGCGACCCCTGCTACTTGACCAAGCACCCCACTCCAGAGAGTTTGGTGGTGCAGGCGGCTACGGCCCAGCAAAGCAGGCGTCGTATCCTACCATCCCTCCTGATAGGGACGACAAGCGTTTTGATGGTTGGGCGAGGAAAGTGTTTTCTTCAGAGGGTATGGCTCTTCAGGCGGCCAACTCCGTATGTGCCTTGTCTCGTTTCACACACACTCTGTGGAACAGTGTTTCCATAGCGGCTGAACATATTCCCGAAGGGGACGAACGGGATGGTTTTCTTGCTATGGTCCAGGATGACAAGGATGCCATGTGTGAGGCCGTTCAGTCGGGTTTAACATGGCAGCTTGTGTCAGCCGGTCCATGGCGGCGAGCACCGTAATACGCAGGTTTGCGTGGTCGCGGAAGTCGGGGTTTGCTCCTGATGTGCAGGCCCGGCTCCTCAACATGCCCTTTGACGGTGAACATCTTTTTGGCAGCAAGGCGGACGAGAGCCTTGAGAGGTTGCAGATCTCCAAAGCTGCAGCGAAGTCGTTGGGCGCTGCAGTTCGCCAACCTTTGCCTTTTCGTCCTAGGGGACAGCAATGGAGGGGATGTTCCTTTCGTTATTACTCATCCTTTGGTAAAGCGAGAGGAGCTGCCAGTCAAAGGGGCCACCGTAGGAGTGCCAGAGGTGGAGAGCAGGTTACTCGAGGTGCCAAGTCCGCTCGGGCAGTTGCCTCTTTGCCCTCAGGCAACGCCGCAGCCGCTTCAGCTCAGTCATGAGGCCATGTCCCATGGTTCGCCTGTTGGGGGAAGGCTGGCACAGCATCTTGTCGAATGGCGTGCCATTACTTCAGATGTGTGTGTTCTGGAGATCATAGTCCACGGCTACTGTCTTCCCTTTTTGGCAGAGGCCTCACAACAATCAACCGGGGAATCTCTCGTTGCAGAGTCCGGATCCGCTCCTTGTGCAGGAGGTTCAAGCCCTGCTGGAGAAAGGCGCCATAGAACTGGTGCCTGTAGCGGAGAGGAACAAGGGATGGTATTCCCCTTATTTTTTGATTTCCAAGAAAGACGGGGGATTGAGACCCATCATGGATTTGCGCGGTTTGAACAAACTCCTCAGGAAGGACAAGTTCAAGATGGTTACTCTTTCTCAAGTCCTCCAGGCCCTTCAACTTCAGGACTGGTTGGTGTGTCTTGACCTCAAGGACCCTTATTTTCATGTGCCGATCCATCCAAAGCACAAGAAGTACCTGAGGTTCCCGGTTGGAGACTTGCACTTTCAGTTTCGGGTCCTGCCGTTCGGATTGACCTCCGCCCTGAGGGTCTTCACCAAGCTCATAGTAGTGGTGGCAGCGCATTTTAGGAAAGGAGGGGTTCACGTCTACCCCTACCTGGACGATTGGTTGATCAGGGCGCGCTCTCCCGAGCAAGTCCTGGATCATCTGTCCGTCACTTGCCACTCCCTCCACAAGCTGGGATTCTCCCTCAACTTGAAGTTCCACTTGACGCCAACTCAAAGGCTCCAGTACTTCGGAGCAGTGCTCGACACGTCCCTGGGGCAGTGCTTTCCTCCCCAGGTGAGGGCTCATCACATTCAGCAGATAGTGCACAAGTTTCAGCATGCCTAGAGTCTCCCAGCGTTTGAGTTCTTGAGATTGCTCGGCCTCATGGCATCCTGCATTCTTCTGGTGCCAGAGGCCAGGTTGCAGATGAGATATTTGCAATGGGCACTCAAGCTCCAGTGGTCTCAGTCATCCGGCAGGATGTCGGACCCTGTTCAGGTGCCGTCCTTGGTCGCCCAGGACCTTCTGTGGTGGCCCATCGAAGGCAAGCTGATGAAGGGGGCTCCATTTTGGCTCCCCTGGCCGGAGGTGACGATCGTTTTGGACGCATCCCTCACGGGATGGGGAGCTCATGTCAATGAGTTGACAGTCAGCGGCCGTTGGTCTCCATCAGAGTCCAGACTCCATATCAATCTGTTGGAGCTGAGGGCCGTCAGGCTTGCCCTAAAGGCTTTTCTGCCGACTGTGTGAGGAAAGAATGTCCTGATCCTGACGGACAACACGGTGCCCATGCACTACCTCAACAAAAAGTGGGTGGGGGCAGGGTCTTTTCCCCTGTGCAGGGAGGCGATGCAGCTCTGGTTCTGGGCAATCCAGCAGGAAGTTTCGATCTCGGCAGTTCATCTGGCCGGAGACGAAAACGAGACGGCGGATGCTCTGAGCAGGCAGAGCGCGATCTCTCACGAGTTGGAGTTGGCTCAGGAGATTCTCCTGGAGATCTTCGCCCTTTGGGGAACCCCTCAGGTGGATCTCTTCGCCTCCAGTGTCAACCGGAAGTGCGAAAGGTTCTGCTCGCGGGAATTTCCTCCAAGAGGAGCCTTAGGAGACGCGTTTGTTGTGGAGTGGTCATTCCCACTTTTGAACGCGTTTCCTCCAGTTCCCATCATCCCGCAAGTGCTGCAGAGGTTACGAAGGTTCGGTTCCCGGATGATCCTCATTGTTCCGGCATTGGTCCGGAGGACGTGGTACCCGGACCTTCTCAACTTGTCCATCTGCCCTCCACGTCGTCTTCCCTACCGAGACGATCTGCTCTCACGGGAGGGGTGTCAGGTTCTCCATCCAGAGGTCAGATCCCTCAACCTTCACGCTTGGTTTCTGAAAGGTTGAGGTATAAGGGTTGGGACCTCCCTGAAGACATGATGGAGGTCTTGATTTCGGCCAGAAGGCCCGCAACAAAGTCCCTGTACCTTTGCCGTTGGAGAAAGTTCTGCGACTGGTGCAAGGTTAAGAATGTGGATCTGTTTTCATGTGACATTCCTGTGGTTCTGTCTTTTTTGCTTTCTTTAGCCCACAGGGGCTTGCAAGTGGGTACCTTTAAAGGTTACCTGGCGCCGCTGTCCATATTTAAGCGCTCGTCTGAAGAGTGTTCTTATTTTAAAATCCCTTTAATTTCTCAGTTTCTAAAAGGGCTCACTAATGTGTTCCCCCGGTTGGGATTTGAACCTTGTCCTCAAGTTTCTGATGGGTGCTCCGTTTGAGTCTTTGCATTCGTGCCCTTTGAGACTGTTAACTATTAAAACTGTATTTTTGGTTGCGGTCACTTCCGCTAGCAGGGTGAGTGAGTTACAGGCACTTTCAGTTAAGCCACCCTTCACTGTGTTTCATAAGGACAGGGTTGTCCTTAGAGTTCGTCCTTCCTTTCTTCCGAAGGTGGTGTCGGAATTTCATTTGTGCCAGAAGGTTATTCTTCCGGCATTTTATCCTCCTACGCATCCTGGTAAGGAAAAGGGGAGGCTCCATAGGCTCGATCCTAGGAGAGCTTTAAGCTTTTTATATTTCACGCATTTCCCGGGTCAGAGTGGATGATCAACTCTTCATTGGTTACGCTGAAAGCGTTTTGGACAAGCTGTGACTAAGCAAACTTTGTCTCGCTGGATTATTCTGGCAATTTCTGAATGTTACCGCTGGACGGGTAAGGACCCACCGGTCGGTTTGCGGGCCCATTCTACCAGGGGTATAACTGCCTCTACTGCCCTACAGAGGGGTGTTCCTATTTGTAACATCTGTGATTCAGCCACCTGGGCTCCGGTCCATACTTTTGTACGTCACTACTCCCTCGATTCCTTCTGTGGGCAGGATCTGGCCTTTGGCAAGGTGGTCCTTTGCTCCACAATTTGATTGGGCATTCTAAATTTCTGTATTCTAAATTCTTTTCCCACCTCCTAGCATTGGTACTGCTTTGGGAGTCTGTCATAGATATGGAATACGTCAGAGGACCCAATCCCCTCGAAGAACAAGTTACTCACTTACCTGGTAACGTTCTTTCGATGGGATGGTCCAACGACGTATTCCATATCACTCCCTCCCTGCCTTCCCCGCTAGAGAATTTCTTATGCGATTGCAGCTTACGTTTCCGCAAGGCTTTGTGTGGTCAGACTGGCAGAAGACTGGTGCCACACGTTCTGGGAAAAAACTACAACTGGGGCTATGGGCGTTGTGCGTCCTACTTATAACATCCAGTGACGTCGGCCGTCGGAGGAGGTCCTCGAGGGCGGCGTATCGACATCATCGACGCAGGACGCCGAAAGATTTTCTGAAGCAGCACAGCTGTGGTGATTAATGTCATAGATATGGAATACATCGTCGGACCATCCCATCGAAAGAACGTTACCAGGTAAGAGAGTAACTCGTTCTTCTCTCAGAAAACCATACACACCTTATCCAGCTAACATCATCATGGATACAGGTGCCCCACCATTGATCATGGATCCAGGTGCCTCACTGGACATGACTGACTAGTGATAAATACCCAGCTGTCCTGACGTCATTAGAGACACCACAACATAGTAACATTAGCCATGAAGCAAACTCGCATCCCTGCATGAAGTTACATGCACACACAAAGAACATGCATACACACTGTAGATAGAGGACAGATAAATATGCACAATGTTGAAGTTTTTTTTTTTTCTCTCATTAACCAAATGCAGAAACGCAAGGCAACAAGAGATGCAGGGCAAGCTTGCAGACGCTTATTGCAACTAACCATATGGGACTGCAGGGTATAAGGAACCTGAAAGAACCAAGTACCACTAACCCATAAGGAAACCAATACAATATACATGTATAGAAATTATAACATAGCTATATTAAAATTACATGAAGCCACAGGCCTCAGAATGAGAAATGAACAAAAGCAGAATTAGGCTGCGCAAAGCACCAAGCCAGGGCTCGCAGCCAAGGTCAGAGATTAACAGAACATTTTTAAGCCTCAGAGACAAGGAGCCACCTCCAAAATAGCAGAATAAATCCTCACTAATTGCAGACCAGAACGCTCAATTTTGCGGTCTTCACCCACATGGTGCAGCCAAGCTAAACAATGGCCATTTACTCGTGGTGGGAAGAGGAGCAGTTCCCAGCGAAGCAGACACAAAGTGATACATATATTGTTTTACAACGTTGCAACTCTGTAAGGCAAAGTGGTAATACTGATTGCCACAATGGGGACACATAGGGGGTCATTCCGAGTTTGGAGGCAGCCATGATGCTATTGGCATCATGTCTGCCTCCAAACTCGGGTCCGGTTCCGGGTAGTCGGAATGGAGACTTACCGGGACATTCGGACCTATGCGGACCCAGTAAGTCCCCATTTCGAAAACCATTCCCCATTCCCATTGAGCCCCCATAGGGCTCAATGGGAATGGGGAAGGAGCTAATAACGGACCCGAAAATTGCGGGCCCGTTATTAGCTCCATGGTCCCTTAACGGGTCACGCTAAGGGCAGCTGGTAAAACCAGCCGGCCCTAGTGGGACCCGCTAAGGAACCTCGGAATGCGGCGGTAGGGGGTTAATGGCACCGGCATCCTTACCGGTGCCGTTAAACCCCTACCACCATACTCGGAATGACCCCCATAGTCTCTCATATCACCTTGAGAAGGTTCACAGAGCGCTGAGATCAGAGCTGGGTCCCAGGCCTGGGGAGATCAGCTCCGGCCAATCAGGGAACACAAATCCAGGGGTGGATTGCAGAGGGAAAGGGCCAGTGGTAATCCTGCAACCCTGCAACAATGTAATAGATAGTCTCTGGGGAAGGTTCAGGCAAACCCACCTGAAAATCAAAGGGCCAGAGAAATAACCTCTATATCTGCCAGCTATAGGTAATACCACCCCAACCAACCAATCAGGTGGGCTCCTAGGTTTTTGGGGAAGAGCCCTGATTTGTGAAATCAGACCACAACAAAAGCCCTTGACACGGGCTCAGGAGCTGTGATTGCTGGGGAATTCTGTTTTTCCTGTATGATCCCTGTCTGTTATGGAAAATAAAGGACAGTTCTAACTTGCCCGTAGCTGAGTCCTCGGTCTGTATGCCGGGGGAGGGTTTTTTGGGCCATGGGTGATCTGAACAGTGAATGCATAGTGTGAACCCTGGTCCTCTCTGGCATACCTAATAAATTGCTGTGCAGGTTTGTTGCCAGAGTGTGTGTGTGTATGTGTCTGGTGAGAATGTTGTCATTGCAGTGTGTTAATTGCATGGTTGTGGTTAAGTTGGCATCCTTCCTGTGTGTCATCTAGCTTGGAATGGTCTGCAATGTAGATTAGTTCTGTTTTTGTTGAGGTGCAGCGGTGCCACGTGGCACCTCATATAGGGGCAGTTCTTGCTTGGGGGTAGCAGCCCAAAGGTCCGCTAGTGGCAGTACTGTACTGGACGTAAGGTGTTTTGGTTGTGTATGATGGTTCTGACTGTAGTTGTTGGCCCAATGTGGGCCAGGTTGTGCTCCAGCGTGGCAGGCTGGAGACTCGCTAGTGGCAGTGGTGGATGGAAGGTGTTTTGTGATGTTTTGGTTGGTTGCAATGTTGGTGTGGTTCTGCTGCCTGTATTTTAGCCACGCCCAGTTGGACAACTTTTTCACTTGCATGGTTGAGCGGATGTGCATGTGTCAGGTGTGTGTGTGATTGTGGTGTGTTTGTTTGTTTGTTTATTTATTTGCAGCGTGCACCAGTCCCGAAGGTATCAGGGCAGGGGATCAAGAATACTTTAGACTTACAAGTTGCTTATAGTTACATAGGTTACAGAGGGCAAAAATGCAGATTGGTACGAATACAGCATGTAATACATATGCATTACAAATGAATATTCAATACAATAGGAACTCCAAATACAGTGCAGGTGCGGGTCGCGCACAAAGGTCAAAAAGTCAAATTTGTTTGCTAGGTCAACTGGGCCGTGTGGCTGGGCTATTGGTCATTTTCTTTAAGCCACTTAATCACATTTGTTCTAAAATGTGGGTATTATTGGTCCGTCCTTAATGAGGGTGGGAGGGAGTTCTACAACTGGGCAGCTTTGACGGGGGAAGCTGTTTCCTCCAGTTGTGGTCATTTTGAAAAAGGGAACTGATAGGCAGTTTGTATAGGCAGCTCTTGTGGGTCTAGATGTAACTCTTCTTTTAAATCTCTCTCTTAGGTAGCTTGGTGCTAGGTTGCTGAGACACTTGAAATTTAGAGAAGCAGTTTTTAGTTTAATTTTGTCGACTATGGAAAGCCAGTTAGATTGTCTTCTAGTCGATGATATCTGAGCTCACTTGGAGATTCCTAGTGCTGCTCTAAGGGCATTGTTTTGCAATATTTGGATTGTTTGCGTGATCTATTTATTAGACCCCAAATAAAGGGCGTTGCAATAATCCATTTTGGACAACACAAGTGCTCTTGCCAAAGTGGTGCCACTATTTGTAGAGAGGTAAGGTCTAGCTGATCTGATCAATTTACAAGTATAGGCTGTGCAGGATGCCATAGCGTTTACTTGCTTAGCCAAGGTAAGACAGGAGTCAAGGTAAAAACCTAGTGTTTTTACCTCCTTGGCAACTTTAATTGTATGGCCATCTATGACAAAAGTTGTGTAATCTTGGCTAAATTTCCTGATGTTCAGTGTAGTCCCCAGAATGATGAGTTCTGTTTTGTCATCATTCAGACATAGACCATGACGTGCCATCCATGCCTGGATGAGAAGGTATATCTTATTCACCAAGGCCAAATCCTGTTTGTAATCCCCAGAAAGTGGGATGGGAATCTGGGTGTCATCTGCATAGTTAGTGTAGGTGACACCTAGAAGGTCCAAATCATCAAACAGGGGCTTAGTAAAGATGTTATACATAGTAGGGGAGACACATGATCCTTGGGGTACACCACACGCAGTAGGAGCGGGGTCTGCAGCCGGTGAGGTGGAGAAGACCCTCATGGTTCTTTCACTTAAGAAGGATTTGATCCATGCAATAGCCTGGGGTGCGAAATGTGCTGCAGACTCTAGGTGGTTGCAGAGCACTTTATGATCCACCAGGTCGAAAGCTGAAGAGAGATCCAGAAGGAGAAGCAGGGACATTTTTCCTTGGTCTCTCAGCTCGGCGACCTGTGTCTTAAGATCAATGAGTGCTGTTTCGGTTCTGTGCTGTGGTCGGAAGCCTGATTATCACGAGCCTAGGAGTAGGTGCAGTTCGAAGAATTTGGCTCTGCAAGTAGGCCACTCTATCTAAAGATGTGGTGATGGGCCTATAGTTTGTGGGTATGGCCGGGTCTAGAGATTGCTTCTTGAGGAGGGGGAGGACCCAAGATTGCTTAAGATTACTTGGTATAATACCTGATGAGAATGAGGAGTTGATGAGTTTTGAGCATGCTGTCATGTGTGCCATGCTGTCCTGTTGTACAAGTGTGTCTTGTTGTGGTGGAACGAAGGGAGGTGTGTTATGACTGGTTTCCTTGCTTGGTCCCTGCTCCCTGAATGCATGGTGTGATGTCAATAATGGAATGTTCTAAGTGTGACTTGAATGTTTATGGTTGAAAGAGGTTCCACCCAAGCAGTTGGAAGATGTAGCCTGGGTGGTGGGAGCCAGTGGGCTCCCCTCTGTACTTCCTGATCTTCTGTGTACCTATGAACCTGATGTCACCTAATCCTAAAATGAACTGAAACTGTAACGTAATTAAAGAAGTTAATCATCATACCTGCAGCCTCCTGAGTATTGTCCCTGGTCAGAAAGGATAAAAGATGTTTTGAGAAGGACAATTGAAGGAGCTGGAGCCTAGGCGATTGAAGTACTTCATGTAATCCATATAATTTAATTTGATTTTTATTGAATACACATTCAGCTATAAAGCTTTGTATATACAACAAATAGACACATACATATACACAATCCATTAATACAATTCCAGATAGTTTCATTACACAAAAACATTGTTAAAACTTTTACAGCAAACCAACTTTCTCATACCACTGTGGTTAAGCTAAACTTCAACATCAACAATTCTCAAATAAAATTTCACAAAAAAAAAAATAAGATTAGCATTATCCCCTTTCAGAAAATGTTGCCATATTGACACCAATATCGATTTGATTATCATACGATTTCAAAACATTTCTTCTCAACTCTTGCAGACTATCACAGCATATAAGCAGGTGATGTAAGGATTCAATTGTCACACAACCACATAGTCTACAATCTCTATTACCTCTACTTGGACCCAATTGACACCCTTTTGTCTCCAAGGCTTCAGAGTTGTTAAACTTAATAAGCAGATCGTTTCTAAAGACCAACGGGCTGGGAAAGGCTTTAATATATAGGGAAACCTGCTCTCTGTTGATGTAATATTGGCAGTAGTTTCCACTATATACTTTACTTACTTTACTTGATAGACAAACTAAGTGGCACTCATTACAATATATTGCCAATTTAACCTTTAGCCACCTTTTGAACATGCCCAATGGGACAATATTCGAGGAAACAGAAAATCCATCTTTCCATTTATCAAACAGGGATTTGATTATGCCTAAAGAACCCAACACAGAGCACTTCTCAAGTTTAAAAAATGCTCGCACATGTGTGCAATCAATCATTGTCCAACTTCACCAAGTTAGCATAACACATCACCGATCTGCTTAAGTACTCAGCTTAAATACATTTCATATTAAATTCTAGATAGAGGTATTCCACTTATATGGTATTTGGAAGACGCATACGTTTTCTTTAAATACATGCCTCAAGTTTAACCAATTGGGGAAGGTATTTATGACCCCATACCTCAATTGCATACATTAGCATAGTTCTAATTTTCGCCGTGTACATCATCAATACAGCATGTGCGGAATAGCCCACATTTCTACCCACAAATGCACTAACAGCATTAGCAGATAATATACAGCGTGCTTTTATTGACATCCATTGCTCTTTCCAGTTTAGTTTGGAATCAGTCACGATCCCCAAGTATTTATAGCTGGATACTTGTTCCAAGTTAATTTCCTTCATATGCCATACATGTTTTTTAGGTGGTTTATTGGCTGCAAAAAACATTGTTTTACTTTTATCCACACTGATTTTTAATCCATTTATGGTCTAATAATCAGCCAGTGCATCCAACAGCTTTTGTAAACTGAACGGAGTATGGTCCATTAATAGCAGGTCATCCGTGTATGATAACCATTCCACGGACGACATACCACATTTCACTGGACTGTAGACTGAAGCATGAATGCAAACAACATATCGGCCAAATATAGGTTAAACAAGGTTGCTGCCACCATACAACCCTGCTGGACTCCGCAGCTCGTTGGAATAAATGCCGATAGTTTCCCCCTCACATCCAGCCGTAATCGCACTGATGTATCTGTATAGAGCAACATTATCATTTTCAACAATCCCTTAGGTATATTCCACAAATTCAATGTAGTCCACAGACGATTCCTCAGCACAGAATCGAATGCGGCTGAGAAGTCTATAAGGGCACACTATACATTAAGATTTCATCTTTTCCATGCGTACTCAATACATGAAGTTAACACAATTAAATTGTGAGTAGTGCTAGCCTTTGCCCTAAAGCCAATTTGATTTGATGGCAAGATATTATTGATTTCTATCCACTCGTTGTGTTCTATTAGTAGCACTCTGGCCAGAATTTTCGAGGGGATATCAAGCATGGCTAACATACTAAAGTTATTTGGGTCAACCCACAATCCCTTTTTATATAGGGTTAAAATGCTCCAAAAGCATATGGAGGATAGAGGCCCACAGATCAGTTTCCAATTTCAAAAGTTTGTTACATGAGCCATCAGGCCCAGCCGCTCTGGAATTTTTAAGCTGTTCAATTATTGCAGCCATATCTAGAACTGAGGCTTTACATGACCATATCCCTGTAGGTGGCGGGAAGATATCACTAGATTTCTCAACTCGGCCCAATGTGCTTTTTATGAGTACACCATGTTTCTACTGTAATACAATTTATCATGATAACTCTTTTTTTGTTATTCCTAATGATATCCCAAATCTTATGAGAGTGATTGGAAGATGCTAAACGAGCAATCTCTTGCCAACAGTTTAATTGATGTAGCTTTAATCAACAACGATAATAATCCTTAATAGATTTATCCTGTGTTGTAATTACAGCAAGATAAAATCCAAACCTGGCTCCACACACAACATTAGCTATATCACACCAAACTCTTTTTTGCATTACTAATTGCTTTATCATTATATTTATTGTTTGATTTATTAGATCTCTCATCTGTAGACTTATATTTTCAACCAGACCTAGCTTTACTGTGAATAGCTTCCATCATCTCAGAAAATTGTGTTACAAGCGTTTTCCCCTCATTATTGGCAAGCTGTTGAGCTTCTCCTATAAATTTCGGCAGGGCAGTTTTTACAATCTCATTAGCAAGTTCTACATTTTTTGCGTTCCACTGTATTATCTTCATACCCTCATTAAAAAAGATTTGGCCATTTCTATCATATTCATGGGATGGACCACTCTCTGTGGACAAGAGTAATAGAATACACAAAGGGAGATGGTTGCTTTCATCCCTACATGCAAGTCCCATATCTATTATATAGCTAATACCTTTATAATAAAATGGATTTTACCTGAAGCTTTGTATCTGCATTCATAATACTTGTGCCTGCCATTCACATTGGTAACAGTCACTGTGGCTTTTGGTCCTATGAGCCCGTTCGGCACTCCCGAGATCTTTAGGCGCTGTGCTTGCTGGTAGTGAGACTGCAGTTGGTCTTCTTCTCAGATGGACTAGCTTGCCTGGGTGGATGCTAGTTTCCAAAGGACTTGCCCACCAGTGGTGTCACTGCAGTCTTGGGCTCGTCTGGTGGCGCAGACTTGACTTTCCTTGTCTCTACTCGGTCATAGCATATTACTATAGAGGATTTAGGTGCTCCTCTTCCTGATCCTCATTGGCGTTTCCCACTGCAGCTCATACTGGGTTGTTCAAGTAATGGAACTTCTCTTTGACCTTGTGCAATCTGGTGTGTTTGTGCACATATGGAATGTGTGGCCTTACTACCCACACCTGTGGCAGAACTTCCTGGGCTAGAGAGGCACGGTTCTCCATTGGTGCTTTCTGGACTGTAGTGGTTCTTGCGTGCATCAGAAGAGCTGGCATTAGCTCTCCCGGGATGGTGGTGCAGAGCCTCTTCTATGCTCTGGTTGCGTGGGTGGTATCAATAAAGGCAATGTCATGGTAGGAGCCCTCTACACACCTGCATGATCTGGAAGGTCTGCTGGAAATTCTTCACTTGATGTCTTAGGTCATACTCTGGGTCTGTATATGTGGACACGAGTTGAATGGATAGGCTATACAGAGTGTACTCCATCTATCGCTCTAGAGTATGTACCCCCAGACCAGTCCTGAATGGAAGGTGGTTTCTGGGTTTGTTCCTGGAGTCTTGGATGTATCAGCATCACCGGCAGGAACCTTGCTCCATGCATGACTTTTAGCAGTCTGACAAGGCTCAGGCTGTTTGGCCCAACCCCCTTCCATTGGAAAGCTTGCTGTAGAATCTGCTCTGTCCTGGCAAGGTATTCTGAGTCTCTCAGCCGGTTGGAGGAGGATGACCTAATACTTCACCATTAGCTCTGCGCCAGATTCTCTCGTTCCAAAGACTCCATCAGTCTGGCTCCTCTGTTATTGAGTGTAGAACTTCCACGTGAGCTAGGAGAATTTTGGGTGCTCATGGAGGTGGCCTTGATGGTACCTACACTGGGTACTGCAGCATGACTGGGCTCAGATCTAGGCAAGGCAATGTTTGGTATAGGAACATATGGTGGGCTAGCCTACAACCCTGCACAGGTGAGTAAGGCCCAAAGAGGATAGGGCACTATTGAGTCTTCCCCCTTTATATGGCAAGGGGCAAAGTCTCAAGGTCGACTTCCCAGGGGCCAAGCAGACCAAATTACTGGCCCCAGCTAGGCAAGGGAATTTACACAGGCATTTGACCTGGCTCGTGAGAGACTCTAAAGACTCTGTCAACTTGAGCAACTGATGGGAGGCTATGCTCTATGGGTCATCCCTTATGATGAAGCAACGTTCTAGCTTAACCCTCTTCACCGCTCAACTGACAACCTGAAGCTGAACCATTAAGATAGTGGCTGACTGTCCAGTGGGTGGCAAATCCTGTAAAAATCACAACACAATGATTCAGTTTATGTAAAAATCAAACCATATTCCCAAAGATTTCACAGCCTGTCTGGTTGGAGCTGGGCACACATCCTTTCTTTCCATGTGCAAGGTGTTTGGCTCTCTCAGGCTGGAAGTGTTGGTTATATCCAGCTGGGATACTGGGTGGACAACCGGATTCTTGTGGGCAATTAGCCCTCTTCTACTGCTACTCTGCCTGGTGCTTAAGGTTTGGATGGATGTTTGGGACTAGCAGGTGGGGTGGGGTGGGTTTTTTGAGAGGGGAAGTTTTCTAGGTGGTCAATATTACTCTCAGAAATAGGACATTCCCAGTCACGATTGAATTTGAACATAAACAATGGATCCACTCTACATTTGTGTTTTTGATATCAGCTAGTGTGGTGCTCTTTTAACAGGAGTGGGTTAGGTGTTTACTGGGTCTGTGGTCCCACTCTTAACACCATACATCTCAGATGAGGGATCAACAGACAACCCACAGCTCTAAATATGTCTCCTGTACAAAGAAAACTTGACAAAAGTTTAAGGTAGTCTGTATGCAAGGATATATCGTACCTAAAGAAAACAGAGGCGTGCTATTCAAACATGCTTAAGGCCATCAGTCCAGCTTTCTTTCCCTTTGGCTCCACTAGGAAATGATCAAATGAAGTTTCTCAGCCTTTGAGGTTTTAAGTGTCCCAACTTTCTTGACATGCACTGTTGGTCATTCTTTAGTTGATCATGGTTTGGCTCTCCGGTACTTGATGGTATGGAACTAGACCTCGCACGGCATTGGAATGGCAAAGCTCAAACTCTTTGATGCTATTAGCAGATTTTCCACCAGTCTCTGCAAACACCGGGATGGTTGGTGCCCTGCCAACTGCATGCTCTGAGTCTTGGGTATTTCCTCCTTCTCCAGACCTTCCTGGCTCTTTCTCCTCTTCTCCTCTCTTGTTCTCTTCACCTCTTCTCTTCATCTTCTTTTCCACTAGCTGGTTTTGACTTCTACTTCTCTTTCCCTAAATATCTCCTCTCTCCTACCATGATAGTTCCACTCCTAGTACTAGCTTTTTACCTCCCCCACTCTTTTCCCTCACCCTACTTCCTCTCCTCCTCTTCATTATTCTCCAGGACCTTCTTATCTTTTCTAATCTACTTCTCACTCTTCACTACCCCCTCCCATTCTCTCCACCCTCTTTTGCCTTCTTTTGTACTAGTTATCTCGCTTCTCTGCCTCATTCTACTCCACCACTTCAACTCTTTTGCCCCCCTGCTCTATCACTTCCTCTCTCTGCACTGATTCACCACCTCTCTCTTTCTCTTAATCTCCAACTTTCAACTCTTGCACCCAAATGTTGAAGTCTGGGTGCCCTTATACGGTATCACCCCATAATTTCGTGGCCCAAAATAACGAATTCATAAATGCTGAATATTTCATATTTTACTGTGCTTTTCAGCTCAATTATATATGACGGGTGGGTTTGGGTAATAAATACTTTGAGGGGAGTATGGGGCAGGGGGCTGCGCGGGTCTTCCCCACATATAATTGTGCTGAAAGGTTCGAAAATAAACATAAATGGACATTTGCAGGTTCAGTATTTATTTTGGGCAGTGATCACATCGATCCCCCTTATGCTAATGTGGCCCGCCCACAAGCCCATAATTCAAAAACTGGGCTCATTTCTTTTCCTCTCTTAGCCATGCACAGGATTTGGCATCACACATTTGAATCCGAGGCCTCAGCTGATTCTATTTTACTGCCAGTGTTGCATGTGGAGCTGCAGATCGAATACTCATTATAGCGATACACCCACGCCTGGCGATGAAAGGACGTTGCACCCCCTTTGTGGTTCCTTTCAGTCCTTGCCGCAGGCCTGCCCTGCAGTTGCTTGAGTTCTAGTGGTAAGGGTCCATGGCAGGTATTTGCTGCGGACATCAGTGAGCAATGTGGCTTGTGACAAAGTCCCATATTTTATGCTGAATTAAAGGACTGAGCTGACCATTAGGCTGGGTGTCACCAACCACTGTGTCATGATGGGCCTCGAGGAGGTAAGCAGAGTATCCCCTAGGCACACATCCATTCCTAGCATGAGACAAAATGCATATCATTAAAGTGAGCCAGAGGCCAGAGACATCAGGATCCTTTAAGGGACAGAGGTCACAAGATAAGACATTCCTGGGACCTGGGTAAGGGAACTTGGGGTGCAGCATAATGGAACCACCTGATAGGAAATAAACTTGCATGGGAGATGAAGGTTGGGAGAACGCCATGCTAACCTTCCCACCACCAACCACCAGCATAACTCTTGAACCCTGCAACTCCTACAGTGAAAGTGCTTTGTCTCCTTCTGCCCATCATCTCCGTAACCTTTCTTGGACCTGACAACTGCCTTTGACTTGGTTAATCAAAACAAGCAATGGAATATACTTAGAGCATGAAGATGCGAGGGGATCTTCTGCCATGCATTAGATCCCTTTATAGTCACATTGAGGCATGGACTAGGTTTGGCTAGTGGGGCCAAATAACAGAATTGTTTGTTGTTAGAAGAGGTGTGAGGCAAAGTTGTGTTCTGACCCCTTTGCTATTTACTTTACACATGAATGCGCTGGATACAACCTTTAAGAATGTTACACCTAATTTCCCTAAAATGGGCAATCATCCAACCCCATTACTTGTGTTTGCTGACCATGCAATGATTTGTGAAATTATTAGCTGCCTTCAAAACGTTTTGATGATCTGAAAATGAATGCTTCGAAGTCCAAACTTAATGGTAAATTGTAGGAAGGCCGAAATCTGCATGAAACTGCAACTAAATAACCACTTTTTTGTAAAACTTGGGGTTCCACCCTAGTCACCAGGGGTAATCGAGATGTGGAGCTCTTACTAACTGTGCCTTCGAGAGGCTCAGGTTCACCTCACTACGAAGGCCCAACAAGGCTGAAACGTGTGCCTGGGATTGCTGATGGTGCTCTTGTTTGTGGAGAATTGCATAGCATTTCAGTGCTGGACTGCCCCTGTGGATGGTGTGAGGAACTCATGGTGGCAACAGTAATGACAGACACAAGTGATCACAGTTCAAGGGTGTTTATTAAACTGTATGAAGGTTGGAAAAACACCTAATGTAAACCTACATCTAATATGGGAGCAAGCGTCGACCATCCGGCCCGTATGGCCTGGTGTCCTCTTGCTTTGGCAGGAGCCCCGCCTCCTCTGCCATTGGCTTCTGAGCCCCACGGCAAGCTCCAATCAGGTGCACGCTACACTCGTTGGAGACGCACACACCCCGGCTCGGCCTATTTAGAGGCTGGTTGCCATGACAACCCTCATGCGAGTTGCTAGCCGGCGTCCATTAGCCCCAGCCACTCCCCCCGCGTGAGGGTGTCGTTGCTGCTGTCTTTCCAGAACATGACCCGGCTTTTTATTCACCTACTGCACGCCGCAGCCTGACTTCTTCACTCGAGCCCTGCGCTCGTCGTTGCGATGCCCAGGTGTTTGCCTGCTATGGACCCCATTATTCATTTTTTTCAACTCCATTTGAAAACAAGTAAATATGAATGTGTTGCCTCTTTTGCAAACGTACAACCTCACTCCAGGCGAATTTTGCACTATGCACTGCTCGTGCCTCGGTGGTTCTCCCACCGCTCCCTTTTTGAACACACCGTCCCCCCCATATAATATGCTTCTTCGGGCGGTCTTGTGTTCTTTCTTTTTTTCTCTTTCTACAGCATCATCTGTGCTGCTGGATTTGGTCCGTGCACCGTCAGCCTACCCTGGAGTGCCCTGTATCCATCGTCAAGCCTCAATTCCGGCATTTTCCCACAGTTACCCCTTTTCTCTGCCTTTGCATGCATGCACTACTTTCTCTCGAATCCTGTCCACCAGTGTGCAACACACACGCTATTGATGATACTCATGAGCACCCGCTCTTGCTTCTCTGATTTCAGCTTGCGGTGCCCTGGGTAGTGTCTGCCTTTTCTCTCTAATGTTGGTTCTCCACATTTCTCTCCATTCATATCCTGCCTCCTTGAATATGGCCACTCCTGTGCCCACGCCTATTCGGCCGCTTGACACATGGTGGGTGCACTACTTCACATCAATACACTTTCTGCTGATGCTTGCATGCATTAGTTGATTGTTTTTTATCCCCCAGACCTGAGACTCGTTCTCTCTTGTGTTTACCCCTACAGTTGCTGGACCCCCTGCAGAGTCAGCGGCAACACCAATCCCGGTCCCAACCCTCCGGCTGCACTTCCTAGTAGTGCAAGCTTCCGAATACACCGGGACAGTAGCTCCATGGTTCTCCCATGTCCCCTATGCATATACAGGGTGACGGCAGTAATTTTAACTTTGATATTCCAATGAATGTACCCTATAGAGTACTGGTTACATCAACCATGTCCTTTTCTTCTCTACCCCCTTAAGGGATATCTACCACACTACATTACTCCTGCCCTGAGGAAGGCCCTAACTACTGATGCCAGCTTTGGCACGCTGAAATGTGTTTTCCATGTGTTTTGTTCCCCTCCCGCTTGGAAGTACTTCGGGAACAATTTCTTGATCTCTACTACATGTTGGCAGTTAACCATATGGCAGATAACCACATTATTTAAAATTGTTTGTAAAATTTCGCCATTACCAGGGTAATATTTTAAACACCCAGGTACTACCCAGTCCACAGGAATAATCTCCTTCCTGTTTGGACCTTTTTTCACCAATTGAGTTGTTGAAAAATATTCAATTTACTTCTTTAATGTATAGACCGCTCTTGGTGAACTTATGTATATATGATGAATGTTATGTTTATGTTTCTTCTCTCCTTCTGATATTCCTTTTTAATTCATGTGAAAAGTAATCTGAACTACAAAAAATGGTGTTTTATGTAATACATTTCTTGTGTGTACTCTTAGGATCTCTTCTTGGTTTTGTTCTCGTGACTTTCTTTGAAAGCACATACCTTATACTAACATGGAGACTCAACTTAAATAACTGACAGAAATTAGGACTGTCACCAGCGTGGGTACCTCTTTTGGTTCCTTGTTTCAAATGCATCAAATGAAAATAAGGCAATCCTTGTGGCGTTGTGTCAAATAAAAAAGGGACTATAGCAAGAAACCTATCGCAAACCTTACAACTAATACAAAAAGGGTGTGGGATCGTTTTCAAGAAAAAGAAAGAAGTGTTCTCAAATAATATGTCAGGATGTGGTAACGTGGATCTCCCTTCACCACCTTTTCAGCACGGGCTAAGATGGGATCTTGGAGCACAGCACAAGTCAACAGTTCCACTTGGGGCTATCGGAACCGTCGATGGCCACATCTTGTTTCTCCTGAAAGTCTCTTTGCTTCGAAGGCCTGACGTATTCAATAACAAAACAAAAGTTCTTTTATCAAAATTAAAGTTTGTTTCTTGGTTTTACTTAAGGTGAGGATTTTCCACCCCTGGCTCCCCCTCTTGGGGCGCTGATCCCTCTTTACTCTCAGTCTCACTCACAAATCTTAGTGTCTTTTTAAACCATTCCAGTGGAGATACCTGGGCTTGGTTCACTTTTGTCAACACACTGTTTCTTGGGACTTTGCCCCCTCCTCATCAGCATCCCTCGATTGGGTTCACTTTTGACAACTTCACATTCACATTTACTTTCATTGTATATGGGATACACTTCCATTGCTTTTCATGTGGCGGGATTCACTTCCCTTACTTTCTTTAAAGTTTGTAGGTCAAAGGCTTTTGACTGCACAGGGATTTTGCCTGACTGCTTGACCACTTTCAGCTATCATGGCGGCTCTCCTACGGCCTTCTGGTTTCTGTAGTTTCACTCAAATGGGGATCGACCAGAGTTTCTCAGAGCAACACCCACGTGGTGCCTGTCCCCTTCAGCGGCTTGTCTCCCCTTAACACTTTTACAGTTCCTTGAACTTTTCTCACTTTGCCACTCTGTGATTTTCATTCACTACAGCCCAGTTCTCATCGACTCTCCCCTCGACTCACCGGCTGTGATGGACCGACTGGCTTTCCTCTTTACTGGAGTCAAGGCCGGTACCACAGAAGCAGGAGTCTCCCTCGCTATGGCTTATTGGCGTGCATATGGTCTGTGTACCGTTGACATTTGTTGATGCACACTTGGGCTATTGTCCAAAGTCTTATGTTTCTTTCAGCTGAGGGTTTATGGGAATTTACGTAAAGGGCAATGTTGTGTCTCTTCTCATCAGCCTCTCGATATTTGCTGCTATTCTCCTCCTCTTGAACTGCCGAGTCTGCATAGCTGTCTCGTCTTGTGGTCTGCCTTGCTCGTACTGTGCTCTCTTGCTCCACCTTTTATCCCTGTGGGGAAGGGAAAGGGCCGCCAGGTGTGTGTGATTTTGATCAATTGCATGACTTTGCCTGACCCGTATTTTGGGACGTCAGGTAAATGACTCTGTTGTTAGTCCGTTCCCTAGTGTGTCGTGCAAAAGTGTTCGTAGAAAGAAAGGGGGGGCAGTGGTTTTGAATGTCCTATATGGTAGGATAGGGAAAAGGTGTTGAAAGAAGGGGGATACCACATCTCACCTGTCGGTGTCCCACTCCCACTCCCCAAGGACCCCCCATCCAGATGATCCTCCCTCACTGGTCCACCCCCAGGAACTGGATCCATAGCGAAGGCCTTGTCCAGGCCACCTGGATAACAGATCCCCGGGGACTAGCTAGGGAGACACTCGCAGTGGGTGGGACCAAACTGATATGAACATTGATATTTCTACTCTCTGAAGGGCCAGTGAGCTAAAAGAAGGTTGTAGATCCTTCTGAGTGGAAGAAATTCCATAGAACAGGGTATTTGAACCATGTTCGTTCTCAGTACAGGGGCTCCCACCCTCTTGTTAATTTAATAACAATCACATCGAAAGAGCCCACACCTATGATTATTCAGAGATTCATTTTTCACATAACCACAATAGGGCCTTAGTAAGCATGCAACAGACCTCAGGTAATATTTTTGCTTATAGAAGTATCTATGTTATTCTTCATTTAGGACCGTTGTATCAGTGTACAACGATAAAGCAGTTTCCCAGTCAACATATCCATGTGAAGTTTTATTGAAATGATTATTTAAGATGAGCGGAAAATGTCTACATCAAACAGCTTTTGGGGGATCCATAATTTACTAATAATCTAATAGTGTATCTGGAATCCGATATCCTCTATACTGATTACTTAATCATGATATGAGCAGTTAAATTATGGTTAAAGAATTGGTCCTCCAAACCAGATTTGCTCTTGCACTCTTGAACGTCTTATCCATCTCATGAAATCTGCTGGCTCAAAGTATCCATTCAAGACTAATCAATTGTGGGAAAGGGACTTGGTTTTACGCATCTCGACCAAATTGGGCAGTCAACCCGAGCTAGTTTCAAGAAAGTTGTATTTACCCACATGTTGAGGGACCGCTGGGTTTTTAATTCAACCAAGGGCTTCTTCATAGAATTATTGGATATAACTGATAATCTTGTCAATTTTTGACAAGCAAGAACCAAGGAGAGTGGCATGCAAGATGGCGGACAGCCCATATCTAAGTTTGATCTGCAGCTCTGCACATAGCTGTATGAACCACATGATAACAGGTGATGAACAAGATTTGAATTGGGAGACCCAATCCAAAAATTAGATCATGGAGCTGAATAGCTGAGTGTGGTTTGGTGTTCACAGCACTTTTATAAAGATTCTCATTGCTTTATGCTGGGAGAGGGTGTTTTTGGACAGACAAGGAGCATGCCAGAGGTGATGCTTTAGAGTGGCAATGAGGGGAAAGCAGAAAGAGAGAGAGGAAGAGAGATAGCATGAGTGGAAAATAGGCAGAAGTGCAGGAGTAGAGGAGAAGGAGGAAGGGGAGAGAAAGTATATTTGAGCATTCTGGAGAGATCTGGTAGGACAGATGCAGAGGCAGGAATAGGAGGAAGAAAGGAGGGTAAAACCTAGAGTAGAGGATGGAGGAAAAGGAAACACTGTAGAGCAGACGGGTGAGAAGGGAGGAACATCTACAGAGGAGGAGGTTGGGAGCAGAGCATTGATGTGGAAGGAGGGAGGAAAGAAAGCAGGGATAGGAGTGGAGGAGTGGGATAGACTGATAGTACTAAGAAAGGAGATGTTGGCGAAAAGCAGGCTGAAAGAAGAGAGAGAGAGGAGAGAGAGAATGGGCAGAGGGGCACTAGAGAGAAGTAAATCTGAGCGATATTGAGATGAAAGTAGAGAGGAAAGAGAAGTGATACATATTGCGTCCAGGAAAACGAGCAGAACAATATCTGAAAGGAGGAGAAGAAGAGGGGGCAAGAAGTAGTAAGACTAGTGAAGACTGGGGTAAAGTTGTTGGACCACAAAAACCCAGAGAGGAGGAAGGTGGGCGAGAGAGTAAGAGGAAGAAAGGGGAAGAGAGGGCTGGAGGCAACATGGGAAGTCTAGATGAGCCATATATGTATGCATTTATTATTTATTTAATTAATTTGGTATGATTGAAAACATTTATCAACCTTTCAAATATCCCAACAGTGAAAAAACATAAAATGAAAAAGAGAAGGGACAAATTCATTAATTCAATAGTAGGATACAACATAAAATAAATTGATCACATAGAGAATTAATTCCAATTAAAACATGTCCCTAAAATCCATATGTTAAGATTGCAGCAGCTAAAATCAGTGAAATATATTGACCCATAAAAATCATCCTCCACATTCTATCTTCAGTAAGGGCTACATAATCCTTAAAATAATGTCCCAGATAAAATCTTCCTTTGTGCAATAGATTTGGGCAAACAACAAGCAAATGCTGTAATATTTCCAGTTCTCCATCAGTGTTACAGAACCTACAATATCGATCTTTTTCTGGAAGACCTACTCTTGTACCCCTAAATTCCCTCGTCCATAGGTTAAATAGAAAGCTCATAAATTAGTAACGTTTGTCAGGACAAGGGAACTTCGTTAGATATTTCGGTAGGGTATCTAGTCTTATGTGATCATATTTAAGGTTCTTCAAAATAGTATATTTCTCACACTCCTTTTTTTACTTTGTCTGTGAATGTACAAAAGTGTCAAAATCAATGTCAGCAGATGTCAAATAATACAATTTTGTTTCCATTTGGTCAAAACAGTTATAGTCAGATCCTAAAATCTGCTTCAAATGTATCAATATTGAAGTAGAATCGGCCAACCAGCGTGAAATCATCCAATGTATCACAAGCCTCAAGGACAGCAAGCAAAGTTCAAAGCGAATAATCTGAATTGGAATAGCATCCGGAAGTGCCAGGACCCTTTTCCAAAAAAGGCCTTCATAATAATTTCAATTCATATTTTGATTTATTAGGATTGACTCAGATCCATAAACCAGACTTGGATCACCTTTTTTTTTTTTACAAAAAAAGAATCAGATGTAAACAAGTACATTTCCCAAATATTCTATGAATGATCAATGCCTGGGAAGAAATATTTCTAACCTTTTACTTTAATTCAGCGAAAAAATACACATATTTTATCATTAAAACAGTTTCCTAGATATCGATAGTTGCTAACTCTCATTATCGCTTGATCATAGATAGTCCATTTAAAATTTGACAGTTTCGCCCCGGCCTTAGGACACAGGCATAAAATGTTAGATTTTTCCAAATTAAATTTAAGGCCATTTTCATTTGTATATGTCTCTAACTTGGCTAGCTGTCTTTGTAATCCAACTGGGGTTTGGTGTATTAAAACTAAGTTTTCCGCATATAAGAGTCTTTCTAGTAAAAACAAGGATTACTTGAGAGAAAAAGAACCAGCTCTATCCAAAGCAAAACTTAGATCAGCTATGTATAGATTGGACAGAGCAGGGGCTAAAATGCACCCCTGCTTTAATCCTCTATGCGTCAACATTGGAGGAGGTACTTGACTGTTATTATCCAGTCTTACTTGGATGGAGGTGTCTCAATATTGCTCTCTTATCATATTCAATAGATGCAGTGGACAACTCCATTTACTCCATTTCCACCACAGGATTGATCTATCCACAGAATCAAAAGCTTGCTTAAAATCAATAAACGCTAAATAAATTGATTTGCCCGATTTAAAAACGTTCTCCTTTAAAATTCCCAATGAAAATAAATTTACTAAAGTTCCTAAACCTGCCACGAAACCCGAGTCACATATATCACTAGCGTGAGATTTGCTTTTGACCTATTTCATAAGGTCTCTCAATACAAGCTTGGTGAAAACTTTACCAGGAGCGTCCAAGACAGCTATTAGTCGATGGTTTTTTTGTGTCCTGATGGAATAAATGGGAATAATTATCAATTCTTTCCATGTTATGGGAATAGTTCTTATCTTTAAAGCGTCAAAAAATAATAACTTCATTCTATTTGCCCATCCCATGGGATAAGATTTAAACATAACATTGAGGAGGCCGTCTGGACCTGGAGCCCTCGAATTACTCAACTATCTGATTATATAAATAATGTCCTCAATATCAAAATCAAGAGACCATTTTCCCTGATTTTCTGCGTTACCACAAGTTTTCTGAATCACCTTTTATTAAAAATGTTTTGTAGAATGTTCATCCCATATAGCCTCTGAGATTGGGTTCAGTTGCATGGGTATTTGTTGAACATTATTTGTGTAAATCAGTTTTTCCGAGTGTCTGCACTTGATTTATTAGCAACAGCAGACAACATTGTTTCAGCATTCTTTTGAACAAGGATGCCTTTGTACCCCTACTCCATTTTTTTAATTTTTGTTTAGCTTTTTTTAATTCGTTTTCCTTTAGTTTACGGAGTATAATTCCTTAGGCCACATATTTCTTCATGGAGCGTTTGTTCGCTAGCCAATATTATCAATATTAGCCACTGGACCTTTCTGTGCAGTGATCCCTACATGTCTAACCTCTTCTTCATTTCTAGAACATGTTATTGTCATTGGTGTATGGGTAGATGACAATTGTGCTGTGTTTAATGAATTATGGGTTCTAACAGGTAGGTCATCTCTAAAAACCTCTGAAACTTCGTGACCCAGCGCTAGGAAATATTTCCAGATTCCAAAATCATCTCAGCTATCACTCTCGTGGGAATATGTAATACAACTTTGTCCAGAATGTCTTCCTTAATAAATTCCGCCACCACTAAAGGACTCTTTCGCGACCTCTGCGACTCTCTCTCTCTTTCTATTCTCCCCTCTCACCCGACTCACTCTGCAGGGCACACTCTGGATGTTCTGATCTACTCAGACATCCCCCTCTCTATCCCCCTCACCACACCTCTCTCCTGGAGTGATCGCTTTCTCCTATCCTCCCATCTCTCCCTCTCCACCCCTCAGGCCAAGCCACCTCCAGCACTGCCAACTACCTTCTCGGTCATCCGACCCATGAAGCGTGTGTCAGTTGAGGCTTCCGCCGCCACTTTCTCTCCTCCTCCTCCTCCTCCTCTGGCTGACTCACATCCTGACACAGCCCTTTTCATGCTCCACACTTCTTTTTCTGATACTCTTGATGTTCTTGCCACTGTCATGAGGATCCATTTGAAGCCCAAAGCCAAGTGCAACTACTCGTCAACCTTAAACGCAAGTGCAGTGTGGCTGAGAGGAAATGACTAGCTTCCTGCGCTTCCTCTGACAAACTGGGCTGCCACCTGCTCCAAAGGCAATGCCGACTCTCTGCCCACGCTAAGAAGAGAGCCCATATTCAAGCCTGCGTCTCTGTGGCATCTAACAACTCAGCCGAACTCTTTAAAATCTGCAAGGAGCTGGCAAATCCTGCTGCAGGCTCTACCTCTGCACGGCCCTGGCTTCTCATTTCATCTCTAAAACCCAGGACCTCCTGTCCACCCTCTTGTCCTCTCCTCCTCCTCCCTCTACTCTCTCCTCTACCTCTGGCCCCCCTGTGGCCACTTCTCCTCCCTCCTTCTCTTCCTTTTCTCTGTTCTCACCTGACAAGGTTTCTAGACAAATCCAATCTATGAAAGTCTCATCAAAACAGATTCTTCCTTGTTCTTCCAAAACCATCAAGCACCACATTGACACCCTCGCCCCTGGCTGACTTATACAACCACTCCTTCACCACTGGAACCTTCCCTTCCCCCCTGAAGCACTCTCCTGTGAACCCTATTCTCAAGAAACCCTCAGCCGACTCCTTCTGCCCAGCTAACTATTGCCCGATCTCTGTCACTCCTTTCCTGGGCAAACTCCTGGAAAAGTTGGCCATCTCCCAGCTTAATCTTCACACAGAATTTGTTGGTTGTCTCCATGACCATCAGTCTGGCTTCAGAGCAGCCAGAAGCAAGGAAACTGCTCTCCTGAAATTCTGTGAAGACCTGCTCTCTAGCCTTGATTCTAATTTCCCCTCTTTCCTCATCTTACTCGATCTCTCTTCTGCCTTTGACACGGTCGACCATGCCCTCCTGCTCAATCAGCTCTGTGATGACCTCGCTATCACTGATTGGCCCTGGCCTGGCTGACCTTGTTCCTCTCTGATCGACCCTCCCAGGTCCAACTTGGGTCCTTTCTTTCCTCTATCTCACTCTCTACCTGTGGTGTTCCCCAGGGGTCTAACCTCTCTCCCTGGCTGTTTAACCAATACCTGGCACCTCTCGCCCACCGCATTGCTGCTCTCTGCTTCAACTTTCTGTGCTATGCAGATGACACTCAGCTCGTTTTTTAGGCTCCCCTCTGCCACCTCTTCTCCTTCTCTCATCTCTGTCTGTCTGCTATCCATGAGTGGTGTGCCACCATCGATCTCTGCCTTAATGCCAGTAAGACGTAGATTCTCCTCATCGGCAGACCTGCAATCTCCTTTCCTGTCACTCTATGGCCAGCCTCCCTTGCCCCTCTTCCAGCTCCCACCTGTGAGGCCAAGAACCTCTGGCTCATCTTCGACTCCACACTCTCCTTTTCTCCTCACATCTCTGACATCTCTAAGAAGTCATACTACGAACTGCACCTCCTCAGAGGTATTCTTCCTTTCCTCTCCTTCCCACAGAAGCTCACTATCTCTAGAGCTCTGGTTCTCTCTAGGCTGGGCTACTGCAACAGCCTCTTTATAAATCTACCTGCTTCTACTCTCCACCCTCTGCAACTCATCCAGAACAGGGCTGCAAGACTTGTCTTTGGCCTCAAGCCCAGGGATCGTATATCTACAGCACTGAAATGTCTGCATTGGCTCCTAGTGGCTGCAAGGATTAAGTTCAAGACCCTCTGCATTGTCGACAAGGCCTTCTGGGGCCTGGGGCCTCAATAACTCCAACTCTCTCTTTGTGAATACCTTCCTACTCAAGCTCTTCGCTCCTCCACCTCCAACTCCCTCAGGGTCAGTCGCTTCTCCAAGCAACAAGGTGTTGGTAGATCTCTTTCTTCTGCTGGGACCTCCCTCTGCAACAGCCTCCCTGCCTCTATGAAACTCGAGGAGAACCATCTACGGTTTCGGAAGCACCTCAAGACCTTCCTCTTTGCTTCTTCCTTCCCTCTTCCTCTCCCCTGCGGATTTCCTGTCTGATACCGCACTGGCCACCTGACTACCCTCTGATTTTGGGCCCATACCCATCCAGTTGCACACCCACTCTGCCTCCCAGCAACCCTTGCACTTGGGTCTATATCTGTAACCCTACAGTCCCCCTACCTGCACTTTTGGACACCAGCTGTCTGCATTTACCCTTGCACCTGCCACCTGCTGGCTGCACTTCTTGTTATTGTTTTGATCCCATGTACAGCACTGCCCCCTCCCCTTTCCCCTGGCTCTTTTCCTCTCCCCCCCCCCCTCCCCTGCTCTTGCGCGTTCTCATTGTCAGTTGGCCTAGTAAGATCATTGTCTCTGTCCTCCCTCTGTTCCACCTTCCTTGCCTCGTTGTGCCTTGAAACACTTGTGTATAGGCACGTTACAAATGCCATATCATATCATATCACTATATCTCTTGTATGTACCAGTCTCAGACTAGGAACCATCTCAAACAAATTCATAACATTCGACCTATTCAGTATCATTGCATCACCTGAATCCAACCATCGTTCCAACAATAAGTATCTACAAGTCACATGCCCCTTTACACTTAATGCACACAACCGATTCTTTTTAGCATCCTTTGTCCCTGTATTAGGCAAAGGTTGAGTTTAAGAATCTCTACTCAAATTCCCCAAGCCTCCTCCTACTTTAGATCTTGTCATATGTGTTATATTGGTGTTCTTAAGAGGTTTAAAAATGTCCTTAACATGATCGGTCACATGATTTGTTTGGAACGGATGAGACTGTAAATGTCTTTCTTCCAAAGTAAAGAAAATAGGGGAATGAGTCGAGTCGATTCAGTTTCCAGTCTTTGTAAGGATGATGGGAACGAAAATCTCACAAGAGCAGTACGCTGAGGATCCAATGTCACTAAAGTGGCTGCCACACTTGGCTCTTCTACTTCCAGTATAGGCGCAATGTGATCTTCCGATGCAGAGTAGGTTGAAATGTCCAATGCATTAAAATCTTCTTCATGGATCAAATTTACTTCATTTATACTCCTGAGGTATTCTGTATGTCTGAGCTACATTCCTCTTTTTATTTTTCTATTTTACCTTTTTTGATTTGCTCTCTTTCACACAGTTCTTTGGAGAGGGAGGGTCAGCATTAGAGTCTTTAGGAATTTCCTGGAGCCTGATGTAGCTTACTTTGATACCCCTTTTTCATTCTTAGATTTCCTCTTTTTGTGGAAGAACAAATCTTCTATCAGAATGTTTTGCAAAGATTTCCTACAATTTCACCTGCTCGTTTTCTTCCTCAATTCAAGGCTCAGTCCTCATATCAAATTCAATCACTTAATCCGTAGCATTATTTATCACATCTTGTTGAGGGGTGGATTACTAGCCTCATTTGGCAAGTTGGAAATAATTTCAATTGCCATGGTTCTCCATTCCTGTTTATTTATTTATTGTGATAGCACTTGCTGAGGAATTGACTTCATTATTGATTCGATATCAGGAATTCCATTTATCGGATAGGTGTTAGAATGTAAGCTGACAACTTTTTTTCCAAATCTGCTAGCCTGATCACAAGCGACTCCAGAGTGGTTGAGTGATTGTGAGCCCACAGATTGAGGGATTCATAGTTTCATTAAAGAATCTGCACGCAAATCCCTGTTTGATGAATTGGGATTTGCGGGCAGAATGGCAAATCCCTGTTTTACACACAAATAATTCCATGAGTCAGTCTTTAAGAGAAGTGGAGAAAATTCACCTAGAATAAGATACACAGAAGTGGGGAAAATGCACCTCGATTCAAGCATGCAGCAGTGGGGAAAATGCACCTAGATCCAAGATGCACTACAGTGGGGAAAATGCACCTAGATTCAGAATACATAGCAGTGGGAAAATGTACCTAGATTTAATACACACAGTAGTGGTTGAAATGCACCTCGATTCAAGATTCACAGTAGTGGGGAAAATGCACCAATAATCAAAGCACACAGCAGTGAGGAAAATACACATAGATTCAAGATACACAATAGTGGGGACAATGCACCCAGAATCCAAGCACACCACAGTGGGAAAATTACACCTAGAATCAAGATACACAGTAGTGGGAAAAGCCAACTCCCTTCGTACAATTATGCTAAATGGGAGTTATGGCTGACTAACACAAATGGGCTAAAAGCAAGGTAAGGCTGCCTTATACAATTAGGCTAAATACGGGATATGGCTGACTAACACAAATGGGCAATATTATAATAGTTAAGAAGAGTGGTGAAGTTGTAACGGAGTACAGTAATGGCTGTACTGCCTGCCCACACCACGCTCACCTAAACAGTCGGTACTGGTTGAATGCGGCAGGCGTCCCAGGCCAACACGGGAAAACATGCAGTGGAGCTGCTTAGTCAGTTAGTCAGGGAGCTGCCCTTTGCCTCTTACCCTTATCCGATGGATGCCCGAGCAAGGTTGCCCTTGCTCTTCCAGTAAAGAAGTGTTTCCTTGGTCCAAGGACCAATCACAGTAGAGGGGGGCAGGTGAGGGGAGCAGTGGGGATGGAAAAGGAAGGGGCGAAAAGGCAAGCAGCAGGGGCCATGAGGACGACTTGGGGGAGGACTAAAATTTAAAACGAATGGCCAAAATGGGGTTGCTGAGCCTCACCTGCTAAGAATGCAACACAGAGATCCAGCACCATGTTGAACACGCCTCAGAAAAGGCTTTTCTTCCTTGTGTCTGTCATATCAACAGACTCCAGAAGGCTTCAGATGGAAGATCTCAACTTCAGAGGCAATGCAATGGGCTGTGACTTCACTGCCCTAGGCAAGAAGTGATGCAGCACAAAACCAGAAGACTCAATGGAAATACTATCAAAATAGTTCCCTCTAAGGTATGCATGCCCAGAAGTGCAGCACAAGCTTGAATGTTTTAGATCCTTAACATTGGTGGGCTTGTGGGCAATTGCAGGCCAAACCCTTAATAAAAAGGAGACTCCTGCTCCTGCAGCCATTCAACAAATCACTGCTGCAGACAATAGACCTTTGAAGGAGAGCAGCCCACTGGAGACCCGGACTTCATAGTTGAAAGTTAGCTAGCAGCATTTTCTCCACTTGTCCAGCAAAGCCCTGTCTCTCTGCAGATCTCCTGAAGACTTTAAATCAGTGCTTCAACTCCTGACTTGTGTGAACAACCGGTCACAACCTCTGCTTGAAGATCCAGTCACTTGAAGTGCTCGGGAGAGTCACAGGGTTAATCTGTGGGCTAGCCAGGAGTCGCCCTAGCCTACTTTGCTGCAGTGGTCACTATCCAGAGTTGAGCCTCGGGACTAGGCAGAGCCTCTGTTTATGGAACAAGAAGCATTGCCCTGAATTTGCAGCTCTCACCACAAAGAGGAGCCTTGCTGGAGAAGTGTCTTTGTTGTTCGCATTCTGCCATTTTCTTCACGTGGTGTTCACTGTTTGCCAATTGCATCCCATCCTGAGAGTCCTCCAAGGTCATCCTGGAGTGGTGGCCCAGAAGTCTGTGTGACCTGGGTGTCCAGAACTGATCCAGCGGAGCATGGAACCACAATTTAGTAAGGGCCAATAACCCTGCTCCTGAAGTGAACATTGCATCAGAGGCCCCGGGACATACTTCAATGGAACCAAGCCACAAATCCAGATGTTCCAGCAAATTCAGGATCTCCTACGGCAGTCCCTGAGTAAATCAGGGTACAGGGGGTGAGTAAACATACCTGTTTTGGCCACCCATCTGCATAGGGTTGTGTGGCCATAACGTCCTGGTCCTACCTCTCCTTTTTCTAGCCTTGAACAGGGATGTTCTGGGGTTAGTTATGCTCCCATGGGTCTCCCCTAAGGTGGTTGGAATGGGAGAAGGTCTATTAAAAAATGTCCTCCTGTTGCCATTGAACTTTAGAACGCTTGCAAATGATGTGTTGGCTAAAGCCAACACTTGTTCCACTGTCCACTGCCTCTTGAAAACACTTATATTGGGACTTGTGACTCTAAAGGCACTACGCCCCTGCTTTCCTATCTAGTGTGTGGCATTTTAAGAATAGAACCTAATTTCTAACATTTTCTATGGTGCTCTCTTATTTTCAGCATATCAGTTCTCTACCTACTGCCTAATATCTGTTCTATACGTGCTATGTTTACCTCTTCGCCCCATGGCAAGTTTTTGAATGTTCTGATAGTCTGTTCATTTTGGGTGCTGTGAAATGTAAATTATTACACTTGAAGAAAGGATGTTTCTTATAATTACCTGGCCTGATCATCTTGTGTATTTGAGTTATAGATGATCACCAGGGCCACTCTAAGATTGCCACATTGTTTGCAATTCCCCACATTCATTTTTCCTTATTTGGCAGAAGGCTCTTAAATTTCAACTATGCAAGCATATAAAAGTTAGGTATGTTGCCCTCTCCTATGCCTGTGATGCATTCAGTCTCCAAAACGATCCCTTTCATTTTTCCATTTTAGTTTCTTAATCTCTTCTTCTAAGCCTATCAATTTAAAATAGTTAAATACGTTGGGTTCCATTTACATTTATCGTTCAGGAGTTGCACTGGAAGTAATATCTGATTAAAATATATTTCACCCAGCATTCTGAGGTTTGTCAAAAATACAGCAGAACATTTTTAAGGTGTGTGAGGGTGCAGAACTAAGACTCTGACACAGGGGGGAGAGGTCGTGGTGGTAATTAGAAACTTTTATTCAGAGGTAAAAAGGAAAAGAAAACTGTATGTCACCTAAGAGGGGTGTCCCTACTTTTTGTGCCCTCCCCGACTTACATGTGCAAGAAAATAAAACAGACACACCCCGGGCGGGGGAATAAGGCAAAAAGAGCAGGCTGCGAGAGTCCAAGGAAAAGTTTATCTAGATCTCTGTGAGCGCTCTGGCAAAGTTAATGTTACATCACATTATATAGGCACATATCTAACATATGATGTTACTTTGGACCCGTATTGGTCAGCCAGGGCGGTGTCTTAGGTGTGGGCATCCTCTCTTCCTCCTAGTTGGTTGCTTGGTTGGCGGGAGGATGGACGTCAGATATCTGTGCTCCGAATGGGTGAATGTCAGGTCGACGTGAAGCAGGTCATCACTATCTAAGCTAAAGAATACATTCTAGATAATGCATGCACTAAATAATGGTTGATCAAAAGACCCTCAGTAGTTTATCATGTCACTATACAAATCACACAGGTGTCTATATCATCTATAACATTTGGGTTATATAGGTCACAGGTTTAAGGGTCTTGACCACTATAATACTCTCATTGAACTGTGGGGTTAGTCTCACAAGAATCTCAGGTATGTGGCATATGTTAGTATTAGGCACGATATACTGCAGCAGGGGTCTAATGTTAGTTGGGGGTCTGTTGGGTGGGCCTCATAGCATGGTCAGCGGTCTGGCACATGAAAGGAATATCTTGCAGGGACACTGGGTCAGAATGGCAGTAAGTTTCCATTGGTGAGGTTGCGGGGGCAAGGACACGTTTGTGGAGATGAACAAGCTATGTGCTTAGTTCATGCTGGTTCACATGCAGGACAGGGATCTCAGAGGAAGACTGATGTGATACATTTATTAGTTGTTGCAAATACCTCCGGCTTCAGCGTGAGAATGGAGCCACAGAGTTTTCCAGTCAGAGTGGGAACGAGGGTGGGGCCGTGTGCTCTGAGCCTGGCTGCTGCGGGGAAAGGGAGAGAAGCATTTCGTACTATCGCAGTGAGGCCTGGTCACCAAGATGGAGTCGAAAGGGGGTACAAAAATGGATGCCCTGTGTCCTGCTCACTGGTCCCATCTATGCGAATGTAACCCAAAGTTAACATCGCATAAAGGCAAGGGGCAAACCCACCACTGGAGGCACTTGGTCCAAGTCTTGTACTGAGAAGTGAAGGATGCGAGGGGCCTGCTGTCCCCTCACTCCCACACATTCCCCCCTTTCGTTACATCTGCTAGCCCCTCACTCCCACACATTCCCCCCTTTCGTTAAATCTAAAGTAGCGAATATTTATTTTGTATTCTTTTCATTCTCCCTTCGGTAGTACTCAGCCTCCGCGACTGCTTCGTCCCACGCGGGGGTGCCTTTTATTGGCATCCACGTCCTGCACACACTTCTTAGGCTATTACCTCTTCTGGCATATTCGTCTGGTGTACACATTAAGTAGATTCCACCATCTCCATCTAAGTCCACCCATACCTCTATGTACCATTGCAGCTCCGTTGGTTCCTTTATTGTTGTGTGGTGTAAATTATCAACCCTGTCCCCGTATTGCCTGTAAATGGCTCTCATCCTGTATTGTGGTGTGTTGTATTCCCTTGTTTGTATTTGTGCATCTATCATAGTAGCTACCGTTGTCGGTCGGCCCATTGATACCATCATCATAGTTGAGGTAGGCATGCTCTTTTCTCAACACCGGAGTCCCAGTTGGCACACACAGAAGAATAGGAGCACAAAGACGATGATGGGGACGAGTATTTTCATTGCCACGTTTACCCATGATGGTATCCAGCTGAACAGATTGTCGAACCATGTGCTTTCTTCTGCGCCTCCTTCTGTTCTCATCCTCTCTCCTAAATTGTGTACTGCTGTTATCACATGTGAGAGTGTCCCGTTATCAGCATTTTCATTTGGCACGAACGTGCAACACGCCCCCCAATTTTTCGGCAAACACCACCGTCCATTGCCGTGAGGAGATCTAGAACATATCTGTTTTTATTGTCATTAGGCGCAGTGCATGGAGCTCTATTTTTATAACGTTTAACCCTTCTCTAGTGTCGTTAGCCAGTCGGATGAGCTCCCAGCGCACTATCTGCAACCATTTGGTGTTTGTTCGTGCTTGGAGTCCCGGGACAAGTAGTGATGCGAAAAATGTCTCTGCTGATGAAAAGAGCTTGTATTTCTGCGGGATCTCAGCAAGGAGTTTCGATGATTCGGATGAGATGTAATTGGAGGACCTTTTACTTCGTGTTAGTATTTTCTTCAGTTCATATTCTGACAATAGTTTGTTAGCTGGAGCTTCTGTTATCATTTGTTGGGGCGCTGCCGATGGTTCAGCCGATTGCCCTGCTGCCGATATGCCAGCCGATTGCCCTGCTGCCGATATGCCAGCCGATTCTCCTTCTTTTCCGTGTATATGACTCTCTGGTATTACCATCAGGGCTGCGTGGAGGGTGGCCAAGGCACATGTACCTTTCCATGCTGTTGGGAAGTGTAGATAGGTTTGTTTGCTGCAAATCCAGTACATGTCCATTAGTGCAGCAGTGCCTTTCTTCATGTCAGGTATGATTACTGTCTTGTTGCATTTCTTTGTTTCCCCCATGTTCACTTTTCCTTCCCCATGGAAACACAGTTCATGTGGTACTTCTTTCCGTATTTTGATAGGTTTTTCCAACGCTGTGACCAACGTTAGCTTCGTGACATGTTGCGACCAGATGGGGGCACATACTTTCTTTATCCATTGGAAGGTGTCATTGGATAGCCCTCGGAGTGCTTCTGCTTTGCATTCGATAGTTTCCTTGTGCCATTTATTTTCTGCATATCTCGTCCCTTTGATGACAAGAAATGGTTCCTTAAGGCAAATTACTCCTTGGCGTCTGCTTGTGCATGTTCTCTCATTTTCCAGTTTTTCCATTGTGACGGTGTGCTCTTGGAAGGTGCTTTTTACCCTGCACAAAACCAAATGAATCAAACACTGGGCCCCGACAAGGGCACTTCCTGTGGCACTAACATTTTTGGTGTCCCTGATGCATGTGGTATGAGCGAACAAACGTAACAGCTCTCATTTGTCGCCTGCATTGCCGTGGCACTCATGTCCGAATACCACTTGTTTGATTGATCTGGGTGGCGGGGGGCTTATATCTCATCCAACCCCAGGTCATGATGTATTTTCCCTTCTGCCCCCTTCTTCTTTCTCCTTCTCCCTCCCTCCTTGTGGCTCTTCACTCTTTGGTAGTGTATTAGGAACATGCCCACCCAAGCTGTGTCATTACCGTTAAATATGTCATCATGTGTGTATTCATTAGTGGCAGCAGCGTAATATGAGGTAGGCTCTACTGTTATTTGTGCATGCAAGCTTGTGTTGGCTACGTTGCTTGCCAATAGTAGTTGCGATCATATATATCCAATTCATAATCATTACTTATATTTATACTCGGATGTAACAAGGACACACTTGTTGGATCGGCGGCAGAGTATTCTGAAGGTTTCATTGCATTTGTATCATTAGCATCAATGTCATACGTTTCTTTCCACATTGTCCTTACTCCAGTCCATATTAAGTGCAAACCTTCTCGTATCAAGTTAGCCCTGCTCCCCCCCCTTGTGCATGTCATTAACCAAAGATAAAAGTGTATAGTACCAGGCCATGAAAAACAACATCACTGAAAACAAAACTGCAGCACATTTCAAAACACATTCAACATTGCTGAACCTATTAGCCCTAATGGCATCCCTATCGCTATCTAAAATAATGGTGTTTTTGGTGATTGCGCTGCGTTGGTCCATTTGCCACCTGGAGGGGCGATACAAAGTTGTTAAGTCACCAGAATAAATACAGTTGTATATCTACATATTAACTTTTTCGTTATTTACTCATTTCTGCTATTCACTTTGTTCACTGTTATCTTAATTATGTCCTTTGCTTTAAGCCTTTCATGTCAATATTGAGAGAGAGAGAGAGACGGAGAGAGAGAGAGAGAGAGAGAGAGAGAGAGAGATAGTGATGAAAATAAAGTGGAAGGAGAAAAATGACATGGACATAGTTCATTTTAACCAGAGGGCGTGTCGTCACTTTCGCCCTTTACATGTTCTATTTACTTAAATCACATTATCATTGTGTCTGAACCTCATCCTCGGTGCCTCTTGCGCATTCCTGTTCAGTCTGAGGGAGTGCACTACTGTGTGCCCTCCTCACATCTGAGAGGTGCACCCAATATTTCAGTCCCTTAACTTTAACTGTGGTGGGCGTACTATAAATGACCTCGTAGGGGCCATGAAACCTCGGCGAATTCCATCTCCTCACAAAGCTCCTAACGTAGATTTGTGCTCTTGGCATCAGTGGCCTGCTTGGGCTGTCTGCAGCTGGCATGGTAGTATCAGTCGCTGCATTCTCAGTAAATGGTGGTGCAATTTGTCGCGCTATGCTGCGTACTACGCGCGTCAGTTGGGTCAGGTATTCCTTAAATTCCTCCCCCAGCACTGTGGCAGCTCTGTGTGTGTCTGATCCTCTACTAATCGGGGAGAGCGGTTTGTGTATTCGCCTCCCAGTCACAATCTCATGGGGGCTCAGATGGTGGTCCTTGCATGGTTGCGTTCTGAGTTGAAACAGTGCTAGGGGTAAGCAATACACCCAATTCTTTTTCAGCGTATTACACAATTTAGATAGTTTACTCTTTAGTAATCCGTTGATCTTTTCCACCACCCCATTCGCCATCGGATGATAAATGGAACACAGTTTGTGTTTCACCCCCAAGAGTGATGTCACTTCCTTGAAAAGGTCATTCACAAAGTGTGTGCCGTTGTCTGATCTTCTCACATCACATATTCCCCAACGAGAAAAGACCTCTTGCATCAGGAACTTTGCCGCACACTCCGCATCTGGGTGGTGACAGGGACCCGCCTCCCCTACCTTGAAAAGGGGCATACCACCACAATCAAGTATCTTGCTCCATTACATCACTCGCCCATGTCAGCGTAATCTATGTGGAGTTCTCTAAATGGTCCTACTGGTTGTGGCAAAGTGCCACGCAGTGTTCTCAATGTCATTCCTGAATTGTATGTTTGGCATGTTGTGCATTATACTACAAATTTTGACAAATGTTCCTGTAAATTGGGGATAAACCAATGTTCCTGGATGTCTGCGGCAATATGTTGTTTTGCTACGTGGGCTGGGAAATGCAGCTGTTGGAATGCTACCTCTAGCAATTCTACTGGCATCACTACCTTTCCTGTTGTCTCCTATCTCCAAATTAGGTCTGTGGCTGATTGTTTGCACCCCCGTTCGCTCCACAACTCTTGCTCCTCCTGTGGTGCTCTCTTTTTTAGTTCTATTATCTGCGCTATTGGTGTGTTACTGGACGTCTCTTCCAATGGCTCTGTAATGGCTGATTTTACAACGCACTCGACCGTTGGTGTTGTATTGAAATACGAGGCCTCCTTCTCTGCCACGTCGGCTGCCGCGTTTCCCAATGAGACTGCATCTGTGTTGTTGGTATGGGCTTGGCATTTCACCACTGCCACTACCGATGGTTCTGCTAATGCATCTATCAGTTCAGTCAGTAGTGCAGCGTGCTGTACTGGTGAGCCATCCGCTCTTCTGAACCCCCTCCTATGCCAGCAGGATAGGCCTGAATGGACTGTGGTTGTTGCATATGCTGAGTCTGAGTATATTGTTACTGTGCATCCTTTGGCTGTATGCAATTCCTCAATCAATGCAGTTAGTTCTGCTGCTTGTGCGAAGTAATGGGACGGGAGGCGCTTCTGGACAATTGTTTCATAGCCATCTTCCTCCATGCGTACTAGGCCATTCCTACATGCTTCTCCCCTATTTCAGGGTTTATCGATGCTGACCCATCTATGAAATATATCTCTCCTTCCTTCAGGGCGTTTTCGCTCACTTTGGGAATGTCATCGCCCTCCCCTTCATAGGTGTAGCAGACATGTTCTTGCATGTCCTCTGTGGTGCATGGTTCTGTAATAAATGTTGCTGGGTTTACTGTTTTGCACCTGACAACGTGTACGTTGGAGCTCGAAATTATTATCTCATATGCTGTTGCTCTCTGTGTTGTTAATGTTGATTTTGACCTCTCAAGAATTGCAAATAAGGAGTGTTCTGCATATAGTGTTACCGAACATCCCATCACGATTGTGGCGCTTTTTTCAATGGCGAAAGCTGCCGCAGCGAGGGACTGTTCGCACGCAAAGTGTCCTTGCATCACTGCATCTAATGTTCCGCTGTAGTAGGCCAATGGTTTGTGTCCTAATGATGTTGTCTGTGTGAGCACTGTTGTCATCAGTGTTCCATTGCAGTGTGAAAATAAGAAAAATTCCCTCTCATAATCTGGGTTCACGAATACTGGAGCATCTGCATTGAGGTCTTTTAATCTAAAGTACTGTGCCATCATGTCATGTGTCCATTTTATTGGGGCCCTACTCTTCTGTGCTTCTTTCAATGCTTGTAGCAACGGGCGTGTGTATGCTGCATAATCAAGGATCCATGCTCAGCAATAATTACATATACCGAGGAATTTTTGCATTTCTTCAACTGTTTTAGGTATGATCATGTTGTGTATAGCAGCTGCCCTGTCTGGGAGTATCCATTTCCCATCTTTTGATATTAGCTGTCCGAGGTATACAACGTCAGCCAGGTAGTATTGCAATTTTCCTTTGTCCACTTTATACCCCTTGGCAGTCAACACGTTCAATAGTGTTATAGAGTCTTCTCTGCACTTTTCTTCTGTGGGGCTGCAGACGAGTAAATCGTCTACGTATTGTATAATGGTGCTTTCTACAACTATGTTTCCAATATCTTCACGCAATACTCTGTTGAAAATGCTGGGGCTTTCGCAATACCCCTGTGGGAGTCTGCGATGTTCATACCTGTTGTTTCTTAATGTGAATGCTGTCAGGTACTGCGAGCCTGGGTCGAGTGGTATGGAGAAGAAAGCATTCTTCAAATCCACCACAGTAAAACATGTAGATTCTTTGGGTATGCTGCACAGTATTGATGCCGGATTAGGCACTAATGGGAACTCTTTTTGGATGACGTCATTGAGTGGGCGGAGATCTTGGATCATTCTCCACGCCCCTCCCTTTGCTTTTTTGATCGGGAAGATAGCCGTGTAACAAGGGGAGTTTGATGGCACTATAATACCTTGTTTTAGGAGTGCATTTATTGTTTCCCTAATCCCTTCTTCTGCTTCTCTGGATATGGGGTATTGTTTCACTCGTGGCGGTATGGCACCTGGTTTTAGTTTTATCTTTATTGATGTCACCTCATGGAGTAATCCTACATCGTGGGGGCCTGTAGTCTTCAGGTGCCACCTTGGCCATGTCTTCCTCAAATATTGTCGGCGGGGCATTAATGCTAGCTATAAGTGGGTTGTGTACCTCTCTGTGCTGAATCATGATGTCACATGGTATGCTTATTTCCATTATTATCTCTCCATCATCTTCGTTATCAGTGAATAATTCCTCATCAGTTATGTCTCTTAGCATTATGTTGGGGTCTATGCATAACACAGTTCTCCACACACACCCAGGCGCGTCCAATCCTATGACCACAATGCGTTTGATACCTGAACTGCCTCGATGTCTTTGGACATGATCGTGCCTGGCACAACATCTGTGTCTGCAATTGGGCGGAATATGAAATCTGATGGTGTTCTCCATTCCTTTTTCGTTATCTCTGGTACCACTCGGGCTAATACATTGATGCCATAAATAAACATGTCGATGTCAATGGGTATTCCTTACACCACAACTTCATTCATCACTGTGCTAATCATCAACATTGCTCCTACTGGGCATACTCCTGGGGTGGAGCACACTATTCCCCGCTCAGTAAACGAAATGGTCATTCTCAATTTACTTAGCAAATCTCTGCCCAGTAAATTGATTGGCACGTCTTCGTGGTACAGTAAGGGTGCGCGGTTTTTCACCCTACCGTTAAATCAAGATCTTTAGTGTAAGGAACTTTTAAAATAGCCCCAGAGAACCCCTGCGTTTCCAAATTCCTGCCCGAGAGCGGAAACCGCCCTTCCATAAGACATGATTTCTCTGCTCCCGAGTCTACCATGAAGATAAACTGCTTGTTTCCTATCTCTGCCCCCACTAGTGGTTCCTCTTCTGCACGTAGGGTGGTAGATAGGACTGGACACGCAAGTGTCCCTGTGGGCTGTCCTAGTCTGCATACCTTTCTTGCCCTGGTACTGAAAAGACATTGGGCCTCATTACAACCTGCCAGTCCGTGACCGTGCAAAATCCGTGACGGCGGCAAAAACGTTACCATCCGATTACACGCTGTCGGTCGCGCGCACCACACGGACTCGGAAATGTTGTCACCGCCGCCACGGAAAACCCCACGGAAATGGAAATAACGAAGCCACAAGTGGCGCTAAACCCGTTTCCGCCTCCGTCACCACGGACACGGAACCGGAAATACCATGATCGCCAAAACAGGAAACAGAGAGGTGGCCATCATATAAAAGCACAAACCATTGCCATCCAGAGCCAGCACAAGCACAATCCTAACTCTGAGAAGCCAAAAGGGACCACCAGCATGTCTGCCAGGATTCCTGCTCAGAGGCAGCGCAAACAGCGCTTCAGCGAGGCGGAGCTAACCGTCTTGGTGGAGCACATTGTGGACAATGCTGAGATGCTGTTCAGCGCCGACCAACGGCGTGCCACACAGCAGCGGAGGAAGGAGGTGTGGGCCGAAGCTGCACGCAAGTGCACCGCCGTGGGCGTGGCAGTGAGGAGCGTGAAGGACTGCCACAAGCGTTGGGACGACCTGAGGCTGAGGGTACGCAACCTCATTTCCACGCACCGCCAACGCAGCAGTGGGACAGGCGGAGGACCCCCTTCCCCACTGAGGCTGCAAGCATGGGAGGAGCGTTGCAGCAGCGTCCTCCACCTAGAGGGAATCCATGGGATCGGGCAGGCTGAGGCAGGAGTGAGCCCACCTGCAGATGCCGGTAAGTGCCCAAACATTAATGCCACATGTAAATATGCAGTTGTGAGTACTGGGCCAAAGGACCCATTAACAACCCCCCCCCCAGGCAGTGCATGTGTGGGCCAAAGGACCCATTAACAACCCCCCCCCCAGGCAGTGCATGTGTGGGCCAAAGGACCCATTAACAACCCCCCCCCCAGGGAGTGCATGTGTGGGCCAAAGGACCCATCATGATCCGTATGGCAACCAATATCACTGAATGCAGACACCAGCAATCAGATGCATGTGACTAACACTATTCAATGTACAATCTCAATGACGCATGTGATGCACCCATCTGCCACCACAACAACACTAATTGCATGCCCTTTGTGTCCCCACAGCCGTTTCAAGTGACAGTGATACTGCACAACAGGCCAGCCAATCTGCATCGGCAAGTACACTAGCCACCGCCACCACACAGGAGGATGCTGCCGGCAGTTCTGCACCTCTGGCCACATTACCAGCCACTACAGATGTGCGGCACACCACCACCACCACCGACATCCCCACCGTCTCCAAACTGGCTGAGTCTAGACAGGTGCCACGGGAACCTATCATGGACACCCAACACAACACCGAAGGCAGCAGCACTGCAGAGGGGGCGGCCTGCAGTGATAACAGTGCCCCGCAAGAGCACTCAGAAACGGGGCCACAGGGGGAGATGCCCACATTGGAAGACCTGTGCTCCTTCCATGAGCTGGGGTTCAGCCCCACTTCACTGGGGAGTCCCATGAGGTCGCCCACCCCATCCATGGCCGAACTGAATGCCCGCATGCAGCGGATGGAGGACCAGCAGGCTACCCTCACCCAGCTGGTGGAGAGGCAGCTAGAGGAATCCAGGCTGCAGAGGGAGAGCTACAGCGCCTCAGTGCGTCGCCTGTCGAGGTCCATTGGACACTTTGCGAGCACGATAGTGACCCTTGCACGCCATGTGCGGGAGGGCAACGACCACACCTCCAGGCTTGTAGAGGCCATGTTGGTTGGCCAACAGGCAAATCTGGCACGGATGCCCTCAATCCCAGATTCTGGCCCATCAAACACTACCACCCCATCCAGCTCCACTACTGCCAGTCCAAGGAGGCGCTCGAGTAGGCTAACGGGTCCTTCGGGCAAGGTTGCACAGGCACAGAAGCGCACGCGGAAGTGATGGCATGTGTGTGGGGCAGTGCAGGACACATGTGGACTACAAGGGTGTGAGAGGGGTGGGCACGTTTGGGTGGTGGGTGGCCCCGGGTGTACAGCTTCCCTAACCAATGCACCTTCTTCCCTGTTGTTATCACATCAATACATGACCATTTCAAATCTAGACATACATGTGTGGACATTGATCATTTATTTAGCAGTGCAACTATTAATTCATTGTCGTCACCATGTTTGTGCATTTCTGTGAATGTGCTGTGACTCAAAAGTAAGTGGCAATCAGGGCATCCCGTGCTCTCTGGCCATCATGTGGACCCCCAGGGGGAGGCGGTGCCATCCCATCCCCATCTCCATCCCCATCCCCATCCCCATCTCCATCCCCATCCCCATCCCCATCTTCCTCATCTGCGTCTGGTGGCATTGGGATGTTCCTGCGCAGGCATATATTGTGCAGCATGGCACATACGAGCGTGATTTTGCCCGTCTTCACTGGGCTGTACAGCAGTTATCCGCCAGATCTGCTCAGACAGCGGAAACGGGCCTTCAGCAGTCCAAATGTCCTCTCAATCATTCCACGTGTGCGGATATGTGCCCTATTGTATGCCTCTTCATGCCTGTTCCTTGGTCTCCGTACAGGTGTCATCATCCATGGCGTGAGTGCATATCCCGCATCACCTACATGGGATGTAGATGGGGGAACATGTCAGTGTTTGTGGCATCATGTCCTCATCTGCTGCTGTGCATTCTTGTATCATCATTCATTCATGCATATGTACCATGCAGTGTATGGAGGTATGTCTTGGGCATCACGAGGTATGTCGCTGACTGCATATGGGCCTACACATTGACTTGCATGTTTACTGTGCCCTGCGGGTGAAATGTGATTGTGTGCATGTCATGGTGCAGTGCTGTCCACACATGGCAGAGTGACTCCACTGTACGGAAGTAGTAAATACACGTCGTCTCATTTACACGCCTCCCGTGCTTTTTGGGGCAGTGTTTCAATTGAGGGTGGGTGTCTGCAGTGGCACAGGGTTAATGGGACAGTGACGGGATTGGCTGTGGCAGCGTGTGCACGGGCACATTGTGGTGCCCTGTCATGTCTTCCTTCATGATGTTTGGCATCCGCTGTGTATTTGGTAGATGGAAGGGGGTGATGCATGTGCGGTCACAGCGGCACACTCACAATGCTCATTGGCCTGGACACACACACACCACTCCGACAGGGTTGTGGCATCGTCAGCTGTACTCACCTAATAGCCACGTGTTTTGTCCGGCATAGCGTTCCATGTACCGTGGCAACGTGGAATTCCGCAGTACCATTGAGTCATGTGATGAGCCTGGGAAAAGTGCACAGTAGTGTGTAATCAGTTGCATGGCATCACAAACCATCTGGACATTCAAAGAGTGATACTGTTTCCTATTGAGGAACACCGCCCTCAATTGCATGTGGTACTGTCAGCTCGACGTGGGTGCAGTCAACTGCGCCTATGCAATTTGGCATGCCTGCTATGGCATGGAATGCCAACTTGGTGGCAATGACCTCGGGGAGGGTGCGGGGTAGGGCTATGTGTTCCGACACATGGCGCAACAGGGCATCCAGTACCTGTACCAGGATTTTTGAGAAACACGGTTGTGATATGCCGTGCAGCTCACCAACCGTGTGTTGATAGGTGCCAGTGCCAAGGAAATGCAGAACTGAGGCAACCTTCAAGAGGGGGGGAATGGCGGTGGGGGTGTCAATTAGGCTGCTGATGTTGTCCTCAATCATGGCAGTGATGTGCAGGATTGTTGCACGGTCCAGCCGGTATAGGGTGTGGATCTGTCCTGGGGTGAGGTTCCAGGGTGAGGCCCTGATGCGTGGTATTGGTGGCTGGTGGCGGGGTCGGCCTGGCTGGGCAATGGGGTTTGCCATAGCTGCAGGGTTGGCTGGTTGCCGCCTGCGCCTCCTCCGCCTACGCCTCCTCCTCTGCGCCATTACTGCCACCATGTGCAGTACTGCCTGTTGGTTGAGTAGGCCCAGTCCCAGTGCTACTAGACCTGCTGCCTGCATGGTTCTGTGTTGTGTTGGGCTGGGTGTGGCCCTTTTGTATGCTCCCAGTGGCCTGCTAAGTCCAGCTGGGCTGATTTGGTGCACCTGTGCCCTGATTCAGTTCAGCAGGCAGTGTATAACGCCATGTTCGCGGTGGCGGCGGTTCCGCCACCGTGATCACGGTCTTTACGCCATTTTTTTCCCGGTATTTCCGTGTCCGTGCTAGTTGTGATGCTCACGGTGTTTAGTGTTGCCGGTAACGGAGGGGTTTCTGTGCAGACGGACTTAAGGGGAACCCTATTTCCGCGGTGGCGGTTTAGGGTGGTGCTATTACCGGGGCCGCGGGTCATGATTGCGCGGACATGGAAACGGTGCCGGTATGGTTTTACCGGCAGTGTTAATTCCGGACCGGAGTACTTGTAATGAGGCCCATTGTCTCCGACTACTGTCACGCTGCGGAATTGCGCAGGTGCGCCATTTGCAGCCGTTGTGAAACAGTTACTATTTGCATTGCCTACAGCGTTTTGTCTCGCCATGGGTTGCTGTGCGCTGTGATGCAGTTGTGGGGGTGGCTGTCTTTGCTGCATTTGGGGTTCGTTATAGCACTGGTCTTGTTGTCTTCCCCCTCCCATTGGTAACCCATAGGGGCTACCTGGGTGTGGGCATCCCCATCTTTGTTCATTTTCCATGGGCTGCTGCCCTTGGAAATACCCTGAAGGCCGCATTCTGCAATCCGTTGAATAATGTCCCCATCTCCCACAGTTCCAACAAGACCCCTGCGGTCCTTCTCTCATCCCCTGCCCACCAAATCCTCTATTCTCCATACCCCCAAAATCCTCCTCTCTGGCCACGGTACCCACCTCTTCCTCTTGCCGGTCTTTCTTGCCACTGTGGTCCGCTGTATGAATCCTCTCCGTTCCACGGTTCTTGTTCCCCTGCCGTCCGCAACGCTGCTATTGTCACTGGCCTTCTTCCCGCTCCTTCAACCCCCTCGTTTTCTGTATCTGCGGCTACGCTGGCGTTTACGGCGGCGACCTTCACCAATTTGTTCTGCACCAGTTTCGCTTTGTCTGCCAGCCTTTTCTGTGCTATCTCCTTTTCCCTCTCTTTGATCCTCCTGCAGTGGTGTACAATCATACTCTGAATCTCAGGCCAACCCTTGGCTTCTATCCCAGCTATTTTGTCCAAGGCCTTCTGTACCTCCTTCGGGAGCCCTTTTTTGAATGATAAAATAGAACAAGGCGGTGGACTTATTCCATGCTGTGCCAGTTTCGCTTCTCCACAAATCTTGCACCCGTAGTATGAATTGTGTAGGATCCTCGTTTTTCTCCATTGTACACTGCATCACTAAATGTAAATCTGGAATGTCTGGAAACGTGCGCCGCAATGCGTCCCATACTTGCGCTCGAACGTTGTTGAACGGCGATCCGTCATGGCGGTCATTGTTACTCCTGGGAATCCTGCCTTCTCCCATACTGCGTCTGCCTGATCGCCAACTGCCGACACTAACAAACTTTTTACGTCGCCTATGGCTAATGGCACCCCTACGTGTGTTTTTCGAATGCGTGTATCCATTTCCCAGCTCCTCCCAATAGTGGGGGAAGAACTTTCAACAAGTTCTTTTTATCCATTTGGGCCCATGTAATGTAGTGCGGCCTACCTGCCCCCTTGTGTATCAACGGCATCTGTAACTTATCTTTCTTTCCTGTTTTACTTACTGTCCCTTTCTTTACGTTACTTACCAACATATTCCCTGTTTGCTGTCTTAAACAACCCTGCCATCGTGGGTGTGATTGCGGATCCATGTCATCGAAATGATGCGGCAGTGGGGACCCTACGGGCGCCACTCCTTCATATTCGTCTAGATCACTCCACACCTCTTCTATCTCTGTTTCTTGTTCGTAATTCTCCTCCTGTCCTTCCCCTTGCTGACTTTCTGGAGTAGCTAGACATATAATCCTCACTGGTTTATCATTTAGATGAAACAGGAACGCTCCTGATTGCCATTCTTTTTCTCACACTTTTGGTATGTGTGTCCCCTGTGATGATATCGATCGTGCCGGCTCTGAGATTGCTGGCGCCATCTCCCCTGCTGTTTATTGAAGGTGTGAGATCTGCCGTAGACAATGGTGGTATCTCTCCTCCCCCGGCAGCATTTGTCCTCTGTCGCACAATGCTCTCAGCCGTGTTATTTCCATCTGCGCATGTGCTAGCTGGCGGTCTAACTCTCCGGTTAAGTGTGCTAAATTCACGGGGGTGCACTTGTCGGGCCATACAAACCTCCTTTATCATAGGGCGGTGGTGCGATAGCTACCGCTCCCTTTGAGGGTATGGGGATGAGACATGCCGGTACGTATAGAGGCTCGCTGTACCCTACTGCTGGTCTTGTCATTAACGGATATATTTTGGTTGTATCACCCTCAGCTGTGGTTGTTGTGCACTCGCCCTTTGGCATCACGCTTACCTCTTCCTGTGATTTTTGTTTTTCAGTTGGTCTTTCTGTACCTACCTCTGCTGTGGGGGTCACTTCCTCGAACATTCGCCATAGATCCAGCACTTCCCTTCTATTCTGTAACTGCTTCCCCTTATATCTTGCTAGCAGGTGCATAGACACTAAATCTAACACTCTCTTATCAAATGACCCTCCTTCTGGCCAAATCGGCGTTACACTGTCTCCTTTTATCTCTGTCAACCATTGATCATGGTACTTTTGTATCTTTTCACTGTATAATGGAAAGTGTTGACAAATATGAGCTAGTGGTGTTATTCCCCCATGACGATGTTTTCTCCCCCTTATCACCGTTCCACCCACTCGTCCTTTCCTTTAGACCAACAATATATCAAGTGCTTCTCAATTACTAGTAATTTTTATGAATCAACATTCACTGTTATTTTTGTAATTATTGCATTTCCAAATTCAATAGTTCACTTTCGCATGTGTACCACTTTACCAATAAATCAATTACAATACTTTGATACTTTTGACCAAAACAATAGACAGAACATGGAAACACATATAACACATAACATGCACATGCACTAGCTGTGCGCTTTTATTTCCCCCTTGTTCCCGTTACCACTTCGTCGCCATTTCACCTATTCTCCTCATTCACTCCCCACCTCTTACACCTTCTTACTTGTTCCCATGAATTCTCACTTACACGGAAAAAGAATATTCTAAATAACTACTCCGAGTCTACTCAATATGCGAGACTCCTACTATTTTCTCTTTATCGTCACTTATTTATTCTGCACTGGATGAGACAATGCTACGCAGCACCGCCTTCTACCCTGTTCAGGCTAGGATACCTCTTCTCTTCTTCTCTTCACAAAACCTAATGGCCATATAAAGGACAGATCAGAAAAGCCTCATCATCACTCACACAGATCTTCCTCTTCCCTATAATCCGTTACCACCTGTTCCCCTGTTCCCTCCTACTTTCCCCTTACCTTTCCTTGGTAACCTTCGCAACCGGCACTCACGTGTTCAGTCAGGTGATCCGAGGGTCACCGTTTGCGGTCCGACCCCAGTCAGGCTCGCACCCAAACCAAGCCGTGGCGCACCTCGGCGAGCAACTTTTCAGTTGGGTATTCGTCAACCGGGAACCCATGACCCTTCTTCGTAGTGCGCACAGGCTGGTCGGCCGCGGAGGCGATGGTTTTGCTGGGGGGCGTCCCGGATCTCGCCGCACGGCGCAGGCCTCGAGGCACCTCTCCGAATCACGTTGGTGTCACCAAATGTTTGTGCCCTCCCCGACTTACACGTGCAAGAAAATAAAACAGACACACCCCGGGCGGGGAATAAGGCAAAAAGAGCAGGCTGCGAGAGTCCAAGGAAAAATTTATCTAGATCTCTGAGAGCGCTCTGGCAAAGTTAATGTTACATCACATTATATAGACACATTGCCATATCTAACATATGATGCTACGTTGGACCCGGATTGGTCAGCCATGGTGGTGTCTTAGGTGTGGGCATCATCTCTTCCTTCTGGTTGGTTGCTTGGTTGGCGGGAGGATGGATGTCAGATATCTGTGCTCCGAATGGGTGAAGGTCAGGTCGCCGTGAAGCAGGGTGGTCACTATCTAAGCTAATGAATACATTCTAGATAATGCATGCACTAAATCATGGTTGAACAAAAGACCCTCAGTAGTTTATCATGTCACTATACAAATCAAACAGGTGTCTATATCATCTATAACATTTGGGTTATACAGATCACAGGTTTAAGGGTCTTGACCACTACAATACTCTCATTGAACTTTGGGGTTAGTCTCACAAGAATCTCAGGTATGTGGCATTTGTTAGTATTAAGCACGATATACTGCAGCAGGGGTCTAATGTTAGTTGGGGGTCTGTTGGGTGGGCCTCATAGCATGGTCAGCGGTCTGGCACATGAAAGGAACATCTTACAGGGACCCAGGGTCAGAATGGCAGTAAGTTTCCATTAGCGAGGGTGCGGGGGCAAGGACATGTTTGTGGAGATGAACGAGCTATGTGCTTAGTTCATGCTGGTTCACATGCAGGACAGTGATCTCAGAGGAAGACTGATGTGATACATTTATTAGTTGTTGCAAATACCTCCGGCTTCAGCGTGAGAATGGAGCCGCAGAGTTTTCCAGTCAGAGTGGGAACGAGGGTGGGGGCCGTGTGCTTTGAGCCTGGCTGCTGCGGGGAAAGGGAGAGAAGCATTTCATACTATCGCAGTCAGGCCTGGTCACCAAGATGAAGTCGAAAGGGGATACAAAAATGGGTGCCCTGTGTCCTGCCTAAGCGAATGTAACCCAAAGTTAACATCGCATAAGGGCAAGGGGCGAACCCACGTCTTTCCCGCCCAAAGGGAGTGGTATCCTTCCCCTGGATAAAAGGCAGCTCTGGAATCTTCAAACCTTGAAGAATTGGGGAACATCTCCCTTCCCCGGCCTTGTTCAGGCTCCTTGTAAAGTTCAACAACTTTTCGGTGAGGGATCATGGCACTCAGGATGATGGGAGTTAGAGTCAAACACATTTGAAGAGACAAAGTTTGCAGACCTCTGTGTCAGAATGAATTATTTCCCTTTTCAGAGCAGCAATGTTAGCTGTATTACAAAAGGATTGACGAGCCTGCACCAGACCTTTTGGGAGGATAAACCTGGGATTTACCTGTGGCAGCAGGAAGATCATTCTCGGTACCATGAGCCAGATGTGTCCCTGCTTTATGATAGCTTAAGTCTGCTGAAAGAATGCAAAGTGATCTAGATAATTATACTTTTTTCCTTTTCACACGGTTGCTCCTCTGTGCCTTTCTTGTGGCAGCTGACTATTATTTTCCTCATTGTGCTTCACGTCACCAGAGTCTGGTGTTTTAAACCAATTTCGGCACAGATCATTCTCCAATTATTCAAATAATTATCCATCATCAAGAAGCAAATGTGCCATATTCACTAGCTGATTTTACTCTAGTGCTCTAATGTCCATTTGAAACAGAAATAGATGCTACAAAATATCTGCTCCAGTATCAGCATGTACACCTTAAAGAGCACCAGCAAAAGCAAAGGTGGTTGAGAGCATGGCTGGCACCGCGTGCCCCTGGTCGATGCCGGGGGGAGAGTATCACGTTGACTCTTGGGGCGTCAAAGTGTTTTTTAACTTCCTGCTCTCTATTGCTACTCATGTACCTCTTGCCCGCGCTGGAAAGCCTGGCGCTAGCACAAGAGCAGGGTGCATTTAATTTAACACAGTAGCCGATGCGCCTTCTCCCACCACGCCAAGTTGGGTGGAGCCCTTGAAAGACTCCCCAAAGGTGGCTCGAGCTAATGGTGACCCGGGACGGTCCCCGGTGCGTCGCCCGGGCAGCCCTGGCCCAAGGCCAGCCCTAGTTGAGGTACCAAAAGTTGATGTTCTCAATTGAGGAGATGGTGGTGCCAATTCTGACCTTCTGACCTGCTGACTCTGGTTGGTGATGCAGGCTTGAATACACTGTTCCAGAAAACCACAGACAGTTTTCAGTTTGGTTCAGGAGAATGTGAAAAGGCATCCATTCTGTGTTAGCATAAGATGACTCATTTGAAACTCACTTTCAGATTCCATTTTGTTTTCTCTCCCATTCTGATGGGTTTTCATTTAATTTCCATGTAGAAAATGATCTCAGCCTGAAGGGCTAGAAAACGTGTCTCTACAAGGAATGCTTAGCAAAATGTTTTTGCCAGCTTCGAGCCTTGAACATGCTTGTATGAACCGAGATAAAGGGTAGTTTATGTCTTCCTGGCTCCTGCTTTCCAGAAGCTAATTGCGTGACCAATGTTTTGAAAAAATGATGTGCCATGCACATTCTGAAAATAAAGAATCGAGCAAACTACCGAGCCGAAATGCAGAATTACCTTTCATTCAAAGACAAACACAGATAAACTATGTGAAGAATGTCTCCTTGTTTCCTTGCACTGGGAACAGGGTGAACGTCGCTGCTCTGAAATTAGTAAATTGTACAGACATGACGTGGAGTGAAGTTCCATGTGTTTTCGTGTAAAATGTATACGTTACGCAGGTTATAAACTATTTGTAATGCAACAACAAAAGGAGTCCTGAAGTATATTTAAGGCTGACTGGCCGCCATTTCTCTATGACTGTCTGCAGACATAGTTGAACCTGAGACCACTTAAAGCAAAATAATCTCTTGTTATGTTTCAGTCGTGACTGGTGTTCTTTATTTATTTGCAGTAACTCAGATTGAGATTAACAGACGTTATTTGCCCATCAAAGGCTTCTGCACTCCTTCTGACTCTTCACATTGGTGGCCTTGACCACTTACACTTTCCACAATGACTACCTCTCTAACCAGTTCTGCAGCCTAGCTCATGTGTAATACTTAACTTGTCCAAGAGTCGTGATTAGGGCTAGTGATGTGACATAATTCTGAGCTCCAGTAAATATTTATAATGTTGTTGTTGTTTTGCTTGTAACTTGTCACACACTCAGCAGATCCGCACATGCTCTATAGCTTGCTCATTTATATTCATGAAAATGGATGAACCTCGTCACTTTTAATGAATATAAAGCGTGCACCATAAGGTACGGGTTTGCTGCACACATGTGTGTGCAGCTCAGTATGGGTACAACTCATTTTTGCTGGACTGGTCGGGTTGCTAGCATGCAGGGTGGGTCTATATTGCATTAGTACAGACTAAGGGTCTCATCACAAGTTGGGTGGAATCCCAGTGGTAAATCCACTGGGATACCGCCCAACGCAAATGGTGTTACCGCAATTCGGTTCGGTGCTATTAGCGCCAGAGCCCGGGTTGCGGCAAGGCTGTAAATCCCTATCTTTTTCATAGTCCATAGGAGTCCTTGGGGCTTTTTTGGCACATTTACTGCAACACAATAAATGTGCATTAAATGGGCAGAAAGTCAGCAGATTTACCTCCAGCTCAAAACTGGATGTGAATCTTCCAACTTTCTGCCCAAACTCAGGATTGGGAGTAGCGTTAATGCAGCACTAATAGCATAACTACTGCATTTTTACCGCTCCAACCAACCCGTGTTGAGGTCCTAAGTAAAGAGATCTGCTGTCGTTAACTGATATATTCCATCTGCGCTTTATTGTTGGGCAGGTTCAGTCAGCAGAAGGCATTTGTGTCGGCACTCAGCAATCCATAGTTAGCTGCAGCTGGACATCTGAACATGCATTGTTTGCTGCGCAGCTGCCTTGACAGCCTACTGCACTTCAAGACATCTGAGCCTCTACACCGAGCAGCCAGAATCCAGTCCTGACTCTAATTACTATGCTGCGGAGGTAGTTTTGGGTGGGCAATGATTGAACCATGGGCTTTGCATGCTGCAAGTTGACTTTTTTTTTAGGGCCAGTGTGCAGAGTATTTGAACTGGACACTGCACATGCAAAGCTCAGTTGTAATAGTGAAATGTTGGTCGAACTTGAAATAACTTTTTTGTGAGGCAGCAGTAAAATGGCTGTGTTAGCTCTGACATTTATTTGATACTAGCAGAAGTACCGTTTTCCGAACGGGTTCTGTAGACAGACATAAAACTGATCCTATAGGTCGCTGTTCTGATTTGCTTATCCCTTGATGTGCTTTGCACCCTGAAGTAAACTCAACTGAGAATGGGCACATGTGGTTGGCTGGCATACCCCAGAACAGACGTTGGGGGGAGGCGAGAGTTGGTGTGCTGCTGCATACTGGGAACTTCTATGCTCTCTCCCCACCTGTCGCCTAACCCTGGTGTGGTGCAGTTTGTTGCGGTGCAAACATCTTGGAAACTGTGCATCCTAGGGCCTGGACCTCGAGTTTTGTTCCTCGTGTCGGGACCGGTCCTTCTACGACCACATTGACGTTTTGCAGATTTCAGGCAACCGTCTCATGTGTGAAGCTGCTGAAATCCAGGGAAAGGGGTGGGGTGTCCAAATGTCATGTAGCTAGTAATGTCCGGAGGGTCCTACCAGTTAACTATGCACGATTTGGTGCAGATTGGTGAAATGGTGTGGAATTGTATAAAGAACAACGCTTCACCACAAATCCCACCACAAACACATTTTCACTTTTATATATATAGATTGAGAGACCTTTGCCGCCTCACTGACTACCATAACACTTTTGATCTCTTGAGCTACTGTCCACCAGCATCCCTTGACATTCTACTGTACAGCTGCCAGTGTTGCCTTTTTTGCGGAGCTCTGCCTTTCTCTGGGACTTGGAGCGGCTGCCCTTCCTTTCTCAAATACTCCAGTGTTACTGGTGCTGAAGACTTCCCTTTGCGTTGATGGCAGTGGCACCCCCAGAATTATTTTTATAGGGGTGGCCTGATGAGGCCACAGGAAATCTTGGGGTGGTACACCAAAACAAACATATAACTGAATTTCAGGAAATCTATTATGCCGATGTAGTATATACTCCAGTTGAAAACTATGTATATATGAGAGTTAAGGAATTGCATATTGATATAGTTCCATTTATTATTTAACTGTTAACTAATTAATTTATCTAATGCGCATAGACTAATACCAGTACGGTTAACGTTTTGAGTTCCACAATCCTGTTTGTGCAAGACTTGTCCTTGGCCTCAAGCCCAGGGATCGAATCTCTCCGGCTCTGAAATCTCTTCATTGGCTCCTAGTGGCTGCAAGGATTAAATTCAAGAACTTTTGCATTGTCCAAAGGGCTTTCTGGGGCCTGGATCCAAAATTCCTTCAACTTTCCCTCTGTAAATACCTTTCCACTCGAGCTCTTCACTCCTCCGTCTCAAACTCCTCAAAACTTGCACTTGCCACCTTGCTGGCTGCATTACTTTTCTATTGTTGTACCCCTTGCTCAGCACTTTCCACTTTTCCCCTCTCGCTTGCACTTTCTCCCTTTCCCTACCCCCTGCATGTGCACATTCTCAATGTCACTGGGCCAAGTAAGATCGTTGTTTTGTCTTCCCTTGTTCAGCTCCCTTGCCTCGTTGTGCTCTGAATCACTTGTGTATGAGCGCGATACAAATAAAATATCATATCATATATCATAGCCAGAGAATCCTCTAAATCCTCTCTCACATGTTTTTAATTGCCAATAACTCTATCGAATATGGTGCACTCAGCAGGGTTTGAATTATGTAGGAATAGAATACTAGATGTATCTTGGCATTGGACTGCATTTACGATGGGAATGCACCCAGTGGTACATTATACGCATTGGTCCCCAGAAAAGAATCTTAAGGAAGTCAGGTTGATGGTAAGGTGAGGGTCTACCAAAAGGCTTATTTTCAGTTTCTGAAATGGCAGCTCTTCTGCTATCCCCAATTTGGTTTTCAGAATGTTACTTGTAAGTTTGGGCAACACATCTATCCTTTACTATTTTCTGTTTCACTGAGAACACAACCCAGGTAAAGACACCACCTGCCAGTCTGCATAAAAAACCCCAGGCAGTTCAAAAATTAGACTTTCTTAGGAATACTCTTACTCTTCAGGTAGTGGGTGGGATTGGCCATAGGAATTATCATGTCCATGGGCAGTCAGTGGGCTGGCAAATAAAACACCCTCAAGTGTCCCTCCTCACAAGTCCTGTCCTTCCTAATTGTAATCCTGTTCAATATTTTCAGTTTACGGCAAAAATTAAAAATAGAATGAAGTAAAACTACAGTAAAAGTTAACCCCTCTGGTCAGTTGCCCCTCTGGTCCTTGGCCGCTCTGCTAAACTGTCCTCTGGTCCTAGCCTTGGCTCCCTTGCAGGTGGTCCTTTGGTCCACCCCTCCTTTGGCCTTTGGCTCTCTGGTGAGTTGTTGGAAAAAACAAGAAGCAAAATGCTTCAATTTTCTGTCAATCATACAAACAATTACCCTAGCTACCTGAAACACACATAAGCAGTGCGCCACACAGCTGAAAAAATATCTAAAATGTTCACCGTACAGAGCCATATCTTTTAAGATCTGCAAACATCAATGTTGTAACAAAGAAATCTTGGCCTGATCCCTATGCTACTGCATTAGCCCCATACCCTATTACTTGCAGATTCTGAAGCTCCTAGAAAGTGTGCAAAATGCAGATGGTGTGCAATGAAAGACTCAATATCATAGCATAACAAGACATTGCAGAGTGTGGGGCAGTACTCTGGACGGCACAAGCAACCTCAGTGGCTGGGAGCAACAGGGGAGAAAATGGAATGTTGGTTCAACCACAGTTAATCCGCTATACTATAAACTCTGGTGCACTGACTGGCTGGTGAGACTGTCTGTCTGTCAAATCAAGTGATTGGAGACTGGGGGAGGGCCAGTGCAGCAATCATGCAATGATATGTGACAGTATTGGAGCCACTTGCAGAGGAGCAACAGGCTACACCATTGTGTCCCTACATTTATTAAAACTGTCCTATTGTAAGGGCGAAACATAATCAGTGATAAATATTCCAATTTGTGCAGTTGAAGTCCGGGTGAGATTGCATTATTTGCCCAGGATCACACACTTATGCTAAACAGTGAAGCAGGGATGTTAACCCACTCTCCAATTTAGGCACAACCACCTTCTTCCACGCTTTACTTGGAAGAAATAATAAAGGTTTGAGAGATGAGGCCTACAATAATACTATTTTATAGAGTTTACTTACAGAATACACAAATTACATAATGAAGCATCATGACAACATGTAAATCCTTATAGCAGCATGTTGAGATAAAATAATATCAGAGTACCTTTATTTTCCACATCCTGAATGGAAAACTATAAGATGCAAAAGGCAAACTATCTATTTACCCACTTTATTTTCAGCGCTTTAAGACGCACAATAAAAGAAGTTGTGTAGTAAACTCACTTTGGTTTGGAGATTTGTCACAAACCTCCAGCGTGTTATGTATGGTGTTAAGAACATTCAACTAAGGACATAAACGCAAACTTTACTTTTTAGCAAATCAAGCTTTTAGGCATTATGGGTATGAACAAATATTTCAAAGGGTGCTTTATTGTGTTGCTTGCTTTAACTGTCAGAGATTTGCAAGGTGACCGGTGGTCTTTCAGTTGGAAATTCATCATCCTGCATAAGAAAGGCTATGCTGCTGAATGAAAAAAGAAATGTGTTGTCCTGTTTATTTCGGCACTGGCGGCAAAGCTCAGGGCCACAGCCTGTGTGTCTCAGGGGGGCTGTGACTCGGGGAAACGGCAGTGCTTGATTAGCCGAGCAGATTGTAGATTTGCCTCAGAAGGAACAAAATGCGCCCAGGTCTATGTGTCTATGTTCCTAATCCTTTGAACTGTTCCCCGTCGGTGCCCTTCAGCTCAGATTCTGGAGGGGGGTGCCCGATTAGCTCTATGACATTGCGCACATGGTGCCTTATCACTTCAGACTGTATCTCAGACACACTCGGCTTACCACTCAGCTCTGAAGTGCTTGCTGCAGGCTGCCTGCCTGGTGGTGGAATCTCTCAGCGCCGCAGCCCAGGTCTCCTTTGCATGCAGTGGCAGTCCCACTGCCAATCCAAAAATATGTGCTGTGCATGGGCCGGCACAACCTACATGCTGCCAGAGGAGGAAACCCGGAAATAAACACAGCCTGGAAGCGAGAGCCAAAGCAGAAATGCACAAGTCCAGGCTCAGGCCGCAGCAAAAAAGCAACAAAAAAAATAGTTTTTTTCGCACTGAACTGGGCATGTTATTGTCCATGCACAGTTCAGTGCGGAAAAAATTATTATATATATTTTTTTGCTTGCTTTTTTATGGGGGACCAGCATTTTTATAAAGGGGACCCTGGCCAGCCCTTGGCGGCGCCCCTGCTTGATGTCTACATTCTCCAGGCCAGGTGGGGATTGAAAGGAGTGAAAACTGCGGATGCTTTGCGGATATATCGGATTAGCATATTCATTGGTTTGGTATGTTTTAGCTGGGAGCTCTGAAGTGAAAATGTTTTCTGACTGTAGCAGTACACTTTTGGGTATGGATTTGGCTCGTTTTGCATCCAGGCATTGGATGATGTAAAAGCATTGGGCCTCATACCGAGTATGCCGATATCCTAGCGGTAGAACCACCAGGATACCGGCATTTGGTACTTACCTTTACTGGCACTCAGTCCGGCGGATTATGGGTGGCGGTAATGAGGGTTTTTTTCGCGGGTAGGGCACCTGGCTTACCTCCAGCATTTTGCTGGAGGTAACCCAGGCGCCCCACCGGCCAACCCTTAGTTGGGCAGTTTGGTAAAGTGCCGGTATCCACGAATAACAGCACTTTTTTACCGGATCGCTCGACTCGGAATGAGGCCCAGTGTTTTTTATACTGTGCATCATATTTAGGGTAGAACCTAAGCTAAAGCTGCTATTCTCTGGCGTGAGGGCCGCCTGCAATTCACAAGTTGGACTCCTGCTGACTTCTCCTTTCATCCTTCCGAAAGTGGATAGTTCGATTGCCCTTAAAAAATGTATTACTTATCTGTTGTAACAGCACTTATTAGCAGGGGAAATCTGGCGTGACACACTATAGAAGAACAACTATTATTATTACTGCACCTGATTTTCTAATGAGCTGAATTGCTTGCATCCTTTGATATTTCCGTCTCTTGTAACATATGCTATGCTTGGATTAAAGCGCAAAGGAACTGCTCTGTGGAAGAGGGGATTTCATTCCCTGGCCTCTAACAGGGCATTAGATATGGCTACTCAGAGGCGTTGCTAGGTGGGGCTAACGGGGCTATAGCCCCTGATCATTTGGTTGTAGCCCCGGATAGAATCTCAGGAGCTACAGCCAAAAGGCTAGCTAGCCCCGAGTCCCACCAGTCCCGACATTAGCTTAGCCCCTGATCTTTTCCAGACCTAGCAACACCCCTGTGTGTACTATTGTAGCTTATACAATTCATCCATCTGACCAGTCTTGATTCCAGACTCTCACAAACTAAGGGCCACATTAACCCTTTTCCTAATAAATCATAGATTTATTCTATGGCCACGTAGATTTAGCCCCCGATAAAGCACAGGTACTCTATAATGCCTACTTGCAGCCAGCTCTCTCCAGACTCAGTATAACAATCACTATCACACAGTTTCTAATGTAGCCTAGACTCAGTATAATTTAGACTCACTCCTGTCTAGGTTCGGTATAATGGACACATTCTCTCAGCTGTAAATAAACCATAGGTCCTGCATAATATATTCACAGGGTCCTTAATAAAGACCAGATGCAGGTCATCACTCAATTTGAGTCAATTCTCAATAAAAGTTAGACGCAGTGTGATGCTTGTGAATTTTAAACATGTGTCAACACAGAACAGACTTGGTACCATGCTCATAGGTTTCAGATCTTTATAACACCCAGAGTCGGTGTGGTATTAGGGTGGTCATCACTTTCAAATGCAGACTTGGCCTCATGCCTTTGTATCTGCGAGACCTTATTTCTAATAAGGTTAATAGCAGAACCCTCAGTTCAAGTAACCAGAACTATCTGACCCTTCCTAAATGTAGGATGAGGAAGGTAGAATGTGGAACCTTCTTTATTGCAGTCCCTCAAGCAACTCAAAACTTGGTTGTTTGCTTAAACCTTTGGCGCAGCTTCATTGGTTACACTAGATCATGAATAGTTTCTCCCCTTCTTTTTCTTGTTGCTGTGTTATGTTTCTGTTAGCGCCCTACTGCCAATGGGTCCATGGTTGCACTATATAAATTCCTTAAAGTAAAGTAAAGTAAAAGTAAAGTGTGTAAAGTGTGTGCATTTCTGATGTGTAATAGTCACTGTTTGACGGGTCTATTCATGATGATGCTTACATGACTCTCATTCACTCAGTTCCTAAACCTCTTGAAAAAACCCTGGGGGTCATTCTGAGGTTGGAGGTAAGGAATTACCGGCACCGGTAAGTGTGCCGATGCCAGTAATCCCTTACCTCCGTATTCCGAGGTCCATTTGCGGGTCCTTCCTTACCTCCTGCTTTTAGCAGGAGTAAAGTATGGGACCCGCAAAGGTACTTCGGAAGTAATTACGCTACCGTAATTTACGGTGCCGTAATTACCTCATTCCCATTGAGCCCTATGGGGCAGAAATGAGAATGGGGAAGGGCAAAAGGTGAATGGGGAATTACCGGTCCCTCCAACCCTGGAATGGACCGGTAATTACTCCATTCACCATGCCGGATTTGGGACGGTTTCGGAGGCAACCATGGAGCTAATTAATCCATGGTTAGCTCCAAACCCAGAATGAGGCCCCCTGTCTTTTGATTTGATTCATAACCATTGGCGACTGTTTTGGGCAATTCACAGTCAATCATTTTGGCAGAATAGTAGGATGGAATCACAAGAAAATCAGTCTTTGACCTTCCGGTAAGGAGGCAGCATAGCCCAAACTGCTAGTGAGACTTTGGGGTCCTCTGCACAAGACTTTAGGTACCGCCAAGGTCTCCCAAGGTGGCATAGGAATGCCCAGGTCCACAGATTGCTGTCCATAGAGTAGCAAGCTACACCTTAGGGATGAGTTTAAAGCATGTCTGGGGTTACTGGTGGTCTTGTACAGATGTAATGTGACCCAGGGGTTCGGGCTGAACTGCCTCCTTAGGGTTAATACTAAGCCTGATTTGAATGTGTTAGTTCCCCTTCTGTAATGGCAAGGCAGGCTGGAAAATGATGGGTTGGGGGAGGGGAGCTGCTCGGAGCAATCCCAGTGGATATTATTTGCTCAGTACCTTTCATCTAATATGTTTCAGCTTTGCATTATCGCATTCACTCCAGATTTACTAAAGTACAGATATTTCTTCATAAAAAGACATCCTAAGTGCTGTGCCCAAATTGAAAGTTTACTTTGATGTCAGAGTGCTTTCTTGTTCAACAATCATTGCTATTGGCCCCCTGTGCAGAGGCAGCAGGTCTCTAATGAGTGACATAATGCCATCCCACCCCCCATTTTCTACTGGCATTATGGGCAATGGCAACATGATTTTTCCTCTTACATGGGAATACTGGCCGTCATTGGCAAAACAAGTATGGACAGTATGGACATGTTTTCTTACAGTGGCCTGGCATTTTTAGATGCATTATGACACAAATCTTACGTGAGGATACTGGCATTTTGACACAGCCAACATAGACAGGTTTTCCTATAGTATAATTACTGGCACCATGGTTAAGGCAGATAAGAGTATGGTCTTTCGTGAGAAAACAGACATATATTGGTGCAGCCAGCATGGACATGTTTTGTCACCACCAGCTTTAAGATGTTTTTTTACACTGGCATATATTGTGGGCGAAGGCAGCATGAAAATGTGTTGGAAATTGGTCCTGTGCTCTGGGGTGGACTTGGCATATGTTGGATTTGTTTTCATGTGTTACCCTACAAATCCAATTGTAAACTGTGTGGCTTTCCCCCAAACCGTTCACAGAAAATGTGCTTTAAAATGCGCCATTTTAACCCACTACTTAAAAAATGTTCTCTGGGGGAGAACCCCTCTGAACTCACCTTGGTTGTTTGGGGCACCCTCCCGGCACTCAGTCACTCACCCACATCAATGGGGAATGTTTACACCCTTCCATTAAAAAGTGCACCAGCTGCCCCTGCCCCTATGGAGAGCAGTAGTTGGAGCCTTGTATAATAATCTCCCTTTCCCATGCTCTCTCACTCTTTTTCCCACTCACTTTAGTTTTATCAGCGCTATGAAATATAATGTTACCAATTGAAATCCTGGCATGGCCTGAAATCCTGGCATGGCAAGAATTAGTTGAGTTGCAAGAGTGGTCTGTACTCTGAATTGATTCCTTCTTATGTAAATAATTTGAAATTATTTTATTTGAGGTTATATCAAATGTACAAAATGCAACATCCTCTGTTTGCATGCCATTTTGGCTTTCATAGCTGTCTCAGGTTCATACGCAGGGTTTCATCAACTGCTTGTCTGTTACCTTATTTCTCCAGCATAGGGTCTGGCATGGATTCACATGCTCATGAATATTCCCCGTCGTCAGGCTGGGAATCCTCGGTAAAGAAAAAATCAGTTTCAGTTTCGTTTCAGAACTGTCTTTCTACTAATAACCAATCACTGGTCTCTGGGTCATACTGCCCCCAGCCAATGGCTGCCCTCTACCTAAGCCCCTCCTCTGGCAGCCATCTTCAGATTCTTACCGCACGCTCAAGTGTAGGGAGTCCTCGTGTTTAGCTCTCAAGCTTTTTGCTGCGTTTTCACACTTTTTCAAAGAGATTTTCTCATTTTTCGGCCAAATAGAGCCTCAAGCTCCACCGTGTCTACATCCGATCAACGGGGACCCGTTTTGGATTTTCTACGCCCCTCAAGGGTGAAGTTTTCGTCGAGTTACGCTTCTTGGAGGAGTCCAGATTTTCTGCGGCCTACCCGGACATGGCTCAGGAGAAAGGAAGCTCGACGCCTGGAAAGCTGTTCAGGGTTTGCCCTGGATGCCAGCTGCAGAATGTGTTCAAGGAGGACGAGCACTCGAAATGTCTCTACTGCCTTCATGAGAACAAAACGCACGTGGAGAAGGACTGTGCGTTTTGCGGGAACATGTCGGAACGGACCATCAGGGACCGACACCTTCGTCTCTCCAACTGGCTGGAAGGAAAGAGCCTGTCAGGTGAGAAGAAGAAGAAGAAGTCCGAGCGGTCTTCTAAGTCCTGCGAGGGCGCTCCGGCGACGGGGGCCCAACAGAAGGCAAAGCACTGCGAGTCCGCGGGCACCGGGAGCGCCGAACGGTCGGGCTCCTCGGCTGCCAGGCAGGGCGCATCCTCTCCAGCGCCATCAACCACGAGCCAAGGCTCTGGCTCAGAGAAGAGGAAGGCTGAGAACCCGGCGGAGCTTCTGGAGAGGCCCGGTCGATCTCGAAGGATCCAGCCGAGGGGGGCCGAGGCGGTGACCCTCCCCCCAAGGTGAAGGCCACAGGCCCGCAGAAGGTGGTGAAGGCCTTGATTCACCCGGCCAAGGCCTCTATCAAGGAAGTCGCGGCGGCCCTGGCGCAGCCTGAGGAGGCTACACCAGTGGAGGTGACCTCGGGGCCCAGAGTCTCCCTGCCACCGCGGAGGGAAGCCTCTTTCAGGCCCATTGAGAAGACCCCCGTGAAGACCCCGGCGGAAACAGAGGGGGGGATCCGGTGGCCATTGTGGACACGGACACAGCCTCCGAGGAGGAACTGGTTGAAGTCTTGGAGGGCCTCGATGAGGGCTTCGAAGAGGCCCGGTCCCACGGGAGGGATACCGACGAAGGGGATGACGAGAGCGCCGGCGAGGTTCCTAGTCAACCGTCGCTTCCGGAGCCGCATTTTGTTGGCAATACAATCCTTATGTTCGGAGATAAGGACAAGATTGCCCCTACCACCGACGGAGGAGCCGGAACCAGGCCGATGGAGGAGCCAGAGCCAGATCCGTCGGGAAGTCCCCCAAACAAGAGAAGACGGACCCATCCAGCCCTGCCTTTTCAGCCCTCGTGGGCCTGCTGAGCCTTTGCCCACGTCCCCCGTACCTGGGGATGACACGGGAACGGACACGGCCACGACGCGTACGGATGACGGCGGCGGCGGCAACGGCACGGAGCACTCATCGCCTCCAGCCCGGGCCTCCCCACCCGACAAGATTGGGTCTTTCCACGCTATGATCGCCAGGGCATCTGAGCTTTTTCAGGTCTGTCCCGAAGAGAAGAAGGAAGGTTTCCTTTACCAAAGGCGCGAGGCCAAGAGGAAGACAGTGCTCGCCGTGCCTCTGCTGGATGACATCTGGGACGAGGGTCTCACCCTTCTCAAGAACCCGTCTACGACGCCTGCCAAGAGGGAGCGGTATGAGAAGAAGTACCGGGTCCCCGATGCGGCACCTTTGAGCTTCAGGGCGCAACCGACCCCTGACTCGTCTCAGCGGGGGCCAAGAAGAAAGCCGGGGGGCATCGCCTTGACGTCAACTTTCCCGCCGGACGGCGAAGTAAAGAAGCTGGATGCAATGGGACGAGTTATCTCGTCGGCGGCAACAACGATTAAGGCAGCCAACGCCCTCGTGATTGTGGCCCGCTACGACAGGGAGTTATGGTACAAGATCCCCCCCTGTTGGACTTCCTACCGGACGACAAGAGGGCTGAGGCCCTGGAGATCTTGCAAGAAGGTGAGGTGGCGTCGGACCACGCCATAACCGTGGCAATGGACATTGCCTCAGACGACGAGGGTGGCTCAAGGCGACGGATTTCCGCCAGGACGTACAAGCCAAGGTTTTGGACTTGCCGTTCGACGGGAACAACCTGTTTGGGAAAACAGTGGATGAGTCCCTCCAAGCCAATAAGGCGGACACGGAGACAGCTAAGGCCCTGGGAGTTCTCCAGCAACGAAGGCCGTCCTTTCGGAGCTCCGGAGGTAAGCAGGGTGCCTCCAAGGGATTCGGCGGTGGCTCCTCTACGTACCGCCAAGCGGCATGCTCCTCGTTGCATGAAGCCTATAGAGGATGACGCGAGTCGGGTGGATCCTGCAGTCGTCGCCACGGAGGCCAAGGCGGCAAGGCGTCCTCCAAGCAAGATTGAACCGACCATGGCATCGGGACCCCACCGAAGCACCCCGGTGGGAGGCCGGCTGGTGAAGTTCGTCAGCGTGTGGGAGTCCATCTCCACCGACTGTTGGGTGCTGGACGTGGCCAGGAAAGAAAACCGCGTCCCTCAACTGCTGTTGGAGGTAAGGGCGATGCTCAAGAAAGGTGCTATCGAGCTCGTACCAAAGAGGCTCCTTGGCTCCGGAGTATACTCAAGGTACTTCCTCGTGAAAAAGAAGACAGGAGGGTGGCGACCCAGCCTAGACCTGCGACGACTGAACAAGTACATCAAGGCACAGAAGTTCCCGATGGTCACCCTCCAGCACATGCTGGGACAGCTGGAGGAGGGCGATTTTCTGTCGTCGTTGGATTTGGAGGATGCATACTTTCACATTCCCATTCTAAAAGGGCACCGGAAGTTCCTCAGGTTCGTGGTCCAAGGGCGGCACTACCAGTTCAAGGCCCTGCCGTTCGGATTGAAGTCGGCACCCAGGGTTTTCACCAAGTGCCTTGCTCCAGTGGCAGCGCGGCTGCGCCTGCAGGGGATCCACGTCTACCCCTACCTGGACGATTGGCTCATCCGCGCAAGGACAAGGGAGCTCGCCGTAGAACACACAGCGAAGACCGTCCAACTGCTCACGGACCTGGGGTTCTCCATCAACTTCCCCAAGTCCCACCTGGTCTTCTGGGAGCCAAGCTCGACACAGTGGCGCGTCTGGCCTCGCCGTCGGAGGAAAGGACAAAGGCCATCCTAGGCAAGGTGCAGCATCTGCTGGCCACGGACATGGGCAGAGTGAGGTCCATCAAGTTCCTCCTCGGGATGATGTCCTCTTGCATTTATCTTGTGCGCCTGTGCAGGCTTCGGATGCACTCTCTACAGGAGTTCCTCGACGCCCGCTGGATTCAAGCGACGGGCAGCTTCGAGGACAGGATCCCTCTCAACGACACCTTCCGACGAGCGATCCAGTGGTGGGGCACCCGTGCTCATCTAGCGGCGGGGACAAACTTTCAGACCCCGGCCCACCAGGCGACGGTGACGACGGATGCCTCCCTGGAGGGGTGGGGAGCCCACACCTGAGATCTTCACGCGAGAGGCCTTTGGCTACCGGAGGAGAAGCCGCTCAACATCAACATCCTGGAGCTCCGGGCAGTGTTCTGGGCCTTCAGGTCCTTTCTCCCGTCCCTCAAGGGCAAGGTGGTGAGGATCTTCACCGACAACACCACCACGATGTTCTACATCTGGAAGCAGGGCGGAACCAGATCCCCGGCCGTATCCAAGGAAGCCCAGGACCGGTGGCATTGGGCCATTGCTCAAGGGATGTTTCTGGTGCCGTTTCATCTGGCAGGGATAAAAAACACCATCGCTGACTCACTCAGCAGAGAGCTGCGCTCGTGCCACAAGTGGGAACTACGCCAGGATCAAGTGGACCGACTCTTTCAGCGATGGGGCAAACCCCAGATCGACCTGTTCGCGACGGCGACAAACTCAAGTGCCAGAGGTTCGCCAGCAGGTTTCCCCAACCGAGGAGCATGGGCGATGCTTTCTCGTTCCCCTTTGACGGCCTGTTCCTGTACCTGTTCCCTCCGTTGCCGTTGCTGCTCCGTCTCATCAACCAACTCAAGAGGTCCCGGTGCAGGATGATCCTCGTCGCACCGGCGTGGCCGAGACAGATCTGGTTCCTGGACCTTCTGGACTTGTCAACGTCCCCACCAGTCAAGATGCCGATGGACGCGGATCTTCTCTCCAGAGAAGGAGGCGCCATTCTTCATCACGACCCGGAGTCGCTGAACTTGCAGGCCTGGCTCCTGCAGCACTAGAGTTTGGAGGGTATGATATCCCGGCAGACTGCAGAGAGATTCTTGCAAAGGCCAGGGCGTCCTCAACTCTCAAGTGCCATGGACATAAGTGGAAGAGGTTCTCTGTCTGGTGCCGTGCACAGAAGATTAACCCTCTACGGATTATGGCACCTCAAGTGCTACCATACCTACTGTCGCTAGCCAAGGCTGGACTAGGTCACGCTTCCATCAAGATACATCTGGCAGCGATCTCCCGATAGACCAGAACTACGGGACGGCCGTCCTTGTGGTCTCATCGACTGGTGAAGGAATTTCTGAAGGGACTGTTCCGATCGTTCCTGCCGGTGAAGGCTCCAGCCCCAGCGTGGGAGCTCAATGTGGTGCTGACCAGGGTCATGAGACCGCCATTCGAGCCTTTGCATTCGGCTCCGTTGAAGTTCCTGTCGTGGAAGACAGCGTTCCTTGTGGCCATCACCTCCGCACGACGCGTGGGAGAGATTCAGGCCCTATCCTGAAAGCCTCCATACTTGACTTTTCACGATACGAGGGTGGTGCTGAGGACGCACCCCTCTTTCATGCCCAAGGTGCCGTCGGACTTCCATCTTAACGAGCCCTTGGTGTTGCCAGTTTTCTTTCCGTCGCCTTTGTCGTCGGCCGAGAGGACTTTGCACTCGCTGGATGTAGCTGGAGAGCTTAAGTTCTACGTGGACCGAACAAAGAATTTTCGGAAGACATCACAGCTATTTGTGAACTTTGGACCTGTGAACCAAGGGAAGGATCTCTTGAAGGCTTCCATTTCCAGATGGCTCTCCGGCTACATCATGCACTGTCATTGGTTGGCCAACCGGCCGTTGCCTGGCCGTCCGAGAGCCCATTCGACCAGAGCGATCACTGCTACTACGGCATTCTTGTCTGGTGTGCCCCTGCTGGACATCTGCAGGGCTGCTACGTGGAGGTCGACGCACACCTACTGCGTCGACCTGGATTCCAGGGAAGAGTCCAGAGTCGGCCAAGCAGTGCTGCGCAACCTGTTCGCCTGAAGGTGGGCCTGGTGAGGAGGTAAGAGTTGCTTAATGTTGAGTTTATGTAATGCTTAATGGTGAGCCTTTTGCCACCTCCCTTGGTTGTGCATGTGTGTACTGCTATGCATTCTTATATTCATGAGCATGTGAATCCATGCCAGACCCCATGCTGGAAAAGGAACAAGTTACTTACCTGTAACTGTTGTTCTCCTCATTGGCTGAGGGGCTGCCACGCCCCTCGCCGGGAACAGAGTAGCCGGCACGCACGGCGTAAAAGGGAATACCGTGTGGTATGGCTCGCAAATGAGCCAATCACCACGCTGTATTCCCGTTCCGCCGCGTGCGCCGGGTGCTAATGAAAATGAACAGCAGCAATACTGCAAAATGACTGCGAGGACAGCTTGCATTGATGAAAATAAATGTAGACTTTTTTTCTGAAAAGCCTCAGTTGTTACAATGCACTATGGTAGATATGTATGTTTTTTGAGCTGGGGCACCCCCCTTCTCCGTCAAATATTTAAAAAACGATTCGAAAAGATTTACACCAAACCACTAAAAGGCACATCTGCATCGCCTTGATTCTTATTTGGCGCAAACATTGCCCATTGTTTTCCACTGTGTGCATTTCTAAAGGATGCAAATTTTCCCCTGTGGCAAAATAAATAGGTTTAGTTCAACACTTAATAGCTTTTGCACCGTTGGACTAAATTGCCCCAAATTCTTCAATTTGGTGGTCCATGCCAGCCAATTAATTTGGAAAATGTCAACCATGCACATGCAACGAGTTATAAGTTACTGGCAATAAAATGTTTCCAAAGTTGAATGGTTAATACATTTCACCTCAACGATAGGACTGTGAACATCCCCTATAATAACAACCATCGAGTAATGGCAGCGCTTGGCACAACATGCCAACCAGACACCAAAGAGATAATCCCCAAGATTATTTGGCGCACCTACCTTAAAATAGAATGGATGCTGGAAAAAGAACATATTGCTGAACCAACTTGTCCTAAGCTTTAGGACTAACACCCTAACTGCCAAATATGACAGCATAAGGGTGTAGCCCAGGTTACAGCTATACAAACATATGCTGACTGTATCTTTTTCGAAATGAAATTATCTCGAAAACATTTCGTCTAAAACATTTTTTTCAAATGTATTATTTTGATTTAATATGTTTTTTTGGGTTTTTGAAAGTTAAAAAAAGTGTTTAAAAAAACAGGGGTTTGGGGGGAACCCCCCATTTAAAAAAAAATTTATAAATACACTCGAAATATTTTTTTTCGCCGAAATGTTTTCGACATAATGGAATTCTAAAAAATGCTGTTCGAAAAAATGGCTATAAACCCTGACAGTGAGGTTGGTGCTAGGAAGCCCAGACTGACAGGTACTAAGACAGAAAGCCCAGGCAAACAGTTGCAGGCACTCGCTTTCTCTCTTCCCCTACAGTATCTGCATGCAGACAGACCTGTCCTGGTGCCTCTCAACCTCCCCCTTAGTTGATACGTGTACCTGGGGAGTCCAGAGCTAAAGCGAGAGCTGTAGAAATGTTGGCTCCATTAATGTCAAATTGGACATTCGCCTAAACATAAATCCCCAGTCAGCGTGTACTGGTATGCCAATCATTGTACGCTAAACTGGTTGCACCAATCATTACTTGCTTCAAGATATTTGGGTCTGTCGTTATTGCAATTTTTCAGAAGTTAAACAGCAATGGGAGGATGATTAAACTGTCTCCATGTCATTTTCTAGCAACGCAGTCACAAGCCTCACTGACCACAATTCACACCCCCTCTCAGAACTAGCCAACTGTGAGTCAATAAGGGGGCAAGAAATGTATAAAAGGCAGAAAGAAGGTATAGCCTCCTCAAGCTGCCCTCTCTGACTGAGACTCAGGACTGTCCCTTGAATATTGATTGATGTGACAAGCGCCTCAAGCATTACAGGATCTAATGGCGCACCCAACATGGTGTTATAATTATTAGTATAATTATAGCCAATAAGACGATATATATATATTTCTGAGGCTTGTGGAATCTGCTTGGATCACATGCTGTGCATAGGGCGACATCTAGTGGAAGCTGCGGAGTATTACAGTTTGTTTTTCAAAACTCGAAAAAGGGCGTTGACACAGGGCGTGCCAGTAATACTATCCCTAGTGTGACATCCACTGTACCCATGATCCCTCACGGGTCTAGGACCCTCAGATTGTTTTTTCCGCCATACAGGTCGGAAGCATTTCGCGGAGTTCCCTGGCCTTAGCCATACTTTTGCTAAATATGGTTAAATTTAACCATTTCTCCTCCCCAACGTCGAGTCACCGAACTTCCACACTCGACGCCAGCCCGGAGAAGAATTCGACCGTTGACAGCTGCACGACGGATTTGGGCCTCGGAAGGCCTCTGGCCTCGGCCCGGGCCTTGGAAGGCCACTGTCCTCGGCCCTGCAAGTAGGGAGAGTGGGGGGTGGACATACTCTACACTCTTTTGGTATATAGGTACATTCTTATATATTCCTACACTTACAAGCCCGCTGCCACAAGGTGCGTATGGGGGTACCCCTTTCCAATTCTGCCCCAAGTGCAACCGCAAGTACCCTTGGGTCGACAGGCACGCCACATGCAATCTCTGCTTGCCGAGGGACCACCCCGAGGCGAATTGCAGAGCGTGTAGTAGGTTTAAACCCAAAACACTTAAGGACCGTTCGATCAAGCGTTGGGCCCACCACGCCAGGCGTCAAGAGGCCATGGCAGCGGAGGGCGCCTTCGGCGATGGCAGCGACGCCGTGCTTTCGGCCGGCGAGGGCATTATGGCGTCAAAAGACAGCCGAGCACAGGTCCCCGACCTCGGAAGGTCGTCCGGCAGGGCGGCTATGGGGGAAGACCCCCGGCGAAACAAGCGCTTCCCACAGCACTTCCACAAAACACATGAAGTCCAACCGGAACTCGACACGCACGTCGAGTTCTCGGAAAGAGGCACATAGAGAACGGTCCGAATCGGCGTCCTCTGGGCGTTCTCGATCAAGATCGCTGCAGGACTCCAGGCAATCATCCACTGTTGCCAAGAGTGCCTCGCTCCCCAAGGTAACGGAAGTTCGATCGTCGGAGGACGAAGCCGACTTCCATCCCCAGACTGCACTCCAGGAGTCGGCGCTCGCAGACCGCATTACGGCAGCCCCCGAACCCCTTCCTCCACGCTCGAAGGATAGGGACACTACCCCCGAACCTCGACGCCAGGCGTCGAAAGGCTCCGAAGGGGTGAAAAAACAGGGAAAACACTCTTCCACTCACAGGGAGGGGGAAAAACAACAAAGGAAGCAGCCTCTGCCTACTTCCACACCTTTAAAACACTCCACTCCTCATAAACAGACAGACAAGTCCAAGTCTTCTGCTATCACAAAGACCCCTGCTCAGACCACCAAGTCTAGTCAGGATAACTCAGAGAAACTTCCAGAAAGAGTCATTCCCAGTTCTAGAGAATGGTCTAGTGATGACATAGACAGGGTCATGTCAAGGATGTCATCATTGGCAGATTTTTACACAAAAAACCCTGAACACTTTCTCTCTTATACTCCCGACGGGCCAGCTCCCTCAGGCTCTAAGGATCCTATACCTCCAAGTAAAAAAGTCCTGGTTTGAAACACCAACACGGTCTTCGGACCCCTTCTATGTACAGCCCTACTCTCAGTATCAAGGAGAGACATCCTTTTGTGAGGATCCAGATTTGGGCATGTTGGAAGATCAAACTGGTACGGGCTACTATGGGGATGATGAGGACCAAGAAGAGGATAAGGACGACCCGGAAACCTACAGAGTAGATTCCCCGGTAGAGAAGGAACCCCCGGTTACCGACTCCCCTGTCGACAACCAACCTCTCCTAAATGAAGTTCTGTCTCGAGCAGCTGAACATTTCCACATGGTGTTTCCCAGGGTGCTCAAGAGGAGAGGGACTTCGCTGAAGAGTTAGTGGGAGAAAGGAGGCCTGTTGCTCAGGCCATCCCTATCCTGAAGTCTATTCAGAGAAGAATAGATCCTTCACTTGTTAATCCTAACCTCACCAGGGCAGTGAACCCCAGGATTGAGAAACTTTTCAGGGCAGCCCAATCAGACCCACTGTGTATAAGGGGGCATCTGAAGCCGGACTTCTTGGTTGTTACAAACACCCGTAAGAGGGCGGGAACACCCTTGTTATCGTCCGAAGCTCCTCCCGACAAGGAGAGCAAGAAACTGTATGGTTTGGGAAGGAAAGTAGCCTCCACTTCTGCCTACCAGGCAAGGATTGCCAACTCCCCCACCCTGTTGGCCAGCTACAACTGCCATCAGTGGGACGAAGTCGCGGCACTCATAGACTCCGCCCCAGAACCATTAAAGAGCAAGTTGGCACGAGTTTCGGCGGAGGGAAGAGCCATGTCCGGTTGCATTTTAAAAGCAACCTTTGATGCCGCGGATAACGCCGGCAGATTGATAGCAGAAGGAACTGTTATCAAGAGACACGCTTGGTTACGGCAGTCTGGATTCAAAGCTGAAACCCAAGCATCATTGTTAGATAAACCGGTGGAGCCGGATCTGTAGTTTGGTAAGGCGGTCGAGGACGCGCTGAAAAATGCCAAGGATGAGTATGAAACACTCAAATCCCTAGGCCAACTAACCAATAAACACCCTAATCAGAGAGGGAATGGCAATTTTTGTCACCCACGCAGCCAAAATTCCCAGAGAGGATCTAACTATTCCCAGCGGCAGGGTACACCGTGGAGCAATAATAATTAACAGTCTACCCAGGGTTACGGCAGGGGTAATAAAAGAGGATGTGGAAAAGGTAGAGGCAGCCCCAGTAGAGGAGGCGGCACGCCTCCACCAAAACAGTGACGCTCCGTTCAGGGTCCCTTCTCACGCAACCCCAGTAGGGGGACGCATTTCCAACTTCACCCAAGCTTGGGAAGGGATCACATCAGACAGATGGGTGCTGTCCACAGTATCCGTAGGGTACTGCATAGAAACCATCCTCCATGACAAAAAATACATTCTTTGGACCACCAGAAGATCCTCCTCGAGGAGATCGTCAATCTGCTAGCAAAGGACACGATAGAACTCGTCCCGGGACACCAGGTAAACAAGGGTATTTATTCAACTTACTTCCTTGTGCCAAAAAAAGATCTGACAATGCGCCCAGTATTGGATTTACAGCCTGTAAACAAGTATGTCAAGCCCCAAAAGTTTCGCATGACTACTCTCCAGGAGGTAATCCCCCTCCTAAAAAAGGGGGATTACATGGCAACATTGGACATGAAAGATGCCTATTTTCATATTTCCATGTTCCCAGCGCACAGAAAGTACTTACGCTTCAAGGTGGACAGTCGGCACTACCAGTTCAAGGTACTGCCCTTCGGGATAGCTTCGGCTCCAAGGGTATTCACCAAGGTACTGGCGATGGCGGCAGCACACCTACGCAGGGAGGCAATCCCGGTGTACCCTTACTTGGACGACTGGCTCATCACGGGGGAGACCCCAGTAATTTGCAAAGCAAACATTCAAAGGACAATCGACCTCCTCTTCGAATTGGGCTTCTCAATAAACGAAAAAAAGTCAAGTCTGGTGCCAAGCACATCCAAACAGTTCCTTGGAGCTATCCTAGACACTCAAGAGGGGTTGACCTTTCCTTCCGAGGAAAGAATTCGGAATATACTGCTGCAAATTCCGCAATATCACTCCGGTCGCCAGATAACGGTACGCAAAGCAATGCGTTTGTTGGGCATGATGGCGTAATGTATTTACCTGGTCCGCCACGCGCGCCTGCGCATGCGTCCCATGCAGGAATGGTTGGCGAAACAGTGGTCTCAGGCAAGTGGTCAGTGGGACGATCTACTGGTCGTTTCGCCAACACTTGTACAAAGCCTTCACTGGTGGACAAGAGAGAATCTGTCCAAGGGGAAACCCTTTTACGATCCCGAGATACAGGCGGTAGTCACAACCGATGCATGCCTGACGGGGTGGGGAGCTCACCATCTCCACCACACAGCTCAGGGTCTCTGGTCGCACTCAGTGGCCAAGAATCACATCAACCTGTTAGAGCTTCTGGCAGTATTCAGAGCACTTCAAGCGTTCGAGCCCTACCTGTTAAATCAGTCAGTGCAAATCTGGACGGACAGCACTACAGCCATGTTCTACATGAACAAGCAAGGAGGGACTCGGTCGCCAAATCTGTCCAAGCTTGCCCAGAAAAACTGGAAATGGGCACTCAGACGGAACATCTTCCTGTCATCGCAACATGTTCCAGGGGATCTCAATTCCCTAGCGGATGCTCTGAGCAGAGACCCCCTCCCAGAGGAACACGAATGGTGTCTACACAGAGAAGTCGTAGAAGATATCTTCTCTCAGTGGGGTTTCCCCACTATAGACCTATTCGCCACAAGCGAAAACAGACAATGCCCAGGATTTGCATCCAGGTTCCCCCAACCAGGCTCCCAGGGGAACGCCCTGTGGATGAACTGGTCAGGGATGTTTGCGTACGCTTTTCCACCAACTCCTCTAATCAGGAAGGTGGTCAACAAGATGAACAGAGAATCGATGACGCTTGTCCTAGTTGCTCCCATGTGGGCAAGACAACCGTGGTTCCCACACTTACGCAGATTGGTGGTGTGCGAACCCATCAAACTTCCGGGCTGGTACAACCTACTGTCCCAGCACCAAGGTCAAACAGTGCATCCTCAACCCAACTCAATGAACCTGGCAGCATGGCTTCTGAGGTCATAGAGTTCGGACATCTCAATTTACCATAGAGGTGTATGGACATCCTAAAGGAATCTAGGAAACCTAACACGAGGCACTGCTACTTTGACAAATGGAAGAGATTCGTTATCTGGTGCCAGAATAAACAAATCAACCCAGTTGATTGCACTCCTTCCACTATTGTTACATACATGCTCCACCTGCTGGATGCAGGACTGGTTTTTAACTCACTGAAGGTACACCTGGCAGCCCTTTCAGCATACACCACTTCCCATAACAAGGTGTTGTGGTGGAAAGTACCAGTAGTTAAAGCCTTCATGGAAGGAGTAAAGAGACTTCACCCTCCTATTTCAAACCCACCACCAGGATGGGACTTTAACGTGGTGCTATCTAAGCTCATGGGCCCCCCATTCGAGCCCATGCACAAAAGCAGTCTCAAACACCTGACTTACAAAACGGCCTTCTTAGTAGCAATTACATCTATAAGAAGAGTCAGTGAAATTCAGGCTTTGTCAGTGCAAGATCCCTTCTTTACTGTCCATAAAGATAAACTGGTTTTACGCACACACCCTAGGTTCTCACCTAAGTTTATTTCAAAATTCCACGTGAACCAGTCCAACGAGCTTCCGGCTTTCTTCCAAGACTCACAAAGCTCGGCTGAGGTGAAACTACACACACTACATGTGCGTAGGGCGGTCCTCTACTATGTAAACAAGACCAGACCGCTAAGGAAAACAGATCAGCTGTTTGTCTCCATAGCTATAGGCAGAGAGGGGGATCGCGTCTCTAAAGGTGCCATCTCCAAGTGGATTATTAACTGTATCCAGCTGTGTTACTCACTTTCTGAAGGAACTCTGCCTTTCACCCCTAGGCCCACTCTACAAGAGGCATTGGGGCCACTATGGCTTTCATTGCAAATGCAAAGCAGCTACTTGGAGCTCTATTCACACTTTTACTCAGCACTACTGCATTGACACTCATTCCAAGACAGATACACAAGTGGGACAAGCGGTTCTAAGACATTTATTTGCTCATGACCCTTCTCACATCCCACCTCCTTCTTCAGGTACTGCTTGCTAATTTATGCACAGCATGTGATCTAAGCAGATTCCACAAGTCTCAGAAGGGATACATTACTCACCGTAATCGTATTTCTGATGCTTGTATCTGCTTAGATTCACATGCGACCCACCCTTCCTCCCCTCTGAGAGAAGGTGCATGGATGCTTGTAGTCTTACCTTTCTATCTATCTGCTTGGATTATCTGTACTCACGCTACTCCTCATGCTACCTCATGTCAGAAAAATACAATCTGAGGTTCCTAGACGCGTGAGTGATCATGGGTACAGTGGACGTCACACTAGGGATAGTATTACTGGCACGCCCGTGTCGACGCCCTTTTTCGAGTTTCGAAAAACAAACTGTAATACTCAGCAGCTTCCACTAGATGTCGGCCTATGCACAGCATGTGAATCTAAGCAGATACAAGCATCAGAAATACGATTACGGTGAGTAATGTATCCTATATATATATATATATTTCTGAGGCTTGTGGAATCTGCTTAGATCACATGCTGTGCATAGGCCGACATCTAGTGGAAGCTGCGGAGTATTACAGTTTGTTTTTCGAAATTCAAAAATGGGCGTCGACACAGGGCGTACCAGTAATACTATCCCTAGTGTGACATCCACTGTACCCAAGATCCCTCACGCGTCTAGGATCCTCAGATTGTTTTTTTCCGCCATACTGGTCGGAAGCATCTTGCGGAGTCCCCTGGCCTTAGCCATACTTTTGCTAAAATTATAAAATAATAATCTATTGACATCCTTCCCCACCCCAATGTCGAACTTCGACACTCGAAGCCGGCTGGAGAAGAAATCGACCGTCGGCTGCTGCACGACGGATTTGGGCCTCGGAAGGCCGCTGACCTCGGCCCGGGCCTGGTAGGCCACTGGCCTCGGCCTTGCAAGTAGGGAGAGTGGGGGTGGTACATACTCTACACTCTTGGTATATAGGTACACCTTATATATTTCCTACACTTAACACCCCGCTGCCTCAAGGTGCGTATGGAGAGTACCCCTTTTCAATTCTGCCCCAAGTGCAACCGCAAATACCCTTGGGTCGACAGGCACGCCACGTGCAATCTCTGCTTGCCGAGGGACCACCCCGAAGCGAACTGCAGAGTGTGTAGTAGGTTTAAACCTAAGACACTTAAGGACCGTTCGACGAAGCGTTGGGCCCACCACGCCAGGCAGGCGGCCATGGCAGCGGAGGGCGCCTTCAGCGATGGCAGCGACGCCGTACTTTCGGACGTCGAGGGCATTATGGCGTCGAAAGACAGCCGAGCGCAGGTCCCCGACCTCGGAAGGTCGTCCGGCAGGGCGGCTATGGGGAAGACCCCCGGCGACGCAAGCGCTTCACATACTACACACACTAAACAAACTAAGTCCAACCGAGACTCGACGACATCGAGTTCTCGGAAAGAGGCACAGACAGAACGGTCCGATTCGGTGTCCTCTGGGCGCTCTCGATCAAGATCGCCGCATGACTCCAGGCAATCATCCACTCTTGCCAAGAGTGCCTCGCTCCCTAGGCTAACAGAAGTTCGATCGTCGGAAGACGAAGACGACTTCCACCCCCAGGCCGCGCTCCAGGAGGCAGAGCCGCAATTAAAGCCAGCGAGGCCCCACGCTCGAAGGACAGGGACACCTCTCCCGATCCTCGACGCCAGGCGTCGAAAAACTCCGGAGCCACTAAGGGACAGGGAAAACATTTTTCAACGCACGGGGAGGGGGAAAAACAGCAGAAGAAACTACTTGTACATTCTTCCACACCTGTGAGACACTCCAACCCCCCCTAAACAGACAGACAAGTCCAGGTCTGCTGATAGGTCCACAACCAGCAAAGCTACTCAGGATAAATCCCATAGACTTGCTGAGAGAGTCATTCCCAGTTCAAAAAAATGGTCCAGTGAAGACATAGATAGGGTCATGTCAAGAATGTCTTCGTTGGCTGATTTTTATGATAAAAATCCAAAACATTTCCTCTCGTATGATCCACAGGGGGCCACACCCTCAGGCTCTACTGATCCTATCCCCCCGAATAAGAAGGCCCGGTTTGAAACCCTGATAAGGTCTGAACTCTTCGAGGTACAACCTTACGCAACACCATACTCTGGGTATCAAGGAGAGGGTCATTTTGTGGAGACCAAGATTTTGGTGTGATAGAAGAGCAAACCGGGACGGGCTACTATGGGGATGATGAGGACCAGGAAGAAGAAGAGGATGACCCGGAAACATACAGAGTAGATTCCCCAGTAGAGAACGAAGCCCCGGTTACCGACTCTCCGGTCGATAACCAGCCCCTCCTAAATGAGGTTCTCGCTCGCGCAGCAGAACATTTCCACATTGACACCCACGGTGTACAGGAGGAAAGGGACTTTGCAGAAGAGTTAGTGGTAGAAAGGAGGCCGGTTGCCCAGACCATCCCTATCCTTAAATCCATTCAGCTGAGAATAGATCCGTCCCTGGTGAACCCAAACCTCATCAGAGCGGTCAATCCCAGGGTTGAAAAACTTTTCAGGGCAGCTCAGTCTGACCCTCTCTATATAAGAGGACATCTGAAGCCAGACTCCCTAGTTATTACCAACACTCGTAAGAGGGCTGGAACACCCTTGTCTTCGTCAGAAGCTCCTCCCGACAAGGAGAGCAAAAAACTATACGGTTTCGGCAGGAAGGTAGCCTCAACGTCCGCCTATCAAGCAAGGATTGCTAACTCCACCAGCCTGTTGGCCAGCTACAACTGCCATCAGTGGGAAGAAGTCGCGGCTCTCATAGCCTCTGCTCCTGAACTGTTAAAGGGCCAATTAGCTCGGATTTCCGCAGAGGGTAGAGCCGTGTCTGGTTGCATTTTGAAAGCAACCTTCGACGCTGCGGACAACGCAGGCAGATTGATAGCAGAAGGTACTGTTATCAAGAGACATGCGTGGTTACGGCAGTCTGGTTTTAAGGCAGAAACTCAGGCATCATTGTTAGACAAACCAGTGGAAGCCGATCTGTTGTTTGGAAAGGCGGTCGAAGACGCACTGAAAAATGCCAAGGACGAATACGAGACACTCAAATCCCTTGGCCAGTTAACCAATAAACAACCTAACCAGAGAGGGAATAGTAATTTTCGTCGCCCACGCGGCCAAAATTCCCAGAGAGGATCTAACTATTTCCAGGGGCAGGGTACACAGTGGAACAACAACCAACAGTCTACCCAGGGTTATGGCAGAGGTAATAGGAGAAGTTGTGGTAAAGGCAGAGGCAGCCCCAGCAAGGGAGGCGGCACGCCTCCTCCAAAGCAGTGACGCTCAGTTCAGGGTCCCTTCTCACGCAACCCCAGTAGGGGGACGCATTTCAAACTTCATCCAGGCTTGGGAAGGGATCACATCAGACAGATGGGTGCTGTCAACAGTATCCACAGGGTACTGTATAGAACTACTGCAGCGTCCCCGGTACCATCCTCCACGACAAAGAGTACACTCCTTAGAACATCAGAAGATTCTCCTCGAGGAGATCGCCATTCTTCTACAAAAGGACGCGATAGAACTCGTCCCGGGACACCAGGTAAACAAAGGTATTTATTCAACTTACTTCCTTGTGCCAAAGAAAGACTTGACAATGCACCCAGTATTGGACTTACGGCCTGCCAACAAGTATGTCAAGCCCCAAAAATTTCGTATGACCACGCTACAAGAGGTAATCCCCCTCCTAAAAAAGGGGGATTACATGGCAACCTTAGATATGAAAGATGCTTATTTTCATATTTCCATGTTCCCAGCGCACAGAAAGTACTTGCGCTTCAAGGTGGACAGTCGCCACTACCAATTCATGGTACTGCCCTTCGGGATAGCTTCAGCACCAAGGGTATTCACCAAGATACTGGCGGTGGCGGCTGCACACCTACGCAGGGAGGCAATCCCAGTGTACCCTTATCTGGACGACTGGCTCATAACGGGGGAAACCCCAGGAATTTGCAGGACAAACATTCAAAGGACTATCGACCTCCTCCACGAATTAGGCTTCTCAATCAACGAGAAGAAGTCAAGCCTGGTGCCAAGCACCTCAAAACAATTCCTAGGAGCAATCCTGGATACCCAGGAGGGGTTGACCTTTCCTTCAGAAGAAAGAATTCGGAATATACTACTACAAATTCCGCATTATCAGTCCGGTCAACAAATAACGGTACGCAAAGCAATGCGTTTACTGGGCATGATGGCGTCATGCATTTACCTGGTCCCCCACGCGCGCCTGCGCATGCGTCCCATGCAGGAATGGTTGGCGAAACAGTGGTCGCAGGCAAGTGGTCAGTGGGACGATCTAGTGGTTGTTTCGCCAACACTGGTACAAAGCCTCCACTGGTGGACAAGAGAGAATCTCGCAAAGGGGAAACCCTTTTACGATCCCGAAGTACAGGCAGTAGTCACTACAGATGCATGTCTGACGGGGTGGGGAGCTCACCATCTCCACCACACAGCTCAGGGTCTCTGGTCTCACGCAGTGGCCAAGAACCACATCAACCTGCTAGAGCTTCTGGCAGTATTCAGAGCGCTTCAGGCGTTCGAGCCCCATCTACTAAACCTGTCAGTGCAAATCCGGACGGACAGCACTACAGCCATGTTCTACCTGAACAAGCAAGGAGGGACTCGCTCGCCAAATCTGTCCAAGCTTGCCCAGAAAATCTGGATATGGGCACTCAGACGGAACATCTTCCTGTCATCGCAACATGTTCCAGGGGAGCTCAATTCCCTAGCGGATGCTCTGAGCAGAGACTCCCTCCCAGAGGAACACGAATGGGTTCTTCACAGAGAGGTCGTAGAAGATCTCTTCTCTCAGTGGGGTTTCCCCACTATAGACTTATTCGCCACAAGCGAAAACAGACAATGCCCAGGATTTGCATCCAGGTTCCCCCAACCAGACTCCCAGGGGAACGCCCTGTGGATGAACTGGTCAGGGATGTTTGCGTACGCTTTTCCACCAACTCCTCTCATCAGGAAAGTGGTGAACAAGATGAACAAGGAATCGATGATGCTCGTCCTAGTTGCTCCCATGTGGGCAAGACAACCGTGGTTTCCACACCTACGCAGGATGGCGGTGTGCGAGCCCATCAAACTTCCAGCCTGGTACAACCTACTGTCCCAGCACCAAGGTCTAACAGTGCACCAGCAACCCAACTCAATGAACCTGGCAGCATGGCTCCTGAGGTCATAGAGTTTGGACACCTCAATTTGCCACAGAGGTGTATGGACATCCTAAAGGAATCTAGGAAACCAAACACAAGGCACTGTTACTTTGACAAGTGGAAGAGGTTTGTTATCTGGTGCCAGAGTAGACAAATCAACCCGGTTGATTGCACTCCTTCCACTATTGTTACATACATGCTCCACCTGCTAGATTCAGGATTGGTTTTTAACTCACTGAAAGTACACCTGGCAGCCCTCTCGGCTTACACCACTTCCCATAGCAAGGTGTCGTGGTGGAAGGTACCAGTAGTTAAAGCCTTCATGGAAGGAGTAAAGAGACTTCACCCTCCTATTTCAAACCCACCGCCAGGGTGGGACCTTAATGTGGTGCTAGCCAAGCTCATGGGCCCCCCTTTCGAACCCATGCATAAAAGCCGTCTCAAACACCTGACTTATAAAACGGCCTTCTTAGTAGCTATTACTTCTATAAGAAGGGTCAGTGAAATTCAGGCTCTGTCAGTGCAGGATCCCTTCTTTACTATACATAAAGACAAACTGGTTTTACGCACACACCCTAGGTTCTCACGTAAATTTATATCAAAATTCCATGTAAACCAGTCCATCGAGCTTCCGGCTTTCTTCCAGAACCCGCAAAGCTCGGCTGAGGTGAAACTACACACCCTAGATGTGCGTAGGGCGGTCCTCTACTATGTAAATAAAACAAGACCGCTAAGGAAAACAGATCAACTGTTTGTCTCCGTAGCTCCAGGCAGAGAGGGGGATCGCGTCTCTAAAGGTGCCATCTCGAAGTGGATTATTAACTGTATCCAGCTGTGTTACTCACTCTCTGAAAAGACTCTGCCTTTTACGCCAAGGGCCCACTCTACTAGAGGCATTGGGGCCACTCTGGCTTTCATTGCAAATGTTCCCCTTGACACCATTTGCAAAGCGGCTACTTGGAGCTCTATTCACACTTTTACTCAGCATTGCTGCATTGACACCCATTCCAAGGCAGATACACAAGTGGGACAAGCGGTTCTAAGACACTTATTTGCTCATGACCCTTCTCAAATCCCACCTCCTTCTTCTGGTACTGCTCGCTAATCTATGCACAGCATGTGATCTAAGCAGATTCCACAAGCCTCAGAAGGGATACATTACTCACCGTAATCGTATTTCTGATGCTTGTATCTGCTTAGATTCACATGCGACCCACCCTTCCTCCCCTCCGAGAGAAGGCGCATGATTGCTTGTAGTCTTACCTTTCTGTCTATCTGCTTGGATTATCTGTACTCACGCTACTCCTCATGCTACCTCATGTCAGAAAAAATACAATCTGAGGATCCTAGATACGTGAGGGATCTTGGGTACAGTGGACGTCACACTAGGGATAGTATTACTGGCACGCCCTGTGTCGACGCCCATTTTCGAATTTCGAAAAACAAACTTTAATACTCTGCAGCTTCCACTAGATGTCAGCCTATGCACAGCATGTGAATCTAAGCAGATACAAGCATCAGAAATACAATTACGGTGAGTAATGTATCCCATATGTATATATGTGTATATATATATATACCATTGCTACAATTACAATTATAGCACACATTCTTAAAAAGAATAAGAAGAGAAAAAGGAAAAAGGAGAAAAAAGAAAATAGTTAAAGAGTTAGCAGGTTATTGACGGTCATCCAGTATTTAGTCAGATGATAGATCAGGCCAAAGTCATTGCCCTGGAAGAAAGCCTCGCATGATTTAAGGCAAAAGCTCTCCAGCTGCTGGAGCTTTGCAATGCAGTCCTGGGCCAAGATTTCGGCACCAGATCATATTTTCAGTAGGATTCTCATGGTGTATGTCATACTAATTGACCTGAAGGAAGAACCTCTGTGTCTTGAGGCAAAAGATTTTGCACCGCCCATTAACTGTCGGATTGTAATGTGTAGATTATCAAAATGTGCTGCGAATTTTAGGCTGCGGTCATTATTAACACCCAAGTCATCATGGCGGTGGACAGTTTCGGAGCTGTTGTCTAATTTACAGACATGATTGCTGCATTTGGAGAGTGCACCATCACTCATCATGCAGTGCACAAGACCGGCCCACTATTCCTGGAAGATAAACTAAAATCTTACCTCCCACCCCACACCCTAAGATCAAGCACTGCCCTCCTTTTAGTGATCCCAACCACTAACTCCATCTGGATGAGAGGATCCTCTTCTCAACTTTGGGCCTGACTCTGTTGAACTCACTTTCACCCCACATCCAACACACCCAAGACTATATGACATTCCGCAAAGTACTAAAAACATGGCCTTTTCCATAACGCCAAAATCAACATTAAAGACGTGATTGTTCTTCCAACAACCGAATGACAAAATACACAATGGGACACCCAACATTATCTTCAATGAATATGCCAACTGATTGGGCTATAGACAACCGTATCCCTTAACACTGAACAATGATCTCTTTAGATCCTACCCACAGGAGTCCCCAGCCCGTAACCCTTCCCCACAATGTCACTGTGTGCCCTTACTTCGCCCTGCAATGTGACCGTACCCTCCTGCTCCAGTGATGTAACTATATATCCCTCTGTATTACCCCCTATAACTACCATGTATCCCTCTATATCGCCATCCCCTCTAGCCCATGTGATGTCATTGCATGCCTCACTGTGTCTTTGTCCCTGTGTACCCTGCCTTTCTGTTCCCCATGATGTCCCTATCTATCCCTCTACAATCCTGTCACTGTAACCCAGCCCTCTATCACTATTACCCCTTTGTGCCTTTGTGTCGCCATGTACCCTCCCCTTCTTTTCCAGTGATGTCACTATATACCCCACTGTATTACCCTCCCCTATGATTCCCAATGAATTATGGGTCGAATGGATGAAATGGATGGATAGAAGTGATGAATGGAATGAATAGATAGAATGGATGGATGGATGGATGGGATGGAATGGATGGCTGGATAGAATAGATGGCTGAAATGGATAGAATGGATGAAATGGACAGAATGGATGTATGTGGAATAGGTGGGTGGAATAGGTGGATGGAATGTAAGAATGGGATGGATGGAATGGATGTATGGAATGGATGGATGGAATGATGGAATGGATGGACGCATGTGGAATGAATGGATGCAATGGATGGCTTGGATGCTTTTGGAATTAATAGATGGAATGAATGGATGGAATGGGTGTATATGGAATTGATGGAATAGAAGTGATGGAGGTGACGGAAGTGACGGAAATGATGGAAGTAATGGAAGACAGCAAATGGATGAAATAGATGGAACAGATAGATGAAATGGATGGATGAAATTGATGGAATAGAAAAGAGAAATGGATGGACTGGATGGATGGACTAGATGGATGGAACGGATGGAATGAATGGAAGAAATGGATGGATGGAATGAATGGGATGGATCGATTGATGAAATGGATGGATGGACTAGATGAACTAGATGGATGGACTAGATGGATTGGATGGAAGGAATGAATGGAAGAAATGGATGGATGTAATGGATGGAATGGATGGAATGAACATATTGATGGAATAGATGGATGGACTGGTGGAATGGATGGGTGAATCGACTGATGGAATGGATGGATTGCTTGATGCAATGGATGAAATGGAGGGATGGAATGGATGGATTGAATGGATGGAAGGGACGTATGGACGGAATGGATGGATGGATGGATGGATGGATGGATGGATGGATGGAATTACACTACCCTCTAGTTCCCGTGTGTGCCCACCATGCACGTGTCTCAGTGTACCATGCTTTCCTGTTCCCCATGCTGTTGTTGTATATCCCTCTGTCCCCCTCCTATCACTGTAAACCCAGCCCCCTGTCACTGAATGTCCATGTGTTGCTGTGTTCCCTGCCATCCTGCTCCCATGATGTCACTTTGTATCCCAATATACTACCCATCCCTCTTGTCACTGTGTGTGCACACCGTGCCCATGTGTCACTGTGTACCCTGCTTTCTTGTTCCCATGCCGTTGCTTTATATCCATATGCCCCCCCTTGTCACTGTAAGCCCAGCCCCCTGTCACTGTGTGTCCCTTTGTCACTGTGTTCCCCGTCATCCTGTCCACGTGCCTGGTCTCAGGTGCTTTAAATATGAACCATCATTTCATATCATATCACATCACTGCACTTACTCTCTACTACACATCATCACACACCTAGAACACAGCTATACCCCTGATAAATTCGGCCTAGCTGTTCACATACGAATACTACCCCACGAACACCTCATCACCCTAATAAAACGCAGCTATCCCATGAAATTTTGGCCTAGTTGCTCACATAAGCATCCTTCAGGCCTAACACAGCCAGAACCCAGTCTGGGTGTCCACCCACCAGACTGCACACATCCAACTGATATCTTCAGCACCACACCTTACGCTAGGATGCAGCTACCATCCGGCAATTACATCAGCTGCACACATAACTGGTGCACCCACACACCCTATGATACTATCTCTCGCTACTGACCTGAACTGCAGTTCCAGAGGGCGTTCAACCTACCAGCGCTTTGAGATGATCCCAGTGATATATAGAGCGCTATATAAATGCCAAATAACATAACATAACATACAGGGGCGTTTCTGGGTGGGGTTTTGGGGGTATAGCCCTGGGACTTTTGGTTGTAGCCCCGAATAGAAGCTCAGGGGCTACAACCAAAAGGCTAGCTAGCCGTGGGCACTGACAGCCCAGACATTAGCATAGCCCCAGATCTTTTTCAGATCTAGAAACACCCCTGATAACATAACATAACGTTTGAATTGGCACACATGTATGAATTTGTTTTGGGAGGTTAGCGCAGGGCAAACGTGCTCGCCTTGGAAGCAAGATGACACAGAGTAACACAGGTTCCATCCTCTGGGTGTTAAGCGCGTTATAAATAACCAATCACAATTGTGGATGTAACGTCAACATCAAGGCTTCAATCTGGGTAGCAGAGAAAATGGTGTGGCGGAGGGGGGATTTCGAAAGCAAAGTTTTCAGAATAGAGTGAATATAGTTACATAAAAACAAAGAAAGAAATGGTTGCATTTTCATAAGGCATCCTTAGGGGGGATTGTTATAGAGAAAATTAAATTGTTTAGTTATGTAATTAGAAATACTTGTAACCTTTATTTAAAGCATACATGCACATTTAAAAACAGTTTTTAGCAGTTGGATGCTAGCTTCCTAAAAATACGCGCCGACACTTGCATTTTCTCACGATTCCAAAAGAACGCGTTCACCTTATGGGACTACGACAGTGTTACTCTGCAATATGAGCGTCTCGACGTCAACATTCCCAGCGGTAGTGATCAATAGCCACACAAGTAGCTTTTCAAAGAGATTGTTTAAAAATAGGTGGATGCTAATAGCAGCCCAACCTTGAACACAATTACCCCTGGGCGCCACGCAGCCCCTGCTATCACTTGAAGACGTGCCTCGGATCGTGTTCCAAGGGCACGCCCATAAAAGGAGCTGCTGCCTGGCCGCCATTTGCCCTTGAGAGCACCTGCAAGATACAATGCAGAGACAGGCAGTCACATCAGCAGGAGGCCCTGCAGTCGCCGACTGTGCGCTATATTTCTCTCACTACCACCGTTACTGAAAAAAAACCTGTTGCACATACGTTTTATTAAAGTACCATGAACCATGTTCTATGTATGCCAACATCCACCAATATGCTGGGATTTAAAAAAATGAAGAAAAAAAAAACTCACATTCGACCGCGGCATGTGAGGATGAAACAGGCCATTTTGGTTAACAAGCCACACATGTCAACATGCTTCATCTAAATTAGTTGGCATCCCTAGTAGACACTGCTGATTACAAAATATATAGGCATTTTTTTAATAAGCCACTCTGCTTGGCCACTGGGATCACGTTTAAAATGATACTGCCTTCATATATTAACCTTGTTTCCGGATTTTGCTTGTAAGCAAAAAATATGGTCATTCCGAGAGTAAGTCAAGCATTTTTGTTTAAGCATTCCAAGCCACGTGCCAGGAACTGTCTCCTTAAGCCTGGGTAGTCAGGCTATTGGGCAGCTACTGAGGCATTACAGCCTGTGGGAGGGCTGTTAAAGGTTTTATTGTCCCATGACTTAGATATGAGCCTGATGCGAAGTAATGGTACATCACAAGGTTAAATGACAATAATACCTGTTGCAGCCCTCCATTCAATGGTTGTAATATCATTATAACAGGGAAAAATCACAAAAACAGGTAAAAAACAGGTTAGAAAATAACAAAAAAGATTTGGTGAAGGTGCTTGGACATTGACCAGATGGAATGTTCGCTAGGGGAGACCCTGAGCATTGAGGTGGTATCTTGGGAGAAACATTAAGCTCTATAATAATGCGTTAACACCCCGTTCCAAGGGCTGGAACAGGGGTAATGGCCCGACAGCCTGAGTTATAGGGCCGGGCAAAAAAGAGGGCCTATAACGAGCACACCGGGATGTTACCCCTCGTTTCTGCCCTTGCCCTTGGAACTGGTTGTTAACGTATTACTAGCCCGGGTTACCAAAGCGGCAACCTGGGGTGCTAAAAAAAAGTATTTTCATTCATGTCACAGGACGCTGCGCACGTCCTGTGCAATGAATGAAAAAACTTATCAAAGATGGCCGCCATGGTTATAGAAGACGGGACTGTGTACTCGTCTATGACCATGGCGACCAGAGTAGCAGGGAAGCTGCGGCGGTGGGCTGTGCCGTCGCCACAAACAGGTAAGTGGGGCAGGGGAGAGGGGCCGGGAAATTTTGTATTAAAAAAAAAGGGAAGGGTGGGTGGAAGATGGCAGCCTGTGGTGGGGGAAGCAGCCTGTGGGTCCCATGGAATGCAGGCTGGCGTTAACAGTGGTTAAGGCCTTCTGCTGAATCATTGTTTACAATATATCTATCTATCTATCTATCTATCTATCTATCTATCTATCTGTCTATCTAATTCTTATATAGCGGCATACGCCCACAGGCCTCAAGGCGGTCACATGACAAAAACAACAAGGAACATAACATGGGAAATGCAGAGAAGCAGGGGCAGACGGAGGGGAAAAACATGTAGCCTGTACCCATATGATGACGGTTCCATGTGTTAAAGTCGCGGCATAAATGGCAGTTTACACAAAAAATCACGGCATAAATGGCAGTTTACACTAAAAATTGCACCAAAAAGGCAGTGATTTTGCCGCCGCAATGCATGTAAAGGATGTGGGGGACACCCCTGCAACCCCCAGACCCATTATACCATTTAAGGGGAGCGGGGGACAGCCCCCAAACCCCCGCTCCCCTTAAATGCTATAATGGGGTACAGCTTTACAGGGTCAAACCACAGCATTTTTGCCGCGATGTTTTGTAAAAGCGATATTTTTGCAGCAATTTTATTACTGCATACCTTCATAACTTGCTAACATTCCAAGGTTATAATCAAGCAATAAACCCCAACAGGTGGGGGCCTTACAGAGTCAGGTCATGCTCTGGGCTGAGTTACAGACTTGTGCAAAGCAAAGTCTTTAAAGTCGGCCTGCAGCATATGCCACTGCATGGAAGCGTTTTCTGCTATTGGCATCCCAGTTTGCGTTACCAGGGTGCTAATAGGTTTTTTTTAAATTTGAGAAACAAAGTGTTTGCTGTTTCTCAACTTAAAAAAACCCCACAAACCAAGATGACTGCCATAGCAAGGGAGAAGAGAAGCAACATAGTCCCTTCTACCTTTCCTTGGCAGTTATTGCCATGACAGGGAAGCTCTGTAACATTGAGTGTTCCAGGCACCTGAGAGAAATTGCCATCAGGCAAAGTTGTAGAAGCCATGGCTTTTTTATTTTTATTAATACAAAAATAACTTGGGTAATTCCATTTCAGGAAGGGAAATCTGCTGATCAGATTCCCCTTTCATAAAAGTCCATGCCAAAAGCATAGTGTACGCTTGTGCCCTGCTGCATCAGTATCCTGTTCTGCAGTGACTGCTCTCAAGTTGCACAGAGCATGTCCAGAGGTCACAGGTGCCCATTTGACAGCTGCAGTGGCAACCAAGTCTCTGTTGCACAGGGGTTGCAGTTAAGATATGCATCCTTGTTCCAAAAACTACACAACTGTGATATTGCTGTCCGGTGGCACACAACACTGTAAATATAAACCATACACATGAAGATGGAGTCAGGACCCTGGGACCTCCCCCGTCCCACCAAGTTCATGACAAGATGTAAGGCCAGAAAAGCCCACAACCACCCATTCTATCACGGATGAATCCCAAGTGCACCAATGATCGATAAATACACAGAGAGGTACCCTCTCAGCCACCCATACAGACCAAGGGCAATACAAGTCTGTCCATGCGTGGGAGAAGAACACAAGACTATGGTCAGAGAATCCTAAATCGACAGTCTCGACTGAAAAACTGAGGAGCCATGGTGCTGACATCACTCGTGACACCACGACGTAGCAGCGTTAGACATGAAGTACACGCAATCCGCACTGCAGTACACAAACACACACTCGTATACATGAAGAAAATAAGCGTACAGTTCTATAGTTAGAGGACAGATACATATACATGCTGTCATTGCTTTTATTATTTTGCCATTAGCCAAATGCAGCAATGCAGAACCACAAGGCACAAGAGATCCTGAGCAGAGTTTGCAGATGCTTAAAGTGAATAACTCTATGGAGCTGCAGGAGCATACATGGAACCTGACAGAACCAAGTGCGACTAACCTATGGAGAATGTAGCATAACATGGACAATGTAGAAACCGCATTATAATGTTTAGGAAAATTACAGAAGGCCTCAAACCACTGAGCAAGGGATGAACAAGCTGTCTCAGGCTTCACAGGGAGCAGGACGCATGAGACGGGGCCCACAGTCAAGGTCAAGAGATACGAGAACACATTCCAATCTACAGACAACAAAGGGACCAGCTCCAGGAGAATGGAATAAATCTTCATAATTAGGAGCAGCAGGGCTCGATTTTGTGGTCTCTAAACACGTGGTGCAGTCGAAGAGGACAATGGACATTTTTCCGTGGTGGGAAAAGGATGCTGATCCCAGCAGAAACAGACACAGGCAGCAACACTTGTTGCAAACGTACAGAGTATATTCTCATGAGCAAAAGGTGGTGTACACAGTGTAGACACATAGTCGTTCCCATCACCTTGGAGAGGTGCACAGAGCACTGAGAACTAGTTAGATTCCCAGGCCTGGGGGCAGCACCACTGACCAGTCACAGTTTCGTATCCAGGGGTGGATGGCAAAAGGGCATGGGCCAATGGTGAGATCAGTACTCTGCCCCAATGTAGTAGATAAATGTCATGGGGACGGGACAGGCCAGCCACCTGACATGCGAGAACCAGTAGAATAACCTCTATAGGTACCCGGATAGGCTATAGAAGCCTCAACACCCAATCCATCATCACGTTAGGTTTTTGGAGAGGGGCCCAAGTTGTGAGGAAGTGATGACATGTTCTGGGGTAAAAACAGGCCTGTGAGCCAGCACACATCGAGTCGTACTGGGATCCATTTGTGTTCTTGTATCGATGCCTGTTGGTTTTGTGTGAAATAAATTGCAGTTTGAGCTGGGAATTGACTGAGTCCTCCGTGGGGAGGAGCTGGGTTCTTCTAAGTCAACAGACTTCCAGCATTGCTCTGGCAAACCTGGTAGTCTGTAGCAGAGTCAGCCCGGCACAAGGTTGCTTCCTCCACCGCGGAACCTGAGAGGCTGCAGGACCCTCGAATAGTTTGAGAAAATGGGCAACACGTACCTGTGGAAAGGCCGCCAGGAGCCAGCTTGGAAAATGTCCTGCCCGGGGAAGTGGGAACTGTATGGAGGTTACAGAAGCCGAGCAGCTCCAGTAGACCACGGAGTGTAAGTATTGACTCAGTCAAACGGCAATTGTGGGTGTGAGGAAGGGTATCCAGTATTGCGGAGTTTGGTTAGTATTTTAGAGTAATGTCAAAGTATTGTTTAGCATTGTCGAGTAGGAACAGGAGCAGAGGTAGCTGTCCCTTTTCTATGTTTAGGGTACATTCAGGCTTAGAGGTAAAAGGTTCTGTTGAATAATCTAGACTATTGACTCAAAGGTAAGGATGACAGAAGTATGTAAATAAGTGGATTTCCTGTGGGTTGAGCATTTTAGCTCGGGTCATAGATGATAGTATCCCTGTAAGGTTTACAAGGAAAACTGGCCTACATTGTAGAAGGTGTGTGGACTGGTTAAGTCTCCTGGAGTGAGACGTTTTGAATGCTAGGTGATACAGCGGGTTCAGTTCGATCACAAGAGAATAGTGGTATACTCTACCTGGAGGTGTGAAGACAGTTGTGTTTTTTTTGTGTGTTTGGGAGTAGCGGGTTGGGGGCTTGTGTGTGCAGTATTGGATTTGTTAGCATTGCCTTGTTTAGTAAATTGGTGATGTCACCCATAGGCTTGCACATCAGACATGGAGAGCACAAGGAGGTGAGGAGCTAGCATTGGAAACTTGGGATTGGCAGACGAGGAGAACAAGTGGCAGACGCGGAAGGTACATGCACAAGATTGTGGGTGTGCCTGAGGAGGCAGCGACTGAGAAGGAGGGGCGGTGCGCAGAGCATGCCTGATAAGTTGTAGGGCCGGAGAGCCTTGTAGCAATTTTGAAAGTACTGTTACTGCATTTTACCTTTTTCCAAAACAGCAGATTATCGAAACCCTCGACTTGAGGCCAGTTAAAGCAATAAAAATGTATCAAGGGAAGTGCAGGGGCGACATGCTCCTCCAGCACCTGTAAAAGACACTCCCACCCTATCGAGAGAAGATTTGTAAATATAGCATAGAATGGTCTAAAGGAAGTTAACTAAACCATGGCCACCTTGCTGAAGTTTCGCCAAAGATGTGCAGCAATCACTACTGACACACATACAGGGTGCCTATAAGGGGAAGAAGCTGGCAAGCCGAGTGATGCATGTTCCAAGAGGGCGAGGGGGGCGCAACGAGGCATCAGTGGATGCAGAGCCTGCAGGAGGCAAAGGAGCCTGGGACTTTTCCCTCTGACCCCTGTGGGATGTATTGACCCACTCCGCTATGCGGCATCACCCTGCCAGTTATGGTGAAAGAAACAGCAACAATGGCGGCAAAATCCTCCAAAAACCTACACAAACCTACAAAAAATTGTGTGCTTCAGCACACAAAAAGAGGGATGCACAACCTACCACCCATGATGCATGTGCGGGGAAATAGAGTACACCCTGCAGAAAAGGTGCCAGTGGGCTCCATGACCAACAAACAAAGTATAGAGAGAGAAGCAGGACTTTGCAAGTGAAACCCCAAAATGTGCTTATACATGACATTTGATTTGTTGCTAAAAACTCCTAAATGCCGATACACAACACTTCTCGACATTCAAAATCTTGCCTGGTGCTAAAAGTCATGTATCAAATGAGGCATTGTGAAACATACAAAGTCTGAAAACTGACAGCATCTATGCCAAAATCTGGGTGCAGTACCCGGGGCTACCTGAATGACAGCTGTCAGAGGAGTACTGAGTGTGAAGAAGACCGGTGGGGGGTGTCTGTACTTCTGCTCTCTATATGGTAGAAGAGAGGCACAGAAGACCCGAGCCAAGATTCTCTATTACGGTAGCAATGGACGAGCAATCAAGGCCTAGCTTCTCAGGAGGTGATGCAGGCTGGTTCTTAAGTACAGTGTAGTCCCCAAGCCCCCACAAAGGAATGTCCACACACTGTATTGGTTAGAACACAGTCTTTATATAATCAATATTCAAGGTTATGTACACTGATCATAATAACTCACTTTGTACTTAGGAAAATCAACAATGGCAAATATATACAATTCTAAAGTGGTACCACCCTTTGTATTAGATCTCATTAAAGTGCATCAACAATACTGTAACAATGTCACACAGATCAATAGAGTGAAACCAGCAATAGAGAGAGGAGAGAAAATAAGATGGTTGAGCAATAGGCAGAATACTGGCCCCTACCACTAGACACAGTTCTGTGTGGAGATCCCCCCACCTGGGCAACCTGTAAAATAAAGATATAGCACAAGCCCAGTCCATATATTGTTCTGCAAGTCTTATTCCCTCCTATAATGTTTTTACCCCCCCAATGTACCTGGTGGAGTCGAGTTCTTCGAAGAGGCGTCGACAGATCCTTCTTGAGCGACCCCCTTTCAAGCGGGAGTCACGGATCGTCGAGAGGCGTTGAGAAGCGTCGAGGAACTCGGTGTTCGGTGACGGGGAATCGACGGCCCTTCTTGAATGCCTTCCCTTTCAAGCGGGAGACACGGGGCGTCGAACGTCCATCGACAAACAGGGTAGAACGGCGTCGATGAGGCGGCAGCTTCGTCCGAGCGGTGCTCGTCTGCGTCGGAGCGTCGGCGTCCTGCAAGGCAGAGGTGTGCGGGGCACCTGGGTGACAATAGTTCTGGACCGCAAAGATTGAGGAGACGGAGGCCCAGCAAGGGCGTCGAGTCGTTCGAGTCTTTGTGGTCTTCGGGTGGCGGGAAACCCACCGGCAGGTTTCTCCTCGGCGCGTTGGTCGTCCTCGACTTTCTCCGGCAGGATAAATTGCTCGACGGTGCCGAGGAGGGAGTCCTTCGATTCGAATGTTCTTAGGCAAAGGAGCGGTTGGCTCCGTTCGTCGGTGGCACAGCGTCAAGTGGTTCCCACGGCTGGGCAACACAACTTCGACGGGCCTCCAGCGGTTACACAAACCTGCGAACCCTGGTTGACGGCAATGGACTTTGACGGCGGCGATGTCCGGGTGCTTCACTTCGATCTCCTCGGCGGTCCCGTCTTGGGTCGGCAGCCTTTCGAGGGTCTGTCTTCCAGGGCGCTTCGGCGAAGATGGAGCGGTGCTCGATGGTCCCTCGGAGCACGGGAAGAGGGCGCCTTACCAGGTCCTCTCTCGGGTCAGTCTTCGACGATTTCGGCAGCCTTCGGATCGGTCGAAGCAAATGCAACAGCAAGTCTTCTTCTTCCAGCTGGACGTCGAGGATCAGCAGTTCCAGTTACTCTTAGAGTGGAGACTCAGCTCCAGAACGCTTCTGAACGCTTCTGAACGTTCCCTGAACCTCCTACCAGTGGTGAGAGGACCCCAGATATACTATTCTGTCTCTCATCCACACTGCTGGCACACACTCAGCAGCCAATCATACAGAAGGGCATTCATGCAGTCAGTCAGCCAATCAGGCACACAGTGCATTCAGGCCACAATCCTCCCTTTCAGACACTCACAACAAGGAATGTGATTGGGTGCCATAAGGGTATCCCATGGGTCTGTTCACCAAACCAAAAGAGAGAGCTGCACTGCCAGGAGTCCCACATGGACTCCTGGGCAGAAAACATGACAGAACACACGATAAAAAGCAGTAAAGGACAAGGATTCAGAGGCCCTCCCTCTGATGCATTTCCAGCATCACAGTCGCCGCCCCCCCAGACTGAGGCGGAGGGTGTCTAATCTCCCACGGGATAGACACCCTCATCCAGACGGTCAACATACCTTCTGGAAAGGCCATCTGCATTATCGTGACTCTTCCCTGGTCTGTGCTCTATGGTGAAGTCTAGCCCTTGCAGGCTAATGGACCACCTGAGCAATTTCGGATTCTCACCCTTCATTTGCATAAGCCACTTCAGGGGCTTATGATCTGTTTGGACCTTGAAGGTAGACTCTGTAAGGTAGGGCCTAAAACGCCTAAGGCTCCAAACTATGCTAAAACACTCCTTTTCAACAGTAGCCCACCTAAGTTCTCTACCCTTGTGTTGTCTACTGATGAATATGATAGGATGTTCTCTCCCTTTGTCATCTAACTGGGACAAGACAGCTCTAATTCCGGTGTCGCAGGCATCCGTCTGGACGATAAAGGGTCGGCTGTGGTCAGGCGCACACAACACAGGTGCCCTACACAGCCTTTCTTTCAAGCCATCAAAGGCCCTCTGACAGTCTTCGGTCCAATTAACCTTCCTAGGCTGTTTGGGTGAAGTTAGAGCTGTCAGGGGTGCAGCTATGGTTCCATAGTCTGCCATGAAATTGCGATAGTACCCAGTGAGGCCCAAAAAGGCTCTCACCTGGGTTTGAGTAGTGGGAGTCTCCCAGTTCTGTACATCCTGTACTTTACTGGAGAGAGGTTGGATTTGACCCCCTCCTACCTCATGACCAAGATAGGTAACTTTCCCCTGAGCTATCTTGCACTTGGTGGCCTTGATAGTGAGGTTAGCCCTTTTCAAGGCCTGCAACACCTTATCCAGATGTGTCAAATGCTCTTCCCAGGTGGAACTGTAGACGGCAATGTCGTCTAAGTAAGCCACACAAAAGGCTTCCAGCCCACTGAGCGCATGGTTGACCAATCTCTGGAAGGTGGCAGGGGCATTCTTCAACCCAAAAGGCATGACCCTAAACTGGTAGAGTCCCTCAGGTGTTGAGAAGGCCGTCTTTTCCTTGGCATGGTCCGTCAGAGCTATTTGCCAATAGCCTTAGGTAAGGTCAAAGGTGCTCACAAATTTGGCAGCACCTATGGTGTCCACGAGCTCATCAGCCCTGGGCAATGGGTGCGCGTCAGTTTTGGTGACGGCATTGACTACTCGGTAGTCCACACAGAACCTCCAATCCTTGTTACCCGCCTCGGAACTTGCCTTGGGGACAAGGACCACTGGACTGGACCAGGGACTGGTTGAGGGTTCAATAACACCCAGATCCAACATCTTGGCGACCTCAGCCTGGATGTGGTTCTTGACAGTATCTGACATACGGTAGCACCTGCTTTTGACAGGCACACTGTCACCAGTGTCAATTTCATGCCTACACCACGGTGTAAGGCCTGGTGTCAGTGAAAACAGAGAGGCATACTGTTGGAGTAAAGCCCTGCAGGCCCTCTGTTGCTCTGTTGTCAAATCCGGAGAGAGAGATGTACTCCCTCCACTGAGCCATCCTGAGGGTTGCTATGCAGCAAATCAGGAAGGGGCTCACTCTCATCCTCTTCTTGCCCTGAAGCTAGCAAGAGACATGAGACTTCTGCTCGCCGGTGGAAAGGCTTGAGCCTGTTGACATGGAATATCTGAGGGGCTACCCCAGAGGCTCCCATGTCAACCAGATAATTGACTTCGCCCATCTTGGAGATGATCCTGAAGGGTCCAGTCCACTTGTCTGCCAGAGCTCTAGGCTTGGTAGGCTCCATCACAAGGATTTCCTGTCCCGGAGTCCAATCCACTTGCGAGGCTTTAAGGTCATGCCAGTACTTATTCAATTCCTGGCTGGCCTTGAGATTTGCTGTTGCCTGACCCATCATCTGTGTCATCCTCCGTCTGAGGCCTAACACATAGTCCCCCACTTGCTTGTCGGGACCTGGAGGGGTGGCTTCCAAGCCTTCTCTGATCAAGGCGAGGGGCCCCCTCACGGGATGTCCAAAGAGTAACTCAAAGGGGCTGAAACCAACACCCTCTTGAGGTACCTCTCTGTAAGCAAACAGCAGGCATGGCAGGAGGAGATCCCATTTCCTCCGTAGGGGTTCTTCCAAAGCCCCTAGCATGCCCTTGAGAGTTTTATTAAATCTCTCAACCAGACCATTGGTCTGGGGGTGGTAAGAGGTGGAGAACTTGTAGGTTACCCCGCACTCTTTCCACATGGTTTTCATGTAACTAGACATGAAGTTGGATCCTCTGTCAGAGACAACCTCCTTGGGGAATCCAACACGGGTGAGCATTCCCAGGAGAGCTCTGGCAACCACCTTGGCAGTAACAGTCCGAAGGGGTATTGCCTCAGGGTACCTGGTGGCATGATCTATCAAGACCAGGATGAACCGATGTCCACCTGAAGTGAGAGGGTCAAGGGGACCGACGATGTCGATGCCCACCCTCTCAAATGGTGTGCCAACCACTGGCAATGGCTGCAGTGGGGCAATGACACTACCTCCAGTCTTGCCAGACAACTGACAAGTTGGGCAGGTCCTGCAGTGGGACTCCACCTCTACTCCCAATCCGTGGCCAGTAGAAATGGGCAGAGAGCCTCTGCTTAGTCTTCTTGGTCCCAAGATGACCAGCCAAGGGTACCTCATGCGCCAACTGCAGTAGGAAGGGCCTGTAAACCTGGGGTACCACCAACCTCTTGAGGGCACCAGGTTCAGGCTTAGTGGGCTCACTAACAAGGAGCTCACCCTCCCAATAAATCCGGAATGTCCTAGGCACTTCTCCTTGTGCCTGGGACAGGGCCTGTTTCCTCAGTCCCTCGAGAGAGTGGCACTCTCTCTGTCCCTTACAGAAGTCTGCCCGGGAGGGTCCCCCTTCAGCTAACAAGCATTGAAGGTCGGGATGATCCTCCGGGTTGAGAACCTCTCCCACAGGAGAGTCTTCTGTCTCTTCTCCCACAGGAGTTGAGTTTGGGTTTTCCACTGGACCCAGCCCGTCCGGAGCATGGATCCCAATGGGTGCTGTCGGAACAGCAGGAAGAGAAGGTGTTCCCTCCACAGAGGTGGCCTTCTTGGTCTTCCTTCTTCTTGACTTCGGCCTCGCCTTTGGCTCGGGTACCTGACCCACAGCCAGACCTGGTGTCACCTGTGAACCAGTGACTGCAGCAGCAGTCATGGGAAGACCATCCGAGATCAACCTCAACTCTACTAGATCATTTCCTAACAGAATGTTGGCAGGGACATTGTCCTGAACCAGGACAGGAAGCTTTGCTGTCTTGTCTCCAATCATGAGTGTGACTAAGGCTACAGGTGATAATTTGGGAGGCCCACCAGCTAACCTGGTGGTTTGCAGAGGAGCACCTACATAGTCCTCTGGCTTGAGCAGGGTCCTGTCCACCACTGTCATGCTTGCCCCAGTGTCTCTCAAACCAGTAGAAGGCTGGCCATTCAAGAGGACACTTCTCAAAAACCTACGAGTGTTCTGTGGGATAGTCGCCAGTACTTCTGCATACTGGTCCCAGGCCCCAAGGGACACTAAGGAAATCTCTACCGGAGCACCAAATGTGATCCCGGTAGAGGAGGGGAGGACAGTGGCCTCCACCTCAGACACGGGGTAAGGGTAGGTCAGGCTGACAGCCTGTACTCCAAGTGCCTTACCTTTACACTTGGAGTCACCCCTTTTGTGATCCAGAGCCCCACAGTCCCAACAAGCGCCAGGAGTGCGGGGTATGGTACTGGAACCACTGGGAGCCTGCTTTGCAGCAGGTGGACCACTACTCTTATTCCCACCCACAGATGACTTATCCCCACTAGATTTTTGGGTCTTGGGAGAGGAAGGTCTAGGTTTACCCGACTGTGACTGCTTGTGGGACTCCTCAGCTTTCTGAGAGGCCCCCTTTTCTTTGTCCTTGTCCTTCCCACTGGAGTCCTTAGGGGACACCCGGTGGGAGACCCACTTGTCAGCCAACCTAGCCAGCTTAAAGGGGTCCAAAATGTTCTGGTCAGCCACATACTGACGCAGCTCTGGTGAACAGGCTTCAGAAAAATGCTCAAAAAACAAGAGGTGGGACAATTCAACAAAAGTCTTAACCTTGTATCCATCGATCCACCCCATCATGTTCATGTGCGCAGCACTCACCCAGTCAACCCAAAACACATTCTCTCTTTTCTTAAAATCCCTGAACCTTCTAAGGTATTGGGTAGGTGTCTTGCCAAACTTGGCAATCAAAGCAGACTTCATACACTCATACTGACCCCTTTCTTCCACACTCAGCTTCAGCATACAGTCATATCCAGTTTGAGGCACTCTGCTTAACAAACACTTAGCCCAATCTCTTTTATCAACATCATGAATCGCACAAGCCATTTCAAACGCTTCAATCCATTGGAGGATATCTGAACCCTCCACAAATACACCAACCAAATCTTTCATAAACCTGGTGGCTGGGGACCTGACACTCTCACTGGTTTTAACTGAAGCCTCCACTCTAGCTTTCTCTAGCTGGATTCTCTGACATTCAGTGTCCTGGCTCTTGAGTTCAAGGTCCTTATTTCTGAGTTCAAGATCCCTATTCTTGAGCTCCACTTGTTGAGCCAACTCCTCTTTCTTAAGTTCAGCATCTATTTCCAACTTGCGGTATTCAAAGGCCAATTTCATCCTTAATAACTCAAGCTCCAAGGAATTGCTGGGGTTTGGAACAGAGGCAGCAGGAATGGCGGCATTCCCAGAAACAGATTCAGCAGAAACCCCAGGGGCAGAGTCCTCATTGGTTGCATTCCCCCCCTCATCAAGAGTTTCACCATCATCCGGTAGTCCACCAGGGCAGCTATCAGCTCAGCCCTAGACTTATCCACAAAGTCTAACTCCCTGGCTTCACAAGCACTCTGGAGAGCCTCCAAGCTCATCCGAGTCAATTTGCCATTTGCAATAGACTCCATTGTTTGTAATGCAGTTATCTTGTACACAACTAAACCTTAATTTAATAAAGTGCGGATATCTTTTGTAAGTGGCACGGTTATACACTGATTCTTAAAACCATAAGCATCCCACCGCTGCCACCAGTGTGAAGAAGACCGGTGGGGGGTGTCTGTACTTCTGCTCTCTATATGGTAGAAGAGAGGCACAGAAGACCCGAGCCAAGATTCTCTATTACGGTAGCAATGGACGAGCAATCAAGGCCTAGCTTCTCAGGAGGTGATGCAGGCTGGTTCTTAAGTACAGTGTAGTCCCCAAGCCCCCACAAAGGAATGTCCACACACTGTATTGGTTAGAACACAGTCTTTATATAATCAATATTCAAGGTTATGTACACTTATCATAATAACTCACTTTGTACTTAGGAAAATCAACAATGGCAAATATATACAATTCTAAAGTGGTACCACCCTTTGTATTAGATCTCATTAAAGTGCATCAACAATACTGTAACAATGTCACACAGATCAATAGAGTGAAACCAGCAATAGAGAGAGGAGAGAAAATAAGATGGTTGAGCAATAGGCAGAATACTGGCCCCTACCACTAGACACAGTTCTGTGTGGAGATCCCCCCACCTGGGCAACCTGTAAAATAAAGATATAGCACAAGCCCAGTCCATATATTGTTCTGCAAGTCTTATTCCCTCCTATAATGTTTTTACCCCCCCAATGTACCTGGTGGAGTCGAGTTCTTCGAAGAGGCGTCGACAGATCCTTCTTGAGCGACCCCCTTTCAAGCGGGAGTCACGGATCGTCGAGAGGCGTTGAGAAGCGTCGAGGAACTCGGTGTTCGGCGACGGGGAATCGACGGCCCTTCTTGAATGCCTTCCCTTTCAAGCGGGAGACACGGGGCGTCGAACGTCCATCGACAAACAGGGTAGAACGGCGTCGATGAGGCGGCAGCTTCGTCCGAGCGGTGCTCGTCGGCGTCGGAGCGTCGGCGTCCTGCAAGGCAGAGGTGTGCGGGGCACCTGGGTGACAATAGTTCTGGACCGCAAAGATTGAGGAGACGGAGGCCCAGCAAGGGCGTCGAGTCGTTCGAGTCTTTGTGGTCTTCGGGTGGCGGGAAACCCACCGGCAGGTTTCTCCTCGGCGCGTTGGTCGTCCTCGACTTTCTCCGGCAGGATAAATTGCTCGACGGTGCCGAGGAGGGAGTCCTTCGATTCGAATGTTCTTAGGCAAAGGAGCGGTTGGCTCCGATCGTCGGCGGCACAGCGTCAAGTGGTTCCCACGGCTGGGCAACACAACTTCGACGGGCCTCCAGCGGTTACACAAACCTGCGAACCCTGGTTGACGGCAATGGACTTCGACGGCGGCGATGTCCGGGTGCTTCACTTCGATCTCCTCGGCGGTCCCGTCTTGGGTCGGCAGCCTTTCGAAGTTCTGTCTTCCAGGGCGCTTCGGCGAAGATGGAGCGGTGCACGATGGTCCCTCGGAGCACGGGAAGAGGGCGCCTTACCAGGTCCTCTCTCGGGTCAGTCTTCGACGATTTCGGCAGCCTTCGGATCGGTCGAAGCAAATGCAACAGCAAGTCTTCTTCTTCCAGCTGGACGTCGAGGATCAGCAGTTCCAGTTACTCTTAGAGTGGAGACTCAGCTCCAGAACGCTTCTGAACGCTTCTGAACATTCCCTGAACCTCCTACCAGTGGTGAGAGGACCCCAGATATACTATTCTGTCTCTCATCCACACTGCTGGCACACACTCAGCAGCCAATCATACAGAAGGGCATTCATGCAGTCAGTCAGCCAATCAGGCACACAGTGCATTCAGGCCACACTCCTCCCTTTCAGACACTCACAACAAGGAATGTGATTGGGTGCCATAAGGGTATCCCATGGGTCTGTTCACCAAACCAAAAGAGAGAGCTGCACTGCCAGGAGTCCCACATGGACTCCTGGGCAGAAAACATGACAGAACACACGATAAAAAGCAGTAAAGGACAAGGATTCAGAGGCCCTCCCTCTGATGCATTTCCAGCATCACAGTCGCCCCCCCCCCAGACTGAGGTGGAGGGTGTCTAATCTCCCACGGGATAGACACCCTCATCCAGACGGTCAACATACCTTCTGGAAAGGCCATCTGCATTATCGTGACTCTTCCCTGGTCTGTGCTCTATGGTGAAGTCTAGCCCTTGCAGGCTAATGGACCACCTGAGCAATTTCGGATTCTCACCCTTCATTTGCATAAGCCACTTCAGGGGCTTATGATCTGTTTGGACCTTGAAGGTAGACTCTGTAAGGTAGGGCCTAAAACGCCTAAGGCTCCAAACTATGCTAAAACACTCCTTTTCAAAAGTAGCCCACCTAAGTTCTCTACCCTTGTGTTGTCTACTGATGAATATGATAGGATGTTCTCTCCCTTTGTCATCTAACTGGGACAAGACAGCTCCAATTCCGGTGTCGCAGGCATCCGTCTGGACGATAAAGGGTCGGCTGTGGTCAGGCGCACACAACACAGGTGCCCTACACAGACTTTCTTTCAAGCCATCAAAGGCCCTCTGACAGTCTTCGGTCCAATTAACCTTCCTAGGCTGTTTGGGTGAAGTTAGAGCTGTCAGGGGTGCAGCTATGGTTCCATAGTCTGCCATGAAATTGCGATAGTACCCAGTGAGGCCCAAAAAGGCTCTCACCTGGGTTTGAGTAGTGGGAGTCTCCCAGTTCTGTACATCCTGTACTTTACTGGAGAGAGGTTGGATTTGACCCCCTCCTACCTCATGACCAAGATAGGTAACTTTCCCCTGAGCTATCTTGCACTTGGTGGCCTTGATAGTGAGGTTAGCCCTTTTCAAGGCCTGCAACACCTTATCCAGATGTGTCAAATGCTCTTCCCAGGTGGAACTGTAGACGGCAATGTCGTCTAAGTAAGCCACACAAAAGGCTTCCAGCCCACTGAGCGCATGGTTGACCAATCTCTGGAAGGTGGCAGGGGCATTCTTCAACCCAAAAGGCATGACCCTAAACTGGTAGAGTCCCTCAGGTGTTGAGAAGGCCGTCTTTTCCTTGGCATGGTCCGTCAGAGCTATTTGCCAATAGCCTGAGGTAAGGTCAAAGGTGCTCACAAATTTGGCAGCACCTATGGTGTCCACGAGCTCATCAGCCCTGGGCAATGGGTGCGCGTCAGTTTTGGTGACGGCATTGACTACTCGGTAGTCCACACAGAACCTCCAATCCTTGTTACCCGCCTGGGAACTTGCCTTGGGGACAAGGACCACTGGACTGGACCAGGGACTGGTTGAGGGTTCAATAACACCCAGATCCAACATCTTGGCGACCTCAGCCTGGATGTGGTTCTTGACAGTATCTGACATACGGTAGCACCTGCTTTTGACAGGCACACTGTCACCAGTGTCAATTTCATGCCTACACCACGGTGTAAGGCCTGGCGTCAGTGAAAACAGAGAGGCATACTGTTGGAGTAAAGCCCTGCAGGCCCTCTGTTGCTCTGTTGTCAAATCCGGAGAGAGATGTACTCCCTCCACTGAGCCATCCTGAGGGTTGCTATGCAGCAAATCAGGAAGGGGCTCACTCTCATCCTCTTCTTGCCCTGAAGCTAGCAAGAGACATGAGACTTCTGCTCGCCGGTGGAAAGGCTTGAGCCTGTTGACATGGAATATCTGAGGGGCTACCCCAGAGGCTCCCATGTCAACCAGATAATTGACTTCGCCCATCTTGGAGATGATCCTGAAGGGTCCAGTCCACTTGTCTGCCAGAGCTCTAGGCTTGGTAGGCTCCATCACAAGGATTTCCTGTCCCGGAGTCCAATCCACTTGCGAGGCTTTAAGGTCATGCCAGTACTTATTCAATTCCTGGCTGGCCTTGAGATTTGCTGTTGCCTGACCCATCATCTGTGTCATCCTCCGTCTGAGGCCTAACACATAGTCCCCCACTTGCTTGGAGGGACCTGGAGGGGTGGCTTCCAAGCCTTCTCTGATCAAGGCGAGGGGCCCCCTCACGGGATGTCCAAAGAGTAACTCAAAGGGGCTGAAACCAACACCCTCTTGAGGTACCTCTCTGTAAGCAAACAGCAGGCATGGCAGGAGGAGATCCCATTTCCTCCGTAGGGGTTCTTCCAAAGCCCCTAGCATGCCCTTGAGAGTTTTATTAAATCTCTCAACCAGACCATTGGTCTGGGGGTGGTAAGAGGTGGAGAACTTGTAGGTTACCCCGCACTCTTTCCACATGGTTTTCATGTAACTAGACATGAAGTTGGATCCTCTGTCAGAGACAACCTCCTTGGGGAATCCAACACGGGTGAGCATTCCCAGGAGAGCTCTGGCAACCACCTTGGCAGTAACAGTCCGAAGGGGTATTGCCTCAGGGTACCTGGTGGCATGATCTATCAAGACCAGGATGAACCGATGTCCACCTGAAGTGAGAGGGTCAAGGGGACCGACGATGTCGATGCCCACCCTCTCAAATGGTGTGCCAACCACTGGCAATGGCTGCAGTGGGGCAATGACACTACCTCCAGTCTTGCCAGACAACTGACAAGTTGGGCAGGTCCTGCAGTGGGACTCCACCTCTACTCCCAATCCGTGGCCAGTAGAAATGGGCAGAGAGCCTCTGCTTAGTCTTCTTGGTCCCAAGATGACCAGCCAAGGGTACCTCATGCGCCAACTGCAGTAGGAAGGGCCTGTAAACCTGGGGTACCACCAACCTCTTGAGGGCACCAGGTTCAGGCTTAGTGGGCTCACTAACAAGGAGCTCACCCTCCCAATAAATCCGGAATGTCCTAGGCACTTCTCCTTGTGCCTGGGACAGGGCCTGTTTCCTCAGTCCCTCGAGAGAGTGGCACTCTCTCTGTCCCTTACAGAAGTCTGCCCGGGAGGGTCCCCCTTCAGCTAACAAGCATTGAAGGTCGGGATGATCCTCCGGGTTGAGAACCTCTCCCACAGGAGAGTCTTCTGTCTCTTCTCCCACAGGAGTTGAGTTTGGGTTTTCCACTGGACCCAGCCCGTCCGGAGCATGGATCCCAATGGGTGCTGTCGGAACAGCAGGAAGAGAAGGTGTTCCCTCCACAGAGGTGGCCTTCTTGGTCTTCCTTCTTCTTGACTTCGGCCTCGCCTTTGGCTCGGGTACCTGACCCACAGCCAGACCTGGTGTCACCTGTGACCCAGTGACTGCAGCAGCAGTCATGGGAAGACCATCCGAGATCAACCCCAACTCTACTAGATCATTTCCTAACAGAATGTTGGCAGGGACATTGTCCTGAACCAGGACAGGAAGCTTTGCTGTCTTGTCTCCAATCATGAGTGTGACTAAGGCTACAGGTGATAATTTGGGAGGCCCACCAGCTAACCTGGTGGTTTGCAGAGGAGCACCTACATAGTCCTCTGGCTTGAGCAGGGTCCTGTCCACCACTGTCATGCTTGCCCCAGTGTCTCTCAAACCAGTAGAAGGCTGGCCATTTAAGAGGACACTTCTCAAAAACCTACGAGTGTTCTGTGGGATAGTCGCCAGTACTTCTGCATACTGGTCCCAGGCCCCAAGGGACACTAAGGAAATCTCTACCGGAGCACCAAATGTGATCCCGGTAGAGGAGGGGAGGACAGTGGCCTCCACCTCAGACACGGGGTAAGGGTAGGTCAGGCTGACAGCCTGTACTCCAAGTGCCTTACCTTTACACTTGGAGTCACCCCTTTTGTGATCCAGAGCCCCACAGTCCCAACAAGCGCCAGGAGTGCGGGGTACGGTACTGGAACCACTGGGAGCCTGCTTTGCAGCAGGTGGACCACTACTCTTATTCCCACCCACAGATGACTTATCCCCACTAGATTTTTGGGTCTTGGGAGAGGAAGGTCTAGGTTTACCCGACTGTGACTGCTTGTGGGACTCCTCAGATTTCTGAGAGGCCCCCTTTTCTTTGTCCTTGTCCTTCCCACTGGAGTCCTTAGGGGACACCCGGTGGGAGACCCACTTGTCAGCCAACCTAGCCAGCTTAAAGGGGTCCAAAATGTTCTGGTCAGCCACATACTGACGCAGCTCTGGTGAACAGGCTTCAGAAAAATGCTCAAAAAACAAGAGGTGGGACAATTCAACAAAAGTCTTAACCTTGTATCCATCGATCCACCCCATCATGTTCATGTGCGCAGCACTCACCCAGTCAACCCAAAACACATTCTCTCTTTTCTTAAAATCCCTGAACCTTCTAAGGTATTGGGTAGGTGTCTTGCCAAACTTGGCAATCAAAGCAGACTTCATACACTCATACTGACCCCTTTCTTCCACACTCAGCTTCAGCATACAGTCATATCCAGTTTGAGGCACTCTGCTTAACAAACACTTAGCCCAATCTCTTTTATCAACATCATGAATCGCACAAGCCATTTCAAACGCTTCAATCCATTGGAGGATATCTGAACCCTCCACAAATACACCAACCAAATCTTTCATAAACTTGGTGGCTGGGGACCTGACACTCTCACTGGTTTTAACTGAAGCCTCCACTCTAGCTTTCTCTAGCTGGATTCTCTGACATTCAGTGTCCTGGCTCTTGAGTTCAAGGTCCTTATTTCTGAGTTCAAGATCCCTATTCTTGAGCTCCACTTGTTGAGCCAACTCCTCTTTCTTAAGTTCAGCATCTATTTCCAACTTGCGGTATTCAAAGGCCAATTTCATCCTTAATAACTCAAGCTCCAAGGAATTGCTGGGGTTTGGAACAGAGGCAGCAGGAATGGCGGCATTCCCAGAAACAGATTCAGCAGAAACCCCAGGGGCAGAGTCCTCATTGGTTGCATTCCCCCCCTCATCAAGAGTTTCACCATCATCCGGTAGTCCACCAGGGCAGCTATCAGCTCAGCCCTAGACTTATCCACAAAGTCTAACTCCCTGGCTTCACAAGCACTCTGGAGAGCCTCCAAGCTCATCCGAGTCAATTTGCCATTTGCAATAGACTCCATTGTTTGTAATGCAGTTATCTTGTACACAACTAAACCTTAATTTAATAAAGTGCGGATATCTTTTGTAAGTGGCACGGTTATACACTGATTCTTAAAACCATAAGCATCCCACCGCTGCCACCAGTGTGAAGAAGACCGGTGGGGGGTGTCTGTACTTCTGCTCTCTATATGGTAGAAGAGAGGCACAGAAGACCCGAGCCAAGATTCTCTATTACGGTAGCAATGGACGAGCAATCAAGGCCTAGCTTCTCAGGAGGTGATGCAGGCTGGTTCTTAAGTACAGTGTAGTCCCCAAGCCCCCACAAAGGAATGTCCACACACTGTATTGGTTAGAACACAGTCTTTATATAATCAATATTCAAGGTTATGTACACTTATCATAATAACTCACTTTGTACTTAGGAAAATCAACAATGGCAAATATATACAATTCTAAAGTGGTACCACCCTTTGTATTAGATCTCATTAAAGTGCATCAACAATACTGTAACAATGTCACACAGATCAATAGAGTGAAACCAGCAATAGAGAGAGGAGAGAAAATAAGATGGTTGAGCAATAGGCAGAATACTGGCCCCTACCACTAGACACAGTTCTGTGTGGAGATCCCCCCACCTGGGCAACCTGTAAAATAAAGATATAGCACAAGCCCAGTCCATATATTGTTCTGCAAGTCTTATTCCCTCCTATAATGTTTTTACCCCCCCAATGTACCTGGTGGAGTCGAGTTCTTCGAAGAGGCGTCGACAGATCCTTCTTGAGCGACCCCCTTTCAAGCGGGAGTCACGGATCGTCGAGAGGCGTTGAGAAGCGTCGAGGAACTCGGTGTTCGGCGACGGGGAATCGACAGCCCTTCTTGAATGCCTTCCCTTTCAAGCGGGAGACACGGGGCGTCGAACGTCCATCGACAAACAGGGTAGAACGGCGTCGATGAGGCGGCAGCTTCGTCCGAGCGGTGCTCGTCGGCGTCGGAGCGTCGGCGTCCTGCAAGGCAGAGGTGTGCGGGGCACCTGGGTGACAATAGTTCTGGACCGCAAAGATTGAGGAGACGGAGGCCCAGCAAGGGCGTCGAGTCGTTCGAGTCTTTGTGGTCTTCGGGTGGCGGGAAACCCACCGGCAGGTTTCTCCTCGGCGCGTTGGTCGTCCTCGACTTTCTCCGGCAGGATAAATTGCTCGACGGTGCCGAGGAGGGAGTCCTTCGATTCGAATGTTCTTAGGCAAAGGAGCGGTTGGCTCCGGTCGTCGGCGGCACAGCGTCAAGTGGTTCCCACGGCTGGGCAACACAACTTCGACGGGCCTCCAGCGGTTACACAAACCTGCGAACCCTGGTTGACGGCAATGGACTTCGACGGCGGCGATGTCCGGGTGCTTCACTTCGATCTCCTCGGCGGTCCCGTCTTGGGTCGGCAGCCTTTCGAGGGTCTGTCTTCCAGGGCGCTTCGGCGAAGATGGAGCGGTGCTCGATGGTCCCTCGGAGCACGGGAAGAGGGCGCCTTACCAGGTCCTCTCTCGGGTCAGTCTTCGACGATTTCGGCAGCCTTCGGATCGGTCGAAGCAAATGCAACAGCAAGTCTTCTTCTTCCAGCTGGACGTCGAGGATCAGCAGTTCCAGTTACTCTTAGAGTGGAGACTCAGCTCCAGAACGCTTCTGAACGCTTCTGAACGTTCCCTGAACCTCCTACCAGTGGTGAGAGGACCCCAGATATACTATTCTGTCTCTCATCCACACTGCTGGCACACACTCAGCAACCAATCATACAGAAGGGCATTCATGCAGTCAGTCAGCCAATCAGGCACACAGTGCATTCAGGCCACACTCCTCCCTTTCAGACACTCACAACAAGGAATGTGATTGGGTGCCATAAGGGTATCCCATGGGTCTGTTCACCAAACCAAAAGAGAGAGCTGCACTGCCAGGAGTCCCACATGGACTCCTGGGCAGAAAACATGACAGAACACACGATAAAAAGCAGTAAAGGACAAGGATTCAGAGGCCCTCCCTCTGATGCATTTCCAGCATCACAGTCGCCCCCCCCCAGACTGAGGTGGAGGGTGTCTAATCTCCCACGGGATAGACACCCTCATCCAGACGGTCAACATACCTTCTGGAAAGGCCATCTGCATTATCGTGACTCTTCCCTGGTCTGTGCTCTATGGTGAAGTCTAGCCCTTGCAGGCTAATGGACCACCTGAGCAATTTCGGATTCTCACCCTTCATTTGCATAAGCCACTTCAGGGGCTTATGATCTGTTTGGACCTTGAAGGTAGACTCTGTAAGGTAGGGCCTAAAACGCCTAAGGCTCCAAACTATGCTAAAACACTCCTTTTCAAAAGTAGCCCACCTAAGTTCTCTACCCTTGTGTTGTCTACTGATGAATATGATAGGATGTTCTCTCCCTTTGTCATCTAACTGGGACAAGACAGCTCCAATTCCGGTGTCGCAGGCATCCGTCTGGACGATAAAGGGTCGGCTGTGGTCAGGCGCACACAACACAGGTGCCCTACACAGACTTTCTTTCAAGCCATCAAAGGCCCTCTGACAGTCTTCGGTCCAATTAACCTTCCTAGGCTGTTTGGGTGAAGTTAGAGCTGTCAGGGGTGCAGCTATGGTTCCATAGTCTGCCATGAAATTGCGATAGTACCCAGTGAGGCCCAAAAAGGCTCTCACCTGGGTTTGAGTAGTGGGAGTCTCCCAGTTCTGTACATCCTGTACTTTACTGGAGAGAGGTTGGATTTGACCCCCTCCTACCTCATGACCAAGATAGGTAACTTTCCCCTGAGCTATCTTGCACTTGGTGGCCTTGATAGTGAGGTTAGCCCTTTTCAAGGCCTGCAACACCTTATCCAGATGTGTCAAATGCTCTTCCCAGGTGGAACTGTAGACGGCAATGTCGTCTAAGTAAGCCACACAAAAGGCTTCCAGCCCACTGAGCGCATGGTTGACCAATCTCTGGAAGGTGGCAGGGGCATTCTTCAACCCAAAAGGCATGACCCTAAACTGGTAGAGTCCCTCAGGTGTTGAGAAGGCCGTCTTTTCCTTGGCATGGTCCGTCAGAGCTATTTGCCAATAGCCTGAGGTAAGGTCAAAGGTGCTCACAAATTTGGCAGCACCTATGGTGTCCACGAGCTCATCAGCCCTGAGCAATGGGTGCGCGTCAGTTTTGGTGACGGCATTGACTACTCGGTAGTCCACACAGAACCTCCAATCCTTGTTACCCGCCTGGGAACTTGCCTTGGGGACAAGGACCACTGGACTGGACCAGGGACTGGTTGAGGGTTCAATAACACCCAGATCCAACATCTTGGCGACCTCAGCCTGGATGTGGTTCTTGACAGTATCTGACATACGGTAGCACCTGCTTTTGACAGGCACACTGTCACCAGTGTCAATTTCATGCCTACACCACGGTGTAAGGCCTGGCGTCAGTGAAAACAGAGAGGCATACTGTTGGAGTAAAGCCCTGCAGGCCCTCTGTTGCTCTGTTGTCAAATCCGGAGAGAGATGTACTCCCTCCACTGAGCCATCCTGAGGGTTGCTATGCAGCAAATCAGGAAGGGGCTCACTCTCATCCTCTTCTTGCCCTGAAGCTAGCAAGAGACATGAGACTTCTGCTCGCCGGTGGAAAGGCTTGAGCCTGTTGACATGGAATATCTGAGGGGCTACCCCAGAGGCTCCCATGTCAACCAGATAATTGACTTCGCCCATCTTGGAGATGATCCTGAAGGGTCCAGTCCACTTGTCTGCCAGAGCTCTAGGCTTGGTAGGCTCCATCACAAGGATTTCCTGTCCCGGAGTCCAATCCACTTGCGAGGCTTTAAGGTCATGCCAGTACTTATTCAATTCCTGGCTGGCCTTGAGATTTGCTGTTGCCTGACCCATCATCTGTGTCATCCTCCGTCTGAGGCCTAACACATAGTCCCCCACTTGCTTGGCGGGACCTGGAGGGGTGGCTTCCAAGCCTTCTCTGATCAAGGCGAGGGGCCCCCTCACGGGATGTCCAAAGAGTAACTCAAAGGGGCTGAAACCAACACCCTCTTGAGGTACCTCTCTGTAAGCAAACAGCAGGCATGGCAGGAGGAGATCCCATTTCCTCCGTAGGGGTTCTTCCAAAGCCCCTAGCATGCCCTTGAGAGTTTTATTAAATCTCTCAACCAGACCATTGGTCTGGGGGTGGTAAGAGGTGGAGAACTTGTAGGTTACCCCGCACTCTTTCCACATGGTTTTCATGTAACTAGACATGAAGTTGGATCCTCTGTCAGAGACAACCTCCTTGGGGAATCCAACACGGGTGAGCATTCCCAGGAGAGCTCTGGCAACCACCTTGGCAGTAACAGTCCGAAGGGGTATTGCCTCAGGGTACCTGGTGGCATGATCTATCAAGACCAGGATGAACCGATGTCCACCTGAAGTGAGAGGGTCAAGGGGACCGACGATGTCGATGCCCACCCTCTCAAATGGTGTGCCAACCACTGGCAATGGCTGCAGTGGGGCAATGACACTACCTCCAGTCTTGCCAGACAACTGACAAGTTGGGCAGGTCCTGCAGTGGGACTCCACCTCTACTCCCAATCCGTGGCCAGTAGAAATGGGCAGAGAGCCTCTGCTTAGTCTTCTTGGTCCCAAGATGACCAGCCAAGGGTACCTCATGCGCCAACTGCAGTAGGAAGGGCCTGTAAACCTGGGGTACCACCAACCTCTTGAGGGCACCAGGTTCAGGCTTAGTGGGCTCACTAACAAGGAGCTCACCCTCCCAATAAATCCGGAATGTCCTAGGCACTTCTCCTTGTGCCTGGGACAGGGCCTGTTTCCTCAGTCCCTCGAGAGAGTGGCACTCTCTCTGTCCCTTACAGAAGTCTGCCCGGGAGGGTCCCCCTTCAGCTAACAAGCATTGAAGGTCGGGATGATCCTCCGGGTTGAGAACCTCTCCCACAGGAGAGTCTTCTGTCTCTTCTCCCACAGGAGTTGAGTTTGGGTTTTCCACTGGACCCAGCCCGTCCGGAGCATGGATCCCAATGGGTGCTGTCGGAACAGCAGGAAGAGAAGGTGTTCCCTCCACAGAGGTGGCCTTCTTGGTCTTCCTTCTTCTTGACTTCGGCCTCGCCTTTGGCTCGGGTACCTGACCCACAGCCAGACCTGGTGTCACCTGTGAACCAGTGACTGCAGCAGCAGTCATGGGAAGACCATCCGAGATCAACCTCAACTCTACTAGATCATTTCCTAACAGAATGTTGGCAGGGACATTGTCCTGAACCAGGACAGGAAGCTTTGCTGTCTTGTCTCCAATCATGAGTGTGACTAAGGCTACAGGTGATAATTTGGGAGGCCCACCAGCTAACCTGGTGGTTTGCAGAGGAGCACCTACATAGTCCTCTGGCTTGAGCAGGGTCCTGTCCACCACTGTCATGCTTGCCCCAGTGTCTCTCAAACCAGTAGAAGGCTGGCCATTCAAGAGGACACTTCTCAAAAACCTACGAGTGTTCTGTGGGATAGTCGCCAGTACTTCTGCATACTGGTCCCAGGCCCCAAGGGACACTAAGGAAATCTCTACCGGAGCACCAAATGTGATCCCGGTAGAGGAGGGGAGGACAGTGGCCTCCACCTCAGACACGGGGTAAGGGTAGGTCAGGCTGACAGCCTGTACTCCAAGTGCCTTACCTTTACACTTGGAGTCACCCCTTTTGTGATCCAGAGCCCCACAGTCCCAACAAGCGCCAGGAGTGCGGGGTATGGTACTGGAACCACTGGGAGCCTGCTTTGCAGCAGGTGGACCACTACTCTTATTCCCACCCACAGATGACTTATCCCCACTAGATTTTTGGGTCTTGGGAGAGGAAGGTCTAGGTTTACCCGACTGTGACTGCTTGTGGGACTCCTCAGCTTTCTGAGAGGCCCCCTTTTCTTTGTCCTTGTCCTTCCCACTGGAGTCCTTAGGGGACACCCGGTGGGAGACCCACTTGTCAGCCAACCTAGCCAGCTTAAAGGGGTCCAAAATGTTCTGGTCAGCCACATACTGACGCAGCTCTGGTGAACAGGCTTCAGAAAAATGCTCAAAAAACAAGAGGTGGGACAATTCAACAAAAGTCTTAACCTTGTATCCATCGATCCACCCCATCATGTTCATGTGCGCAGCACTCACCCAGTCAACCCAAAACACATTCTCTCTTTTCTTAAAATCCCTGAACCTTCTAAGGTATTGGGTAGGTGTCTTGCCAAACTTGGCAATCAAAGCAGACTTCATACACTCATACTGACCCCTTTCTTCCACACTCAGCTTCAGCATACAGTCATATCCAGTTTGAGGCACTCTGCTTAACAAACACTTAGCCCAATCTCTTTTATCAACATCATGAATCGCACAAGCCATTTCAAACGCTTCAATCCATTGGAGGATATCTGAACCCTCCACAAATACACCAACCAAATCTTTCATAAACTTGGTGGCTGGGGACCTGACACTCTCACTGGTTTTAACTGAAGCCTCCACTCTAGCTTTCTCTAGCTGGATTCTCTGACATTCAGTGTCCTGGCTCTTGAGTTCAAGGTCCTTATTTCTGAGTTCAAGATCCCTATTCTTGAGCTCCACTTGTTGAGCCAACTCCTCTTTCTTAAGTTCAGCATCTATTTCCAACTTGCGGTATTCAAAGGCCAATTTCATCCTTAATAACTCAAGCTCCAAGGAATTGCTGGGGTTTGGAACAGAGGCAGCAGGAATGGCGGCATTCCCAGAAACAGATTCAGCAGAAACCCCAGGGGCAGAGTCCTCATTGGTTGCATTCCCCCCCTCATCAAGAGTTTCACCATCATCCGGTAGTCCACCAGGGCAGCTATCAGCTCAGCCCTAGACTTATCCACAAAGTCTAACTCCCTGGCTTCACAAGCACTCTGGAGAGCCTCCAAGCTCATCCGAGTCAATTTGCCATTTGCAATAGACTCCATTGTTTGTAATGCAGTTATCTTGTACACAACTAAACCTTAATTTAATAAAGTGCGGATATCTTTTGTAAGTGGCACGGTTATACACTGATTCTTAAAACCATAAGCATCCCACCGCTGCCACCAGTGTGAAGAAGACCGGTGGGGGGTGTCTGTACTTCTGCTCTCTATATGGTAGAAGAGAGGCACAGAAGACCCGAGCCAAGATTCTCTATTACGGTAGCAATGGACGAGCAATCAAGGCCTAGCTTCTCAGGAGGTGATGCAGGCTGGTTCTTAAGTACAGTGTAGTCCCCAAGCCCCCACAAAGGAATGTCCACACACTGTATTGGTTAGAACACAGTCTTTATATAATCAATATTCAAGGTTATGTACACTTATCATAATAACTCACTTTGTACTTAGGAAAATCAACAATGGCAAATATATACAATTCTAAAGTGGTACCACCCTTTGTATTAGATCTCATTAAAGTGCATCAACAATACTGTAACAATGTCACACAGATCAATAGAGTGAAACCAGCAATAGAGAGAGGAGAGAAAATAAGATGGTTGAGCAATAGGCAGAATACTGGCCCCTACCACTAGACACAGTTCTGTGTGGAGATCCCCCCACCTGGGCAACCTGTAAAATAAAGATATAGCACAAGCCCAGTCCATATATTGTTCTGCAAGTCTTATTCCCTCCTATAATGTTTTTACCCCCCCAATGTACCTGGTGGAGTCGAGTTCTTCGAAGAGGCGTCGACAGATCCTTCTTGAGCGACCCCCTTTCAAGCGGGAGTCACGGATCGTCGAGAGGCGTTGAGAAGCGTCGAGGAACTCGGTGTTCGGCGACGGGGAATCGACGGCCCTTCTTGAATGCCTTCCCTTTCAAGCGGGAGACACGGGGCGTCGAACGTCCATCGACAAACAGGGTAGAACGGCGTCGATGAGGCGGCAGCTTCGTCCGAGCGGTGCTCGTCGGCGTCGGAGCGTCGGCGTCCTGCAAGGCAGAGGTGTGCGGGGCACCTGGGTGACAATAGTTCTGGACCGCAAAGATTGAGGAGACGGAGGCCCAGCAAGGGCGTCGAGTCGTTCGAGTCTTTGTGGTCTTCGGGTGGCGGGAAACCCACCGGCAGGTTTCTCCTCGGCGCGTTGGTCGTCCTCGACTTTCTCCGGCAGGATAAATTGCTCGACGGTGCCGAGGAGGGAGTCCTTCGATTCGAATGTTCTTAGGCAAAGGAGCGGTTGGCTCCGGTCGTCGGCGGCACAGCGTCAAGTGGTTCCCACGGCTGGGCAACACAACTTCGACGGGCCTCCAGCGGTTACACAAACCTGCGAACCCTGGTTGACGGCAATGGACTTCGACGGCGGCGATGTCCGGGTGCTTCACTTCGATCTCCTCGGCGGTCCCGTCTTGGGTCGGCAGCCTTTCGAAGTTCTGTCTTCCAGGGCGCTTCGGCGAAGATGGAGCGGTGCACGATGGTCCCTCGGAGCACGGGAAGAGGGCGCCTTACCAGGTCCTCTCTCGGGTCAGTCTTCGACGATTTCGGCAGCCTTCGGATCGGTCGAAGCAAATGCAACAGCAAGTCTTCTTCTTCCAGCTGGACGTCGAGGATCAGCAGTTCCAGTTACTCTTAGAGTGGAGACTCAGCTCCAGAACGCTTCTGAACGCTTCTGAACATTCCCTGAACCTCCTACCAGTGGTGAGAGGACCCCAGATATACTATTCTGTCTCTCATCCACACTGCTGGCACACACTCAGCAGCCAATCATACAGAAGGGCATTCATGCAGTCAGTCAGCCAATCAGGCACACAGTGCATTCAGGCCACACTCCTCCCTTTCAGACACTCACAACAAGGAATGTGATTGGGTGCCATAAGGGTATCCCATGGGTCTGTTCACCAAACCAAAAGAGAGAGCTGCACTGCCAGGAGTCCCACATGGACTCCTGGGCAGAAAACATGACAGAACACACGATAAAAAGCAGTAAAGGACAAGGATTCAGAGGCCCTCCCTCTGATGCATTTCCAGCATCACAGTCGCCCCCCCCCAGACTGAGGTGGAGGGTGTCTAATCTCCCACGGGATAGACACCCTCATCCAGACGGTCAACATACCTTCTGGAAAGGCCATCTGCATTATCGTGACTCTTCCCTGGTCTGTGCTCTATGGTGAAGTCTAGCCCTTGCAGGCTAATGGACCACCTGAGCAATTTCGGATTCTCACCCTTCATTTGCATAAGCCACTTCAGGGGCTTATGATCTGTTTGGACCTTGAAGGTAGACTCTGTAAGGTAGGGCCTAAAACGCCTAAGGCTCCAAACTATGCTAAAACACTCCTTTTCAAAAGTAGCCCACCTAAGTTCTCTACCCTTGTGTTGTCTACTGATGAATATGATAGGATGTTCTCTCCCTTTGTCATCTAACTGGGACAAGACAGCTCCAATTCCGGTGTCGCAGGCATCCGTCTGGACGATAAAGGGTCGGCTGTGGTCAGGCGCACACAACACAGGTGCCCTACACAGACTTTCTTTCAAGCCATCAAAGGCCCTCTGACAGTCTTCGGTCCAATTAACCTTCCTAGGCTGTTTGGGTGAAGTTAGAGCTGTCAGGGGTGCAGCTATGGTTCCATAGTCTGCCATGAAATTGCGATAGTACCCAGTGAGGCCCAAAAAGGCTCTCACCTGGGTTTGAGTAGTGGGAGTCTCCCAGTTCTGTACATCCTGTACTTTACTGGAGAGAGGTTGGATTTGACCCCCTCCTACCTCATGACCAAGATAGGTAACTTTCCCCTGAGCTATCTTGCACTTGGTGGCCTTGATAGTGAGGTTAGCCCTTTTCAAGGCCTGCAACACCTTATCCAGATGTGTCAAATGCTCTTCCCAGGTGGAACTGTAGACGGCAATGTCGTCTAAGTAAGCCACACAAAAGGCTTCCAGCCCACTGAGCGCATGGTTGACCAATCTCTGGAAGGTGGCAGGGGCATTCTTCAACCCAAAAGGCATGACCCTAAACTGGTAGAGTCCCTCAGGTGTTGAGAAGGCCGTCTTTTCCTTGGCATGGTCCGTCAGAGCTATTTGCCAATAGCCTGAGGTAAGGTCAAAGGTGCTCACAAATTTGGCAGCACCTATGGTGTCCACGAGCTCATCAGCCCTGGGCAATGGGTGCGCGTCAGTTTTGGTGACGGCATTGACTACTCGGTAGTCCACACAGAACCTCCAATCCTTGTTACCCGCCTGGGAACTTGCCTTGGGGACAAGGACCACTGGACTGGACCAGGGACTGGTTGAGGGTTCAATAACACCCAGATCCAACATCTTGGCGACCTCAGCCTGGATGTGGTTCTTGACAGTATCTGACATACGGTAGCACTTGCTTTTGACAGGCACACTGTCACCAGTGTCAATTTCATGCCTACACCACGGTGTAAGGCCTGGCGTCAGTGAAAACAGAGAGGCATACTGTTGGAGTAAAGCCCTGCAGGCCCTCTGTTGCTCTGTTGTCAAATCCGGAGAGAGATGTACTCCCTCCACTGAGCCATCCTGAGGGTTGCTATGCAGCAAATCAGGAAGGGGCTCACTCTCATCCTCTTCTTGCCCTGAAGCTAGCAAGAGACATGAGACTTCTGCTCGCCGGTGGAAAGGCTTGAGCCTGTTGACATGGAATATCTGAGGGGCTACCCCAGAGGCTCCCATGTCAACCAGATAATTGACTTCGCCCATCTTGGAGATGATCCTGAAGGGTCCAGTCCACTTGTCTGCCAGAGCTCTAGGCTTGGTAGGCTCCATCACAAGGATTTCCTGTCCCGGAGTCCAATCCACTTGCGAGGCTTTAAGGTCATGCCAGTACTTATTCAATTCCTGGCTGGCCTTGAGATTTGCTGTTGCCTGACCCATCATCTGTGTCATCCTCCGTCTGAGGCCTAACACATAGTCCCCCACTTGCTTGGAGGGACCTGGAGGGGTGGCTTCCAAGCCTTCTCTGATCAAGGCGAGGGGCCCCCTCACGGGATGTCCAAAGAGTAACTCAAAGGGGCTGAAACCAACACCCTCTTGAGGTACCTCTCTGTAAGCAAACAGCAGGCATGGCAGGAGGAGATCCCATTTCCTCCGTAGGGGTTCTTCCAAAGCCCCTAGCATGCCCTTGAGAGTTTTATTAAATCTCTCAACCAGACCATTGGTCTGGGGGTGGTAAGAGGTGGAGAACTTGTAGGTTACCCCGCACTCTTTCCACATGGTTTTCATGTAACTAGACATGAAGTTGGATCCTCTGTCAGAGACAACCTCCTTGGGGAATCCAACACGGGTGAGCATTCCCAGGAGAGCTCTGGCAACCACCTTGGCAGTAACAGTCCGAAGGGGTATTGCCTCAGGGTACCTGGTGGCATGATCTATCAAGACCAGGATGAACCGATGTCCACCTGAAGTGAGAGGGTCAAGGGGACCGACGATGTCGATGCCCACCCTCTCAAATGGTGTGCCAACCACTGGCAATGGCTGCAGTGGGGCAATGACACTACCTCCAGTCTTGCCAGACAACTGACAAGTTGGGCAGGTCCTGCAGTGGGACTCCACCTCTACTCCCAATCCGTGGCCAGTAGAAATGGGCAGAGAGCCTCTGCTTAGTCTTCTTGGTCCCAAGATGACCAGCCAAGGGTACCTCATGCGCCAACTGCAGTAGGAAGGGCCTGTAAACCTGGGGTACCACCAACCTCTTGAGGGCACCAGGTTCAGGCTTAGTGGGCTCACTAACAAGGAGCTCACCCTCCCAATAAATCCGGAATGTCCTAGGCACTTCTCCTTGTGCCTGGGACAGGGCCTGTTTCCTCAGTCCCTCGAGAGAGTGGCACTCTCTCTGTCCCTTACAGAAGTCTGCCCGGGAGGGTCCCCCTTCAGCTAACAAGCATTGAAGGTCGGGATGATCCTCCGGGTTGAGAACCTCTCCCACAGGAGAGTCTTCTGTCTCTTCTCCCACAGGAGTTGAGTTTGGGTTTTCCACTGGACCCAGCCCGTCCGGAGCATGGATCCCAATGGGTGCTGTCGGAACAGCAGGAAGAGAAGGTGTTCCCTCCACAGAGGTGGCCTTCTTGGTCTTCCTTCTTCTTGACTTCGGCCTCGCCTTTGGCTCGGGTACCTGACCCACAGCCAGACCTGGTGTCACCTGTGACCCAGTGACTGCAGCAGCAGTCATGGGAAGACCATCCGAGATCAACCCCAACTCTACTAGATCATTTCCTAACAGAATGTTGGCAGGGACATTGTCCTGAACCAGGACAGGAAGCTTTGCTGTCTTGTCTCCAATCATGAGTGTGACTAAGGCTACAGGTGATAATTTGGGAGGCCCACCAGCTAACCTGGTGGTTTGCAGAGGAGCACCTACATAGTCCTCTGGCTTGAGCAGGGTCCTGTCCACCACTGTCATGCTTGCCCCAGTGTCTCTCAAACCAGTAGAAGCCTGGCCATTTAAGAGGACACTTCTCAAAAACCTACGAGTGTTCTGTGGGATAGTCGCCAGTACTTCTGCATACTGGTCCCAGGCCCCAAGGGACACTAAGGAAATCTCTACCGGAGCACCAAATGTGATCCCGGTAGAGGAGGGGAGGACAGTGGCCTCCACCTCAGACACGGGGTAAGGGTAGGTCAGGCTGACAGCCTGTACTCCAAGTGCCTTACCTTTACACTTGGAGTCACCCCTTTTGTGATCCAGAGCCCCACAGTCCCAACAAGCGCCAGGAGTGCGGGGTACGGTACTGGAACCACTGGGAGCCTGCTTTGCAGCAGGTGGACCACTACTCTTATTCCCACCCACAGATGACTTATCCCCACTAGATTTTTGGGTCTTGGGAGAGGAAGGTCTAGGTTTACCCGACTGTGACTGCTTGTGGGACTCCTCAGATTTCTGAGAGGCCCCCTTTTCTTTGTCCTTGTCCTTCCCACTGGAGTCCTTAGGGGACACCCGGTGGGAGACCCACTTGTCAGCCAACCTAGCCAGCTTAAAGGGGTCCAAAATGTTCTGGTCAGCCACATACTGACGCAGCTCTGGTGAACAGGCTTCAGAAAAATGCTCAAAAAACAAGAGGTGGGACAATTCAACAAAAGTCTTAACCTTGTATCCATCGATCCACCCCATCATGTTCATGTGCGCAGCACTCACCCAGTCAACCCAAAACACATTCTCTCTTTTCTTAAAATCCCTGAACCTTCTAAGGTATTGGGTAGGTGTCTTGCCAAACTTGGCAATCAAAGCAGACTTCATACACTCATACTGACCCCTTTCTTCCACACTCAGCTTCAGCATACAGTCATATCCAGTTTGAGGCACTCTGCTTAACAAACACTTAGCCCAATCTCTTTTATCAACATCATGAATCGCACAAGCCATTTCAAACGCTTCAATCCATTGGAGGATATCTGAACCCTCCACAAATACACCAACCAAATCTTTCATAAACTTGGTGGCTGGGGACCTGACACTCTCACTGGTTTTAACTGAAGCCTCCACTCTAGCTTTCTCTAGCTGGATTCTCTGACATTCAGTGTCCTGGCTCTTGAGTTCAAGGTCCTTATTTCTGAGTTCAAGATCCCTATTCTTGAGCTCCACTTGTTGAGCCAACTCCTCTTTCTTAAGTTCAGCATCTATTTCCAACTTGCGGTATTCAAAGGCCAATTTCATCCTTAATAACTCAAGCTCCAAGGAATTGCTGGGGTTTGGAACAGAGGCAGCAGGAATGGCGGCATTCCCAGAAACAGATTCAGCAGAAACCCCAGGGGCAGAGTCCTCATTGGTTGCATTCCCCCCCTCATCAAGAGTTTCACCATCATCCGGTAGTCCACCAGGGCAGCTATCAGCTCAGCCCTAGATTTATCCACAAAGTCTAACTCCCTGGCTTCACAAGCACTCTGGAGAGCCTCCAAGCTCATCCGAGTCAATTTGCCATTTGCAATAGACTCCATTGTTTGTAATGCAGTTATCTTGTACACAACTAAACCTTAATTTAATAAAGTGCGGATATCTTTTGTAAGTGGCACGGTTATACACTGATTCTTAAAACCATAAGCATCCCACCGCTGCCACCAGTGTGAAGAAGACCGGTGGGGGGTGTCTGTACTTCTGCTCTCTATATGGTAGAAGAGAGGCACAGAAGACCCGAGCCAAGATTCTCTATTACGGTAGCAATGGACGAGCAATCAAGGCCTAGCTTCTCAGGAGGTGATGCAGGCTGGTTCTTAAGTACAGTGTAGTCCCCAAGCCCCCACAAAGGAATGTCCACACACTGTATTGGTTAGAACACAGTCTTTATATAATCAATATTCAAGGTTATGTACACTTATCATAATAACTCACTTTGTACTTAGGAAAATCAACAATGGCAAATATATACAATTCTAAAGTGGTACCACCCTTTGTATTAGATCTCATTAAAGTGCATCAACAATACTGTAACAATGTCACACAGATCAATAGAGTGAAACCAGCAATAGAGAGAGGAGAGAAAATAAGATGGTTGAGCAATAGGCAGAATACTGGCCCCTACCACTAGACACAGTTCTGTGTGGAGATCCCCCCACCTGGGCAACCTGTAAAATAAAGATATAGCACAAGCCCAGTCCATATATTGTTCTGCAAGTCTTATTCCCTCCTATAATGTTTTTACCCCCCCAATGTACCTGGTGGAGTCGAGTTCTTCGAAGAGGCGTCGACAGATCCTTCTTGAGCGACCCCCTTTCAAGCGGGAGTCACGGATCGTCGAGAGGCGTTGAGAAGCGTCGAGGAACTCGGTGTTCGGCGACGGGGAATCGACGGCCCTTCTTGAATGCCTTCCCTTTCAAGCGGGAGACACGGGGCGTCGAACGTCCATCGACAAACAGGGTAGAACGGCGTCGATGAGGCGGCAGCTTCGTCCGAGCGGTGCTCTTCGGCGTCGGAGCGTCGGCGTCCTGCAAGGCAGAGGTGTGCGGGGCACCTGGGTGACAATAGTTCTGGACCGCAAAGATTGAGGAGACGGAGGCCCAGCAAGGGCGTCGAGTCGTTCGAGTCTTTGTGGTCTTCGGGTGGCGGGAAACCCACCGGCAGGTTTCTCCTCGGCGCGTTGGTCGTCCTCGACTTTCTCCGGCAGGATAAATTGCTCGACGGTGCCGAGGAGGGAGTCCTTCGATTCGAATGTTCTTAGGCAAAGGAGCGGTTGGCTCCGGTCGTCGGTGGCACAGCGTCAAGTGGTTCCCACGGCTGGGCAACACAACTTCGACGGGCCTCCAGCGGTTACACAAACCTGCGAACCCTGGTTGACGGCAATGGACTTCGACGGCGGCGATGTCCGGGTGCTTCACTTCGATCTCCTCGGCGGTCCCGTCTTGGGTCGGCAGCCTTTCGAGGGTCTGTCTTCCAGGGCGCTTCAGCGAAGATGGAGCGGTGCTCGATGGTCCCTCGGAGCACGGGAAGAGGGCGCCTTACCAGGTCCTCTCTCGGGTCAGTCTTCGACGATTTCGGCAGCCTTCGGATCGGTCGAAGCAAATGCAACAGCAAGTCTTCTTCTTCCAGCTGGACGTCGAGGATCAGCAGTTCCAGTTACTCTTAGAGTGGAGACTCAGCTCCAGAACGCTTCTGAACGCTTCTGAACGTTCCCTGAACCTCCTACCAGTGGTGAGAGGACCCCAGATATACTATTCTGTCTCTCATCCACACTGCTGGCACACACTCAGCAGCCAATCATACAGAAGGGCATTCATGCAGTCAGTCAGCCAATCAGGAACACAGTGCATTCAGGCCACACTCCTCCCTTTCAGACACTCACAACAAGGAATGTGATTGGGTGCCATAAGGGTATCCCATGGGTCTGTTCACCAAACCAAAAGAGAGAGCTGCACTGCCAGGAGTCCCACATGGACTCCTGGGCAGAAAACATGACAGAACACACGATAAAAAGCAGTAAAGGACAAGGATTCAGAGGCCCTCCCTCTGATGCATTTCCAGCATCACAGTCGCCCCCCCCCAGACTGAGGTGGAGGGTGTCTAATCTCCCACGGGATAGACACCCTCATCCAGACGGTCAACATACCTTCTGGAAAGGCCATCTGCATTATCGTGACTCTTCCCTGGTCTGTGCTCTATGGTGAAGTCTAGCCCTTGCAGGCTAATGGACCACCTGAGCAATTTCGGATTCTCACCCTTCATTTGCATAAGCCACTTCAGGGGCTTATGATCTGTTTGGACCTTGAAGGTAGACTCTGTAAGGTAGGGCCTAAAACGCCTAAGGCTCCAAACTATGCTAAAACACTCCTTTTCAAAAGTAGCCCACCTAAGTTCTCTACCCTTGTGTTGTCTACTGATGAATATGATAGGATGTTCTCTCCCTTTGTCATCTAACTGGGACAAGACAGCTCCAATTCCGGTGTCGCAGGCATCCGTCTGGACGATAAAGGGTCGGCTGTGGTCAGGCGCACACAACACAGGTGCCCTACACAGACTTTCTTTCAAGCCATCAAAGGCCCTCTGACAGTCTTCGGTCCAATTAACCTTCCTAGGCTGTTTGGGTGAAGTTAGAGCTGTCAGGGGTGCAGCTATGGTTCCATAGTCTGCCATGAAATTGCGATAGTACCCAGTGAGGCCCAAAAAGGCTCTCACCTGGGTTTGAGTAGTGGGAGTCTCCCAGTTCTGTACATCCTGTACTTTACTGGAGAGAGGTTGGATTTGACCCCCTCCTACCTCATGACCAAGATAGGTAACTTTCCCCTGAGCTATCTTGCACTTGGTGGCCTTGATAGTGAGGTTAGCCCTTTTCAAGGCCTGCAACACCTTATCCAGATGTGTCAAATGTTCTTCCCAGGTGGAACTGTAGACGGCAATGTCGTCTAAGTAAGCCACACAGAAGGCTTCCAGCCCACTGAGCGCATGGTTGACCAATCTCTGGAAGGTGGCAGGGGCATTCTTCAACCCAAAAGGCATGACCCTAAACTGGTAGAGTCCCTCAGGTGTTGAGAAGGCCGTCTTTTCCTTGGCATGGTCCGTCAGAGCTATTTGCCAATAGCCTGAGGTAAGGTCAAAGGTGCTCACAAATTTGGCAGCACCTATGGTGTCCACGAGCTCATCAGCCCTGGGCAATGGGTGCGCATCAGTTTTGGTGACGGCATTGACTACTCGGTAGTCCACACAGAACCTCCAATCCTTGTTACCCGCCTGGGAACTTGCCTTGGGGACAAGGACCACTGGACTGGACCAGGGACTGGTTGAGGGTTCAATAACACCCAGATCCAACATCTTGGCGACCTCAGCCTGGATGTGGTTCTTGACAGTATCTGACATACGGTAGCACCTGCTTTTGACAGGCACACTGTCACCAGTGTCAATTTCATGCCTACACCACGGTGTAAGGCCTGGCGTCAGTGAAAACAGAGAGGCATACTGTTGGAGTAAAGCCCTGCAGGCCCTCTGTTGCTCTGTTGTCAAATCCGGAGAGAGATGTACTCCCTCCACTGAGCCATCCTGAGGGTTGCTATGCAGCAAATCAGGAAGGGGCTCGCTCTCATCCTCTTCTTGCCCTGAAGCTAGCAAGAGACATGAGACTTCTGCTCGCCGGTGGAAAGGCTTGAGCCTGTTGACATGGAATATCTGAGGGGCTACCCCAGAGGCTCCCATGTCAACCAGATAATTGACTTCGCCCATCTTGGAGATGATCCTGAAGGGTCCAGTCCACTTGTCTGCCAGAGCTCTAGGCTTGGTAGGCTCCATCACAAGGATTTCCTGTCCCGGAGTCCAATCCACTTGCGAGGCTTTAAGGTCATGCCAGTACTTATTCAATTCCTGGCTGGCCTTGAGATTTGCTGTTGCCTGACCCATCATCTGTGTCATCCTCCGTCTGAGGCCTAACACATAGTCCCCCACTTGCTTGGCGGGACCTGGAGGGGTGGCTTCCAAGCCTTCTCTGATCAAGGCGAGGGGCCCCCTCACGGGATGTCCAAAGAGTAACTCAAAGGGGCTGAAACCAACACCCTCTTGAGGTACCTCTCTGTAAGCAAACAGCAGGCATGGCAGGAGGAGATCCCATTTCCTCCGTAGGGGTTCTTCCAAAGCCCCTAGCATGCCCTTGAGAGTTTTATTAAATCTCTCAACCAGACCATTGGTCTGGGGGTGGTAAGAGGTGGAGAACTTGTAGGTTACCCCGCACTCTTTCCACATGGTTTTCATGTAACTAGACATGAAGTTGGATCCTCTGTCAGAGACAACCTCCTTGGGGAATCCAACACGGGTGAGCATTCCCAGGAGAGCTCTGGCAACCACCTTGGCAGTAACAGTCCGAAGGGGTATTGCCTCAGGGTACCTGGTGGCATGATCTATCAAGACCAGGATGAACCGATGTCCACCTGAAGTGAGAGGGTCAAGGGGACCGACGATGTCGATGCCCACCCTCTCAAATGGTGTGCCAACCACTGGCAATGGCTGCAGTGGGGCAATGACACTACCTCCAGTCTTGCCAGACAACTGACAAGTTGGGCAGGTCCTGCAGTGGGACTCCACCTCTACTCCCAATCCGTGGCCAGTAGAAATGGGCAGAGAGCCTCTGCTTAGTCTTCTTGGTCCCAAGATGACCAGCCAAGGGTACCTCATGCGCCAACTGCAGTAGGAAGGGCCTGTAAACCTGGGGTACCACCAACCTCTTGAGGGCACCAGGTTCAGGCTTAGTGGGCTCACTAACAAGGAGCTCACCCTCCCAATAAATCCGGAATGTCCTAGGCACTTCTCCTTGTGCCTGGGACAGGGCCTGTTTCCTCAGTCCCTCGAGAGAGTGGCACTCTCTCTGTCCCTTACAGAAGTCTGCCCGGGAGGGTCCCCCTTCAGCTAACAAGCATTGAAGGTCGGGATGATCCTCCGGGTTGAGAACCTCTCCCACAGGAGAGTCTTCTGTCTCTTCTCCCACAGGAGTTGAGTTTGGGTTTTCCACTGGACCCAGCCCGTCCGGAGCATGGATCCCAATGGGTGCTGTCGGAACAGCAGGAAGAGAAGGTGTTCCCTCCACAGAGGTGGCCTTCTTGGTCTTCCTTCTTCTTGACTTCGGCCTCGCCTTTGGCTCGGGTACCTGACCCACAGCCAGACCTGGTGTCACCTGTGACCCAGTGACTGCAGCAGCAGTCATGGGAAGACCATCCGAGATCAACCCCAACTCTACTAGATCATTTCCTAACAGAATGTTGGCAGGGACGTTGTCCTGAACCAGGACAGGAAGCTTTGCTGTCTTGTCTCCAATCATGAGTGTGACTAAGGCTACAGGTGATAATTTGGGAGGCCCACCAGCTAACCTGGTGGTTTGCAGAGGAGCACCTACATAGTCCTCTGGCTTGAGCAGGGTCCTGTCCACCACTGTCATGCTTGCCCCAGTGTCTCTCAAACCAGTAGAAGGCTGGCCATTCAAGAGGACACTTCTCAAAAACCTACGAGTGTTCTGTGGGATAGTCGCCAGTACTTCTGCATACTGGTCCCAGGCCCCAAGGGACACTAAGGAAATCTCTACCGGAGCACCAAATGTGATCCCGGTAGAGGAGGGGAGACAGTGGCCTCCACCTCAGACACGGGGTAAGGGTAGGTCAGGCTGACAGCCTGTACTCCAAGTGCCTTACCTTTACACTTGGAGTCACCCCTTTTGTGATCCAGAGCCCCACAGTCCCAACAAGCGCCAGGAGTGCGGGGTACGGTACTGGAACCACTGGGAGCCTGCTTTGCAGCAGGTGGACCACTACTCTTATTCCCACCCACAGATGACTTATCCCCACTAGATTTTTGGGTCTTGGGAGAGGAAGGTCTAGGTTTACCCGACTGTGACTGCTTGTGGGACTCCTCAGCTTTCTGAGAGGCCCCCTTTTCTTTGTCCTTGTCCTTCCCACTGGAGTCCTTAGGGGACACCCGGTGGGAGACCCACTTGTCAGCCAACCTAGCCAGCTTAAAGGGGTCCAAAATGTTCTGGTCAGCCACATACTGACGCAGCTCTGGTGAACAGGCTTCAGAAAAATGCTCAAAAAACAAGAGGTGGGACAATTCAACAAAAGTCTTAACCTTGTATCCATCGATCCACCCCATCATGTTCATGTGCGCAGCACTCACCCAGTCAACCCAAAACACATTCTCTCTTTTCTCAAAATCCCTGAACCTTCTAAGGTATTGGGTAGGTGTCTTGCCAAACTTGGCAATCAAAGCAGACTTCATACACTCATACTGACCCCTTTCTTCCACACTCAGCTTCAGCATACAGTCATATCCAGTTTGAGGCACTCTGCTTAACAAACACTTAGCCCAATCTCTTTTATCAACATCATGAATCGCACAAGCCATTTCAAACGCTTCAATCCATTGGAGGATATCTGAACCCTCCACAAATACACCAACCAAATCCTTCATAAACTTGGTGGCTGGGGACCTGACACTCTCACTGGTTTTAACTGAAGCCTCCACTCTAGCTTTCTCTAGCTGGATTCTCTGACATTCAGTGTCCTGGCTCTTGAGTTCAAGGTCCTTATTTCTGAGTTCAAGATCCCTATTCTTGAGCTCCACTTGTTGAGCCAACTCCTCTTTCTTAAGTTCAGCATCTATTTCCAACTTGCGGTATTCAAAGGCCAATTTCATCCTTAATAACTCAAGCTCCAAGGAATTGCTGGGGTTTGGAACAGAGGCAGCAGGAATGGCGGCATTCCCAGAAACAGATTCAGCAGAAACCCCAGGGGCAGAGTCCTCATTGGTTGCATTCCCCCCCTCATCAAGAGTTTCACCATCAGTCTGGTAGTCCACCAGGGCAGCTATCAGCTCAGCCCTAGACTTATCCACAAAGTCTAACTCCCTGGCTTCACAAGCACTCTGGAGAGCCTCCAAGCTCATCCGAGTCAATTTGCCATTTGCAATAGACTCCATTGTTTGTAATGCAGTTATCTTGTACACAACTAAACCTTAATTTAATAAAGTGCGGATATCTTTTGTAAGTGGCACGGTTATACACTGATTCTTAAAACCATAAGCATCCCACCGCTGCCACCAGTGTGAAGAAGACCGGTGGGGGGTGTCTGTACTTCTGCTCTCTATATGGTAGAAGAGAGGCACAGAAGACCCCAGCCAAGATTCTCTATTACGGTAGCAATGGACGAGCAATCAAGGCCTAGCTTCTCAGGAGGTGATGCAGGCTGGTTCTTAAGTACAGTGTAGTCCCCAAGCCCCCACAAAGGAATGTCCACACACTGTATTGGTTAGAACACAGTCTTTATATAATCAATATTCAAGGTTATGTACACTTATCATAATAACTCACTTTGTACTTAGGAAAATCAACAATGGCAAATATATACAATTCTAAAGTGGTACCACCCTTTGTATTAGATCTCATTAAAGTGCATCAACAATACTGTAACAATGTCACACAGATCAATAGAGTGAAACCAGCAATAGAGAGAGGAGAGAAAATAAGATGGTTGAGCAATAGGCAGAATACTGGCCCCTACCACTACACACAGTTCTCTGTGGAGATCCCCCCACCTGGGCAACCTGTAAAATAAAGATATAGCACAAGCCCAGTCCATATATTGTTCTGCAAGTCTTATTCCCTCCTATAATGTTTTTACCCCCCCAATGTACCTGGTGGAGTCGAGTTCTTCGAAGAGGCGTCGACAGATCCTACTTGAGCGACCCCCGTTCAAGCGGGAGTCACGGATCGTCGAGAGGCGTCGAGAAGCGTCGAGGAACTCGGTGTTCGGCGACGGGGAATCGACGGCCCTTCTTGAATGCCTTTCCTTTCAAGCGGGAGACACGGGGCGTCGAACGTCCGTCGACAAACAGGGTAGAACGGCGTCGATGAGGCGGCACTTCGTCCGAGCGGTGCTGGTCGGCGTCGGAGCGTCGGCGTCCTGCAAGGCAGAGGTGTGCGGGGCACCTCGGTGACAATAGTTCTGGACCGCAAAGATTGAGGAGACGGAGGCCCAGCAAGGGCGTCGAGTCGTTCGAGTCTTTGTGGTCTTTGGGTGGCGGGAAACCCACCGGCAGGTTTCTCCTCGGCGCGTTGGTCGTCCTCGACTTTCTCCGGCAGGATAAAGCGGTCGACGGTGCGGACGAGGGAGTCCTTCGATTCGAATGTTCTTAGGCAAAGGAGCGGATGGCTCCGGTCGTCGGCGGCACGGCGTCAAGTGGTTCCCACGGCTGGGCAACACAACTTCGACGGGCCTCCAGCGGTTACACAAACCTGCGAACCCTGGTCGACGGCAATGGACTTCGACGGCGGCAATGTCCGGGTGCTTCACTTCGATCTCCTCGGCGGTCCTGTCTCGGGTCGGCAGCCTTTCGAGGGTCTGTCTTCCAGGGCGCTTCGGCAAAGATGGAGCGGTGCTCGATGGTCCCTCGAAGCACGGGAAGAGGGCGCCTTACCAGGTCCTCTCTCGGGTCAGTCTTCGACGATTTCGGCAGCCTTCGGATCGGTCGAAGCAAATGCAACAGCAAGTCTTCTTCTTCCAGCTGGACGTCGAGGATCAGCAGTTCCAGTTACTCTTAGAGTGGAGACTCAGCTCCAGAACGCTTCTGAACGCTTCTGAACATTCCATGAACCTCCTACCAGTGGTGAGAGGTCCCCAGATATACTATTCTGTCTCTCATCCACACTGCTGGCACACACTCAGCAGCCAATCATACAGAAGGGCATTCATGCAGTCAGTCAGCCAATCAGGCACACAGTGCATTCAGGCCACACTCCTCCCTTTCAGACACTCACAACAAGGAATGTGGATTGGGACAAGTACCCAGCCATTCAACACTACACACCGCATTCAGGCCAGTTTCGGGCAGGGCTGTCTCAGTCTTTGTCTCTCATGCCAGAAACTAGACAACCACAACAAGGAGTGTATATTGGTCACACACTCCATTCACCCAGGTCCCACCCACAGGAGGTACCCACGACATACAGTCACTGGGAAGGCTCCAGTCAGTCTAGCTGGGCCTTCACAACAACACCATATATGGAACTTCCACCCAACAGCCAGTCAGGGGGAAGGGACAGAGTCAGGGCTTCCCAGGACTTTGGGAAACAAGGTAACAGGCAATAGAAAGCAAGAGGCCACAGGGGCCATCTTGTTTCCTATCAGGAATCAACTGATCCCAATGGCAGGGCCTGGGTATCCCAAAATGGAGGACACCCAGAGCACCTGTCAAATTCAGCATGGAGCTGCCACCAGCCCATACCCTGCTCTGTGGGCCACCCACAGGTGCCCAAAAACATACACTAGGGGTACAGGGCTGTACCCCTACCCATGGGTGCCATAAGGGTATCCCATGGGTCTGTTCACCAAACCAAAAGAGAGAGCTGCACTGCCAGGAGTCCCACATGGACTCCTGGGCAGAAAACATGACAGAACACACGATAAAAAGCAGTAAAGGACAAGGATTCAGAGACCCTGTCCCTCTGATGCATTTCCAGTATCACACTGAGGAAACTTTAAAATGACCTAAAACTAAACAGTCTGCTGGATTAGCAAACATAAAAAGGATTGTTGCCAAAAAGGAATACAGATTTTAGTTGTGTTTTTCCCACAGATTTTAAGGCCAAGAAAGAAATGTATTTATGGATGTAACAAATTTGGTTTTTGCTGGGTTTAAAAAGTTAATTAGCCTGGCTGAAGCTTCAAGAATTGGAAAAGCAGGTTTTTCTCCCAGAAGGATGGCCTTCCCCTCAGCAGAAACTCACTGGGAGGTGCTAATTGCTGCTTAGCCCAGGACTGAAAAATGGACATCCTCCAACCCAGGATATTGAAGGTGGGAAAGGTCGTAAAACTGCTGCAGCACAGGAAACTCCTGGCTGACAGAAGAAAAAGGAGGGGGCTACCACATGCTTCAAGGAGTGACAAATACTGCCCATTTGGTGTGAATAGGATAATAATGGACATTTTTAGAAGGTGTATAACTTATTATCAGAAGGGGTGAAAAATCTGAAAATGGCAGATTAATTAACCTAATTTTTAGCACTATCTTTGAAAACTTAGTACAACTGTGCAGCTTATTCTGAACAGGAATGGCATTAAATGTGGGTTTACTGAATTTCTGCTAGAATGGTGAAACTTTATACACACATTCCCAGGGTAAACGTGCATATTTGTGGAAATTTACAGAAATATTGGAACATGTTCTCATTACAAAATGGACAAAATTCTGCAGAAAGTTGAAACAAAGTCTCAGAGCTGTGGAAGTTTGATGAGCAGATACTCCATAAAATATGCAATCTGTGTACGTGATTTCTATAGAGGTTGTGTAAATATGTATTTTGCCAAAATTAGACTTTGTGTTGCAGTGGCTAGCGGTGGATTCTCAGCATCATAAAATTATACCATAAAGATGACACTCTGTTTCTCTCCTTCTATCAAGGCAGAGAGTAGACTCTGACCCAATCACCTTTCACAGGGGCAAGCTTAGCTAAGCCGGCCCACATACCCCCTTTGTGATGTAATTTTAGAGGATAAATAGAGACAGCTGACAACACATAGAGACTCACAGATCCAACCACTTTCCTGATTCCAGTGAAGCACTTTGATCCAGCATCCTACATCCATCTTTAATATTCTTCCAGATACCAAATCTCTTGCCAGTAATAGAGGAATATTGATTTCCAGCAAGGCCCAAATCCTCAAATTTATTTTCTCCCCCAGTGAAGCGCTGGGTGGTGTGAGAAAGCCTTTTGAACCAGTATCCTGAAATTCTCTGGCTTGCCAGAGGAACTCACCATCCAGCTGATTCAAATACCCACAGACTAGGAGGGCAGATCCTGTGCAAATCCGGTGACCGGCATCGCTGAACCAGTACCGTGCCTGATGTGCTGTCTTTCCTAGACCAGACCCAATCCATGACCAGAATTGAGTGTCCAATTTAAAAACTGATCCTGTGAGTATTAATAGGAAGAACTGTGACCCTCAATATATTTACTTTGTCCTATCCCTATTTCCCACCCATCCTATCTTTCATTCAGAACCAGTATTGTTAGGAGTATCTTTGCACTGTCTTATCCCTATCTCAAACCCATCCTATCTTTCCTTGGGCACCAGTATTGTTAGAACCATCTTTGCACTGACCCTTTTCTCATCTGAAGAAGTCGAGTTTCCTTAGCAGGCGTGTCACCCTGATCAAGTGACTGTAAGATCCCTGTGTGGTATTCGCTTTTTCATAGTCATCCTCTAGTGTAAGCAAACCCATTTGTCATTTTCAAAAGTGCATTTCTGTTTTCCATTCTCGCGCCTATTTCTCAAAAACAATCTTTACTAAAACCTCTATAACTCCCTCAGTTTTTGTGATAGAAACGAATTTTCAACTCTTGCTTGTACCTGACATCTGTAGCTATCCGTTCTCCCGTTATCGCGAATATCGCGCAATGAAAAGTTTGCTGCGATTTTAAAAATCGGAAAGGTTTACACCTGTGAAATAGCTCTAAACTGCTTCCGACTTGGACCTTAAGATTGTAATTGTTTTCTGCTGACCAAATCATTGCTTGTGATTTTGTGCAACTGTTCAAAGCGGCTCCCATAGGGATTAATAACAATTTCAGTATTTCTGACCATATTTGGTGTTTTTGCCAAGTCCATTCTAAAGACATTTTTGAAAGCCAGTCTGACAGCTGAAAAGTCAATTCCATTTTTCTCTTGTGTTTGCTGGGGAAAAGTGGGACTGATATTCTGTTTGATTTGTACCATTCCTGAATACCTGCTCTCCCCTCCCATCTCTTTACATTGCCTGTTGGGGGTTGAGGTGTGTTACAGGGGGAACCTCTAACCATAGTGCTATCTGATCTGAACCAACACAAAAGTATTATTTTCTGTGCTGCATTTGTTTTTATTACTTATTCCTAATGCACTACAGATATTATTCAGTGTTCTGTCACCCTATTGGTGATTGTTGTTTAGCTATTAAAACATATTGTGATTAAATTTTCAATAAATAAATAAATATTTACTGCTGCAAACCAGCCTGATTCCTGGTTCAGTGTGACGGGGGGTTGGGGGGGTCTCAGGAGAAGGGTGTGATATGAGTGGTATATCGTTCAGAATATTGAACTTTTAGACAAAAATAAATAAGGATTTCAGTCGTGCACTACATGCCGGGCTTTGACTTGGATGTGTGCCAGATTGAAATCACTTACAGCTTGGGGGCTTGTTGCACGATCCTGAATTAGACATACCACTCGTGACAGTCTAACACAGCGTGCTAGCTGACGGGGTACATACACCTTGTTGGGTTACCATACTGTGCTACACTGTAAAAGCACTCCTTCGAAAGAAATACTCAAAGAAGTTGGGCCTGTTGCAAAAGTAAAGTAACCCTGAAATAAGCCAGAAGGAAATTAATATTTCCGGAATGGCGACCCCAGTGGAAATCAATATTGCAAGGGAACACCTACTGCCCACATTGTTTGTCAGGGGTGAATGGCTAGAACAGGACAAACAGGTATGGCTGCAGGGAATAAAACAAGAAGTCACTGAAACCAACCTTAATATCTGGCAGGACAAGGGGCCATTAAATCAAACACTCAGTGAGCTGTACATGACCCCTAAAATAGAAGAGGAGCAATGCAAAATTGCCAAAATAGCGGCCTGCCTGTACCTCCACAAAGGATTCATACAGGAAAATATGCAGACCATGTAGACTTCACAAAGTGGCAAGGGGAAGCAATGCAGAAAGTCCAGAGCAATCTGGACTCTGCAGAGCAAAAGCTTCAGGGTAGCCAAGAATCTGAAAGGGAGGCTATGCAGTATGCCACCAAACTGCAAGAAGAACTGACGCTCTTACTGCAAAAGAATGCAGAGCAAGACGCCCAGGTACTGACACTGCAAAAAGAGTGTCAAGAAAGGTTGGATTCTCTACAACACAGCCAACAAAAGCTGGAGCAGAAATTAAATTATAATAGAGCCTGTGCAGGGCAGATAATTGCCTTAGAAAGTCAGATTGATGAACTAAAGGAGGAAAATAATAAATTAATAGTGAAGGATCTCCACACTCAGATTTTGATGAGGAGTGCCAGAAATGAAATGCCATTAGAAAACAAAGGGACGACCTGGCTGAGCAGAGGGGAACTCTATGTCAAGAGTGGGATGCCTTAGGCCAGGAAGTGAGCCAGTTAAAAACCAGGTTAGAAGAAAGAAACCTGGCCCTCCAGGAGCTTAGTGGAGTCAAAAATGATTATGAAAAGCCGTTAGAGTAAACCAGCCGGGTGGAGGAGGCTCTGGCAAAGAATAATCAGACCAGTAAGGACCAAACTCAGGAGGCGAGTCTCCTGCAGCAGAAATTGGCACAATACTCCCAATTCAAGCAGGAAGCACAGAGAGACAATGAGGCTCTCTGTGAAAAGAATGACAGGCTCCATAGACAGATAGCCATGCAAGAACAATTCATAGAGACCAGTAAAGCCTTAATAGAGGAGCAAAAAGGTCAGATATTGGTATGTCATCAGGAAATAGGGGCTGAAAAAGATGAGGTAAGATGGGAGAGAGAAACCCCTGAGCATAAACTCAGGAACCCTGGTATCGCAGACTTTAATCCCTTCAATTCCATGGACTCTGCCACCCCCATGTCCACTGGCTCATATGAACCAAGCGCCACGGGGATGGTAGACTTCAACACAATGGGAAATATGGGACTGACGGATCAATGCCTCCCAGAAATGGATGGGGGTGGGCATCTATGTACAGGTTCCCAGCCTCTCTTATCAGGGAGACTCCAGTGAGGGGAGAATCAGAGAACTGGATCCTCAGAAATATCACTTACCAAGAGATCACTCAGTCAAATTTGGTGGGGAATTCCATGAACATAGGTCCACTAAGAGCATCTTAAAAACCTCTTCCCAGCTAGGACAGTGGGCTGTGGGGGGGGGGGGGTACTCAGCCAATCCTGGGAGCAAAGGAGAGTCGGTAGACTCTTCTGAGCGCCACCGGTCACAAGAGACTAGGCCCCCACATTCTGCCAGCCATTCCCAAGCTCGCAGAATCAGGGACAGCCTAGAGGAACAGACGGCCACCTCTGGTAGCAGTGCCTCTGAGTCAGAGGATGAGTGGACCAGGGTGACCAAAACTAAAAAGGCCAGCAAAGTTAAGAGAGCTTTACTGAAAGATCCCCTGAAGCAAATCAAGGCTATTAGGAGCGTCATCACGGCCTACCATAAAAATGCCAAATATTCAGTTTGGGAGCACCTTGAATTGTTTGCGCAAATGATGGAGACTTTCCACCTGAAGGACAGCCAAAGCTGTACTCAGTATTTCAAGTGGACATTTTCACCTGAGTACTCCAGCTTCTTTGCAGGACTGGAGGATCAGAACCACTTAAGATGGTCCACATATAGGGCGGCCATCTTAAAGCATTTTTCAATCCATAGAAACCCTGAAGAGGCCCGCAAGGCGGCCTACAACCTGCAATGTGGGGAAGACCAGGCCCCACAAGAATTTGTCCAAGAACTGAAACGTGCCTTTGCGCAGACCACCAGGAGGGTGTGCACAGATAGCAGGGAGTTTGTCAATACCTTCTTTCATGCACTCCCTAAATACATTATGACCCAGCTGGTGAAGGACTTTCATGAAAAAAGATCACTAGACTGGGTCATTGAACAAGCAACTCGCATTTACGAAGTGCAGAAGCCAGTAGAAAATAAAAATGACAATAAAAGCCCAAAACCAACCAACACCCCTGCTGCTGCTAAGGTGGCGGAGGTGAAGGTTGCCCCCATTTTAGATCTGGAGATGGGGGGCCTAAAAACATCCCTGCGCAGAATCCTACCAACCCAAGTCCCAGAAGGCCCTCGGGCCAATCCCAAACAGGGAGTCAGGGAGGTTACCCCACAAATGGGACCCCTAACTCCCCTCACTACATCAGCCCCTGTTACAAGGGCAACAGACCCATCCTGGGCTATGTGTGAACTCCTCCAGCCCAAGGGGTGGGGGTCCAACCAGACAGCTGCCAACCCAGGAAACTTCCCTCCTCACTTTCTCCAGGAGGGCAGTAATCCTCCAAATGCTGGGTTGAATTTCTTTCCCCGGTACTTGCCAAACATCAACCCCCAAAACAGCCCTTCTTTTTTCCCCACTTTCCTGAGGGAGTCTGTACTTCCACTCTTTATATGGTAGAGGAGAGGCACAGAGGACCCCATCCAAGATTCTCTATTGTGGTAGCAATGGACGAGCAATCAAGGCCTAGCTTCTCAGGAGGTGATGCTTGCTGGTTCTTAAGTACAGTGTAGTCCCCAAGCACCCACAGAGGAAGGTCCTCACACTGTATCGGTTAAAACACAATCTTTATATAAGTAATATTCAAAGGTATATACAATATCATGATAACGCCCTGTGTGCTTGGAAAATCAACAATGGTAAATATATACAGTTCTAAAGTGGTACCACAACGATTATTAGATCGCATTCAAGTGCATCAACTATACGGTCGAAATATCACACAGATCAATAAAGAAGAAACCAGCAGTAGAGAGAGGAAGGAAAGCAAGATTGTTGAACAATTGGCAGAATACTGGTCACTACCGTTAAACACAGCTCTGTGTGGAGATCCCCCCCACCTGAGCAACCTGTAGAATAAAGATATAAGCCCAGTCCATATATTGTTCACACTAGACTTCCCAATAGTTATGCAACCCCAAAGTACCTGGCTTTGTAGCGTTCCTCGTTGGGGAACCGACGGCCCTTCTTGAGTGCCCTCCCTTTAAGGCAGGAATCACAGGTCGTCGAACGTCCGACGGAGAACAGGTTGAGCTACGACGGTGAAGTGGGCGTGTCGTTCCTAGCAGTGCTCGTTGACCGGGAAGCGTAAACGTCCTGCAAGGAAGAGGCGTGCGGGGCACCTCGGTTTCGATAGTTCTGGAACGCAAAGGGTTTGAAGAACTGTGGCCCAGCAAGGGCGTTGAGTCGTCAGCGTCTCTGTGGTCTTTGGGTGGCAGGAAACCCACTGGCGGATGCTCCTCGGCATGTCGACAGTCAGGCCTTCTCCAGGAAGATACAGCGGCAACAATGCGGACGAGAGCGTCCTTGTATCAATGAAGTTCTTAGGCAAACGGGAGCACGGCGGCTCCAGTCGGCGACGGCTGTCGTCGACAGTGGCGGACAACAGTCTGGGCGCTTCTCCGTGTGATTCCACAGCAGTACCCTTCTCGGGTCGGCAGCCTGTCGAAGGTCTGTCTACCAGGGAGCATTGGCAAAGATCTGCTGGTGCACGATGGACCCTCGTAGCTCGGGAAGAGGGCGCCTTACCAGGTCCTCTCTGGGTCAGTCCTTAGAGCAGTGGTCTTCAAACTTTTTTGGCCAGGGCCCCCCTGAGCAAAATTTGGGCAGGTCGGGACCCCCCAGAAATGCCAAATGGACAGTATATATTGCGCGCCGTCACCTGCTCCCATCAAAGTCGCTGGGCTTCCTCATCCCACTCCTACCCAGTCGCTGGTCTCTCCCCACCCCATCACACACCCAGGGCTCTCCCCACTCTGCTCCCATCACTATCCCATGGTTCCCGCCCATTGTGCTCCCACCATAGTCCCTCGGTTCCCCCATCCCGTTCCCAACACAGTCTGAGGGCCAGTGGCGGCTGGTGAATCTTTTTTAAGTGGAGGGGCATTAAGGGGAGGTTCGGGGGGGTTTCCCCCTGTGAATTTTTTTTTAAATAATAGGTTAAAATGTTGCATTGTAGAGCATACTTTTAACAAAAAATGGGTAAATAGCCAAACAGTTTGCAATTGTTGCTGGGAGTCCAGGGGGCAGGCATTGATATTTTATTTCTATCGCGCTCGTACACAAGTGTTTCAGAGCATGACAAGGCAAGGGAGGGGAACAGAGGAGAATAAAACCGCGATCTTACTAGGCCCAGTGACATTGAGAACGCGCAAGTGTGAGGGGAAAAGTGCATGGAAGGGGGGAGAAGTGGAAAGTGCGAAGCAGAGGAGAAACAGATAAATAACAATAAATAAATAATAAAGGCAACAAACAGTGGTAGTGCAGCCAGCAATTTGCAAGTGCTACGTTTAAGGCAGCAGACAGGGTAGGTCTGATAAGTGCAGGAAGAAAGATGGTTCTCCTCAAGTTTTAGAGTGGCAGGGCGCTGTTCCAGAGGGAGGCCCCAGCCGAAGACGGAGATCTACCCCCAGCTCGTTTCTTTGATAAACGACTGACCCTGAGGGAGTTGGAGGTAGAGGAGTGAAGAGCTCGAGAGGGGAGGTATTTGCGGAGGAATAGCTGAAGGTATTTTGGACCCAGGCCCCAGAAAGCCTTGTGGACAAGGCAGAGAGTTTTGAATGATAGATGTCCGGTAAAAAGATACCATCCCTGTCCCCTGGGCCCCACTGGTCCTAACACAATGAACATGATTATGTGTATATGCAAGGCGCTGCACATTCATACAGCAATCACTCTATCATTCACATGAGCATCCATCACCATACACTCACTCATAACGCATCCATACACATGTTTAAATAAAAACAATGAACATAAACGTACCTTCTGCATTGGCCTGTGTGTGGGTGCTGAAACGGCCTGCTCCAGCTGCTCTGTCCGTATGTGCGAGGAGGCGCAGGAGCTCCCCCTCGGACATACAGACATGCAGTGCCCCAGCCAGCATTTCCAATGAGCTATGCAATGCTGGCGAAGCAAAACGCCCCAGCACTTGCATGGCTCAGTGAGCATGTGCGGCTGGGGAACTAAACTGAACTGTCAAAGGGAAACAGTGTTTCCCTTTGACAGTTCAGCCAGCCCAGGAGCACTCCATTAGCTGGATAAAACAGCTGAGGGAGTGCTCACTGTTTCACTGGGCTGGCTTCTTAGCTCCTCCATAATGGGTGAAGGGCCACTGGGTGGGCGCCTCTTGCCATTATGGATGAGCCGCCAGGCTCGGACAGGCCTATAGGGCAATGCCTGTACCAAAAATGTAAAATGCTAGTTTGGGCCAATCAAAATGGGCCACCATTTTGGCCAATGTGGACCATTTTGATGAGTTACTTAACTATGCAGTTAGTAATGTTGACCATTGTTGCTGAATATATCACAATTTACTTACATTTTAACACAAAGCACCCCTTTGGGTACTATTGAAACAGTGGGCTTCATAACTACTCTGGCGGTAGCTGTGCCGGTAAAACCGGCACGGCTGCCACTGGAGTTGCATCCGGGTCTGGCACCCGCGAATGGGCAATTACTAGGTCATGCCGAGTTAGGCGGACATGATAATTGCCCTTTCGAAGGTGCCGGTAGATCCCCCATTCCCATTTGAGCCCCATATGGCTCAAATGGGAATGGGGAGCTCGGATGCACCGGCACCGTTAATAACGGTGCCGGTGCATCCGACGAGCTGAGGTCAGACCTGGCGGGGGCTGTCAAGCACCCACGAGCACAACTCTTACTATGGCGGAACGGTAGCAACGGTGCCGGTAGCTTACCAGCACCGTTGTTACTGGTCCGCCATAGTAGTAATGAGGCCCAGTCTGTGACTAAAGGAATGAATATCCATTTACAACTGTGGGCCACTTTTTCATTGTTGCCTGAGACAGTTTCATGCTTCAGCCCGCCCATGTGGGCCACCCCTGCCCATTTCTTCCAATCTAAAAAAAAAAAAAAAAAAAAAAAAATCTTTTTTCATGCTGAGCTCTCAGGGCCCCCCTGGGATGCACCCGCGGACCCCTAGGGGGTCGCGACCCACAGTTTGAATACCACTGCCTTAGAGGCACAGCAGCTTTCAGATTGTGAAGGAGAGCAACAGCAATTCTTCTCATCCAGCAGGGCTTCAAGGTCAAGCTTCAGTTACTCCAGTTACTGGTCGTAGTGGACTTCAGCTTCCGAACACGATTCCTAGCAGTGAGAGGTCCCCAGATATACTGTTGATCTCCCATTCATTCCGCTGGGTCATACTCAAGTATCCAATCATGACTAAGGGCATTCATGCAGGCAGGCAGCCAATCAGGCACACAGTGCATTCAGGCCATTCACTTCTCTCCAGACACTCACAACAAGTTATGTGTATTGGGACAAGTACCAAGCCATTCAACACTCCACACTGCATTCATACCGGTTTCGGGTAGGGCTGTCTCAGTCATTGTGTCAACCACCAGATACTAGACACCCACAACATAGAATGCGTATTCGTCACACACTCCATTCACTCCGGTCCCACCCACAGGCGTATCCACAACATACGGTCGTTGGGAAGACTCCAGCCAGTCTGGTCAGCACTTCCCCACACTACCATATATGGAACTTCCACCCAACAGCCAGTCAGGGGGAAGGGACAGAGTCAGGGCTTCCCGGGACGTCGGGAAGATCAAGGTAACAGGCGATGGAAGGCAAGAGGCTACGGGGGCCAATTTGTCTCCATCAGGAATATTCCAATGACAGGGCCTGGGCATCCCAAAATGGAGGACACTCAGGACACCAGTCAATTCAGCACAGAGCTGCCACCAGCCCATACCCTGCTGTGTGGGTCACACACAGGTGCCCAAAACATGCATTAGGGGCACAGGGTTGCACCCCTGCCCATGGGTGCCATAAGGGTATCCCATGGGTCTGTTCACCAAAGCCAACGGAGAGAGCTGCACCGCCAGGAGTCTCACATGAACTCCTGTGCGGACAACGCGACAGAACACACAATAAAAAGCAGTAAAGGTCAATGGTATGGAGGCCCTGTCCCTCCGATGCATTTCCACCATCACAAGGGTATCATGGGAGAATGGACAGTTATCCTTCCCGCGATCAACCAAGGGTAGGCTTTAGGACCCTGTACCAGCCAGAGCGGGTGTCCTAACTAGAGCGCCAGGTCCAGAACTTGGCACATGATCTGGGTCGCATGCTGAGGGCTCAACAGAACCCTCAGATGAGCATGGAGACTCATAACTTCTCAAATCAAGGGTGTGGTGCTCCAGAGCATGACGGGGGAAGAACCCCGACAAGCCACCAGTTCTCAGGGAGGGAAGAGGCACAAGGGGAAGGGGGGTGTAAAGCCTTAGAGGAAGCTTCCTTCCCCACTTGTGAAAAGCCCCTGGAAACCCAGGAACTAAAACCAGAATCTCCTGCCCCCGAAAATCTGCAACCCAAGGAACAGAGGGTGGATAGGAGAAATAAAGAGCCTAAAAAGGCCTATTTTGTGGAGGAGGTGCAAATCTTCCAATTTGAAGAAGAGGGGTCCTCAGAGGATTCTGGGAAAAGGATATTCTCCTTCAGGGATGGGGGAACTCCTCCCAAAGAAAAAGAGATCCTGATTAAGACTGGGTAGATGTGGGGACCGAGTTAAAACCGCCCATCATGAAACCCGGGAATGACCAGCAAGAAAATCCCCTTGTTCAATACAGTTCTGGTGACTGCCTCCAAAAGGGGGGGGGCAGCCCAGAATCAGAACCAGGGGAGCCCAATATCCAATTGCCACCTTTTTCTTACAGGTTCCCAAGATCCCAAAGAAAATCCTGCCCAAATCACCCCTTTGTTAGAATCCAGAGCAAAGAAATTAACCCAACAATTGGCCAAAAATGTGCATTATCTTTGCCCCCTTGAGGAGAAGGAGGGGAGATTTTATGCCCCGGTCCAAATATAGGGGCAATGTACAATTTTGGCACTGGTGGACACTGGATCCCAAGCCACCCTTCTGTCAAAAAGGGCCTTTGATCAGCTGAATTCGAGAATGGGGGAGAAATACCAAATCCCTGTCACCCCTCTTCCTGGACAACGTCAGAACTTCAATGGGAATGAAATTCCTGTCGAGGGGACTGCGGATTTAGACATTAAAATTGAGCGACACAAGGTGAAGCACCCGGTCATAGTTGTGACTCCAGAGGGCACACCATGTTTACTAGGTAATGACATCCTGGGTATATTGTCTCCCCACATAGATTGTGTAAGCAAGGTCCTCTGGACCCAGACTAACCGACCAATAAAATTAAAACATAGTGTCAACCATGTTAGTTTAAATGGCACATGCCACATGGTTGAACAAAAACCTGAACAAAGTGAATTCCATTTCCAAAATAACTGAATCCCAGACGTGACAGTAATTGCAGTAGGACAACAAATTGGTGATGGGGAGTCCTCTCTGTTTCTGAAAATCAACCTTCCTTCCAGTCTAAGGTGGCATTCCACACTGGAAGGGAACACTCCGAAATTCTATACAAATTCATAATCAGAAAATCCTACTGCTATAGTCCAAAATGATGAGAAATCAGCTCAAAGCCTGGCTGATATTCAGAAAAGTGGAGAGCAGTTGTTCATCCCTATTCAGTTAAATGAAGGGAAGGACTCTATTCTCATTCGAGTATGTGTGAACAACGGTAAGAGCTTCATCAGTGAGGCCATGTTCCGCAAACTCCCTAAAGATCCAGCCATTCCCACATTTAAACTAATAGACGAATGGGAAATGGACCTGGAAACACTTGATTGCAAACATCTCCTGCCTAGCAGCTGTATGCTCAAAATGTCCATAGGCAACAGGAGCATAGTCCATAATCGTTGGGTCGTGCGAGATGTCCCTGCTGCATTTCTTTAGGCAGCGGCATTCTCAATCGCTTTGCCATTAGTTTGGACCTAATAAACTTCAAAGTCTGGTCCCGATTAGCAGATAATCCCAACGACTTTGATGACCCAGAGAAAGCATTTCGGTCAGCTCAACTGCTGCCATATGCAGTTGAAATTCAGATTGGAGAGGAAGTCACCATCCCAAAATGGGCCAGACAATTCTCACTGGAAGTAAAGATTAAAAGAGGGTAGAAACTGAAATCCTGACGCCTGTGTTCATCTCAATGCTCATTTCCAACAGCAAGGGTTGGGGGTAAACCCAACACCACTAGTCAACATAGAACACAACACCATTCCAATAGAGTGGATAACAGCGACCTAAAGAGTATCACTCTGGGCGCATGCACCATTATTGGAATGGCGGTTGACGACCGACATTTTTCCATAGATTTAGGTAACGAACTGTTAGGACCAATCCCCAAGGACTGTTTTGACAGTGATAGCGATGATGACACAACACCAGACATGATCTTCACCCGGCATGGGGGAATTTCCTTGTGTACTCTTCCTGCCCTTATGGTAAGGAAGATGTGTCCTGTGACTTCAGGAGGGATGAGGTGATCTTTCATGTCCACCAGGACTGCCTTCCCTACCTGAAGCCATCATTCCAAGTCAGTACTTTGACAAGGGACTTCTCCACCCAGCTGGAGGAGGCCGCTGAGATAGCCAAACCAGAAGTCTCTCCAGGTTTCAGGCAGATGGTTGAAGAGAGAGTCAACCTAGCTGATGTCTGTGAGACTCTGGAGCAAAAGCAAAAATTGAAACAAGTTTTCTTAGATTTTCAAGATCTCTTTGCGGTGGACTCATATAACTGTGGTCGCACAGACATCCACACACAACAATTCCCACGGACCCTGGCATGATTCCAGTGTTTGTGAAGCAATATCACTTACCTCTCGTATCAATGGAGTCCCTTACTGAAATAATTAAGAACCTTGAGTCCCGGGGGATAATTCGTCCAGTCCACAGCACCTTCAATAATCCGGTGCTGGCGATTTTGAAACCAAACAGCCAGTGGAGACTCTGTGCTGACCTAAGGGAGCTCAACAAACGGGTCCATACTTCCCGATGGCCTCTTCCCTACATTGACCAAGAGCTGGCCCAGATCCAGGGGTCAAAGGTATACACTGCCATTGACCTGACCAATGGGTACTGGACTGTACCTGTCAGTAGGGAGGACCAATATAAGCTGGCCTTTATCTTCGGGGGGGCAGCAGTACACTTGGACCCGGACTCCCTTCGGATACATCAACTCCGGCAATGAATTTAACATCATTATGTTCTGACCCAGTTGAGGGCTGCCAGAGAAAAAATCTCTTTTCAAAAGGCTCAGTGGTGCAGGACCCGTGTCAATTTCTTGGGGCATGAGATAAATCCTGAAAGTCTCTGTCCCCAGGAAAAGAAAGTAGAAGCACTCCAGAAAATAAAAGACCCCACAACTCTGCGGGAACTAAGGAGCCTCCTTGGACTAACTAATTACAGCAGAAAGTTCATTGAAGATTACGCAGAGATCACGAGACCCCTGATCCATCTGTTGAAGGGGGGATCAAGTGGGAGTGGGGTCCAGAACAAGCCGAGGCAGTAAGACAACTCAAAAGAAGCCTCTCACAAGCGCCTTGCCTAGCTTACCCTGTCAAAAACAAGGAGTTATTCTTGGAGACAGGGTTCTCAAATACATGCTTAACTGCAGTATTATATCAAAAGCATGATAAGGTCAATAAAGTAATCTCCTATGCGAGTAAGACTTTATCCCCCGTGGAGGAAAAATTCAACAATTGTGAGAAGGCACTCCTGGCAACGGTGTGGGCATTGAAGAATTACCGCCCGTTTATCCAGGGGGAACACATCATAGTGGAGACTCCACACCAACCTTTGCAATATCTTCAAAGTGACAGAATCCGGGCTGGAAATGTGAGTAATTCCCAAATTGCTTCCTGGATTCTGTCAATGCAAGGCTTTCCTGAGGAGGTCAGATATGGCCAAAACAAGAAGAGTCCCCTCGTGCAATATCTGGTTGACTTGCATGATTGTGCCAGAGAAACATGGAGGCATACCTCAATTCCCCACACAAAGTCTATGAAGAAGACAAGTGTGAGGGAATGCCCACTGCCTATGTGGATGTGTGCTCCTACCATGTTGACAACAACGGGGAAAAGGAACTTGTGGCCGGCGTGGGAAATGCATGGGTGAATGATGCCCCAGAACCCTCTGCTGGGTACAAAATCGGTCCCCGAAGTAGTCAAGTGGTAGAGCTCATGGCTGTACATCAAGCCATCCTCACTGCTCTCCAACACCAACTCCACGAACTGGTCATAATCAGTGATTTAGATTATGTACGGAACGGGTTCGTGGAGCACCTGGTTAACTAGAAAACCAGAGGCATGCTATGTGCTAATAATAAACCTTTAAAACACGGAAAATTAATACAAAATATTGATGATCTGGTCACCTCGAATGGGATGACCATCCACTGGAAAAAGATCAAGGGTCATTCTAAGGTAGAGGGACCAGACAAAACTGGAAATGACCTGGCTGATCAGCTGACCAAAACTGGAGCCATCCAGGGGGATCTACTTGAGATTGAGTCCCTGTTGGGGGAAATCCAGGTCACTTCTATCACTAGGTCCCAGACAAATGCTCACAATGAACTCTCAACTGCACAATGGAGTAAGGAGATGCCAGATGCTGATTTGATTACGGCTCAAAAAGGGATCCAATAATTGGTAAGTTTTATCAACACATTGAGGACCCTGAGAACTTTCCCCTGACGGATACCAATTACAATGGGAAAGAGGACCTCACAGTGTTGATGAAATGTCCAAAAAATGTCTGAATCCAAGACGGTTTGTTTGTGAGGAGATCCATAGCTGGCCATGACCAGTCGGTGGACCCCCACCTCATTCCGAAGCCTGATGCTAAGTCACGCCCATGATGCGGCCACAGCCGGTCATCGGGGGTTTCATACAACATTAGAAATCTTGCGAGAGGTTGCATACTGGCCACACATGGGGCAGGACCTTGACCAATACTTGAAGGGGTGTCTTGTGTGTGCACAATTTCAGCCAACATCACTCACACACCGTGCTCCCCTCCAAACGAGGGGGATGACACTGCCTTGGTCAGATTTGCAAGTCGATTTTATCGGGCCTGTCATTTGCTCCTCTAGTGGGAACAAGTACATGTTGACTGTAACATGCTTGTTCACTAAATTGGTGCAATGCCTCCCGGCCCCAAATTGCAAGGCGGAAACAGCAGCTGCCCTGATGATCAATCACATCTTCTCTTGTTTTGGACTGCCCCAAAGGACTGAGTCAGACCGAGGTAGCCACTTCACCAGCAAAGTGATGACAAAGATGTGGGAGATACTTGGGGTCAAAAGGAAACTACACATTGCCTACCGGCGGTCCTCTAGTGGTGGAGTTGAGAGGTACAATAAAACTATTGTGAGCATATTAAAAATGTTTGTGGCAGATTCCGGGCAAAGTTGGGACATTTGATTACCCCTTGTCCTGATGGCCATCAGATCTACCCCTTCTTCTGCAACAAAATTTCTCCATTTGAGCTGATGACTGGACTATGGATGGTGCTACCCCAGCATCTGCTCTACAGATACCAAGAGCAGACCTTGATAAAAGCCTCCACAACTCATAAGTATGTTGAGAATCTGAGAAAACACCTTCAACATGCTTTTGCCTATGCTCAGCGGAATCTAGAGAGATCTGCAGACAGTATGAAGACCTACTATGATCTCAAGACAACTAAAAAGGAATACCAAGTAGGAGACCGGGTCTACTTGTACAATTTCCAAAGAAACCAAGCCAAAGAGCGCAAATTCCTCCCAAATTGGTGGGGCCCTTTTGAAATTGTGGACAGAATCTCACCAGTCGCCTACAGAATCTGCATCCCAAAAGGCAGCTTTGCAGGAGGGGAAGACAAGTGGGTCCACATAAACCAGCTGAAGAGTTGCCATCCCAGGCATACTTTGCGGCAAATAGAGGAGCCAACTGGAAACCCAGATGGGGAAAATCTGGACACACAGAAGAATCACTAAATGTTCATCGTGTAGGTGCAAGAAGAGTGTTAAGACCAGTAGTAAACATAAATGGGGAATATTGCAGATTATAACCAATGCAAGTGTCTTTCCCACTGCTGACATCCCCAGATGACGTGTGGACACAGTAGTGGGAAAATATCCATAACCATGCTCTGTTCTATCTTCTAGCATCTGGACTAAGAATCATCCAAAGGACTACCAAGGTGGACCACTCAGGGACTGGGAGGAAAGACCGAAGGAGCCCGGAGTGCTGCTCCATACTCCCAACCAGAACCAGCAATACTCCTGACCAGAACCGGTGGGTCGAGCGGGTCGCCTCCAGCACTGACGGGAGAAGCAGCTGAATTTCTCCACATGGACAAAAGAAAAGAACATCCCAATCTCGCGACTTCCCATTGATGGGAGGTCAAAATCAAGTCGGGAGGGGGGGCTGTGTGGGATGTATTGACCCACTCCACTATGCTATGCGGCACGTTCCTGCCAGTTATGGTGAAAGAAACAGCAACAATGGTGGCAAAACCCTTGTGCGCGCTAAAAACTGCCAAAAACCTACTAAAAACGTGCTTCATCACACAAAAAGAGGGATGCACAACCTACCACCCATGATGCATGTGCGGGGAAATAGAGTACACCCTGCAGAAAAGGTGCCAGTGGGCTCCATGACCAACAGAGTGCAGAGAGAGAAGCAACACTTTGCAAGTGAAACCCCAAAATGTGCTTACATATGACATTTGATTTGTTGCTAAAAACTCCTAAATGTCGATACACAACACTTCTCCACATTCAAAATCTTGCCTGGTGCTAAAATGTATGTCTCAAATGAAGCATTGTCAAACATACAAAGTCTGAAAACTGACAGCATCTATGCCAAAATCTCGGTGCAGTACCCAAGGCTACCTGAATGACAGCTGTCAGAGGAGTACTGAGGAAACTTTAAAATGACCTAAAACTAAAAAGTCTGCTGGATTAGCAAACATAAAAAGGATTGTTGCCAAAAAGGAATACAGATGTTAGTTGTGTTTTTCCCACAGATTTTAAGGACAAGAAAGAAATGAATTTATGGTTGATGTAACAAATTTGGTTTTTTCTGGGTTTAAAAAGTTAATTAGCCTGGCTGAAGCTGCAAGAACTGGAAAAGCAGGGTTTTTCTCCCAAACGAAGGGCCTTCCTCTCAGCAGAAACTCACTGGGAGGTGCTAATTGCCAGTTAGCCCAGGACTGAACAATGGACATCCTCCAACCCAGGATATTGAAGGTGTGAAAGGTCGTAAAACTGCTGCAACACAGGAAACTCCTGGCTGACAGAAGAAAATTCCAAAGGAGGGGGCTACCACATGCTTCAAGGAGTGACACATACTGACCATTTGGTGTGCATAGGATATGTAATGGACATTTTTAGAAGGTGTATAACTTATCAGAAGGGGTGAAAAATCTGAAAAGGGCAGATTAATTAACCTCATTTTTAGCACTATCTTTGAAAACTTAGTACAACTGCGTAGCTTATTCTGAACAGGAATCGCATTAAATGTGGGTTTATGGGGACTGAATTTCTGCTAGAATGGTGAGACTTTATACACACATTCCCAGGGCAAACGTGCATATTTGTGGAAATTTACAGAAATATTGGAACATGTTCTCATTACAAAATGGACAAAATTCTGCAGAAAGTCGAAACAAAGTCTCAGAGCTGTGGAAGTTTGATGAGCAGATACTCCATAAAATATGCAATCTGTATATGTGATTTTTATAGAGGTTGCACATGTGTAAATATGTATTTTGCCAAATTTAGACTTTGTGTTCCAGTGGCTAGGGGTAGATTCTCAGCATCATAAAATCATACCATAAAGATGACACTCTGTTTCTCTCCTCCTATCAAGGCAGAGTGTAGACTCTGACCCAATCACCTTTCACAGCGGCAAGCTTAGCTAACAGATCCAGCCACTTTCCTGATTCCGGCGAAGCACTCTGATCCAGCATCCTACATCCAGCTTTAATATTCTTCCAGATACCAAATCGCTTGCCAGCAATAGAAGAATATTGATTTCCAGCAAGGCCCAAATCCTCAAATTTATTTTCTCCCCCAGTGAAGCGCTGGGTGGTGTGAGAAAGCCTTTTGAACCAGTAGCCTGAAATTCTCTGGCTTGCCACCACTAAGCTTGCCTGAGTAACTCACCATCCAGCTGATTCAAATACCCACTGATTAGGAGGGCAGATCCTGCGCAAATCCGGTGACCGGCACCGCTGATCCAGTACCATGCCTAATGTGCTGTCTTTCCTAGACCAGACCCAATAAATGACCAGAACTGACGGTCCAATTTAAAAACTGAACCTGTGAGTATTAATAGGAAGAACTGTAACCCTTAGTATATTTTCTTTGTCCTTTCCCTATTTCCAACCCATCCTATCTTTCATTCAGAACCAGTATTGTTAGGAGTATCTTTACATTGTCTTATCCCTATCTCAAACCCATACTATCTTTCCTTCGGAACCAGTATTGTTAGAAGCATCTTTGTGCTGACCCTTTTCTCATCTGAAGAAGTCGAGTTTCCTTAGCAGGCAGCCTGATCAAGTGACTGTAAAATCCCTGTCTGGTATCCGCTTTTTCATAGTCATCCTCTAGTGTAAGCAAACCCATTTGTCATTTTCAAGTGCATTTCTGTTTTCCATTCTCGCGCCTATTTCGCAAAAACGACCTTTAACTTTTCATTGCGTGATATTCGCGATAACGGGAGAATCACACTGAGGGAGTTATAGAGGTTTCTCTATAACTCCCTCAGTGTGATTCTCCCGTTATCGCGAATATCACGCAATGAAAAGTTTGCTGCGATTTTAAAAATCGGAAAGGTTTACACGTGTGAAATAGCTCTAAACTGCTTCCGACTTGGACCTTAAGATTTCAATTGTTTTATGCTGACCAAATAATTGCTTGTGATTGTTTTGAACTTTTCAAAGCGGCTCCCATAGGAATTTATCACAATTTCAGTATTTTTGACCATATCTGGTGTTTTTGCCCAGTCCATTATAAAGACAATTTTGAAAGCTAGTCTGACAGCTGAAAAGTCAATTCTGTTTTTCTCTTGTGTTTGCTGGGGGAAAGTGGGACTGCAATTCTGTTTGATTTGTGCCATTCCTGAATAACTGCTCTCTCCTCCCATCTCTTTTCATTGCCTATTGGGGGATGAGGGGTGTTGCAGGGGGAACCGCTAAACATAGTGCTATCTGATCTCAACCAACACAAAATTATTATTTTCTGTGCTGTATTTGTTTTGCTTATTACTTATTCCTACTGTATTAAAGATATTATTCAGTGTTCTGTCACCCCATTGGTGATTGTCGTTTATCTATTAAAACATATTGTGATTACATTTTCAATACATAAATAAATATTTACCGTTGCAAACCAGCCTGATTCCTGGTTCAGTGTGACCGGGGGGATCTCAGGAGAAGGGTGTGATATGAGTGGTATATCGTTCAGAATATTGAACTTCTAGACAAAAATAAATAAGGATTTCAGTTGTGCACTACATGCTGGGCTTTGACTTGGATGTGTGCCGGATTGAAATCACTTACACCCCTCCAAGCGTAGTGTCTCATGACACTGACGAGGAACAAGGGATGAACCCAATACAAGAATTAAGAGCAGCAGAGGGGTATACAAATCTGAAATATAAACTACCACCATACACTAGGGAAGAGGAGACGAGTGGCACAGGGCAGCCCGCCATAGAAAAGGAAACGAGCGGCAAGGTGCAGAAGGACGTGAAGGAGGGGCTTGGTAGCATAGCCTCAAGCGAGTGCATAGGCGAACAGATCCTCCTGAAGTTGGATGGGAAGACATATGGGGAGGGTGAAGGAACGGTACAAGTGATAGAAGACTTGAAGGGGAGCAGCAAAGCATCAGACTGGACAGAGATAATGGAGGAAGTGGACAGAAGAGAGACTAGAGAGAGAGGACAGGGAGAGGAGAAAGGAGGAGAGACTGGAGGGAGAAGAACAGTAAAGGAGCAGGGAGGAGGAGAAGGAGCAGATGCAGAGGAAAAGGGAAGACAGGCTAGATCGGAGAGGAAGGAAGAGAGGAACGGGAACAGCGAGAAAGAAGGATAAGAGAAGTGGAAGAGATCGCGAGGCAGAGCGAAGTAGCAGAGCAGGACAAACGCACGTTGCTTGAAAGATAACAGAGGAAGTTGCAGGTCGATAGACTGTGTAATCCAGAATAGGCGTCCCCAACACCATGAACCCAGGGGAAAACCAAAGCAAAACACGCCCACCACAGGGGAAAGAGGGTTCATGTGAACGAAGCCATAGAATGGATCAATGGAATATACTGCCCACTGTGGAGGAGCTAAATGTGGGGATAGACCAGGTCAAGGAACATAGAAAGATATTCAATCAATCATTAATAGGCACATATTCAATTACCATACACATGATAAAAACAGCATAAAAACACATAATAAATGCTGAACGTATCCAGTTAAAGTGCATATTATTTTAGTAGCCATCCTAGGATGTAAACATAAGTGCACTGTACATAACATAATTCAAAAATACATAACATCCGTAGACAGCAAAAATCCCCAGTTGGTACCCAATCTGTATTCAAACAACAGAATATTTATATCCAAACTTAAGGCAGGAAAGGGGAAAGGGAAAAAATTATATACAAAAATTAATTAAATAAAGAGGCAAAAGTTTCAATTGACGCTCACACGCAGAAGATTCAAGGAGCCTCTTCGCTCAATCGTCACGGAAACCGATTACGCGCAAAGGTTTCGCAACTCAATGAACCACAGTCCCTAGACTGCCTGGGTCACGTGATTATCTGTGAGTCGCGTGACTTCGGAAGAACCACAAACACAGCCACTTGTTGCGAGCACATCTTTCCTTTCAGTTCACAGGAAAGAACGAATCCGCGACGATTGAGTGAAGAGGCTCCTTGAATCTTCTGCGTGTGAGCGTCAATTGAAACTTTTGCTGACTTAAACACTCTTTGTGGATTTGGTTTGCACAAGATTACCAGGTGATGGGACGTTTTTTCCCCATCTAGCCTGATTACTGTGCACCCTGATAGGGTGTACCATCAAGAGAATTTTCCTCTACTTTGATCATTACTTTTGGATACACTCAAAAGCAACTTCTTCTCCATCTGAAGATGGAATATATTGAACATCCGGGTGAATTAAGGAAGAACCACTTGAAGAAGATTGGACAAATGGAATAATTTCAAGTCACGTGTGTATTGTTTGGCCATAGGTGGCTCTTGAATATTTAAATGTAGAGAATTTGTATGTTTAGATTTTAGAATTTATCATCAAATCTGTCCTGTCCTGAGGAAGACGATTGTCAAGCTTTCTCTCCCTTGCTATGGTGAGAGACAGACAGCTTAGATACTGTTATTCAATCGTCGAAACTACCTGCGTTAGATACCAGCACAGCCCACAATATGGTTGGGAGCTGTACTAGGTACTGGTTGTTGACTACTTCGGTCAGATTGGAGACAAGTATAGGTTTCTGTTGTAATATATATTGATGCTATCCCGCTTGTCTGTTTTCAATAATATATTGGGGGGCTTGATTAGGGTACAATACCCTTTTTTTTCCCGCAGAAAATACTGATTATCGTGATCTGCGTGGACGTGTTACCCTGTATAACTCTTCAAGCCTCTTTATTTAATTAATTTTGGTATATAATTTTTTCCCTTTCCCCTTTCCTGCCTTAAGTTTGGTTATAAATATTCCGTTGTTTGAATACAGATTGGGTACCAACTGGGGATTTTTGCTGTCTACGGATGTTATGTATTTTTGAATTATGTTATGTACAGTGCACTTATGTTTACATCCTAGGATGGCTACTAAAATAATATGCACTTTAACTGGATACGTTCAGCATTGATTATGTGTTTTTATGCTGTTTTTATCATGTGTATGGTAATTGAATATGTGCCTATTAAAGATTGATTGAATATCTTTCTATGTTCCTTGACCTGGTCTATCCCCACATTTAGCTCCTCCACAGTGGGCAGTATATTCCATTGATCCATTCTATGGCTTCGTTCACATGAACCCTCTTTCCCCTGTGGTGGGCAGGTCGATAGACTGGCAAGGGGAAGCGTGTGCCAGGAGGCAGACGAGAAGGCGATAAGGGGCTGTAAGGACAAAATGTATATGGGAACGGGGAAATGACAGACTGGAGGAATGCAGACGAGAAGTAGCAGATAGCACAACCTCACGGGATGGGAGTACCACTGGATGGGACAGAGCGCCCCTAGAAGCCTGGGGTGGGGGGAAGCAGCAGACATGACTTACGGAGTATCGATATCAACATGAAACCCAACACAGACACGACGACTGGAAGGCTGAACTTCGCAGATGACTTTTGTAAGTAATATGGGCTCAGGGTCTGACAATGAACGACAGTGGGGATGAGAGGGGGGAGCTATGGAGGCTCCAGTACACATGGTCCAGCAGAAAGAAACGGGTGACATGGGAGAATGGGACACATACAGAAGGAAGAGGAGGAGGCAGCATGGACGAGCGGACACCGTTGTTACTGGACGATTTGCGTAACATCGATGATGTAGCACCCTATGTAGAGAAGCTCAGAGACCTCCCAGCGCGAAGGAAGGAGAGGACAGTTATAGAAATGCTTCAGGGCAAGGGTCCCGGAGGGGTGCAATGACAACATCCGAATACCTATTACAGAACTGAAAGTGAGAACAGGCAGGTAGGGCTGACAAGAAGCGCCCCTGCAGAGGGTTGATTCAGACAGATGCCCTTACTGGAAAGGGGAGGGGAGCGACCTCAGTATATACCATGGACGCACGCAGACAAGGAGAATGTGAGGTGTAGGCTGCCCTCATTGAGCACAGGGGCTAGGAAGTGGTTCTACGAGATGGAGAGAATGACAGCGGGCCAGAGATTGGCAGTGGGAGACTTAAAGGGACTACTAGTGGCGATCGTCAGAGATGCTGCTGTTGAGGTATGGAAGGGGGGGGTCCGCCGGTGTGGCTATTCAAAACACGGCACACAATGGTTCACCGTTCGCAAACTGCACGGCAGCAGTATGACAAGCTCTAAGGACACAATACCCAGACACATCAGACATTGGGGCAATTATGTCTCGGAAAATGAGGGAAGACGAAGACCCCTTGCAGTATATTCAGGAGATTCAAGAGCTTTGGCGCCTTGAAATCCGAGAGCCGTGGGACAACACAGTAGCAATATTCTATCACATATTAGTACAAGGGCTGCGAGAGGCCGTTCAGAAGCATTTAAGGAAGTTGGTAGGCATGGAAGCAAAAGCTTGGCCAGCAATACAACTAACAATAGTTAATCTTTGTAGGCTATGGCAACAGAAGCTCAAGAAAAAGGCAGAGGACAGGAAGATAGATGAAGCGAAATTTGTACAGAAAAAACAAACAAAGTATGCTATGGAAGGGGCGGTACTAACTAGTGCAAGCACACAAGGGACACAGCAGTAGCCGCAGCAGCAGCAGTTCACAAAGCCACCCATGGGGGGAGGATTCATGGGGCCGGGGAACGCACAGCAAGGGTTTTGAGGAAGATGGAGGCTAATGAGAGGACCTGGGTTTGGCCTACAAATACATGATAACCAAGGGGCCTTTCTAGGATATGGGCAGCATATGCAGCAGAACCCATTGGAATTTTCAGGGGTTTCCAAGGGCAAGGGAGAGAGCCACCACAATGTTGGACATGTCGGCAAATGGGACACATTTCGAGAGTATGTAGGAGCAGGGGGATGCAACAGAATTGGGGAGCACAGTGCCAGCAGTCATATCAAGGGAACCAGGATGACTACTACATACATGAGCAGCAGCAGCAGGGACCGATACAGAGCACACACCAACAGATGCCACCAGTGCAGGCACAAGCCACGCAGATGCAACAACAGATACCACAAATGCAAGCACATGTACCACAGTATTTACAAGCGCCACAGACTCGAGGGAACGCACAGCAATTGGCACAGATACAAAGCAATGATGCAGTGGCACACATGGACTCCATGACAACTGTTCCCGTCAGACAACTGGCCTTTACAGGCCAACAACACCTTTACAGGAACAACACCTTTACAGGAAATGGGATGTCCTTATACCCTCATTAGGACATCCCGCAGACGAACTTGATGTCTCCCATCCTCTTGATCACAATCAACCCTGTGGAGGAACCTTGCATAGGGGTGGTGATAGGTGACAAGACTTTTTCCTTTCTGGTAGACACAGGGGCGACTAGTTCCTGCATTAGGGTAGGAACATTTAAATTGTCAGGAGAAGCCATGAACATTCAAGGATTCTCTGGGGCTCGGGAAGTGGCTCGTTTTATAGATGAGATCTCTGTTTCTATAGTAGAGCATGATTTATCCTAGCCTTTACTTTACTCTCGATAGACACCTGTTAACATACTCGGATGAGATATTATGAGCTAACTAAACATGACAATTTCATTTGTAGACAGAGGGATAGTGTGTTCCACACCAGGAATACACATGCTCAATGTAAGAGAGATAATTCAAGCGTATTGTGGCCAGGCGGTACAGAGGGGGGTGCAAGTGGATGAGGAGATGTTCCAGTATGGGACTGACATTGTTATCGCATGGCTCCCAGGGATTGCAGGGAAGTTGTGGCGTGTTTCGAATGAGTATCTGTTCAGACTCAAGGTACCATTGGACGAGGAAGAGGGAACCATAGTGCCAATAGAAATTGAGGCAGTGGTAGCAAGAGAGGACTGGATAGGGGTGAATGGGATGGACGACATGGAACGAGCATGGAGAACAGTGATTGCAGTGGCAGGAGGATGCAGGTTGACCACAGTGACAGATGAGGAGCTATTCAGGGAAGAATGGCTAGAGACAGAGATGGTGCTCGAGATGAGTGTGATCTACTGAATACAGTACAGGGAGGTACGACAGAGGATGGCAATGGCGGTAGAAGTGCCACCCCCATTCTTTGAGGAGGATCGAGCCAAGGTGTCTAGAACCCTATGGACAACAAGTCTCTATGATGTGGGGCTCTTAAAGAGCATATGGGGAGTGAAGATAAAACTGAAACCAGGAGCAATTCTACTACAACAGTACCCACTCCCAAAGGAGGCACATACAGGCATTTATGAGACAATCTCAGTGCTAACAGAGAGGGGCATTCTTGTGCCATCAGAGTCTACATGCAACACAGCGTTGCACCCAGTGAGGAAGGTGAAGGGTGGTGTGGCATTTTATTAAGGATTTAAGGCCTCTTAACCACATTGTAAAAGCAGAATATCCTCTGGTTGCAAACCCAGTGACAATTTTGTGCAGTATCCCGGTGGAAGCTGCCTGCTTCATGGTCATTGATTTGAAGAATGCGTTCTTCTAAGTACCATTACACCTAGCCTCACAAGATTTGACTTCCTTTATGTGTAGAAACTGGAAGTGGAAACATATAATACTTCCTCAAGGTTACTCTGAGTCACATCCATATTTAACAGAGTGCTACAGATGGATCTATCCAGTGTACAGATGGAGAGCACAGTGCTACAGTATGTGGATGACATTCTGATTTGTAGCAAGACCGAAGTCAATGTAGGAAGGACTCAGTGCACATGCTGGCTGTGTTAGCTGACAAATGGTACAAAGTGGACAAGGCCAAACTACAGTACTGTCAAATGGAAGTGCTGTACATAGGACAGACAATCTCACAAAATGGCTGACAGATTACCCCAGGAAGGGCGGAGACAATACCCAAGACAGCTAAGTCCATGACAGTGAGAGAAATGCAACAGTTCTTATGGTTATGCAGCTACTGCAGAGCATGGGTTTTTGACTGCAGCACATACACAAGGCCTCTATTGGGCGCTCTGAAAGATGCACAGAAGGGACACAAAACACTAATGTGGAGAGTAGAGATGACAGATGCATTTGGCATACTGAAGGAGGAAATATGCACAGCCCCAGTGTTAGGGTTCCCAGAATACAAAAAGGAATTATTCATGTTCTCGCACTCTGATGGTCTGGTGATGAAACCAGTTCTGACACAAAAGACAAGCTTGGGACAGACACCCATAGCCTTCTACAGTGGAAAGCTTGACCCAGTAATGAGAGGACATTATCAGTGTGAACAGGTTTTGGCTGCTGCCGCATTCGCGGTGGAGACATCAGCAGAAATTACCATGGGGTGCCCTACCACTCTTTATGTTGCTCACACCCACTTTGCAATACTGCAAGCCAAAGAGCACACCGACCATACAGAGAGCATCAGGGTACAAGGTGCTACTATCAAATGCTTCACTGAAGATAGTGAGGTGCAGACTGGTTAACCCCCCCAATTTTCCTAGGAGACATCCTACAGGAAGGAGAATATGCACACGACTGCGCAGAAAGCAAACAGGCATTCAGCGACACTCGCAAAGTACACAAGGATGCACTTGAGGGGCGAGAAGTGCTGTACATTGACAGGTCATCAACAATCAACAAGATATATGGGTTCAGGCATACAGGGACTGCAGTGGTGAAGTTGAAGGAAGGGACCAGTGAGGTAGTGGCCAGCGCGATTACCATCCCATTACTCAGCGCAAGCAGCAGAACATATGGCCCTCATACTAGCAATGGATCACAGCAGGGAGAAAGAGGTGGCAATATACTCTGACTCCGCCTATGTGACATCAACAGTACACTCAGGGTTGGCAAGATGGACAAAAGGAGAGGT